>NC_066377.1:13290389-13935710 GCF_013377495.2 Cygnus atratus | reverse complement strand
TTGGCATTTTTCTTAAAATCTTAGACCTTGGAGTCATGTATATACCAATCTTGGCATTAATGAAGAGGTTTCCACTATCCATGGATGTGGGGAGAATGTGAAAATCCAGAGAGCAGAAGAGAAGAGCCTTGAAACTGCTTTTAACCGAAGCTTATGCTTTAGGAATGAAAATCCCAATTCTTGGAGGGGCAGGGAGGTGTGGAGGCAGAAAAGATAGGGCTCCTTTGCCCAACATTGAGCTATGATAACTCTGCCACTGAAACACATCCTCTGAACCTCAGCCCTCTGTTTCGATCGTGTTAGGCTAATTGGAGTCAGAGCCCACTCAAACTTACAATAGGAAATGAGATCTGGGGAAAACCCACACCCAGAAGACAGGATTAAAAGGAGCTTCCTCAAACCCCATCCCGAGTCTTGCAGACTGACTGCGAAAGATCTAGGCACGCTAAATTTAATCTAAAATTTAGAATTCTTAAGTGAAATTAAGCAGAAGAAAAATACTGTCACTAACTCAGCTGACAAGAGAGGAGCCGGTGGATCCTCACAGCCTGCAGGTCAGCACCCAACTTCATCTTATCTGGGGCATTGCCAACCGAAGGACTATGAGCATCGTTCAAGTAGCTCCAGGCCACCACCAAGCTCTCTGTAAGGACGGAGGCCGTCGGTCTCTTCTCCCATAGTTAGGTTTTTCAGGACAAGGATTCCTGGGCCCATGCAGAAGAGTTTTTCCTTAAAGCTCCCACGGGGAAGCAGAGTGGATAATCCAGATGACAGAACAGGCCTTGCTCACTTCAGTACTTTTTCCTGTGTCGTAACAGACGCTTGATAACAAAGCAGACCTGCATAAGCAAGTCAGCCCATGGCAAAAAGAGTAATCCACTTAAGTTGGGTGGTTTCTGTGGTGCAATACAGCGTAACCCTGCTTCCCCTCTGGCAGTCCTCACTAGAATCTAAGACTCATTATAAGTAAAACAAGTTTGTGAGGCTCAGACAAGAGACCACTTTGTAAAGTAACTTGTGCGTGCATGACTTGAAAGAGCAAGAAGAAAACACACTTAGGACACGTTATTACAGGAGCTGGCAGCAGGTAAAGGCATCTTTTCTGGCTTTAACTGGTTTATTAGCAATAGGACTGCAGCACCATCGCTGTGAGTTAGCGTGAACTGGGACTCCACTACACCTGGCGATGTTCTGGTCCTAAAAAGCCTGTGCATGGAGGGGCTCTTCCAAGCTGTGTAGGTAAGGCAAAGGCACAGCACATAGCTGCCTCTGAAGCTTTGCAAGGTTTGAGGCTTTTATCCCTACATTTCTCTGTTAAGCACTGCTCCTAGATCGAGCATCTTTAAACTTCACTGCACACAGTTTAGGATTCTGCAAGCGAACCCAGGGCAGGTTAGTACCAGGCACGAGGCATCTGCTATAGCAACTTCCCAGCCCTTTGCAGCTCTAGGTCTGCCAGAGCCCAAAGGAACCACGGAACAGCCTCACACATTGCCCTGCCCCTGGCAGCACAGGCACTGATTCCTCACCCTGCACGGGTGTCTGCTGCTGCAGGAGGAGCCAGCTGAGCTGCACAAAGCCCGCGCAGCCGGGCCCTTGGAGGAGCCTGACCTACTTTGGTAGAGGGATGTCGGAGTTTGCATTCTTCCTCCCAACCTTTACCAGCCGCTCTTTATGTAGGGCCTCCAACACCACTCATTAGAGGGGTGTCAGCAACCTAGCTAGAATGCACTTCACTGAGATCAAAGCAGCATGCAAAAATCCCATATTCAGTGTATTTATTAGAGATCAAATAACACCTATAAAGCATATGATTTTTTTTTTGACTCTACTGATCCTACATTGAGCAGCTGCTTATCTCCTATATTATGGAGATCTTCCTCACAGTAACACGGAGCTAGGGAATTCAGGTTTATTTAAAATTTTTCCTTTCT
Source organism: Cygnus atratus (assembly GCF_013377495.2). NCBI lineage: Eukaryota > Metazoa > Chordata > Aves > Anseriformes > Anatidae > Cygnus > Cygnus atratus. The sequence continues at coordinate 13,933,776 of NC_066377.1, read as the reverse complement.
TTTTTTTTTTTTTTTTGGACTTTCTCTCCCAGCCTTCTCTCAGCCCCTACAAGCAGGAAACAAAAACAATCTCAAGCTTATCTACACCCTACTACTACTACTGTCACCTCATAGCAACCAACTAGCTCTTGCTTATTAAAACCCATCATGAAATTCCAGTACTATATTTCAAAAATAATAGTTTACTGAATAGAAGACCTTTGCTTAAGAAACCCACACAATTTTCACAAGCATCCCCCCCTAACAAGAGGATGCATGGACTGTTTCTAACATCACAGCTTGCCCAGCTACAGCTGCTCATCCTTTTCTCCAGGATCGCTCCATGGGCATCAGCTGTTTTCACTCAGCAGCCCATCAGGTTGTATAAAATGAGGGGTTTTGCCTTCTTGCTTTTCCCTGAACATTTGTTGTAGCAGCTCCAAGTAGCAGTTTGGGGTACAGATAGATTGCAAACAGGGGAGAACACCCAGAGGGGTTTTATTCTCCTGTAAGGTCTTAAGGATGAAGTTGTGTTCTGCTCATCAAGTAGCTGCTGGTGGCATTTGGTTGCAGAATTTGTCAGGTAGGAAAGAATACCGTGATGTGCTCTGGGAAAATTAAGAAGAGGAAGGATAATTTCAGGCTTAATTCAGCAAACTTTTTTATACAGGTACCCACTGGGGAGGAAGGGTAGTCAACCAGTTAAAATACTGCCTTTGTACAGAGCACTTAGCCTTTGGCTTTTCCACAGGCTTCCTGTAGAACCTGTAATAAAATCATTGGGAGACAATCATTTTTGAAGTCCTTTAGGCAAGTAAAATTCTTAGGAAATTGCTCTGGAGAACTGTCTTGTGTTCATGCCTCAGTTTCTTGAATATTTAAAAAAAAAAAAAAAAGAAGGCAGTAGTATTACTTCTACTCCATCTGTGTTGTCCTCTCTCAGTGCAGGGCATCTCTGAGGTTGGGTCTACACTTTGCTATGAAGAGTGAGGGTTGGGTGAGGTCTGCATGTGTCACCTGCACACCCTGCTGGCCCTCACTTTTCTGTGGCAGGGCTGTGGCAGCCTCAGCAGGCACTGAGCAGAGGATGGGGCTGGCCACGGGGCTGGTGAGCAAGCTGGCTCCAAGAGGAGATACAATGCAGACACAACCAGTGGTGTTGGAGGTGTTGGGCTGATGTCTTGCCCAAAAAGTGCTCCGTGCATCCTGGGTCTCTGTAGGTCCCTAGCAGGGTAGGGAGCAACTCAACAGGTTTGGGAGGTGTTTGTGCATTTGGTTTTTCCTGATTCCACTTGGGCTGAAATCACTTGACAGTATTCTTTGATGGGTGGGAGGGAGTAGGTGAAGCCCTGTGAAAAATCTGTACTAAAATACTTCAGGTTACTCATTTTAGCATATCAATTTATTGAGACATTTGGCCTAAATTCTGCAGTAGTTTCCCCCAAAGACTTCAGCAATTCAATCCCTTCTTTTTTTTCCCAAAGCACTGTATACTTTAATTAATAGCTTTTATATTTTAGAATAGCCAAAGGCAAACTTCTTTAACCAAAAAAAGAGTATATATTGACACACCTTTAAGGCAGTAAACTTTTCTGCATATTAATATTGAAAAGAACCTCATTAATTAGGCAGTCACACACATACAAATCTTCTGATAGAATAAGTGCATTGAAAGTTTTAGATCACTTGGGACAAGTTCTGCCTGGAGCGAAGCTGCAAAGTTAATGCTCTGTATTAACTCTAGCAATCAACCCCCAAAATGGCTGCATCCCTCAAGGCCAGTTGTTCCATTTGATCAGGTTGCAAAGCAAATTAGCATTCTCTTGCCCTGGCTCTGATGCTTCCTATTCTTTTCATGAATGATTTATTGGTCTCCCCTGCCCAGGATATGCTAGTTTTACCATCTACCTTTTCAGTGATGTTTGCCCCAGTGGAAGGTATCCCCCACGGTTCTGGTGCAAACTGGAACCTGCGCTAGATGTTGCTCTGTCTTGTACTAAACAGCAGCACTTGCTGCGTGATGGCAGGAGCTTGCTGTAGTGACTGCTGTCTTCTTCATTCAGCCTCCCAAATTGTTGTCTTTAATAAAACTCCCTTTTGAAAGAAAAGCTCTCAGTCCCCAGAGAAAGCCCTGCTTTGGCAGGGAGATATAAGCCAAACCCTGCTGAGGTGACTTGCAGTAGTAGGCTCTCCACAAGGAAAATTGCAAAAGCTTGCAGAGAAGATGGAGAGTGAGCAAGTAGTCCCACACAGGAGGTTTTTCATGTGCTCTGAGCTGTTATATGGAGGCTGCAGTGCAAAGGTGTTCCCTGCACTATGTGTCTGACCCCCTAGCCTCCAGCATTAGCAGTGCTGGCCAGGGTGTATCAGGGCTTCCTTGCAGCCTGGGTTTCTTTGTTGTGGGAAAAGGAGTCAGAAGTAGGGGGTGAAAAGGTCTCATCCAGTCCTGGAGTCACCAAATTCAAGAACTGAGAAATTCCCCTTGGTTCTGCACTTGAGGTATAGTAAACAGCTGAAACAAGTCCTTGTCCTGGAGGTTCTTCAGCAACTTCTACTTTTCTTGTTTTGAAGATAGCTGTAAAAAAGCAATGCATAAAAATAAGATCGGGATGATGCTTTTGCCTTGTTCCTCCCTCATGTCTCTGCACTGGTTTGAAAGGTTCTGGAGGGACCATGTCCTCCCCACTTCTCTTTTCTCACTTCCTACTTCATGAAACCTTTTTATCAGTAAAGCCCTGCCTGATTTTTAGGAAAGCTCTCCTACAAGGTATGGAGGAGTTAGACATTTTGGCTAAAATCAGGGTATTGCTTCCCAAACTTTCCTGAGCTGAATCAGTCTTTTCACTTTATTTAGTCCTTTCTGCTCCTGGAATTATTGACAAACACATGAAAAAAATCACTTCTGATGAGCTTCTCTAACCTCCTGTCCAGACCCAATACATCACGTGTATTAAGTAGAGAACTGAACTTCAGGCAGGTACCCAAAATGCACACAGACATCAGCAGCTATAGTTTGACTACCGTGTGTACCTATACTGATTTCCATGAGTTATTGCTTATTTTCACCTCTGCAATCAAGACGAGAATCAGATCTGTTTCTTCTGATGTCCAGAGAGCAGTGTTGTGAGATCTGGTCTCATTAGCACTCATGGGAGATGCTGGTACAGCCTGGGAAGAGAACATGCAGCTTCTGACTTCTTAAAATTTAATGACACAGTTTATAGGGCTTTGATCCTCTAAGTTATCTTTACTTACTTGCAGGCTCATGAAAGTCAATGGGACCTATTTACAATCTAGAAAGTTAAACACGAGTCAGTCTGTGCGTGATCTATAGCTGAGAAACCAATATTGCCTTGTATGAATGTCATAACACTTCCTAAAAATTAATAAATGAAGAGGTGGTTCTTTTTGCCAAATATTGAAAGCAAATGGATTCTCTGTGTCCATCATAAGTGTTCCTCACAGGATGGGTGGGGTGTGGGGGAGATTTCAGCCCTGGAGTTGAATACGTATTTTTTACTTTGAGCTGCTCTAAACATCTCTTCTGGTGGTTAATTTTCTCTTTAAAATTCTTGAGTATGGATCAGTAATTCTGTAGAATAGCTATAACTCTCAATGAAGTGCCTCTGACCATTTTCATAGGTCTTAGGCATAGCTTAACAACAGCTTCCTGGGGTGAAAGCAGTGTGGGAATGGAAGAAGTAGTCTTTGCCAGTTGGAGTCACACTGTGAACAACTTTTTGGTGTGCATGAGTGTCCATTAACTGCTGTAGAGGAGAAGCTGTTCAACAAGTCAAACCAGCACACTGATCCCAAGCTAGCTAGCAATCTCCTCTGTCCGGCAGATAGACAAAGGATTGAGCTTCCACAGCATCATTCCTATCCTATTCCTACTCCATGTTCATCGCTGAAACTTCTGAAAGACTTTGCTCAGAGAAACAGTTAATTCACTGAACTTTCTATGCTAGCAGGCGACTGGCATGGAAAGTTTTCAGCCTGAATATTTTAGTTTTGACAAAGCTATAATTTGCTGCAGGTGAGGTCTTATATACACACACACACACATGTGCATGGCTACCTTAACGAAGGGCGGTGTTACCAGCATTGCCTCTAAATATGTGCCATTGCGCTGAGAGGTATCATAAAAAATAATTAAAGCCAAGGTGCTGTTGCCGATGCTGACAGGCCTTAGACACATCACCGGCCTGTGCTGCACTGCCAGGATGGGGTAGGAGTGCTCTGATCCCCTGGTACGATGCCGAGTTATCCTACCAGCTTAGCAGAAGGCACTGAGACAGCCCAGGCTTTTCTGGAGCTAAGCCCTGGAACCACATCGTCTGAACTTGATGGGCAGTGTAATGTTCTTGAGCTCACAAAGGCTCTGTCCTGAAGCCCAGTGATTTCACTGCTTCTTTTTCTGAAGAACCAATGCCTGACTTTCTGCAAATTATGTGCTGAATAGACCAGTTAAAAAGGGCTACTTGGAAAGGTAAAAATACAGGAACCAGCGGTTCTTAAGACTGATTTCTGTTTGTTAGTGAATAAGAATAGTTTCCAGGTGCCTGATAAAGGGAGGAAAAAGACTGTCTGAGAGCTGGGTGTTTCTCCAGATTTTCTGCACAGTTACTAACCCCGAGCTAATGATAAATACATCAGCTCTGCCTCTTTGGGTGTCTACTCGTCTGTGCCCGTGCTTGTTCCGTGCTTGTCCTTGCCTGCCCTCCTGCCTGCTGGAAAGGCACCATGCTCACAGTGGTGCTGAGCCAGCCCTCCTGCACATGGGAGCATGGAAAGGCACATGGCCTTGTCCTGCTGCACCTGCAGTAAAAGGAGGCTTTTCTTGGTCTAAGCAAGACACATGGCTGACCACACTTCAGTGGAAAGAAATATATATTGTACTGTTTTACTTGAAACTTGGCATGGAGCTTCAAAGCTAGTTTCAAGTGCAGGATGCTGTGCTGTGCTGGCCTGGGGTTGCTGAAGTTGCTCATGGACGGTGGGGGCCTAGATGCAGGCGGAAGTGAAGTGCCAAGGCAACAGCTGAAAATCATTTTTGGGGAGAAGGTATGCACAATCAGCAGCACCAATGCACTGCTCTCAGGAGCCCTTTTTGTTCTTTCCTTCTACTGAAAAGGTTTCTTTGCAGCAGTCCTCTGGAGAATTGGTCTCTAGAAGAGCAGCATCACTACAGCCCACCTGGTGTTGGTGAGCACAGGGTCTGGAGCTGTGTCCTGATGCTCTCTGGAGAAGCACTAAGCACTACCTCAGCAAACCACCCTCCATGGTGGGCTGCATCTGCGACTGCTGAGGTTGTCTTGCAGGGATCACTCCCAATGGGAAAGTGGGAGCGCTGCAAGGGGCCCTGCTTTCCCTGTCCAGCACAGATGAGCAAATCACCATCTAGAGTTGCAAACATCAGCCCTCACTCTCTCTCCAAAAGTGATGTGTGCAACCTGAACTGACATCTCCTGAGCCATGGCACTCTTGCAGCTTGGAATTCCTAGGATCTCTGCTCTGACAGTTTGCTTCCCAAGCTGTAAGCAGAAAATCACAGATATTTCCCCACAAAATATTTTGGAAAGAAACAAAGCATTTCCACTTTTTCCATTTTTTTTTTTTTAAAGAAGCTTTCCAGCTGCTCACTTAAAAACAAACCCCAAAGCAGAAAGCATCTAGCTCCTGGTTATTTCCAGTATTTTAGAATTATTCTTTCAGTTCAGGGATTATTTTTTGATGCTGCTGAAAACCAAACTGTTTAGTTATTTGCTTTTCTGTTTAATAGTTTCAGCAAAACATATTGAAAAGACTTGGCTTCATCTCAGTGTGGTTTGGGAACATTTTACAATTCTCAAACACTTTGCAGGAGGAGAAATCCCTTTCCACCCAGCTCTGCCATCTGCCTGTAACTGTAATGCTCAGTTCCTTGCTTATTTTACTTTTCTCCTTCTTATATTAGTGTTGATTTCCAAACTTCTTTGGACAGGGTCTTACCTTCCTTTACAATTGCTCGGCACCCTCTGTGTTTACGGTATTACTTTAACACAGGTAATTAATGATAATGGATTTGAAAATGTATATTTAAGTCCAAAGGCTATTTAAGATTTCTTATTCAATTTCATAGAATAATTGCCAGGCAAATTTATACTGAGTACTAATTGTCAGTCTCTTCTGAGATTAATTTCTTTAGCGTTCAGGCACAGTGCTAGATGTTCTTTCTAGAAGTTTCTGGAGACATTTTTCCTGGTCATTCCCAAACACATAAGAATGCATTGGCCTTGATTCTTTGGCTTGTGGAAGCTCAACATAAAACACCCTGAAAAACTTGGATCGTTGGACTTGGCTTAAAACAATCAGCAGTGCCAGTTAGACATCCAGGCTTTACTCAGAGCACTCGAGCCTAAGAATATGAGTGTTTCTCCCAAAGGAAAATGGGGCTTTTAGCAGGGCCTCCTGAATGCTGCTGGTGGTGATGCTGGGGGGATGAGCACCATGTGCAGTGATCTGGTACTTAGGAAGGAAGTAGTGAAGTGCCTGAAAACATAATACCAGTAAAACTTCGATTGGGGTTTTCATTAACACATCAGAAAGGATTTCAGCTATTCCAGGTAATAAAACCTCCCAGAGTGTCTTAATTGCCATTTTATTAGAGGTGGAGGTGATTGTACCACCACCAGGCACAGCAGGCTGAGGCTTCGCAGGGCAAGTGAAAGCTGATGGGGTAACAGCTCCCTAGGACCACAAGGCACTGAGTTAGGGAACCTGGAGCAAACCCCACCACCTTCTACTCGCTCATAGTAGTTTAAGAGATAAATGTAGGTTTTCTTATTTAAAAACAAACAAAACCTTCAGAACTACATAAAAACTATAGTGTTTTTTTAAATAGTTACCCTGGATTCCAGTTAACCAATATTTTTTTGCACCTTTGCTAATAAGCTTGTTAATAACTGGATTAAAATATCCCGTTGCAACACACAGGAGGTGACAGACTTGCAAGTAGACTTTCTCAGCCTGGTTCCACAATGTAATGCCATGTATATGGCTGCTTGAAGCTGTCATTGCATGGCTATCTGTTTCTCCCTAATATCTTTCAGATCTGTCACCTAATTTCAACCAGTTTGCCAGTGCATTCAGAGATATGAAGTGCCCGTGAGTTTTCCAAAATAGGTGCCTGCGTTCAGGAAAGGGATTTTGTCAGTGCTTCTATTGAAGCTGCTGTATGAGCTCATCCCCTATGAGACACCTGAAAATCGACTCAGTTGATTGAGCTACACATCCAAGGGCCATGCTGGTTCTGCCGTTCATGGGACTGTTTCTGAAAAATGATTCATCTCCCTCATGCACTCCCACACATGCAGACACTTTCCCTGCTCTCTCCACAAACACTGCCTGGCACAATGATTTTCTACAGCTGCACAGATACCCTCGCAATCTCTTCTTTGGGTGCTGTTTATCTCTGGGTAACAGGCATCACCTCTTCTCTCTGTCCTTCCCTACAGAGATTTTATGCCATCCAGATCTTCCTAATACTCACTGCCCTTTATTAAATAATTAATTGCTCTAAGATGATTCACAGCGCATAAGTTTCCTCTTTTGTGGTCCTGTTCAAGTTCAGTCAGCAAATGTCCCCAGAATATGGTCACTGCTGCTTAAATGATTTCTTACCCTTATGTTACTGCTTGGTCCATTTTAAATTCACTTAGGGCCTAATTTTGCAGCTTTGCCTCTGTGTGTGTAAGGTTTTTCTGAAGGCCTTTGGAGTATTTCTCTTTAGGGCCTGCTGATTTGGAAATCACCTCATCAACAAGTGAAGAATGATGTCAACCCTCTACTTCCGCTGGGATGACTTACAGATTTACAGCACGTTCTTCTTGCTTCTTTCTTTTCCACATTTTTTTTTCTTTTTTCCTTCCAGAAGCAAAGGGCCAGAGGGCTTAGGTGCTTCATGTCTGAACCTCCCCACAGTGCCAAGGTGAGGGTCAGCTGTTGGAGACGCAGGGGTTAAATCAGCTATAGGGATCTCGGGTTTATTTTTCCCTAGAGCTTGGGTAACGTTTCCTCTTATTTTGTTTCCTCTCATGTTTTTTTATCCTGCAATTTGAGACAGAATCATTCTAAAGTATCCCACGCCCTCCTTGTCATCTTTGCTCCCTGCCATCTCGGCTCTTCTAAACCTTTCATTACTCAGAAAGCCACTTCCACCTTCTCTAGTCTGTCTTACCTTTTTTTTTGCACAAGGCTGTGACCTCCAGCCCCCCTGGCTTTCATTGCTCACCAGACTTTGGTTATGTCTGATGTTGAAATCTCCTCTGTGTGCAGACACTGCGAGTTCCCCTTTCCAGGTTGTCATGGTTCTTGTGTTGTTGTAAGAAAACAACCGATCGTGTTCCTACCGCAAATCACTGTGAGACCATTTAGGGCAGCTCAGATGCCTTATCTGAGATCAGATCAAGGCCAGAACTGAAAAACCTGTGCCACAAACTCTGGGGAGCCTAGATCCAATTCTGCATATTATGGCAAGATGAGGGAGCACTGGGGAGATGCGCGTTGTAATTCCACCACCTCTATCTGCAATGCACACAGTCTTGGTCATACAACAGAACTTCTCAACACCTTGTAACAAGATCTTCAGTAACAGCCATCAGTGTGCCACAGAAAAAGAGTGGGAGATGGTGAGAGCTCTCATTAATGCTCTAGGTCTCTTTTTAGGTTGAATGACCGCAATAAGCACTCCTAGGAAGTTGAGAGCTGCTCATGGTACAAAACAAGGTAATAACTGCATATGGTACCTTCTTCTCTGACCTTGGAGAAAATCTCTTCTTGACTCCAAAAGAAGGAACCAGTTTAACCTTACATACATATACAAAAACATTGGTTTGTGTGAGGCTAGAATACACAAAGAAACCAGGAATTTCTTAAATATTCTTCATTGGATATGAAGTTCTATGAGTTCACAGAAGTGGACCCTCAAGATCTGCTGGGGTTGTGACATTTTCCCAAGCACCTGAATGCAAAGACCCATTTCTCCTTGTATTCACTCTACCAGAACAGCATGTCCTGCTTTTTCATGAAGCTGACTTGTTTTCTACTCCCTTTGCTCTGGGATCTTCAGGGCTGCTCATCTTCCCATGTAGCTGGTTCCTCTGTCCATGTGCTCAGGAGCTTGTACCACACAACTCCTCATTATCTTCTGCCAAACTAGTGATTTACTCATAGTGGTGTTCCCATTGCAACATTTCAGTGCAATTCCCCATAGTAGCGTCTCCAAAGAACCGTACGATTATAATACAAGTGTTTAAAGAGTGGCTGTGAATCGGAAGGTGCAATGCTGGGCTGGGCTTGGCAGACTTACAGGCAGCAAGCTTGGGTGGGTGCGTATTTCTGCTTGAATAATTAATCCATCCCTAGAAGCGTTATTTGAGGCTTGGGTGTCAGAGCAGATTTAGTTGGTTTTGAATATTTCCTGTAACTTGCACGTCTCCTCATTGCCTGGTGAGCGTTTCCTGTGCTCTCTGGAGTGATACCACCTTCCACTTGCTGGCAAGCTGCAGCTCTGTGAACATGTTAAGTCTCTCATCCCATTCCAGAGTATTTTCAACCCTCCAGCCAAGTGTTTGTAATCTTGTCACCCCATGTGGTTTGATCTTCCAACACCCAGCTAGGGTGAATAAACTTGCCTTGTAACAGCTCCTCATTAAGGGAAAATGGCATATGACACACCCGATGAGGCAAAGCAATGAGGAACAGTAACATTATGGCACATTTAAAATGTAGGTCCCGGATTCCAGTGATCACGTGTTCTGCTAAACCATTTCCATTCCGGCAACCAACCCTGTACCTGCAAGTTATCCAGGCAGGGTGGGAAGTATGAGGGAAGGGGAGACGCTGCGGAGGTAGACCTGGATAAACGGCAGCCCCGGAGGCTGCTTTACAGTTGCAACATTTTGTGATGAGTTAAGAAAGGCAGGCAATAAAGCAAGCAAGGGCGTAGGAAGCACATTTCTTGTGGCAGGCAAGTGACACCCTGGTGTTAGGGAAAAGTGCATGCAGACTGCATGTAGCTTCATGTACAACTGGGACAGACGTGGCCATTTACCACAACTGTGAGTGTAGTTGCAATTAGTACAGTGAAAGTATGGGCCTGAAGATTCCAAGTACAAAAATGCCATTTATATTGCTGTATAGGAAAAGCAAAAGGATGTTAGACTGCAGTGGTTCCTGTTTCTTGGCAGGAATGATTGAATTTTGTCACAGCACAAATTTGTGAATTCCCTGAAGATACTATTGCTCATGCACAAACAGCGGAGAGGTGATCCCTGCTGCTTTGGCAAAGTGACCATTTTCTGTAGACTCTGCTCTGTAAAAATAAACTGAATGGAGTAGTTCTTTCCCTTTGGATTTTCTCACTCAGGAAACACCTATGCCCAAATCCTTAGCTGGTGTAAATCTGCAAAGCTCCTTTGACTTTGGTAACATGATGCCAAGTTCCTCCATCAGAGAATGAGACCTGTTATTTTGATTGAGCATGTAAATCACTGTTTCTGGGTCTGGACCAATTGTTAGGTAGCTAATCCTCCAATTTGCACAAGCAGACAGTCTGAGCACTCCCATGTGAGCGTTTCCCTGAGCAAAAGTGTAGCCAACACAAAGCAAGTGGGCAAGCATAAAGGTGTGTAATTCAAAGCACGCAAACCTGGAGGCTGAGTTTAGATTTCCCTCAAATGCAGCCCTTTAAATTTTTTTTTTTTTTTTTTGAGATCTCCTTGCACGCAAAAACCACACACGCACAGTCCCTCAAAACCCACACTCGCAAAAAACAGCTGTAAGAGAATAAAAGACAATGAAGCGCATTGTGGAGGAGCAGTCAGTCAAATCTCCCCCTGCATTCCCCACCCAGAGCCAGCACATGCTGGGAGTCAATCAGCTCGTAGGGGAGCACAGGGAAAACACACACCCACAGAAACTACTCAAATATTCCCACTCCCTTGAATCCTATAGGATCTCAGTGGTTTCAGTGTGGGACTCGGTTTGCACCAACCTCTTCTCCACTCCAGAACAATATTTTGAAGTGTAGTATTAAGGGAAAATAGTATTTTTTTTTCCTGAGTATTTTTTTCAGCCTTGTTGCATTTTCCAAGAGATAGAAATATTTTTTACAGAGAGAGACTGTGATTAAGCCAAAAAGTGTCCAAAATGGAGCCTAAATGGAAGTTTATGTGCAGACACCTGCCAGTGCGGTCAGTGAGGGCTCTGCTATGCCAGCCCTGAAGGAGGAATAAGGAAGGTTCCTAGCCAGGGGCTTAAGAACCTAAAACTGCAAGTTCTTCATTAGAGGGAAAAAAAATGGTGCAGGGTTTTTACTTTAATTGTTTGACTCATTCCTGAGAATAGCTGTGCAAACTGCTTAGAATAAACTGAATTCTCTGCAAGCTTGTAGGAGACAAGCAAAGCCACCCCTGGTTGCCACCACTTGCAAGCCCTTCTGCTGACCTCCGTGCGGTGGCTGGTGGGGACAGGCTTGCCCACATAGCTACTTGCAGGGTTTTATTTACTATGGTAATGATACAATGACATAAAGAATGGTGAGCCATGTGAGATCAGCTGTGCCCACTAAGCACTTTTAAATGCTCTGAGAATGTGCTGAAAGTGCTTGTGGAATCAGGACTTCTTGCCGATCCGCACTGGTTGCCAGTACCAACCTGGACTCGGTGAGTCAGGAGCAGCTTTTCTTCTTATTGCCATCTTACCTCTTCCGAGCAGCCTCAGGGTCACAGCAAGCCTGGGGATTACATCTTGTTTGTTTTCATTTTCCATTTGTTAATGAAGCAATGCAACTGTAAGATCCTCCTGTGACCAAAGCAAGAGCCAGTGGGGGGAAAAAAGCAACTTTACCCCACATCCGACACCCGAGGGATGCATCCCTTGCGTTGCCATCTGATTTCTGCCACCAAGAAGAGCCCAAGAGCGGAGAGCAAGCCCTGGGCTGTTTGCACCCCATGAGCAGAGCCCTGGTGTACAGGCAGAGGCTGTGCTGAGAGCAGCCAGGAGGATGGGATGTGACTGGGCCCATGCACACTGGAGATCCCAGTGAATGCAGCTGTGGTGAGATGGAAAAAAAGCTGCTGACAGTGCCCTTGTGGCACCTGAGGCTGCCTGCGCCTTGGAGCGTTGCTTGCTGCAGGAAGCAGGGATGTGAGAGCTGTCTGTGGTCCCCTGCAGCCAGCACAACTCAGCTGCTGTGTCTGGAGAAGGCAGGCCTGCACGCCGACACTCTGCACCCAAACGTGCTGCGCAGGCTTTTCATTAGTTCTCTAATTCCTGAGGATTTATGAACCTCCATCTTCACTAATTTGCCTCAATACAGCATCAGAAGGTATTTCAGCACACCCAGGAAGTACTGAGGTGGGACTTAGCCCTTCTGAAAATACTATACCTGCCAGAGAGGGTTAAATTGAAAGTCTTTTTTTTTTGTCAGTTTTGTTTTTGCCAGGAGCAGTACCCTTGAAGAGTCCAGTAACCTGTCTGTGTCTTCAGAAAATTACAGGTGTTGAAGCAGGCCGTGCTGAAAGGCAGACCGGGGGGGTAATTGGGCTTTTATGCCCCTCCAGGTCCTGCTGCTGCCGCTGCGGCTCCTCCTCTCCTGCCACGTGTGGTCCGGGGGCTGATGCTCATGGGGAGCGGGTCCCCCCCAGCCTGCCCGATGGGCTCAGCGCTGAGCTGGGCTGGTGGCTGGGGTTGGCTGTGCAGCTCGCAGTGCTCAGCCTTCCCATTGCTTGCTTGCCGTTGCCACAAACTCAGCTCTGACCCATCCTGAAGTGTCAGGAGACCCTATGAAGTGTCCCTCCTGAAGTGTCAGGAGACTGGCCTCGGTGGCTTCTGATTTACATGGCTTAACTTCCAGCTACTCTGCTATTGCAGACAGAATGTAAATGCAGTCAGGAAAGCAGAAAAGCTCCTCGCAGCCTGTAGTCCAGCCAGCTAACATAGAAAGGGTGGGCACTGAGATTGTGACTCTCTCAGTTTACCCCAGGTGTTTTTCTCTTCTGCTCTCCTCTCTTATAATCTCCCTCCATTTTATAAGGTCTGGAGGCACATTTTATCATACCTTACCTGTTCTGCTCTTTTTCCCCCCGTTTTCTTACCTTCTACATTCTTTTAAAAAAGATATTCTTAAATATTGAACTCCGTCCTTGAAACTGTTGTAATGTCAGGCATAGAGCAAGGATGTTGCTCAGAGCCAGGGTAAAGACCCGCTAATTTCAGCAAGCCCTGGCCAGGGCATCGCACCTTGTCTTGCGCTGCCAGGGTGAGGAGTGCTTTGAGGGGAAGGGAGACTGGGGAAGGTTTGGGGGAAAAACTTGGCTGTACACAGGCTTGTGGGAAAGCAAGCTGGCTTCTGGGACACCTCAAGAAGCTGTTTAGCAAAAGCATTAATAACTCGCAAAAAAGAATAAAAGGGATGGGCAAAGCAAAACAAGAGGACCTGCCTGAATTCCCAGTCGGGTTTTGCACACACCAGTGATGATGATTCACTGTCTGGTTCTTGCTTTGTTCCTTTCCTTTGGCACTCGGCAGTCTCCTAACACTTGCAAAGCTCTGCCTGTCCTTTCACTTTTCCTGACCCTTTTGCTTTTTCTCTGATTACTTTATTAGCAATGACACAAACTGCAGAAAAATCTGCCCCCCTACTTTTCCTCTCTTTATTTAATTTAATTTCATTGACGTTTGCTAGAAATTATTTAAGTGCTTTAAGAGTGCAAATGAGAAAAGAAAAACATATTATTTTGTCAGATCTTGCCTCACCACTAATAGGGCATTAACTTTGCAGAGCTGATCAAAAATGTCCTCTTGGAAAGAGAGATGTACTCAAATTAAACCAGCCTTCTTTATTCTACTCCCCCTCCCCCCCCCCCTTATTTTTTTCCTCAGACATCTTTCCCAGTGAAAGCTGTCACTAAATATGTCTATATGGCTGCTAAGCTATGGCAGGTCGTGCAGCAACACCGCTCCCTGAGCAAGCCTTTCCCTCTGAACTCCAGTTTCATCTCTCATCCCTGCAGGAGCATGCCACTGGTGTGACTGGTGGCTCCTGTGCCCGAGCTTAAAATCTTCCCTGGTACTGGGGCTTTCCTTTCAATGGGGGTCAGGATTTGGCCCTTTTTACTGATGATGACCCTGACAGGGAAAAGAAGAGGCAGGGTAAGGCTTGCCCATGTTTCTGGCACTCTTTTTACCCTCTGTGAGTCCAACTCAAGTGGCAGGGCAGGCAGCAGGCTGGGCTTGCTGGCCGCAGCCCCCAGCGAAGGAGAGCAGAGCTGAGAGAAATCCCTCCTGTACTGCCAAAACTGTAGCAAACTTCCTGATAAGTGACATTTTTCCTGTAATGATTTTGCTTTAGTCAGAAACAAAACATTACCTTGTGTTTTGCTGAAAATTGGGAGGGGAGTTGTTCCTCTTGTCTTGCTCGCTGCTTTTTGTTTTCATTTTTTAAATTGCAGAAAAGCATTTTCTTTGCAAAAATCTACATGCTTTTCACTGAAGTTCTACCCCTAAACTTTCAAAAAATTAAATCTTTTTGACCATCTCTATAAGAAAGAGCCTGGTTCTTAGCCTGCCCAGGAGGTTTGCCCCATGGCAGTTCCTGCAGCCTGGCTTGCTCTGCTTGGGTGCAGCTCATCTCTTTGGGCTCTTTCTCCATGCCTTGGCTGCTGTTGTCTCCCCCGGGCACCCAAAAGCCAGCCCCAGCTCACAAATAGCCACATTCAGCCTCAAAGGGACTGAGTTTTAATAAGACATTCTGTTTCAAGGGGAGTAAAAGCTTATTTTCTTCTCATCTCAGTCTCTATTTCCTTCAGCTCTTGGCAGGCAATGACTTGGGATATTTATTGCTCTCTGTAATTTCTTTTGGGACCCCCTTATTTTATGCATGGCCTAATGCAAGGGTCTCCCAATTTCAGAAGAGGAAAATTAATTTGTTTCCTCTTGATAGCGAAGTGTTTGCTTTTGCCATCAGGCTGAGGTCTAGCCGGTATTCACCCTGAGCCGTGGCCTGGGCCTGCAGTCCTGCAGGGCTGCCTTTGGGAATCAGGCACAGTGAATAATTTATTTTTTAGTTTGGCTGCTGGGAGACAAAGGGAAATTCAGTTTAATTCAAACCAAGTCTCCCCCCTTCCTTGCATGCATGGATATATATATATATATTTATATATATATTTTGCTGCACTTTCCCCAACTGCACAATAGGTAGCTAGCGCAGGGGCCACAGAGGAGATGTAAGATGATGGGGATAAAAAGGATGCTTTTGTCTCCTTTTTCTCTCCTGCATGGTCCTGCTGCAGGTCATGGCCAGACCTGAGGACATGGGAGAGTGCAAGGGACATCTGCAGGGACACAGGCGGTCTCTGCATTACAGAGGGCAGCACCCACGGGTGTAGGCAGGAGGAGCTCTGCCCAAGGAGTCGGGAGCCTCAGAGAAGCGGCCAGAGCCCACTGAAGTGTTTCACTTCCTCTGAAGATGGGCTTTGTGAAGCAATTCCTGGCAGTAACCTGTTCTGCTGTTGTGAACTGAACTTGGTATTTCACCCTGTTTTGAAAGGTGAGGAAGGATGTGTCTAGCTCTGTACATAGTCTTCTGCTTAGTGCTAGAGCCTTAGTATTTGACAAGTGAAACATATATTGCAAAAGGAACTTTACTGCCATCACTAATGTGGTCTGATGAAGTTTCTGGAGCACTTCATGGCCACCAACTTGCTGCTGCTTTTTAAAGAGATGTTGCTGAAAGGCAAATTGCATTTTCCTTTTTTTTTTTTTTTTTTTTTTTTTTTTTTTTTTTTTGGAGAGCTCTCCAGGCCCTGAGTCTGTGCAGCTGCAGCACATGAAGGCAAGGGGCCTTGGCACCATCTGCAGCAGGAGCTACCCTGGCGGAGCATTTAGGGGTGTAGGACTGGGGAGGACCTCTGTTTCACTGAGCACAATCCACAGGAGCCAAGCCCTGGAAGTGTCTCCATGTAGAGGAGGCTCCTGGGTCTTCCTGAGCTCTGCTCTGTGCCTCCTGCCAGCAGTAACACAGGCTGTGTTACACCAGTCCCACCCATGCCCCATGCAATGGCATTTATCCTTCCTGAGCAGCAGGCAATGTGGTTCAAGGCTCATCCTTTGAAAGAATTGTTGTCATTTGTTGGAGAAGAATTCCTGGAAGAGAACGAACCTCTGGCACCCCAGTTCCTTTTGTTCTCATCTGGGTCACATTGCAGAGTAACCCAAGGCAAGGAGATGGAAATTTAGGTGTATCTCGCTTCACTGTGCCCGTCTGCTTCCACAGCCATGCCGTGTATGTTGGAACTGCCCAGGGAAGTTTGAAGCTGTTAAACCCTGTGTCCTCCAGGACAGCAGAAAGCTGCCAGGGGTCTGCTCAATTCAGCCTTTCCAGAAACTAAAGGGGTTTCTCCAGGGAAAAAAAAGCAGCTTTATCTATGTGCTTTGGAGATAGAATATACCCAGGAGAAGATTTTCAGTTTTCCCCTTCTAGCACATTTTCATTCAAAGCTATTTTCAATCCAAACTCTTCTGTTTCAGGCACTGGACTAGAAAACGACATTAAAATGAACTAAAGCTTCCCTAGCTGGGTTAACCAAGCCAAGCATTGAACTTCTGGCAAAATAGGGCTACTTGTGTCACAAAGTCAGTAGCACATTATTTTGAAATGCAACCTGCCAAAGCAGGCTTGCTAAGGAATAACATGATGTTTTCAAAACAAAGGGTCTGATTTCTCATTACTTTGTGAAGTTATTTACAGCTAACCTGCTTTGTCTAGGTTATACAGGGTCACCAAGTGTCTGAATACCAGACAGGTGAGATACACATGTATTATCTCCGCATATTTTTTATCATGCCTTCCATATAAGGTGTATTTTCACTTCAGAATTTAACCTCTCCTCACACCAGTTTGGGGGAATTCACCATGTTGTGAGTCAAAGCTCAGGAGAGCTCAGCTGGGGAGGGTGTGGATTTGTATCCCTAGATGTTTTTGAGAACAGGTTAGGCAAACAAGGAGCACCCTAGGCAGACCTGATCCTGCCTTAGGGAACCAAGGTGAACTACATGACCTCCCCAGGTCCTTTCCAGACAACTTTCCACAGCTCTCAGACCATGTTATAGGAGGAAAGGGAATTTAGTTCTTTGAGCATTTAGTTAGTGAGCTCTGAATTTAACACGGGCCATCATGTGCTCATCGAAGCACACGGGCATGGAGGAGGGTGCCACAAAGGAGGTTTTCCCCAGAATACAGCAGTGCCATCTTGCAGCTCCAGTGAAGCTCTTCCACTGGGGACAACACAGCATTACCAAAGCTGAGAAGCAGCCTCCTAAATGGGCTGGATAATACTCAGATTTACTCATAATGGGCTGAAGGGGGCCCTGCTGCAACTATGGGTCTGTCCCAGAAAGAAACTTTTTTTTTTTTCTCCCCATAAACAGTACTATTTTTCCCCCTTCTGTTAACAACTGAAACATATATCAGCATTAACCCTCAGGCTAACTTTAAGCCCATTGACTCATAGGCTTTTCAGATCGGGAGGGACTATTACGCTTACCTTGTCTGCCCCCTTGCAGAGGCTGGAGGACCTCACCCAGGTATGTCTACATCAAGTCATTAACTCCTGCCTGATCAAGTGCAAAGCCCTCACCTGACCTGCAGAAGGTGATGTACAACCCTTGTCCTGTTCTGTAAGGCCAGGTCTGGGCATACTGCACAAGCTGTCTCAGGGGCTCATGGACCATTACTTCTCCTGCAGGTGGATCTGCATTTGTCTATCCCATATCTGCTAGAGTGTGATGAAGTGAAAAAGAAACCACCATCTTACACCAGGCTGTAATAGTCAATGACTTCCTTTGTGCATTTGCATCTGATTTGTAGTTTGACTTGTAGTATGACCAAAGTTATATAAGCAAAGAACTGTCTGTATTTTTTTTCCTCAGTAGTATGGTATAGTCTTTATCCAGTATTCTTTACTGGGAGAGTTGAAAGTGATCTACCAAGTGGGTTGGTATTTTCCCTTCATCCCTCTGGGAAAGCAGGGACAAAAATTAATTTAGTATTGGTGCTATGATTATGGGTCCATATTTCTAAAAATTAAAATGGTCTCCTGATTGCACACACACTGGCAATAAGGGCATATGCAAAGTTTTCTTTCTAAAAAGACATGATTTCTTGTCGGCACTGTAAAAGCAGCTCTTTGCAAGATAATGCCTCATAAATCTGAACCATTTACTCCTGCATTTACATTTTCTTTTTCTTTGAAAAGTTTTGTGATAGCGGAGAAATAAAGCCTACAAACTCAAATCAATGCATTCTTCAGCCAGCCCTCAATAAATGTGGTTAAATCAATAGGAAGGAATACAATCAAAAAGGAGAAAGAAGTAATGATACCCCACAGCAGAGGCATGAGGGAGGTAGCTGCAGACCCTACGGAGCTGTAATGCTGGGTAGTGGATTAGTCAGAAGAAGGCACAAGCTGCTGAACAGAGCAGCCCCCTTGGCCCCCCTCAGTGTACTAATTAATCAGGCATAAAAAGCTCATCAAGGAGCAGTCCAGCAATGTGAACCAGACTGAAACAAGGTTACACTGAAGGTTAAAGACACAGGAGCTTCTTTTATTACTTAAAAAACAAAAGAAAATCTCTCTTGCCTTCTTCCACTGATATACCACTCAAGGGTTGACTTAAACCAACGGTAGGGAGGGGGAGGCAAGATTGACAGCTGTCCTGGAGGCCTTAAATCTTCCCAGGAGGGAAAAGCGAATGACAAGGGCTAATACTGAGGATGGCTCATCAGCTTTGCCTTTCATTTTCCTGTCCTTTGTTCTTCAGCTTGGAGCTCTCATTGCATTTACATTGGTAGCCCTTGGTAGTTTCCTGGCTGTTGCCTTTTCATTGAAGATGGAACAGTTCAGCTCTCCCGGCAGGCACCAAAATAAGTCCCTGCATTCACAAGTGCTCAGCATCACATGCACATGGTGGGAGTGTCCAACTGCAGAGGTTGTATCCACTCCCATCATCTCCAACCTACACCCCAAAACTCAGTCTTTACCAGAGGTGCTAAGTGCTGAAGAAAGAGGTCTTGACAGCAGTTTTGGGAAATATTAATTACTGCTTGGGAAAAAATAAAGTGCATCAAATGGCAGAGTGTTTTCTGGGCCTCTGCAGAATGAGCAAGCTGCTATTGATCTAACTCTTTAGGCCACCAGGAAGTGGTCCTGTGTCAAACAGGACCACCTTGGTTCTGTAAGCATGAGGGGTATGTACCCTACTGCCCTCTACTGCCATGATAACCCACATTTAAACCATTAGTCATGCCTAAACAATCATCAGTCATGAGTCTTTAGGTCAAACAGCACATCCGCTCTTGGAATAGGGCAGTCTATACCTGGTCCTTGCAACCCTTGTGAAGTTCTCAATGGTCAAGGTATACAACAGAGAAGAAGCTATGACATGTCAGTTAACAAAGTATAATAGCATCTGGTAAGTAACCTAAATATGTCCAAAGTCAGTCAATCAAATGTATTGTTTTCTGCAAAGCAGTCAGCACGCTCCTGCAATTCTATTTCAAAGCACTATATTGAGTCTTTGGGACTTCGGTTTGTGAAGCTGGAGTAAGGCCCCTCTGGGACCGTATCGCCTAGATCTATACATCCTTCTTTAGTCACCTAATAGGTAAAGGACGCGTCTTTTAGTACTAGACTGTTAGACCATGATTCGATCACCATTGTCACCTAAATGCTACATGGAAGAATTGCTGGTTGTCATTTCTCCATATTACCCCAGCCCATTGCAGCTGCTCCTGAAGTGGGCAGTCTCACAAGCGCAGCTGAGAGCTGGATTAGCCAGGACAGTCTCCTCATTGCCTGGGGTTATTAGGAAACCCAAATATGCCTGGCTCTGCTAAGTGGACTGGAGTTAGGTGCTTGCAGACAGAAATGCAAAGGATAAGTGGGATTAAATAATACAGAATATGGTCCTCTTAAACTGTCTGCTCCTCAAAAATAACAACCTAAGTTCTTTTGCTTAGCCTTTATCTGTTGTGATTCTATTACAATTTTTTTTCAGGCCTGGGGTAGTGACTTATTAAAGGTGATTAATACCCCTAGCCTGAAGGGATGTTGGTATCAGCTAGTAACAGCAGCCTTAATGGAAGCAGTGCTTGGAAAAATGCCATTGTTTTGCAGCCCTGAGTTGTTGGAGAGCTGACCAGTCTGAAAAGCTGCACTCTGCAATACTTCAGTGCTGAAGACCATGTTTGCCTGATAACAAGTGTCATTCCTTGGGAAAAGAAAAGAGGACTCAAAGCACTCTATTTGGTGGCTGCTGGCATCAGAGAGGGTCGGAAAAAATGGTCAGAATAGCAAAACCAGAATGTACAGAAGCAGAAGGGAGAGGGAGGACAGGGAATAGAGATGAGAGAGGAACTGTTAACCAAAGGAAATACAAATTAGAGCTGATGCATGTAGCACTGAAAAGGTAAACTGTCAGCTACTGAGACACCTGAGTGGAGAATGAGATAGACATGAAGAGCTCGGAAGTGTTTGCAAGGAACTGACGTACGAGGACTTTCATATTCTGTGCATTCTCTGTGCAGAGAAAAATTAATTTATAGCCCCGAGCTTTTCTATTGACTCCAAGTTACTTTGGAGGAGGTACCCTTCCACTGTTTTCTTCCACCCCTTCCTGGGCTTCTCTTGATCAGAAGTGAATATCCCAGTTAAACCAGGTAGGAGCTTTTCAATGCAAAGGAGAGATTATTGTCCATAAAAGCTCTGATATTTTGGCTACAGGAGAAACGAAGCTAAACTGAAGCATATTGGAGTTATTGAAGAGTGGTGTTTTTCCAGACTTGTCCATGTTTATGAGTTTATGCCAGTTCATCACAGGTAACGAAACCTCTAGGTGGGCCTGAGAGGTGGGCAGCCAGGTCTTCTGGCATGCTCCTTTCTGCCTCCCTTGAATCTCTCCAGAGCATCCAAGAGAAGCAAATTCTGCTCCACCTTGGGCCAAAGGCTACGTCTACACCTAACTAAGATAGACTACCCCAAGGATAGCCTGCAGCCACGCACCTCATGTCAGTATTTTCTTTAAAGGCTGCCAGAACTCAGCACAAGCTCTGTGAGATGACAAATCCCACCTCCGCTGCTGAAAGCCATATTCTGTCCCTCGCGGGAAGGGCCCAAGGCCATCATGTCCGCCACGTGTTGGTCATGTAAGAGGCTGCAAGACATAGCACTGAGTGTCAGGGCTGAGCAGCAGAGGATACACCCAGGATCTCTCCTCTCCCCGTGTCAGCTGGATCACCCACAACTAGCCCCAAGGATGCTTCCACAGGCAAGTGAAGAGAAAGCGAAGGGAACATGGCCTCAGGTGCCACTTTGAGTTTGCTTTCACAGAGCAAAGTAGATGCAACCAGTGGATCCTTAGTGGAGTAATGGGAAAGTCTTGCACAGGACATCTAAATCTGCTTCTAAATTAGCTGTAAGAATGAGTTTCAACAAGTGCATCTGAGAGGAGCATCAGCGCCAAAGCCCACAGAGGAAACTATAAGATAAGGTAAAACTTCAGTGTCGACTTCTGTGCCCAAAATCTGGAGACCCGTCAGCATGTTAGGGATTTAGATGTGCTAAGAAGTACCCATAAAGCACCCTGTACATTGAACAGAAAAACTCCATCACCCGCAATGGTTTGTACCAAAAAGGATCAAAAAGATATTATTGTTCTTGGGACATGTGCTTTAGGTACCAAATATATATTCATGTATGAAGCCACCACTGGCATGAGGAAGAAGGGTGTCTTTGAGCAAAAGAAGAACCTTGAGGGCAGAGCAACTATCCCAGCTTCAAAGCTGTGACAAAGAAGGAAGTGCCAAGATACAGTTTTCATCCTTTCTGTTTGTCTTGGTATTAAAATGATGATGACTGAAGGTTGTGAAGCTGTGGATGCACAGCTGATAAGTGACTTAATGTTAACTAACCCGTAGGCTCAGCCCAGAAGTCATTAGTCCAATGTAGTAAAAAAGTGATCAGCTAACGCCAGTCATCAGCTGCAAACTGAATTTATCAAGGTGTTATGATTATTTATTGCCATTACTAATAACACTGACAGATAAGTATTTTGCTGGTAACCTCTGATCTTCAAAGATTAAAATTTCCTTCCTTTTAAAGCTATTAAATATTATCTAGCTTAAAAGACATCACAGTTCGCTGGCTCTCCTATATCTTCTGATACTCAACAACATAAGCCGTTTTATTTGCATTGAATATGGTAGACCTTTCCCACTGGAACTAAAGCAAAACCTTGGAAAGAAGGGAAATGGGTATTCCTTCCTTGCCAAATGACCGGGTGAATTGATTTTTTTTTTCTTAGTTGGCATTGTTTCTCTGTCATTAGCTCTCTGTAAATAAGCTTGTCATTGTCTCATTTTGAAGCTGCCTTTGCATACAGAACTTCAGACCTCAGGGAAAAGAGGATGAATTAAAGATGCACTATACTAATGGGTGCACTGAGAATGATGGGTGGTTTTCTAGGACACAGTCTGCAGAAATGCACAGTGTGCTGCCCGAGTGTGGAAGGAGAGGAAGAACTGGCAGGCACCGGGGAAGCCACAGTGTTGCAGAAATCGCAAAGCATCACAAATTGCTGCTTCTGAGCAACATCTTGTACCGAAGCATTTCCAAGGAGAAAAAGGCAGAGAAATTCACATTCTGCAATCAAAATCAATTTTCTCTCAAGGAATGAAGTCAGTGAACAGGGAAAAAAAAAATAATCCTGTTTTAAGCACTTTTCAAATGCCACAGATACAAACTGCAGTTTTCCTGATTGAATTTTATTTTATTTTATTGGCTTCTTCCTCACCTTTAGAGATCTGCAAACACCAGCAAAGGGAACCTTTCTCTGTAGCTCTCCACAGTATTTTAGTGGACTGTAACACTCCACCACGAGCATCTGGGGTCTGTACGGCTGTAATCAGTCAGCCCTGTGCAGCCAAGGTTTGTCCGTGATGTAGATGGAACTGGTGATGCTTGTGCGGTGAAAGCAGTGAGGGCTGAGCTCTCCAGGTTTGCTCCAGGTTTGCTGTGAAGTTTTGAACGGTCACAACATACAAAATAGTGGCATCTAACCCTGGACAGGAGAAGAACTTCTTAGTCCAGCATCCTGGTGATATCTCTGAAAGTAGTAGGTAGTAGAACCAGCCAACATTGCTTTAGGTGAAATTACGATTATGGGAAAGAACCAAATATGAAGACCAGTTGCCATGCAAGGGAGGTGGCTGACTTTCTCACACAGGGTCACCTTGGTGCTATAAAAATTAAGATTTTTTTTTTCTTTTTCTTTCTCTCTTTTTTTTTTTTTTTTTTTTTTTTTCAGTGAATAAGAGTGAGAAAAACAGAAACTTCATTTTGAATCAGGTTTGACCTGAAACTCTGACAGTCATTTTTGCTATTAGAACTGGCAACTGGGACAGAGCTAGTTAATTTTCTTTTTATTTTCCCGTGAAAATACAGACAAAAGTTGGTAAGCCCTGCAAAGGACTTGAAAGTCGCTGTCAAAAGCAGACAGATCATGAAGCACTGCAGGTTGTCAGATAAAAGGAATAATGTGAAATGTCAAAATGATAACCATTGCTGGCCTATGCTCTCAGTATTAGGGGAGGCACAAGTGAGGTCTGAGGTGGGCTGAATTACCTTCTGGTGCCTCATTCCTCTGGCTGCAGAGGAAGCCTTGGGAAAGCGGGGTTTCATCTGGGATAGCTAAAGCTAGGTAGGGTGACTCCACACGAGAGGGGCTATTATGTTTGCATAAGGCAAATCCATTTAGAGCTTTGATTTTTAGCTTGATTCTGGAAGGGCAAGGAGTGCTTTTATGTGAAGCTGAAATGATATTGTTTGATATGAAATCTTGATCTTCTGAATCAGTTGATTAAAGGGCTGTAAGGGATGCAAATATCAAGTTCTTACTGATTTTCAGAGGGATTAGAGGTGAGGTAGCTCATATTAAGAAAGAAGGATGGGAACAGCGAAATTCATTGACTGCGTTCAGCTCTGCTGCAAGCTAATGCAACTTATTTGAAAGGTTGGATTTGAGAGCAGCTCATGCCCAGGTGTAGAAAAGCTGTAGTTCATAAAATCATACAACAGACAAAGTCCTGACCTGCCCTTTCACAAAGCCCTGATGTGATCTGACTTCAGGGTAGAGTGCTCTTATGCAGTACCTGGATTAACTATACAACAGATACAGGCTGTGCATGGGCATATAGGTGACAGCTCGTATTAGAAGATTAAGCGTCGTTAGGGCTCTGCTCTGACAGTGAGGCCAACTGACCCGGAATGTGCCATATCCATATTATTAAGCTCTTCTACTCACCATACAGGACAACTAAATGCACACCATCCATTGGGAATGGTCTCTGGCTGTGCTAACTCCTAAATTCCTGGGACATGTGTGGGAGAATGCTAATTGATCCAGGCCAAAAATGTGCCAGGGCAGGTTCTAGGAATTTAACGCTATAGACTATCAAATTCCAATGCCTGGGAATATTACCTGCCACTGTTTAATTTACTAGCAGAATAGGTGTAGCCCTAAGGGCTTATGCACACACAGACACCTATGGTGCACTTGAGATGCATTTCGAAAGGTGCCTGGCAGATAATATGCTGATGAAGGGACTGGCACAAGAACAACAAACTCACTGCTGCCTTTTTCAGTTCACGTTAGAGCTTTCATTGTGTTTCCCATGGCTAGATATATATATATATATATTTTTTTTTACATACAAATAGCACTGAAAGTACTGCAGAGAAAAATAAATAAACAAAGTATGTCTCCTTTGCTCTGCCGTCTCCAGCCTTGTCCTGTGTTGTCATCCAGAAGACAGACTTTAGAAATGCATTTCATGCAGTTTGTGTTGAAACTAAACACCCAGCAACTGCATTTGCCTTCTGTGTATGCCAGAGAGAGCACGAGCCACTGGGGAAAGGAGAACATAGGAGGCTTTTTTGTCCAGGTTTCAAGGAAATTCACTTCTCCCAAGGGATTAATTCTGACTGTACAATAGCAGGTTTAAAATGTTTGGTTCTTGTTTGTGTCTGTTTTTTAGCCCATATCTCAAGAGGATTTAATTAGATTTGGTGTTCGTGATATGCTATTTACCGGATTATGATGAGATCACCTGATAAAGCTTGACATAAACTTGGCAACTTGTATGGTGCTTTCTCAGTCTTTAGAATTTAATTATGGCAATTTCAAAACAGGAAGCTTGGAAACAACACGGGGATTAAAGACTTGCTCTTGCCCCACTGGGATCAGTAAGAGTTATGCCATTGGTCGTCACTGTTGTCATCAGCTCTCAGCGTGCGCAGCCAGCTGGGATGTGTGGGCATGTGTTCCACTTCTGTATGGAATGGACCAAATGCCAGTGACGTTTCTCCTTGGAAATGGTTATCCTGAGGAATTCCCCCAGCTTTGATGTTTCTTCATGGCTCATGTGAGAATAAGGTTAAGTGACATGCTAAGGATATGCATAGACATACAAAAAAGCAAGCCTTGTTTTTAAGTGATTTTCCAGGGAACCTGCACAGACATATGTCCCAGTGCAGCACAAAGTTGACTCACATGCACAGGGCCAGAGCAGATGGAGTTCTTCACCATAGAGAGTATTTGCATGAGGGGGCTATTTTTCCACACTGCCAGTCATTCTCAGCTTTTTACCTTTTTTGCCACCATCAGCTACTCTTGGTGCAGGCTGCTCTGTTCCTCTGTAAGCCACCCAGAGCCCAGGAGCCAACACACTGCAGCGTACACAAGCAAGCTCCTTCCTAAATCTACCAATAGTTAAAGATCAAAAGATAGTGGTTGAAATGCAGAATTGTTTCTTTTTATAGCTTTCCACAGGCTCTCATGTGTATAGAGATCACATCGCTCTCTGCTTCATCTGTGTTTTAAGCACCTAATAAATAGCTTTGCAATCAGACCATGCGAGCACCCACAGCTCTTACCCAAACCAAAGGGACACAAGCCACTCCCAGTAACAAATCTCTCTCTTTTTGGGCACTTTGTTACTGATGCATGGTGCCAGGTGACTGGAAAGCACTCCTCCTATTTTTCCAGGGTAAGAAAGTGAGGTAGACATTTCTGAAATCCTGGGCTTTTTAGTGATGGCAAAAAATGTAGGCATACGTGTGGGAAATCTGCTGGAGAACCAAAGGGATTCAAGAGCAAACAGCACAGCTGGGATTTGAGGGCAACAGACATCTAAATGCCTTTGATAATCCTGTTTCTCACCTTTTTTTTGGAGGAAGCATCTGCTACTAGTGCTGAATTTGCTGCCACAGAGAAATACCCTGAGCCCTAGCAGGAATCCAGCCTGACTGAGCTCTGACAAGAAATATTTCCAAAATAACCTTTTCAATTCACTGCCCTTCCATAAGGAGCTGTGTTTTCCTTCCCTCTTTAGAACTATTGACTGGTTAGAAAACATGCAGAGGTTTGATCCCATTTTTCCAGTGTCCTAGGTCCACCCTTCAGGACATGTCCCCTCTCCCTGCCATCACAGCGCGTGGTAATGGAGGCAGTCTGCTCTGAGGTGCTCTGCCCACAGTCTCTGTCCTTATCTGAAAGTTGATAATTGCTTGTCAAACTGATTGACATTTGTAGAACTGTCTTTTCCATGAGACATTACTCCCTCCACACACACCCACCAAAAAAAGAATAGACAATTTGATTTTGTACTGTTTTTTCCCACTTTTAAG
Source organism: Cygnus atratus (assembly GCF_013377495.2). NCBI lineage: Eukaryota > Metazoa > Chordata > Aves > Anseriformes > Anatidae > Cygnus > Cygnus atratus. Next base: position 13,907,011 of record NC_066377.1, on the reverse strand, counting down.
CACGGTAACTTTTTCTGCCTAAAAGTAGTAATTACTTAATGAATAGTCCTCCATGTTTCCCTGTCAGTCACTCACTGTAATGAACAACTCGTTTTGTCTGCTTTGTTAACAATAAAAAAGTATTAAACTAATAATAACAAAGATGTTCCAGGACTTTGCTGTTAGCACACAGGGTGCCCCACAGAATGCGTGATTGGGATAACAAGAGGGGGAGGGTGATTTTTCTCTCTAGACATCAAACAACATTTTGTACTTTTCTTTGAGCTGTGTGACTATTTTCCCCTTGCTACTTCTCCTGTATCTTCTTATCTTCAACCATCCTGAATAATTGGAGCATATTTAGGGGACCAAGTCCAGCTATTATTTGTTCCCCCCTCTGTGAAAGTTTTTTTTTTTTTTTTAATGCCAGATCTGTGAACCTCTGTTGAGCTGTCGGTATTGAGGTCAGGGCTTTTTACAAGCTAGAATTTTTATCATGAACCGGAGCCCAGAGTTAATTGTACACAAAGACGCATTGTTGTTTCCATTAGGATTTACAGTACCACTGAATTTTAATTATTGGGTAACATTTCTTCCATTATAGCATTCACTCCTCCTCCCCTTTTTGTGCCAACCCATGCTTCTTTTAGTTGCAGCAGTTTGCAATGCAAAGTGCAAAATAACCCCAATAAATAAATAAATAGTGACCTCAGTTTGATGAAACATTATATTTGTCCCTGCCTAAAACATAAAAACAACAACAAAAAAAAGGCCAGGAGAACAATTTAGTGTGAGTTTCAAACTGTAATCTATTGTTTCCTGTTTATCTGCACTGGTTACTTTTAAAGTTCAAAGCCCAGCCTGAGACAAGAGCTATACAGGAGGTCTTTATCGTTGCTGGGACAAAACATTCACTTCTCATTGACAAAGGCTCCTGTGGGCCTTAAAATGTTCTCAGATTCTTTCTATTTGATGATAAAATAGACATGCTGAAATGTTTCATGTATCGCCATGAAGCAAATGCTTCTGCAGAGTTTTCATGCAAGTAAAGGTAATAATTCACTCCTAATCTGTGAGTGTGAGCAGTTTTACAGATGGAGTGGTTGTATGACTGAGCCTTGTGTCTCCTTTTAAAGGTAACAAGCAGTAGTTTCAAAAGGCCCCTAATAAACATGAGACTGTATCTATTAATTAGCCTGGCTCTTAATTTTCCTCCCAGTCTCCATGCTTGTGTTCTGTGCGATGTGTGGAGCCTCAGTTTATGAAGCAGAGTTGATTTAAGTAGCCCCAAAAGTATAGTGGGAAAAAATGATGCATTCAATCAATAAAATTCCCTTTTTTGAATCGACTGTATAAATAGTTGGCATTGGTTTATCACTTAGTCTCTAGCCACTTCAGTCCTGTGTGTTGTTTTATGAACCGTAGATATACCTTGTATATCCAGAGGAAAGTTTTTGGTCTTAATCAGTCAACTTGAAATGAATTCAGGGCCCAGGGGGAGATGATATCAGAGGTGTGATGGGTTTCCAAGCTGAAATAAATGCAGAAAGAGCTCCGGAGAGGTTTTGTGGGTGGGAGGACTTCAGTGTGTGCAGCACAGGGTAGATCTCAGTTGTGTGCATCCCAGAGGCAGAGCCTTGCCAAGTGCCTGTGTCCAGTCTACAGTGCCAATACTCAGCAAGGAGGGAATGAGAAGGCTCTTTTTAAATGATTTTATGAGCCTTTCACACCCTCTTACTCTTCCTGCTGTGCTCTTCTCCCTCTCCCCTCCATTTTGTCTTTCTGCTCCCACCCACAGTGTGGTTCTGATTCTGCCTCAGGCTAAGGTGGTCTCCATCCAGCTCTCCCAAGTGCCCGTACATGCTGTTCACTCACCAGGTCAGAGGGTGATCTTTGGGTGTGTGGGAGGTATTATTCTCTTTCTCATGTCCAGCTAATCATGGCTGCTGCCTCTATGGACAAGCCAAGTCTTGGTCAGCCAAAGGAGGGGGCAAATACTTTTTTCTCTTCAAAACTTCTTGGCAACGAGAAGAACCTACAAATTGGTCCCTGAGGGAACTCCAGCAAGACCTGCAGGATCACAGTGGGGCTGGGTTTACCTCCTCCACTTCTAGTCTCAGGACTGAGGGAAAAGATTATCTGAGCTGCGCAAAAAATATCTAAGTCAATGGGAAGGATAAAGGGGTCTGTGCAGCTATGAAGGCATGTGTTGTTTAATGAAAACATGTCCACCCAGCAGCATTACTGTAGATGTGGAGGCGAGTCTCCTGAGCTGTTCTCTTCAGTTTAACTGTAGTGGTAAATGCTTAAAGAGTTACAGCCTCTCTGGATGCTGCTTCTTTTGCATGTTCAAGGTGAATTAAATAGAGATTAAGGATCTAAATTTCCTTGTTTTCCTTTTCTCAAAAGAAAATCTTGAGCAAGATACCAGCAGTCCTTTGTTCTCCAGGAACCTTCCAGTCAACCAGAACATTGGGTCTTTCCAGTCTAATTCCTACTGATCTCCCTTCAGGTGCAGACACCAACCTTTTGACAGCCTATGCCTCAATAACCACTACATATCATCCCTGGATGCCGGAGGTTAACTCTGAATCAGTGCCTGCCAATGTCTCCTGAGCATATTAGCACACCGGTTCCTCTCAAAAACAGAAGGAAAATGTCACGTGGTTGGTTGAGATTTCTGAAACTCATTCATAAGGAGAAAAGCCAACATGCAGCATGGATGCTATGCTCTCCTTGCCCGTATAGTCATCTGCATGGAAAATTTCTGTGTCAAGGAGACCATGGGACTTTCCAAGGGGGGCTTAGCTACTGGAGGCACAGAGCCAATGTGGGTGAAAATTACATTCAGAGAAGACGTAGATACTGATCACTCTGTACCCATGTCTCAGAAAAGTGAGAATTACTATGCTCTTTTTTCAAGTCAGCAAAGGGAGGTCAAGAAATTGCTGTTGGATTGAGCATTTTTGGAAAGAACTCCAAAATGGGTCTTTGAAAAAGCCTTCTGTGCCTCAGAAGGGCAAATACAAGGGGATGGGTCATAGCTCGGTTCTGCTGTGGCATATTGGGAAGTGATGAGAGAAGTGTTCCTGTTGTAAAAAAAAAGGCAAAGGATCAAGCTTTTCATTGATGACGTGAGAGCAAGACTTTAACTGAGAGGTGACTAAGATCACCAGCAACTCTCATGCTTGCAACAGCTCAAGAAGTGATCTGGTTCTTCGAGGGGTAGAGCACACAGCAGCACCCACCGTAGCTGGTGAGCAGAGGATGACTCAGCTGGAAAACGACTTTCCTTAACTGCTGGGTTTGGAGCTTTATGCCAAAACTCCCAGTTTTGCAAATATCAGGTTTACTAGTTGTGTGTGAATTGCTGTGCTTGGACACAGAGACAGCACAAGCACAGAGGGAGATGTTCCTGCATCCAAAAACTGCTCAGGGAGCAAACAGTGGTGTTTGATGTGAAGATGGGGCAAATCCACTTGGCACGGTAAGTTAATTTTGTCACACAGTGCAACCACTGCCTTTCTTCCTCTGACAAGGCTAATGGCCAGGCACCACCAGATGTATAAATACAATGAGTCTTAGCTCTTCTAGAAGACACTTGGCTGAGAAGTCAGGTCCTGACAGTGCTGCAGGAGGTTCTGCTAGCACAGGTGAAGGCCGCTGAGCAGCTCAGCACAGGATGCATTGCTGCAAGTGCCTCGCCGAGCGAGCCTGCCCCATGGGGCAAACTGACCCTGAGCAATGCAGACATTCATTCTCTGCTCACAAGCTGCTTCCTGAGCACGATGGAATGGGAGGCGTTGAATTGAAAGAAAGTCCCAGATTTGCACACTGTAACTGAAGACAAGTTTTAAACATTCAGATTTTCCACCACAATCTGCAAAATTTTTAAGAAAAAAAAAAAAAAAAGAACAAAGGAATTTTGTCTTTCCTCTCTCTTGCCTTAATTTTAACCAGTTTTCTTGGAATCTGTATAACTTTGGGGATTAAACTGAGCACTGCATGTGCGTTTTCTGTACATGCAATTAATAAATGCTTGTCTTTCAGCTCTTTTAGTAAGCAAAAGAAAACAGAACCGGATTAACTTTGCTATCCTCCATTGAAAATGAGTTCCCCTACTGAGCAGCAAGCACAACTGTGGAATACACGTTACTTCCTTAATACACTGGAAAAATATTCTTTGTTGGACTTATGCTATTTTTCCTAAATTATTTTGCTTGCCTTTGTTTTGTTTTGTTGTTTTGTTGTGTTACAGCCAGAAGGGACAATCAACATAATTTCTGTATACCAACTGGACACATGTATTTATTTCCAGTAACTTTAATGAGAGCCAGGCTTGTGTAAAGAATCTAAGGGCGAGTTTTTTCCTGCTCCCTCTCACATCAAAAGGAAAATTTTCATTGACTTCATTACTGCTGGGTCAGGATGGAGTAAGATATTGGGAAATAACCCTCTGAGAAAAAAAGTAGCATCAGCAAGATGCTATAGTATCATTCTCTTATCACGGGTCACTGTCAAATTTATATAAATGTAAATCACTAATTGCACTAATATTTTGCAGAGCACCAAATGCAGCAGCTATTTGATGAAGCAGAGGAGTAGCAGAAGTGCAGGAGAGGAATCCTCCCCATGCTTTTATGCAAGTTTCATCAAGTCCAGGGAACCCACCGAGTTGGAAAGACCAGTGCCCTTCATTAATGCGGCACTACAACAATGAATAAATCAGTGTGTCCTTCAAACTCCCGGGAGTCCTCCAGGCCAATGCACAACATGATTGTCAGACGAAGGGAAGGAAGGCAAGGAAGTCCTAGAGATTAATCAGATAGTAAGGGAAATTCCTTAGCCCTTAGCACAAGGCCTTTTCCCTCCCTGGCCTCCCCAGGAACCCACTGGGGCCAGATCGCCCCCAATTTGCAGCAGAGATAAGGATGCCCTGGCCATGGCCAGGTGGACAACAAACATGGCTTTATCTCCCCTGCCATCCGCAGCCCATGATCAATACTCAGTCATCGTTTCGACATCTTGCAGGAAGGATCTGTGGGCTGGGACACCCCATTGTCCCCCCGTTCCCAGCCTTAGAAGTTCCTGGGTCACATAAGCAGGGTCTAGAAAGAAACAGGAAAAACTCTTACTCAGGTATGAGCCGGGCCTCCACAGCCAAAAAGTGACAAAGGAAAAGGCTTGATTTTGACTGTGTTTGTTTTTTCTTGTTTGTAAAGTTCGCTCCTCAAAGCCACCATTGGAGAGCAGTTTCATTCTGTGTGCTTTCCTGTAGGCCTGGCAGGAAAACAGAGACCAAAAGAAAGGGGAAAAAAAGAGCCTGATGCTGGAAACATCTGGATTTTTTAATGTGCTTAACATCTTGGGAGTGTCTGTTTTTGTTTGTCCAATAAATTCAATACTTTTCCCTGAAATATATGGGAGCAGGAAATATATATTAAAGATAAGTATTCCTGTTTAAACTCAAGCTCGGGTTATTAACAGCAGCGCGGCTGTGATGAGAAGCAGCAATGTGATAATCTGTATGAGCAATATTACGCTATCTCTCAGCCTCTGCATTGTTAGCTGTAATCGTTGTGCAACCCTGACCATCAAAGGGAAGATAAGATCAGATAAGCAAACTACTGTTGTGATTTTGCATCCAAGCTATTTAAGTTATAATTATTACTTTTCCTATCTTTGGTTAAACTGATGGTGAAAATATATATATTTTTTTATTTACACACACACACACACATATATATCTTTTTATATATATGTATATCTTTGACCTATCAGACCCCTAAGAAAATGTATGTCCGGGTGTATAGGATGTCAGGAGGGCCCTGGTTAAATTGCTGCTGGCTCACACATGATGCAGCCTTCACCATCCAGAGGAAGCCACCTGCAGTGTTTTGGGTCCAGATGAAAGATGCTGGGGAGGAGCTGTTGGAACGGCAAAAACTCCTTCAAGAAACGAGAAACACTGACATGAGCAACTGTCTTCAGTCGGAGAACACTGATGCGGAGCTTACAGTCACACAAACTGGGCCTGCCCCGTTCCCCAAAGGAGTTATAATTTTTGAGCCCCTAAATAATCCTGGCTTGGCAAAGTGAATGGGACAGGTGGCTGGAAACACCTCCTGTGCTGCATCTTGGATGCCCATCCCAACCAACACCCTCAAAAAGGCAGATGGTGGCCCATAGGAGGACATCCCACGAGGCACACTTCTTCATCTACCTGCAAGATCTGCAAAAGCAACAGAAATTTGGGTGCTTACCTACATCTTATCTGAGCTAGACAGAATTCCTGTGTTTGCAAAACCAGGGGTCGATCCCATGCCCAGAGACATAACCGGGAACTTCATCACCAATTTCAGCTGAAAGAGGCTCACACCCTCACTCTGTAACTTTCTTGAGGTCGAGTTTCCTTCCTATATTTCCAGCACTTCTGCTTCTGGTCCTGACTGGAACAGACTTTCTTGTGGGTATGTTTGTACTTCCTAGTCATTTGCATGTAATTTTATGCAAACATTTTTATCACAGATCAGTTCACACAACCACAAGCTGTGTTTTTATTTTCTCTGTCAGCTGAAAGCTTCGTCTACATTGCTTTTTTTGTCTCCTTGTTCCAGTATGACTACATCAAAGTAATTGCACAGGTGCAAACCCTGACTCTAGATGCTGTGTTTGTGCAGCAAAATATTTTGCTTTCCATGTAACTTGTGTTGGTCTGAGCCCAGGTACCTCGTACCTTGCCAGCACCAGCACCTTTCAGAGCTGCAGTGAAACATATGCATTAGTATAATTGCAGTAGAGCAAACCTTGGGCAGGCAAGCAGGCCTTTGAGACATTTACTGGGGCAAGAGAGAAACAAATTCTTTACAAACCAGGTGATTCTTATGTTGGTGGATCATTTCTTCAAAAGACTGGAGTCAAAAAATGAACAAACAAAAAACTATAAAATCTCCCATTGGCCAGTCAATGACATATGTGCACTTGAAATATCTCCGCAGTGTCTGTCCCCAGACGGATGAGAGGACAAATGCTGGTGGACACCTAGGCTGGTGGAGCAGGAGCAGACCATGCAGGACCCCACCATGGGTGACAAAAAAAACCTGCAAGCTTTAATTTAAAATTGTTAGGTTGGAGCTGGCATCTCTACAAGAATAATGCTTATTATATGGTATCCATTCCATCTGATTCCCCTGGCTGATTAAATACTTACTCTTATCTTACAGAACATTAAAGTTGTTGCTACAATACACTGTGGAATCATCAATAACTAATTCTCAGTTGTGGAAATGCATATTTTCTCTATGTATACACAAGGTGCTATTGCTCAACTTAAAACACGCCTGATCCGAAATTAATACTCAGATTTTTTCATCCTTTCTTTCAGTGACTCTTACCAGTTTCTGCTACAAGGAAATAGAAATTCGCCCTTTGAAGATGCCAGAATCTGGCGCAATCAGAGGAACCGACTCCCCAGACAAGCCTTGAACTGTCAAGTGTCAGCCCATTGAATTTTTTTTCCAGCCCAATATTAAATCCTAGAAAACATGCATTCATGGTGGAGCTCTAAAAAGCTGTGAAAGCACCAAATGTGCTGTGATGCCATGAGGGGCCAGGAAGAGCTCATGGACAAACTCTGTGCAAACATGCAAACCAAAACAGCGTGCAAGTTCTTTGTGAACGCAGCCTGGAGTATCTCAGTGGTGGCCACAGGAAGAGCAGCACATTTGGCACAGCCTCATGATCATGGACAATGCGGGTGGATGGCCACAGGAGAGGGGATCCTGATTAACTCCATCAGTGATGAACCACGAACCCAGCCTGTGCTCTGGTTAATGCCCATTTCTTACCATGAACAGCAAAAACAAAAGCAAACTACTTGGAATGTCAGAAATCTTTTTTTTTTTTCTTTTTTTTTCCCTACAGTTACTCATGTAAGTTTTATTTTTGCTGAAAAATGATCAGAGCCAAGGAATAAGCAGGTGCTGCAGGATCTGGGCTGTACGGTCAGCCTGTAGTACCGTGATCCTGAGCTATTAACCACAAGTACAGACCAGAATATGCTGGAGTGTGCTCTACAAAGGAAGACTCAGATCAGGTCTTAAGACTGTATGCACCATCACTCCTTTAGCTCCCATCTCTGCAAGTAAAACCATATCAGAGAGAGAAATTGTTCCATTTTAGTAAAACTAATTATTTTTTATTCCTTTTTTTTTTTTTTTTTTTAATTTTAAGATTTCAGTGGTGGAAATTTTCCTGAGTTGTTGGAATGAAACTGGGAAGCTTGTAGCTTGTAGATCCAGGAGTAAATGGGTTAAAACAGCTTCATAGTTTAAAGCTCTGCTTTGCTCATCCTTAATGGAAACTCAGGGACTGTATTTTGAATTGTGTTTGTTGAGAACAAGGAAAAAATCGTCAGAGAGGAGGCTGGCAAAGGGAGATGGTATGCACAGGAATTAAATGCGGTTGGGTGTCACTGCATAGAGCAAGTCTGAACTATGTATGTGCGTGTAAGAATTTGTAGTAGTATGTGTGCTGGCAAAAGAACTGGCAACCTGCCCTAAAATATCTAATAGGCTCCTCCTGCGTTTTTGAATTTAAAGCATCCCTGTGTTGGGGATGTGTGGGCTACATATGAGGTAGCATTCAGATTTAAAAAAATAATAATAAAAAAATCAGTGGGGCCATGCGTAGCATTTGCAACCAGCTCTTCCCACATCAAAACTTGAGGAAGCCCAGAGATCAGTTACGTGTGTACTTCAGAGCCAGTCCAATTTCTGGTGACTTCTTAGTCCCCATATACCGTTTTCAACTGTATTTCATGATTCAAACGTGCACAGTTTTTTTGCACAGAGGAATCATCTGGGCTGTGCAAGTTCCTCTGAAAGCTGTCCTCTCAATCTCTAAATACGCAAGAGAGCTTCAAGTTCCCTCCTAAGAAAGAAGTAAGCCTGGCTGGCGTCATTCAATGGCTTCTTTAGTTCTTACAGTAACTGCCTGATTACTTCAGCTTTGGCCTTCACCCTTGCCAATTTAGTTACTAATTTCAGAGGCTGAAGACTCAACAGAAGAACAACTGCAGCAGGCTGTTCCGTTTGTTCTCTGCCTTGATGACAGCTCTTCTCTGTTGCTGGTTGATGCTCACCCATGCTGTAAGCTAAAAGTACTGCAAGAGCAGAGGAAAAGTTCAACAGAGGACATCTGTGTGTAGATCAGCCTGCCCGCTGTTGGTCCTTCTGGATGCCCTGAGGTCTTCTTAGTGCCACAAGGTCCTGAGCATTCTTCATCTGAGCATGCATTTGCACAGGTGGCAGTTGGGTCTTGCCTGGAGAAAGGGCCTGCACTCAGCGAAGAGTGATCAATACCTAAAGACACTATGGGTAAGAGGAAGAGGGGACATCTCAAAATAGCATTTCTCATGTAATACGGACTCATGGAAAACCCCTAACTGCCTGACACCAAGGGTTTGCATTACTGAGATCAGTTTTGCACAAGACTCTAGTGAAAGCCATTGGACTTCTGCAGAATCCCTTGTAAGAGGAACAAACCCAGTCACCAAAACCAAAAACAGCTGTGTTGAGAACTCTCCATCTGCCTCTGATGGCCTCACATGGCACTTACAGAAAAGCAGTCATATTCCTATTTATTGCAACCATCTAAACGCATATGAGAGCCTGGAACAGCTTCAAAAGCCTCTATCTTAGGAAAATTGTATGCATTTAATAGTCTTCCAAGAAAAGTATCACGTATAAATTGTACAAGATCATTTAACCAAGTAGCACTTAATTACAGCCAGCAGAGTGGCACCCAAACTCCATGGAGCTCCTCTATGGAGGTCCTCTACCCTTGGGCAGGGACTGTAGAAACCAAAAGGACAGTGCAAATTCAGATGCTCCCTGTCACATGCAGGTGCAGTGGAAAGGTCCTGTATTTTCCAGCCCTTCATCACTCAGACCAGACCCATGCTTGGCTTCTTTTGGACCCAGTAAACTGGAGCTGGGCCCTGGAAACCAGTTGCATTGATGGCTGTGCAGAAGCAGTGTGAGAACCTAGATATGTGGCATTCAATGGTTGAGACATTCAAAGAATACACCAATGAAGGTGTTTCCCTCTACTAATTAATATCCTGTGAAGTGTCACCTATGTTTTAATGCTTCTCTTGCCCACAGGACCTTGCCAGAAGACAGCTGCCCTCCAGCAAGCTTCAAACTTTCTATCCACCTTCACTGAAGCAGATCAAAGCAGCTGTCAACTCCCTAAAAAGCAATATATGGGTGGTTATGCTGAAGCTCAAAGAGACAAAATTAGTATTATTTTTAGCCAAATTTGCTACCATTCAGCAGAAAACTGCCAGTGCTTCATTGCTGGGAACCTACACTACAGCTCGTGGTGCTTGCTGAGACCATCAGGCTCCCTGCAAGGCATGGGAGACCAGGAAGCAGTGAGAAGTATGGTACCTCCATCACATGGCCAGGAGACAACACACAACAGAGACATGGGAAAGATCTTGGAAAAACTGCTCTCCTAGACAAATTGCAAAGCCAGTCCTCAGCAGCTGGTGCACTGAGGTGCAGAGCCATCACTCCTGGTGCTTGGGGACAAACGGCTTCTCTTGCAACAGTGACCTGGTAAAGAAAGTGGGACAGCTCAGCATTGCTTGAGAAATGACCCATCCTGGCATGCCAAGAGAAAGAGCTTGGCAATGGGAGCCAAGAGCCTGCAGTGCTTGTCGTAGGCACCTGCGTTAGTGCCTTAGTCACCTGCTCCCTGTGACGGCACCGACTGTCACTTCTCAGTGATGGGACAAGTCCTGGCTCCTGAGTCACCTGCCTCCCTCTGCCTGCTCCTGCACTGGGCTGGCACCAACTAACCACTCCTGCTGGCACTTCCATCAGGGGACCCTTGGGGCTGGACCCTGGGCATGGGGACCACCTGCACTGGGGGCGTGACCAGCAGCTCTCACGCTGTTAGCAGCTCCAGATGGGGTGTGGAAACAATAAGGAATGCCAGATCTGGATTTTTGAGACATCCCCAGTGTCAATTAGTTTCAGTGATACTAAATATTAGCATTTGTGTCCTTCAGCTTTTGCCTTTCAGAACAGGACGCCTACATATTACTACTTCAGGCTTTTACCCGACAGGTTATTTTGGGGATGGGCTTACCATTATAAAGCGTTCAGCCTGTGTTCTGACCAAGTCGTTTTCTGTGAATATGAAGTTGACATCACGTCATTTAGTTCATTTATTTAAGTGTTGATTTGTAACTGGTGCACCCACGGGTAATGATGACAGCAGCTCCAATTTCTTCATTAAAATACAGTGAAATAAACACAGCCCTCACACCTTGTTTTTCCTTAGCTGTAACCTGCTCACACAAGGAATAGTCATAGCATCACTGATGACAGCTAAGGCCACTCAGCAGCGGTATCGCTCTTACCCCTTGATGTTTCTGGATGGCATGTGAGACAAGAGAATACCCTGGACTCCACCCAGCCGAAAAGATACCATCAGTATCTCTGCAGACACAGGAAATCACCTGTGTAATTTAGGGCATGGATGAGATCATTGCTATGGACAAAAAGGTTCTCAGCAGAGATCCAGACCGGTGCTGGGTAGATGGCATGGCCCCGGGGAAGTTGAGGTTCTTGTTCCTGGCCTTCTTTTTGCCTCCAGCAAGTGGGATCACCACCCTGCGGTCTCGGCTTTCCTTCTCCTCCTTTGTCAAATATATTTCTTTCTTTCAGGTGTCATTTTGCCCTGTGTGAGCACCTCACCAGTTTAATAGGAGCTTGTAACACCACTGCCCACGGCAAATAAAAGAGCCTGTGAAATAACCTGTATGTGCTCTGGTCAGGGAGTAAGGACCATAGGAAGTGTGTCATCCTCAAAGGCAGTGAGAAAACTCACCCTGAATAACCCAAAGATGGGATTACACAGAGGGGAAACTGAGGCACACATATGGTGGGTGTTTTGTATTGTTTCGTTTGTGAAACATCTGTGGTATGATAGAGAACTAGACCCAGTTCTCCAGAGAATTATTTTAATACTCAGTTCACAAAGCTACTCTTCTTTAGCCAGAAAAATAATGATTTCTTTAGGGCCTGGTCATGTTGCACAGCTCCTAGTATTTCTCACGCTCATTGTGGTGGCTCCCCCATAAGGTACTGCTTGAAGCCCTAATTCTTGGAGTCCCTCACACCAGGTGATAAGGCTGGCATTGGATGTGTGTGGAAGAAGTTGGGTTCCCTGTACTCAGCATTGGAGCATGCTGCTCCTTCGATCTATGCCCGTGCTGAGGCTGCAGTGATGGTCCCACGGCTCTGCTCTGCGATCCCGTGCTGCAGCAGTAGCCGGGCCTAGACGTACAGACAGACATGTGGCAGGGCTGTGGGGATGGTGGAAGTGCTGCAGCAGGAGCGTGCAGGCCAAGAACTAGGCGAGGGAGTTTCACTTGCTGGTCACATGAGGCTCAGTGGTTTGCCAGGGTATCATTTTGGGTCAAGAACCTCCACAGGGAAAGCTAAGACCGTTTCCACAGGTTGCCTGGGAAAGCTAAGACCGTTTCCACAGGTTGCCTGGGACAGTGGAGCGCTGGGTAAGGGCTCTGGCAAGAGGCCGAGTGCGGTGCTGGGGCCCGGCATCTCCTCTGGCCTGCACAGTGCAGCATGGCTGAAGAGGTCTGTGCATGACCAGGGAATGGGTTTGGAGGGCACTCGTGAAGGTAGCACAGATTTCTGAGATGTTAGCAGGGAAATGGACCTGCTAACCTTAGGATTAGGAGGTGCTGCCTGGTCTCTTCTGGTTGTGAGAGCTGGAGCTTGTCCTGTTGTCAGCATCAAAGTTTTTCCTTTCCTTCCACATAGGCACTGTGCTGCCACATTGCTGCTCTTGTCTTCTGAGAGAGCCGACTCCCAGCACGCCCAGTGGAGTATAGCAGAGCTTGGGATGTCTACTGGGCTCCTCTGGGAAGCAACACGCTGCAGAGTAAACTGTCATACTGGTTGCTGTAGCTGTATCTGTATCTGACACTACAACATTGCCAACATGGCTCTGATTAATGTTATTTCCTCTTAGTGATTGTTACTACAATTCAAACTAGAACCTCAGATCAAAGAATTATCCCTAAATGTCTGTGGAAGGGTTTCTTATGTCTACTTCAGAGTTATCTGGCTTGGGTTGCTGTCACTATCAAGATAACAGATAAAATACATGAGAAGTCTAATCCCAACTACCAATTCATATCCTCCCCTGCAATTTGAATTTGCCTCTGGATCTGTTCGTGGATCCAGAGCTGGCCCATCTCCAGCTGGAAGCAATTCCTAAATCACAAGGAACATTGGGTGCCCTTAAACCCTGAGCAATTTAAAAGTTCTCTTCCATCACAACAGCTTTGACCTGGACCGCCTCTTTAAACTGCCTCCAGAGTGTTCTGTTTCATAACCAAAATGTTTGTTCTTGCTGCTCTCTCCAGAACTACCTTTTCCTGTTTGCTGGATTTAATGGGGTTCCCCTTCAAGATGTGCCTTGCACAGAAGCAATCTTGATGTCTGATTTTGGCCATTCTGTGTCTGAAGGGTCTCTTTATCTGAAAGTCAGTGACAACAGAACAGCATCTCTTGCAATAAAAACACTCCATATTCATTCTGTGTTTATAAGCACACAGGGACATCACGCTACTTTAATTATATGTTTTCCTGCCCCTTCTCTTTCATCTTTCTGTAACTTTGTCAAGGTTGTAAACACACCTTGGCCTTAAGGCTCCTTCAGCAAGAACTGCTTTCGAATCCATCTATGCATTTTCCTTCTGCGGAGCTCCATGTTCCGTACTTCTCCAAACTGCAGGGCCTCAGTAAATGTCTTAAAATAATACATGTATCATATTAAGTATATACAATAAAAGAAGAACCATGTGACTGTGTTAGCAAGCATCTCTTTAAAGATGAACACAGAGGCTGCAAGAGGCTTCGCACATGTAGTTTGTGAGTGCTGGCAGACTTTCCATTGTTTTCATGCTCTAGTTTATTAAATACTCAAATATCAGCTTGTTTCACAATGGGTTATCCTTATTCACAGACCCTTTCTTTGTGCATTAAGCTGCGAGGACACCAACTCATTTGAAGGTTTCCTATCCCACATTGGATCGCTTTTGAAATTGTTTGTTTTAATTTGCTTTGTGGGCTTTTGGGGATAAATGAATGTAGAACCGATTCACTGGGAAGACTTTGGATTTTTCTGCAATGTAGCTATTATCCTTCAATAAATCCAGGCTGCTCAGAGATGCTGCCCCTTTAAACAAGACACAAAAAGAAATCAACCATCGTCTGGATAATGCCATTCTCATCAACATGCAAGGAGCTTGCTTGTCTGTCACGTCGCCCACATCTTCTCAATCACTCCCTTTCATTTATCCTATTATGCCCCTATTTTAACTCATGCTGTGGCTGATACTCAATGACAGAGAAGAAATCCAGCTGAGCATCATCTCTCTTTTGCTTCCCCACTGGAGATGCAATGTAGGACCTTGCTTGGTGGGGATGAGTACCCACGCACCTAATGGAGCTGTAGTGTGGAGAGACTTTTTACAGCAACCCAGAGGAATCTGGGTGATGAGCTCTGTTGCAGCCAATTGCTTTTGTGCCTTTTCCCCCTTCTACATGTGTGAAGAGACAGTAGGTGTTTTGCAAGCATTTGCAGTTTGGAAGATGTGATCATGAACCCTGACTAATGTTTGTGGTTGGTGGGTCTGTGGCAACAAGTCAAAGCCAGTGTTAATTACTACGATTATTGCTGCTATTTTATTATTTAATTTCTCTGTATTAGTGCGGCATTGAAGGGCCCTAACCGGGAGGCACGGCCCCACAGGCAGGACACTATCCAAACGCGGAACAAAGCAACGGTCCCCGCTGCTAGGAGCTTGCAACCTAAATATACCGGTATGTTGACTCCTGACCCGTAACCCAGAGGTGCTTGAGCCTACTGGCTCAAAGGATCCTAGTGCTCATACAGGTCTATGTCAGAGGGCAGTGGGGCTCTATGGTTGTGCAATGGTTCTACTGACCCAAGTTGCCCAATCAGGAGGAGGTACCGGCAAAAGTACTTGTATATGCAGGTGGGGAAATAAATCTATGGGAAAACAGTGGGGCTCGTAGATACATGGGAAGAAAAAATTCTGACCCTCAACAGGAACCTGAGGCTCAAATCTGAGTCTGCTTCCACTTAGAAAACAAACCCTTTTATATGGTTGATTCATGGCACTCTCTTCCTCAAGCTGTCTAGCACATGTCTGCAAGTCGATGCATTGATGCATAGCTTAGGACAAAGTTATTTCTCCCTGGCATGCATAGATATGAATGGCAGCCAAATCAAGCAGCCAGCTTCGATGTTGCTCTCTGATTGATCCAGTTCATGAAGACCTGCCCAGTGATTTCCATGCATATTGTGCGAAGATTAACACACCATTCTGTCAAACAGCCTCTCGGAACACTGCAGGAGAAATCCTTCCATTAACCCTCTGCATTGCGAACAGTTGGAACTGGCTGGTTTAATGGAGTCCATATATTACAAATATTCTAACAGCATCCTGCTAACTGTGCTGTTTACTTTCCTGGGTATTTCTTCAAGATATAAAGCAAAGCTGAGAGCCCGTGGATCTTTCTTCCATTATGTCAATTTAAGACACTGCGACCTTACCATTTTAATGGGAACCTTGCAACTGTCAAGAATAATAATAATAAAAATATCTGCTGTTTCTTTCTCTCCCTTCCAACAGTAATATAATTACCTAAATTTATTTCTAAAACATGAAACAGTTAAAGCCTAGATCCTTGAGCCACTGGGTGGGAATTTGGTCATTGGCTTCCAAAGGAAAAATAAAAGATTCCACTCCTTCTGTCTAAGAATAGTCATCCCCATTACAAACAGTTCAGTTTGTTGTTGAAACAAGCTTCACCTCTCTCTAATTTTGTTTCTCCTTCTGAATGAGGCCACCCTTGCTGGTATCTCAGACTGTGGGGTTGGGGAAGCAGAGGCCGATAGGATGCACAGGACAGGCCTTGTTCAGACTTGCAAGCACAGCTCTGGTCCAGCTTCATAGCTAACTCCGGGACTCCGGCTGCAGTATTGGCTTTTCGGCTTTTGCCATTGCTTGGGTAAGTCAGAGCCAGAAGGAGGTGAGGCCAGGGGGCTGGCAGGGACAGAGAAGGGGCATGGGGACATGTCAGTGAGCTCCAAACCATTCCTACCCTTTGAACAGCCCCGCTGCCAGGGAAAGCAACTGGTGCTCGGCATCTTCCAAAACCAGTGCGGACCTTTGTGGCACTGGGCGCCTTGCTGGGTGATGTGAGGTCACCAACATCTGACCTCTAGAAGAAAGGAAGAGAGAAAGCAAGCACAAGATCATGCCAGGGCAACGCGCTGTCACAGCTTGTTCCTCAAGCCCCAGAAAGCTCCACACCCATTTTACTCTTTGCCCTTTCTTCACCACCATTGCATGAGACGCTCCTTAGGATGAATTTAGGAAAACCCTGTCATTTGCAGCCTCGGAGGCCCACGGGGAAGTGATGGCAACCTCCATGGGAAGGGGCTCCCCCATTGCAGCTCGACCCTGGATCCCTGTGTGGGAAAGATGATCTGCCAGCAGGCATGCCAAACGTCTGGGCAGCATGGATGTCACACCTGGGGGAAGCTCACGGCTCACAGCCCTGCCTGTTTGCTCTCCTTAGTGAAGATTTGTCTCTGGCTAACTTACAGACGGCCATCTGGCACATGCATAAAGCATACATGATGGCTGATAACTCTGAGGGCATTTATCTTCATGAATGAGGAGGAGAGGGTTATAGTGGCGAAGCCCCCAGGAGCTGGCCTGTCTCTCGTTGCGAGTGAAGATTAATGTGTTGTGAGATGGCGGCTATCATGTATCATGCACGCACAGTGTACCTTTTCCTCCGTCCCCCCCTCTCCTTCCCTCAGCTCTCTTCTCATGGACTGATACGGCTTTGAATGATGACATGTTGCAAGGAATAAACTTCCTCCCCCCTGCCCCCCCCCCCAAAATGAAGGGGGAAGCAGTGGGAAATAAAGCCCTTTAGGTGGTTAAAGGGAGCTTAACTATCCTATATTAGTAACTTCTAACCAAAAAGAAGAGCAGCCTATGGAAGCAATTTCACATTTTTATCTCCCTAGTATGGACTGGATGGAGATTATAATTTCCTTTCAGACACAGAGCCCATAATGTAAGTTCTTGCATTTTTTATACCACTGGCTTAAAGGGCAAATTGAGGTGTGCCTTACATTTGTACCTACAAAAAAGATGGATTTCCTTTTCCAGTTTTGAAAGTTGAAGCATAGAAGAAGAGAGTTTTCAACCAAACCCACAGTTTTGAAGCTGTGCGGATGCATCAAGGCCAGTAAGAATCTGCATTTGATGCTGGCCCTGCAGTTCTGAGCAAGCCTCTTTGCACTGTTTGCTTCAGTAATTATTAAGGTACATGTTTTCTGCAAAATTGCTGCATGCAAAGGACAGAAATGAGCAAGGAGTAACATTTAGAAGATGATGAAATGATAAATCGAAGCAGGTAGTTGCACAATTTGTGCCTGGTATATATTTTGCCTCAAAAATACAGGTTCAAATTCTGATACTGTTCTAATACAGATTAAATTAATGCTCTTTGTAGTCAGCACAGCTCCAAACTGACAGAGGGATGTGGTTTTTCGACTACAGTAAAAGCAGGGCAGGGTGTCCATCTCCAGGTCCCTGGCCTGGACCACCACAGGCAATGGCAAAACTCCCTATTGCTTTGGTGGTGGAACACCTGGCACCAAGAACAGAGGCACTGGAGTATCCATGGATATATGGGAACAAGAACACATGGAGGAATGAGTACTTTAAATGTGATGGCAGGGATGCGAAATTAAAGAGGGACTCAAATGATGTGAGTATGTGGCTGAACAGGGAGAGAAGTGCTTGCAGTTTACTGTCTGGAGGCAGAGGGAGCTGAGCAATGCCAAAGCTGGGCAGAAGCATTGGTAAGCAATAAAGTGAAAGATGACAAACCTTTCTCTAGAGGCAAAGACATCCTCATCGGAGCATGCCCTGTCCACCTGCCCCGCTGCCAAAAAGACACCAGATTTCCGAACCCTGCTGAGCATAGACAGGAGGCAATTATTCTGAAAAAGAGGTACTTCTCATCAAATTCATTTTCTCAGCTAGTCTATCACTTACAAAGTCTCAGGTAGGAAACCGGTAATCTGCATAAAAGTGAAAGGAATGTCATGCAGAATAGCTTAAAATATGGATCCTCCATCACAGAGCCTGTCATGTCTTCCTACTGTATTTCCATCACTGCAGACAACATAATGCCACTGCACCAGTCATGTTTCAACTAACACCTCAAGTCAGGTAGACACATAGCAGGTTAATTAGGGGCTTTGGCAAATTGAGTCCACGGGCTGTAATTACCAGCACTCAAGACATACAATTTCTGTTTTAATTAAAATAAACAGTGTGGAGAAGCTGACATCACACCAGAGTAACCAGCATGTAAGTCACAGCTAATTATATTAAGCTGTGGCCTCCGTCATAAAAAATACTCGGTTTGGATCTGGATTTATAGAGACTGGCTTTACCATTTTGGCAAAGTTTAATTGCTGCAGACAAGCCGCCGACCAGCCCAGACAAGTTGGTGTGCTGGTGACGGGATGCGCCATGCATGGAAGAGCTGTTTCTGCTCTCGGGGGGCGGGGGGAGCAGGCAGTGCCAGCCCTTGGATCATCACCTCCGGCCAGCTCCTGGCAGCCAGGCAAGCCCCGTTGTGCTCCCTCCCTGCTCGGCTGCCCCCAGTACCTCAGGTAAGGGAGGGTGATGCTGCTTTTCCCAAAAATGCTTGCTGAGGAAAATAAGCCTGGGGCAGAAAGGTCAAAAAGGAGGTTTTGTGGTTGGAGGTGCCAGGCAGGGAGGTGCTCTGGGTGCAGGGGCTCCCCGGTGCCTGAGCGCACCCAGGGCATGGGTGGCATATTCGTTCGCTGCATCTGATAAACAATTCTGCTTTGGCACGGCTCCTTTTCCTCCACACTCACCCAGCTAATTCCCTAGGCAGAGCACAGTGTAACCACTACCCACACTCCAGCCTCTCCTCTGCCACCTCTCCCGCTTCTCCTTCTCCACCCAAGCTTCTCTCCCAACCCTGCCTTTTGTCTTCTTCACCCACTTTCAACCCTGGGCCTCCTTTGATGCCACCCAACGTGCTCAGAACAGCCAGATCCACCCTGCCCAGCCAAAAACACACCTGTTTTGCAAACCAATCCAGGTGTATCGGACAGATGCTGTTCTAGGATCGCTTTTATTGCGTTACACAACCCGCTCCCTGGGAGCCTCCAGACGTCTCGCTGGCTTGCCAGGACTCCCCAGCAGTGCCACGCAACATACGGGTAAATAATTAGAGACATGGAAGGGTAGATGTGGCGGATCACAGACTTGTACTTTTCCAGTCTGGCTGTGAAAAGCTTACAGGTGTCCCCAGAAGAATTCAGTTATTCCATGGTATGATGAAGCTGTTGGCATCATCCTCTCCTTGCAGGTCCCATGTCCTGGGGGCACCCATGTGGGTCCCTCTGTGCTACCCGTGACTGCCAAGCATCAGCAACAAAATGTTGGGACAAGCCTCTGAGGGTGTACTGGGGGATGTAGCTACAGCTGCAAAATAATGGCACTGCTGCTGGGGACACAGCGGAAACCCCCTGCAAAAGTCACATTCAGGCTTTGCAGTCCAGGGAAGTGAAACACTCTGAAATTCAATGTCCTTGTGTCTTGAAATCAATGCCCTGTACTTTTAGGATCCACCCGCCTAGCAGAATCCCTGGGAAAAAAAAAAAAAAGACAAAAAAGACATGATGATGTGAAAAAACCCACTTTTGGGGAAGCATGCACACTTTCACATGTCCCAGCTGGGCCCTGTTAATGTGGGGGGCAGCTGGGAACTGACCAGGACAGCTGTGGGGCTGCAGGGGCCTCGGCCCGACAGGAGCATGAGGATGGGCAGTATTTTTTATTATTTTTTTTTTTTATCCCTAACAAGGTTTTTTTTTTTTTTTAATTACTCTTTACTAAGTCAATTTTCAAGCATTGAAAAGCTAATCAAAAATGCTGACTTTTTTTTTTTTTTTGGCCCAAACCCAACCCTTTCTTTCCATATGAAAACAGAAAAAAATACATATATATACGTGCACTCAAGCAGTACCAGTGGAAATAATTGCTCTTTGCTCATTCAGACACTACAGGATTTGTCTCTTTCAGTAACACTGGCTGATCCTTATTTAGTTAAGTGTGTTTTCCCTGCCGCGTCTCCATGTGAAACTGCGACTCTCTATTATGTTTTGATTAGCATAATATTAACCAATGATTTTTACTATGTCATAGGCCTCATGCTGAAATTATTCTTTTCAACATTTCTTTCACAGCTTTGGCACTATTTCCCAACAGTTCCTACAACCTGCAGCCCAACTGTTTCCATTTCCACGATATTTTGAGGCCAACTCAACAGCATCAGTGCGATGCGTTTTAATCTCTCACATAGATCTCATTAAACAGGGCTATCTGTCCTGATCAGGGGCACTGCTGTTTACCTGTAGCTCACCTACAAAGCACCAAGGAAAGATTTTGTTTGTTTGTTTGTGTTGTTTTGATGCAGGATTGCCTGACTTCTTTGCTAACCAGCTGAGGCAGCCCGTGCAAGCTCAGACATCAGCGTCTGCCCAAGAAGAAGCTTGCCCCGCGCTCTGCCGGGGGTTACTAATGCTTTTGGCTTCTGCGGGTGAAAGCAAAAAGACAAAGCAAAAAGTCACTCGTGCCCAGCCCGAAACATGTGGGTTTTGGCACTGCCTGCCCTCTGCGGGGACCGGCACAGCTGCCGTGACGTGGGCACTGCCTTGGTTTCTGAGCACCCCGGGAAGCCATGGGTGCTCCTTGGGCGCTGGGCGAGGAGGAGGAGGGACGGTGACTCAGGGGCACGCCAGAGCCCCTGGGGTGCTCCTGCTTGTCCCGGCCCCCAACCCCTCGGCCAAAAAGCCATTTCCCACATACATCCAAGCATCCCTCTTGCCCCATCCACAGCCTGCACAGTTTCCTCATGCTGCCCGCATGCCCCAGATTTATTCTGGGTTTATTCCTCTGGAGGTATGGGCCACTCCATCTGGTATTGGGTTCTCACTGCCTCTTTGGATATGTGATTTTAATTTTTTTCACCTGATGAGCCATTTTCATTCTTCTTCCTCCTTTTAGCACAGTTGCCAGGCAGTTTGCCCTGAGAACACTAGTTCTGGTGGGTTTTGTTTGTTTGTTTGTTTGTTTGTTTCTTTTTCAGCCTCCTCTTCTCAAAGCAGGATGCCAAGAGGCAGAATGACTGCCCTGCCTCTGTAACATCCTCTCCCATGTCCTCCCTCCCCTCTCCGGGAAGAGCGAGTGCCCGACGTCAGCACCGTGGCGGCTGGGTCAGAGCGGCCAGCGAGCAGGCGGGAGCACGCTGCAGCCCGTGCTCATCCAGGCTCTTACCAAACCCCACAGGAGGGATGGGAGGGGTTCTCCCTGGCTTCATCACACTTGGGAATGGGGCCAGCATCCTCCCTGAACCCTCTGTTCCTATGTAAACTGTCTATCCTTCTTTCTGATGTCTGGGGGCGGGCGGAGGACGGGCAGCGATGCGAGGAGTGTACGGCTCTGAGCAGCACAGGTACATGGGTACGTCTGAGCCCTTGATAGAAAGACCCAGCCCTTGCACGTGAGACTGCGGAGGAAAGAAGGAGAAGGGGTGAGAGGTGCTGAAGCAATGTGCTTTGGCCATGCAAAACGTTGCTGCTGGGCCACAAAATCCTTCCCATGCTCCTGAAGTCTTGGCGTCATTGAATCATAACCCATTTTAATTCAGAGCACAATAAAAACCGCCACCATGCTCATTAATGAGTGCAGATATGCTGTGCATGCTCTCCAGCATCTTTTTGCAGTGCAAGGTGTGTGAGGGGACCATGGTATGTGGCACTGGTGGAGCTGCAGGTGTGTCCTGGTCCTTCCGGGGCGTACTTACTGCACCCCTAGGTCTCCAGGGATTTTATTAACCCTGACCAGAATGGTATACTTTTGGGGCCAAATGAAGTACGTTTATGTTTACTAAAACATTTAAAATATTTTCCCACTCCCTGTTTTTCCCTTCCTAATCATTTTGCTTCAGCCCTCGGGCTGGTGTGACAGAAAGCAGCTCCCTGTAACCAGAGGGCAGAAGCTGTCCTTCCCTCAAACAGTCCCAACGGTATTTCCAACACAGTGATATAACGACGAGGCACATGTGTTTCCAGAGCCTGGCTTTGCCGAGCAATATTGGCCCTTTAATCTTGCATTAGAAGCAAGCTGTGATAACGGGGAGCTGCCACAGCCCTCATGAGAGGTGGTGGAGGACCTCCCATGGCTGCCAGGGTTCAGGCTCTCCTTCAGAGACCGGCTTTGCTTCCACCCTGCAGATGCCCCATGGATCTGGTCCTCTTCTGTTTTCCAGTGCAGAACCAAAATCAACAGAATAAAATGAATAAAAGACCTTACAACCTACTCTTGTTAAGAGCTTTATTAAAATAAAAGGCGTTCTTGCTATTCCCCACGCAGGCGAATTGCTGTGGGTGTGGGTTTTAAGGCAAGAGCATTATGGCCAGACAGGCGGTGCCGCCCTCCGGAGCTCGGTGCCACCCTGCAGCAGGAGGCCAAGGTGCCTGCAGGAGCCCCAGGAAGGTCAGCTCTGCCCAGCCCCGACCTGCTTCTTATGGGATCTGTGTGCACGGGACAAAGTCCCCCTGTCACGCAGGTACCAGCAGACATCCGTTACACGTTGACCAGCATGTCCAGGCTGCGGCAGCTGAAGATGCTTTCCCAGCTCCTCTCACGTCCCCGCAGAAACAACCCAGAGCAAACCTCCTGACCTGAGCTCCAGACCCCAGCAGCCCACTGGCTCCTTTCCCCCATGCTCATGCCACAGATGACCACACCACACCTTCCTGCAAAGCTCCCCAACAATGCAGAAACCCAGCACAGCGGCCAAACCCGCCAGCTGTGCGAGGGAAGGAAGCGGGGCGTGGGCCAGTGTTTCTGGGGGCACGGCGGGGCGCAGACCTGGGGACATGCCTGGGGCTGGCAGAAGCTCAGAGGGCCATCCAGGCTTTTTTCTGAGCGGTCACACCAGGTGTTCCACGTGGCATCGCTCCCGTGTCCTTATGTCAGCAGCTGGAGCGCTTGCAGTCATAAATAGTCGAGATCTGGAGCAGTGTGGCCATGGTGGGTCGGCTGGTGGGAAAGGAAAAGCCCCCGGTCCCCACCCAGTGGGTGTTTCGGAGGCCTCGAGCAGGCAGAAAGCCAAGGTGTCTCCGTGAGGAGAGCTGCCCCAGCACCGGTGAAACCAGCTGGGAGAAACAATTGCTTTTTCATAAACCTTGCTTCCACCCCTGCACCTCTGTGCAATGACTGGTGCTGGGAGAGACCACTTAATAAACCCACCTTTTCTAAAGCTATCCCAGTAAGGAGAACAAGAGTCAAAGGGGCTTGAGATTTTTTGGGGGGAGGCAGGGAGGATTTGAGAGAAATTTGACATTTCCAGGTATATGTGGAATGAAGCTTCCCATGAACATCCATGCAGAATACTGAAATGTGCACAGCTGCAGCGTCTGGACCCTGGACTGGAGGGGGACAGAGCTGTGTCCCGGCCAGCCGAAGGGTTAATGCTCCTTTTCTCCCCCTGAAAGCTGCTTTTCTTAACATTAGCATTGTGCTGTCTGCTCGGGATTTTTGGCTGCTCCGTGCTGCTCTTCCACCTCTTTCCCCGCTGCATTCAGTGGAGAGGAGCTAAAGGAAACACCTTTGTCCACAGTGAATAGGTAGCAGCTTTTGTACTTCCCTTCGCTCCCCTGCCCTTCCCAGCACGGTGACGTGGGGATTTCAGAGATTTCCTGAGCAGCTGTAGGATGCTACACCTTTAGGAGCTCTATGCGGACTCCTCCACACCCTTTCCCCTTCAGCAGAACTCACACAAAACCAGGGGAATAAAAAAATCCTAGCTGCAGTAACCCCCAGCCATGCGCTCACCAGCACAGGGTGGCTCTGCTCTTGGCTGTCCGTGCGAGCCTGGGGCAGGGCTGGGAATTTGGGGGCACTTTGGGGTGAGGTGGGCAGCTGTGGCACTCAGACAAGACATTCTGGCCCCTGCTGAGTTTGCTGGCATTACTTGTTGAATTAGAAGTAGATGATTTTTACTAAGTCGGTGGCTCTGCTAAAAATATATATTTATTTTATTTTATATTATTTTATACTATTTTATTTTATTTTATTTTATTTTATTATTTTTTTTTCTAATGAATAGATGTACTTTCTTTTTTTTTTTACTTTTTTTTTCTTTTCTTTTTTTTTTTTTAATCTGTCTTTCTTCTAAACATGTGTTGGGATCCAGGCGCTTTCTGCCATCTGCATATGGGGCCAGGTGAAACCAGCCCTGGGCTTGTTTTGTGCCCGGTAGCTGCTCCTCTGACACCTCTCAGATCACATTGACAAGGAGAAGCGCTTTTATTCCTCAGCCTGTAATTCCTGCCTCTGTGTGTGGGACAAGCTCACACACCTTGTAACTATTTAACTTGGGCTCAGAACTCATCTCCTCATTACTCAGATGTAATTACACTTGACAAAAGTATTGAATGCACCAAAGCACGAAAGCAAAAGACGGAGGGATTAAACTGATACAGGTCTTTCACTGCCGTGCACATTATGCCCTCACAAAGAGCTCGAGGAAGAACTGGGTGAATAATTGCTGGAAGATCATAACCATGATGACAGGGTGTGCTCTCATGTGCAGCACCTGAGTACTCAGGCAAGTATGGAAATTACAAAGGAAAATCAGCCCCAGTGAGAAGATGGGAGCATAAGGATTTTTTTTTTCATTATTGTTTTGTTTGTTTGTTTGTTTGTTCCTAATGGCAAACCAGAGAGCCTGCAAGGAGCCTTAACCTGACATTTATCAGTGCATTACAGGTGGGTTTTCAAAGGCACTTGGGGCCAGCCCAACAGTTGCCACTGAAATGTATGGCTAAAAATAATAATAATAAAAAAGAGATAAATAAATAGAAAATCACCAGAAGCATTGATGGCAAGAAGGGAAGCCTGTGCTGGGGGGCAGGGGGCAGCTCCACCAGCAGTGCAGGAGATGTGTGGCTGCAGCAGGCGTCCTGTGTGGGCTCTGGATGAAGGCAGGGCTGCAGCAGGGCTTGAGCAAACTTTGCAGCAGGTTTATGTGCTGTTGGAAACTTGCAGAAAGGTCCTTGCAAAAGGATGGTGTGACTTGCTTGTAAAAGCTTTGCTGACACATGCTAGGGAAAAAAAAAATCAGGGCTAAATGAGAAGGAGCTAAGCACTGGCTGAAACTTGGGTTGCTTGTCAGCTCTCCTGTTTTCTTTTAATTAAAAAAAAAAGGTTGGGGGGGGGGGGGAGGTGGAGGGGTGAGGACCAGTCCCAGTATCTCTTTGTATCAAATAGAGGAAAACAGAAAATAAACACATAAAGAAGTGCCAAAAATTACCTGGGAAATCCCAAATGAAAGTATTTTGTTTAAAAATTACAATTAAGTATCAACAGTACAACTACTCATCAGATCACTTACAAAATCTGCACTGAAAAGCCAAGACATTAAGACATTAATAGTGGTGGATATCTTAAATCTTACCCTGCCAACATAACAAACCTACACACATTATTCTTATCAAGTACAAAGAAAGCGAAATACATATTTCATCGCAGCAAGCTTAACACTGACCTCTAAATAAATAGCTGTCTTTCATTAGCAAGCTCAAAATAAAATACAAAGCAAGCTCCATCAAAAAGAGCCATAAAAATTATGTATGTAGGCACTAATGACACATATTGATCAGCTTCACATGCAACCCCCCCACCCCCCGCATAATTCTGCCACAAATCAACACAGCTATGCATTTCTTTCTCAAATCAGACAGACAATAATATTCTTGAGAAACAGTGAGAACTAGCTAAAAGCCAAGAGTTAGTTCGGTAAATATATATATTTTATATAAACTCGTGTATGTCATCGTATGGACTGTATCCCTTTACGAGCACTTTGCTATGGTAACTGGAATGACCAAACCAAGATGATTTGCAAGGCCAGAGTTAGGGCTGCTGAGTTCTGGTGGGACATATCGTGTACCGTACTACATGCTTCCTAAAGCTCCAGCTCTCTGCTGGTGTTAATTAAGATAGTCCTTTGTAATCAGTGGCACTACCCCAATTTCCATTAGCTAAGCTTTGGATTCAACGTGCTTTTACTCCTCTGGTTGTCCCGTTTGTACCGAGCACTCAGCTGTATGCTGAGCCTTCTGCAGGTGCTAAAGCTCCAGGCAGTGCTGCGATGGGTCACAGAGGCTTTGCGGGGGCACGGGAGAGCATGTGCTTGCCACACATTAAAATAAAATAAAAATAATAAATAATAATTATTAATAATACAAAATAAAATATTAAAAAATAAATAATGAAATAATGATAAAAATTAATATCTGAAGCGCTTGGTCCAGCATTCTTCATATCTTCCAAGTATTTTGGCCATTTTGAGGGGACAGATCCTGACTCCGCAGCCGGGTCCCTGCCAGGGCAGGGCTGCAATGGACCAGGGAGCTCCCTGGGGGAACCCATGCTGTGAGCAGACACAAGTCTGTCGTTGGGGTTTGTAAGCAGTGCCTGTGAGCCGGCGTGCCTGGCTGTCTGCAGGTGTCACATCCCGTCGGATCGATGGACCGTGACCTCCTGATGCAGGAGCAACTGATTTTGCCTCCTTAAAGGCAGAATTTGCTCCGTGAATATTGTCACAATATACCAAATCCTCTTAAAAAAAAAAAAAAAAAAAAACATACTAAGTGCGCTGAGGATCATATTGTCACTGAAAGAAACTTCTGAAAACTCGCAGATAATAGTTAAATCCATTCAGCTCTGAACACTTTAAAAACTGATCAGACCTCTTTCTTAAAGCCCTGAAGTGCTTTTAACTCCCACTGAAGCCAATCAGGGCTCTTTGAAAGCAGAGAATGGCAGCACTAGCCCCTGGAAGATAGATGTGAGCCCTGCTAGGGAGAGTGGAAGCTGAATATAGGTTACCCCTCCCAGCACAAAAATGCAGATGTGAATTAACGCCACATATATAATGACATTTAAAAGCTACATTCAGTAAATCTTATTCAGAGCGAGGAACAACTATGAAAGAAATCCATCAACATTAATTTAACTCAAATAACTATTACTCAATGGAAGCAAAATTGCAAAATCCAAAGATTCGTGTATCCAGTCAGGGAGTTTTAATGACGCCCCCACCCTCAAAATTGTTTAGACAAAAATGGGTAAAGTAGTCCCTTCATTCAATGTCTTTTTTTTTTTTTTTTTTTTTTTTTAAGCGAAAACGTGTGCTGAAGTTTGAAATAAAGCATTCATTTTGGAGTAATGAAGAACTATAAAAAAAAATCTCTTCTCTCAGGTTCTTCACTTCTCCCCTCCTGGGAGAAAAAAAAAAAACGGGGGGGGGGGAAGCAGAAGAAGTGAGGAGAGCTGATGGGGGGTGCAGGAAGAGGGTCTTTTTCAGGGCAGTTCAGTGCTGCTGCTGAGCACAGGTTTTTCTTTGTCAGCAGTTGCATTGCCCCCCTTCCTGCTTTCCCCTCCCTGCATTTCTTGGACAGAGCACGGGGGACAGAGCGCGGGGAGAGCACGAAAGTGTCTGCATGGGGAGGGAATGGCCAGGGAGGCACTTCCCTCTTACATTCCTCCTTTTCTCTGAGTAAGACAGGAGGGGACAGAAATATGGGGGAAAATGGGGAAAACCCCAGGCTTCTTGCCCAGTAACGCTGACTCTCATTTTGGCTGCCTTCACGTCCAAATAATCCCCTGCGTTCTCCCCACTGAAAAATCAAACAGCTCGCATCAGCAGTGATGGCAATCAGCGCCGTGCTGCCCACTTCCAGGCTGACACGGACCAAGGAATTATCAATTACAACTCTGCATGTTCCCGGGACAACCATCAGGCAGCGATGTGCAGGGATGGGAGGGAGAGTTTTAAGTCATATATAAGGGAAAAAGCGTGAGTGTGTGGGAGATTTCCATATCAAAATTGGAGGAATACTCCATGTAGGCAAATGAAAACATACACATCATGCTATGTATATCTCAAAGATATATATATTTTTTTAAAATAACAAATATGTAAAATAATGATATTTCAACCTTAATCATTCTATAGGCTATAATTAGTTTGTGTTAATCTGTCCAAACATTTCGGTGATGACAGCACTTCCTACTAGCCAGATAATAAATCAGGGTCTAAGAAACAAAGAAATTCAGGGAATTTTTATTCGGTATGATTTGTATGCTGGGAGAAGTAATTTAAATCCATTCAGATTCACTTGGATATATTTAGGCTTGCATCTGAATTTATCTTTAAAATGCTTATATATGGGGCACTGAGAGAGCAAATGCTTTGCACCTGCTGATACCTGCCTGTGTGTCTGTGCCACTGATGCTCGGTTTATTTTATGAAAATATGGGGTGCGTTTTTGTGATCCCTTTCAGAGGGCGCAGAACTAATTTTTAGTTCATTACAAAGGTAATCTTCCTTTGCTTATTTGACTTGGGCTGTTTCCATAACATCTGCTTTCATGCAAAGGCGCTCTGCACTATACATATGTAAGCAGAACTATATGTGGTTGTATTCACATGTTATTCACTTAATGAAATTCTGGCAGTTGTCCCACGTTTGAAACACATCTGAACCACAGAAAACTCCTCAACACTGTTGCTATCCAGGAACTGAGAGGAGGGAGATGGCATCGGCTGTTGGTTCTTTAGGGAGCTGAGCTAAAAATATCGGGAAAAATAGAGTGCACATCTTCTTCTAAAAGAACAACAACACATGGGGCAATGCTGGGTTGGGTGCTAAGAGGTCTTAAATAGGGAGGCCAGAAAATGTTCCTGCCAGCAACTTTTGATAAGGTATCTTTTGATGAGCTCGGTGCCATGCACAGTAATTTGGCTTTTGCCAGGCTTATGTGCAGAAGTGGATAAACTTGATCCTGGTCCTCGGAGTCAGCCTGAGCCTGAAGCCTTGACTTACATGGGATCCTCAGGATTCCTCTTTCCTCAGACACATTGTCAAATTTCAGCTTGGGGGGAAAAGAAGAGCCTAGAATGGCCAACAGATTTTTTCCCTGTGAAACCACAGAATTCACCATTTTAAACATTCTTGCACAAAAGCAAAGATGCCATTCCAGTCATTGCATTTTTCAAAAATACTTCCATTCTTTCATTTAAGCCACTTGGTCAGCAAAGTGGGGAAGGTGTCACGAGGGTACTGATGAGGAACAAGAGCTATCCCGAGCTAAGCTGACTATTAAACCCCTCTAATACTTTTCTGGGTAATGAGTACAATTGGGCAGGGCTGTTCTTCCCCCTCGACACAGTGCCAAGGTAGGAGCTGGCTTTTCAAAAGCTGAGCACATTCCCTGCTGAGACACAAATCCTGCCATGTGCTGTTTGTGAACGGAGAGGTGTTTGTACTCCCCGAATCATAGCAGAAATAAGCTGGTATTTTCTGAAATCAGTCTAAACCCAAATGCTTCTATATGTATTTGCATTATTTTATCGCAGGCCATGTGTGCACCAGCAATTCTTTCCTGCCTGTTAGAAGGATTTCACACTTTGGGAAGTGATTTTTTTTTTTTTTTTTTGAGTAAGGCAACAAGGAAAGCCAAACAGTTGGGGCTGTCAGGGGAAGCAAGGTAGAGGAGCGTGTTGATGGTGATGAAAAGGCAGAAAGCTTCTCAGGGCTTACGCTGCTTGCATCATTGCTCGCAGTGCCACCTCATCAGCAGATAATGCAATCGGCACGTTGCTTCACAGGGCTGCATCATTACCAGGAACAGCAGGGATCAGTGGGCGTGCAGGTGGAGATGCCCTGAGTCAGAGAAGACATCAGCTGATGGAGCAGATCGAGGACCTAGTTTTGTTGGGTTTTTGTTAGATGATAGACCTTAATCTCCTAAACTATGTCTTGATGAGATGAAAGTGCCCTTGTACCATGCTGCTCCCAGCCTGTGAAGCTAAAACAGCTACACACACAGAGAAAGTGCTGTAATTCGGTGTTTAACTAAGGCATTAGGATTTTATTTTATTTATTTATTTTTTTTTTGGCACCTTCAGCCCAACTCAGCTAGCAGCTACATGTCTCCAGGAGAATCTTAATGCACGGACTTGTGAGAGCAGATCTCAATCTTCAGCAGTGCCTGGGCTGCTGTAGCTGGAGCTGACCTCCCAGGTCCAGGCTGTGTGCAGCACGCTCGAGTTGCAGGAGACAGCATTCTGACAGCAACCTTCAGATCCCCTGCAAGCCAAACCAGAAGAGACCGTGCCTGCACAGACTGTGTGTGTAGGTGTGCTCGAGACAGATAATTATTGGGAAAGGCAAGAAAACATTTACCCACTGCTGCAAAGTGTTCTCAGAAGACAAGGAGATTCACCATCCTTTAGCCTTTTAATTGATTTTAATTATTCAAAGCTCTTTCTCTCCTTGCTCAAATACCAGTATGATACAATACTGTTGCAAGTATCTCAGTGCCTTTTGAGCTACTTAAATATGAATAGCTGGGCAGCTGGTGCCTGCTCTGCCTTTACAAGCACACAGCAAGGCCTTGCTGTGCGCAGCAAAGCCTGCACAACAGCCAGATTATTCTAACAGCTCTCTCCATTTCATGGGGATTCATTTAAGTGGACTCCACACAATACTCTAAAAATGTTATGAGAGATGATTCTAATAAGGCAGAAGCCACTACGGCATTTAAGGGGAATTTAATATTATTCTGCTACCACATAAAATGGAGAGAAGTGCTGACATTTCAGCCCACCACCGGCCTATTGCACAAACATTTCGAACTCTGCTTTTCCATTATGCAGCTGTGTATTCCACTTATACACGTGTGTATCTTCCATCAAACCCCTTCTCGTCCCCTGCAACCCCCAGTTCACCTTCCTCCTGTTTGGGACGGGCAGATGCAGAGAGCAACCCGACAGAGTTTTCCCTTGCAAAAGAGACTGCAGGGTGGGGAGAAGGGGCCAGGGCAGCTCTGAGCTGCCAGCAAGGTCATAGCACGGATGGGATGATGGGATGCTGCTGCACAGCTCCCCATGCAATCTCCAGGAACGGCTGAGAATCTCATGCTGGCACCTGAGGCAGCAATGCTCGAGCATGCACAGGGTCCTAGCTGTGATTCATTGCTGGAGAGATATGGCCATCCAGTCCACAGAAGATATCATGCTGGTGGAAACATAGGTAATCGGTGCTGTTGCTCCTCTCAGCCTTTCTGGTTCCAGCTGCTTTTTGAGAGGCTCTCCTTGGGTCCTGTCTGAGTGGCGCAGTACACAGGGCACTGATTGCTTTCAAACAATATAAGCAAAAGGTAGAGGTAGGGGGACCATCAGGCCCAAGGACTTGGCAGCTAAGGGGTGCTCCTGAAATGTTTGTGCATGCTCACACACAAGTTCATTGGAAGGGTTTACAAAGGAGGAAGGCCATCTTCATCCCAGGGAGCACACCCTGCAGAGAAATTAGTCTGGTTAGCAGCAAATGGCTGCCCAGGCTTGGGCTGCGATCAGCCCCCTCAGCACATCTTCTTCCTCAGTACGCTCCTCTGGGCTTTAGTTTCTTCTGTGCTTTGGAAACACTAATGCCTGGCTCTCCATCCCCTTCTCCCTCTCATAAAGCTGAGCAGTCCTTACTCACAGGCGGGTCTCCTACAGAGGGCTTAGCCCTTCCACACAGAGCCTGGACCTCCCTGCTCCTGCAGCCACAGCACTGCTGGGAGTCACACAGCCCCAGAGAGAGGCAGAGGGTGCCTGGGG
The DNA here is from genome assembly GCF_013377495.2 of Cygnus atratus. Lineage (NCBI taxonomy): Eukaryota > Metazoa > Chordata > Aves > Anseriformes > Anatidae > Cygnus > Cygnus atratus. The sequence goes on along the minus strand of NC_066377.1, from coordinate 13,875,087 downwards.
CCTCAGGGGACCTTCCCTGGGTTCGCTCTTCTCACTGCTGATCCCACTCTCCATTGCACAAACCAGCCTTCCTCCCTCCTGAGGTGTATACCAGCCATCCTGCTTCCCGGGAACGGGCTTCCTGGGGCAGCCCTCATCCTCAGGGCTGAGCTGACCTACCTAACCCTGTTCTTACTCCTCCCTCTGATAATACTAGCCTATTAGTTGCTCATCCCAGATGTAAACTGCAAAGGCAGTTACCCTTTCATCCCCCCTGGAGAGACTGTTTTTCCAATTCAGTCTCCCTGGGCAAGCTGTATTTGAATCAGAGCTCTCCATTAGTTAGTGGTGTCTTCAACACTCAGGCAGAAGATGCATATATGGAAGAAGTTGTGAGCTGTTGAAGATAAGGACCCTTTTTCATAGAGGTTTGCACCTCAAAAGGTCATACTTTCTTTTGCATTTCTGGACACTACATGGATGTCAAAAGGATCAGCCATACAAGGGTCAGCTTTTGTTCCTGGCAGAGAAGTGATGCGGCTGGGTGGAGCTGGTAGCACTGGGTGTTCACCCGGGGGTGCCCCAAAAGACTGTGCCAAGAGACAAGGAGATTGCATTAACAGGGAAGGGGGCACAAGCCCTTGGTTTGTCCATTCACTTGATTAATCTGAACTAATGGCTGTAAAATAGTTCCAGTGTAAAAGAGAAAGGGACAAATCCTAACTAGGATCTGCAGATTTGAATCTTGGCTCAGACTCAGATTTTCTCCTTATCCTTATGCAAATCAAACAAGTCCTGCTCATTTCATCATGAAGTGGGAGGCAGGGTAAGGCTTAGGTAGTCTACAGTACCTCCCAGGAGTATTAGGAAGGTTAATTAGTTAATGTTTCTAAAGTGCTATTATACAAGTGCCAAACAAAACTAACAACAAGAGGAAAAGATGACATGACAGAGAAAATAAACAAATATAAAGCCAAATTAAACATATTTAAGGAGGTAACTCTCTGATATTAAATGTGATATTGAAGGATAAAAATAGAGACTGATGTAATTTATGTAATTTATAGAATATTGAATGCAAAATATTTGTTGGTTGCATCATATGACCGGGGAGATTGATTCTAAAATGCAAGCTTTTATTTAAGTTTTAGGCTTCTGTGACAGCGATTTATTTTAATGATATGCAATACTTCACTTTGCATTTGTGATTTCAAGACCTCTATAAGTTTATGTAAATTCTAGCTGCTAGGGCACAAGATAAAATCATGGCTCTTACTTACTTTCAGAGTGTCACATAAATGTGAAAAATTGAAGAGTTGCTCCAGGCCAGCATGCTACATTTTGACATTGTGAGAATCTCTGTATCCTACATACCCTGCTCTGATCAGGGAATATCTGTACTGGCATAAACTGAGGAAGAGACAGAAAGCAAAGGACAAAGCAGCTCATATTATCTGGGATCCAGAAACAGTGTCTCCTCATTCCCATGCTGTTTCACCATGTGGGACAGCAGGAAACCAGGAGGAAAAGAAAAATCAGCAGGCATTTCGGGTGTATGAAATATTCTTAGTGGGATCCAAATAAGATCAGAATAATTTTTGTGACTATGTCACTCAGCAAACTCAGAATTGATCCTCTCCCCATGCAATCCTCAGGCTGAAATGGGGCTAGTTCAGAGAGAAATGGCATGATGTAAACATGTCTTGCTCTATGATTTTGCCTGGTTCTGTAATCAAATTTCACTATAATGAAAACTGTAAGTCAAGAAATTGAGGAAATGTCATGGAAAAGAAATCCTGAAATAAATATACATTGAATAAATCCATCCATATTAACTCAGAAGAAACAGGAATAGTGCCCAGCCCAGCACGTCTGCTCTCTCAGCTGATCACTGAATCACAGTCTGACTTTGAGCACATCATTGAAATCTTGCTTAGCTTTGGGTTTCTCCTCCGGGAAGGGGAGATAACAAAGGATGTGTGCACCAGGCTTGCTCTAAGCAGAGCCAAAGCAGGCACCGTCCCGCAGCAACTGCAAAGGGACAGCCAGTGATCTGTGTCCACGGCTCCACGCAGCCCTATGGGCTAGGAGAAAGATGTGCAGTCAGGAGGATGCTCTTTCAGGACATCCAAGGCAGCAGCACATTCCAATCTGATGATCGCCAGCACTGCCAACAAGGGATGCTTGTGGGGGCGGCACCAGTGTGCACCCTGGCATGCCTCTGGGCACTTTGAATCTGTTCTCCCTTTGCTTCTGCCATTACATGTGCCTCTGCGTTGCACATGCAGGAGCCTGGAGGTCTCTAAATGTAAGGAGCTCTGTCTGTTTCTGCCCTTAAAAACATTATAAATGGCTGCTGCTGGCTTTAAAAACTTTTTTTGTATGCACTGAGTGGGACAATGTCTTCTGCAATGCTGAGTTACAAGCTGAAGATTACACTGGGACCAGCGTCAGTGCAGAGTAAAAAACAGCAAGGCTTGCCTGGCTTCACTCAAAATCCCTGCAAATGTGACTGCCAACTCCAAGGAACATGCCAAGCTGCGTCAGGCACACCGAGTCTTACCCCTGCAAACCCCAGCAAACTGGTCGAGAGCGTTTGATAGAGTTTTGTGCTTGCAGCAGTTTCTCCCCCAAAAGGTGAGTGCGGATGCCTGTGCATGGGTCTCTGCCTTTCCTTGGGGCAGGACATGAGGTTGTCACCCATTATCAATTCAAAATGATGCAAATGATGTTTGGTGAGACATAAAAATGAAAACTCTGGCCCCCGATGGGATTCTAGCAGCCTTTCTGGTGCTGCAGGGAATCATTCACACCATCCTGCTCAGGTGTCTTGCAGATACGGTGTCCCCAGCTGCATGGCATCCATCTAACCCCAAACAAACTTTCCTCCAGCTGATTATCATTGCCTGAAAGGGACATTTATACCAGCATAGTTATTCCTCTTTCCACGCTGTCTTAAGCTCATATCCTTTTCCCCTCCATCCCATGAACTTGCAGTGCATCAGGCTGAAGGGGTTTTGTCCTCTACATGTCCATGCTTAACAGCTTGTCCCACCTAGGCAACCCTGCAGATGTCACTCTGAGGGACTCCATGTGACATACACCAAAGAAAGAGCAGGACAGACTAAAATGAGGGAGACTGCACTAATTTAGCATCAGTTAAGCACACTTCTGCATCTGGCCCATCTTTCTTCTGTGGCATACACATGCATACGCACAGCACATACCTGGTAGCAACACTCAAAGCACCCTGCAAAAGAGGAGAGAGGAAGGGGAAAGAAAATGTGATTATGAAACATCAGAGTGGATCTGATCATGTCAAATTCCTCTGGAGGAAAAGACAGAGAGAAAAATTACCAGCACGCAGTGTTGGAAGTCAATAAATGAAATTTACCCAATTCAGCAGAGGCATCAGGGAAATCACTCTTGATTTGTCTTTGATAGGTTGACAAAATCTCTGTTAAAGTTGTTTTAATGCTTTTGTAACTAGGTCTCCAAATACATTGAGCCCAAGCCAGATTTCAGCTTAATAGGACCAGCCCTTCGTGTCAATCAAATGTGTAGCTGGTGAGAAAAATGAACCTTTTTCTGTGCCCCTTGTTCTCGACTTGGGCAAAGAGCCCAAAAGTGTCTGAGTTTCACTTTGCCAAGCTTCTGAGGGAAAATTTACTTAGAGGAATGAAAAAGCCCCATGGCTGCCTGCAGCACAACCAAACACACCAAGCCCTGAAGTGCCCCTAGACTTTTGCATTCAGCATCTGTTGAAGTCAGCCGTGGCATTGTGTAGGTAAGCTGTGGGCTGAATTCAGCTGGTTGATAATGGAATGAGACATTATGAAATTAAGGTATGTTCTGATCTCCGTGAGTCGGCAACATTAATGAATTAATTCACTACTTAATTAATACACAAAGCCGCAGAGCGCTGTTGGTAAATTAACCATCAGCAAGACGTGTTGCTCAAAGGATCATCGGATATTTCTTTTTTTTTTTCTTCACCCTGCTTGTGTCAGGGGCAGGGATCACATGGCAGGTGCTGAGTCACGGCACTGCAGTGGGAACTGCCGGGAGCTGAGCTCGTTGGAAAAAAGTTGCTCTCATCCTCCCTGTGTCTGAATGAAGGAGGTAAAGGTCAGAATTTTGTCCAGTGTGGGGGACTGTGGAAACCTTTCTCCCTCATTTTAAGCCTGCCAAGATATCCAGATAATCAACTCACCATCACCTGCATGTGCTTTATGTTTGAAAAACAAGATTATTTATATTTTAATAAGGTTAAATATCTTATAGCTCAATGTTGTAACTGAAAAGAAGAGATGGAAGTCTAGCTAAAGTATATGAATGTGCCTGAATTTTCGCCAGATCTGACCAGAGTTTTTAGAAAAAATATAGATTCATACCAAAGCATAGTCCTGACTACTTGTTATTTTGACATAGCTGATATTTCTGCCACAATAAAAGTGAAATGCATGCATGAACTTCCCTGAATTGCTTGACCTTCCAAACAGACTGAAACTGAGCAGAAAATGCCAGAAAAGGCAGTTTTGTGACACTCATATTTGGCTCAGGAGTCACTTTGAGGCTCGGCTTTCCCTCTTTTCACAGATTCCAGTTTTGAACTCAGAGTGCACCCCAGCTCTCATAGATTGAAGTAAAGATCCAACTTTTCAGCGTGTTTATGCAGAAATGTGTGACACTCAGTGCAAACTTTGGTCAAAAATGAGCTCTGGTTCACTCGAAAGGTTTAGTGAAACTTTGCTAAATTGCACATTCGTTAATTGAAGATAAAACCTGGCGAAAGAGAGAAGGCTGATTCCACAGTGTACACTGGGGAACCTGGGTCTGTGTACCCAACGTAAAATTCACCAAATTCTTTGGGAATCCTTCCATGTGTTCCTGCAGACTTCAGAGAAATGCTTGAATCAGAAGTCCAGGATCTCTTCCATACATAATGCAGATGAGGGTGCTAAGGAGGGGAGGTGGTTGTTTACAGGGAATTCTGCAACTGAGAGCAAGAGGAAGACATGATTACAGAAAAAAATTGCACCAGGCATTTTGCAAATCTGATTCTCTATCAGAAAAGCAATTTCACAACTATGTAAATACACAGTTATTCTGTGCAAAATTTTTTTTTAAATCTCTCTCTCTAATTGCACAAGAGGCTCCTTTGCTGTAATGAAAAACATCTGCCATTATTTACCCGCTGACTCCGACGTGCATTTGCACTGTGCTCTCTCTCATGGGGAACACGGAGTGGAGGAACTTGGTCTGTTGGACAAGCAATTTCTACTGGGAAAATGGGGTGCAGGGTGTTCAGGGACAGCTTTGATCCTCTGCACCCTCTGCTTAGAGGTTGGTACCTCTGTCAGAGCCGTGCGTGATCAAGTGCACAACAGAGCTTCCTCACCTTCCTAAATTTAACACCACAGCCTTTTTTTAATTCTTTGCACAAAGGGACAATAATCCCCTTCCACAGTAAATTTTTAGATGATCAGAGCCCTCCGTCCTTTAGGAAGGATACTGTAACTCACAGAATATTAAACCTGAATCAGATTAGAGGCTCAGCAAGAAAAGCAGAGAGCCACGGGCTCGGGGCACAAACAGGTGGATCCTCAGCCTGCTGGAGGTAGCTGGTGTCTTCGTACTGGCTTCAGTGGGCATTGAGCCAGACCTGAGGTCACAGGGGGCTGTATGCAATACATTTTGAAACTCCTTTGGCATTAAAACATTGGCTGAGTGAAAGTCTGTTTAGCACTGAGGGACTAAAGACAAAGGAGTGAACTGAGAACAATCCCTCCACAAAACAAAAATAATTGACAGGTAATGAAGTATTTCCATGGAGTGAAAGTACAAATTATACGAGAGCTAAGCAAGCTGCTAGAGCTGAAATGCTTTTCTGCCCTCTCCGCCTCCCTCCTCCCTCTGACAGCAGTTATCACTTAAAAGGATGTGCTCCAGGTCACAGCTGCTATCAGCGGGACACTTTTTAGTCATACCTGCTTGACAGACCTCCAAAAATGTAAGGGATTTGCTATGAGGTTGGTGATCTGAGTTATTAAAATTTAATCATAGTTATTTTTCTGTATCAGTGCCTTCACTTTGCAGAAGGCTAGCTCTTGCAATTCAAACCATGTTAAAAATATTTTTCTAGAACGCAAACATAGAAATAATCTTAGTAATCAGAAGCTCATTAAAGGGGGGATACTGACTATTCATTTGGCTCATCTTCCATCAGGAAAAGACCATTCAGATTGTGTTTTAGAGCTGCAGTATGCTAGATGTGTTACTGATTTAACTGGATGTACTATAGGTGTGGGGCTTGGGGTTTTTCTGATTTTTATTTATTTATTCTTTTCCCCAGTAGAAGTGAGAATGCAGCTTTAACAGAATAAAGATGTTTTCAATCTGTAACTCTTATTTTGCTTCCTGATTTGGGATAAACTCTGCAGCTGGAAAAAAAAAAAAAAAAAGTATCAGCATGGAGCAGGATTTAAAGGACCAAACTCTTTCAAACACAGACAATACTTTCCTGGAGACTTAAAGCTTCCCCTGAGCTGGCTTGAAGTGGCTGGGTCCTTTCCATTGTCCTGCGGCCATTTAACCCCAGAGAACTTCTCTGGCCAGCAGGATGAAAGCCATACTGGCTTTGAGCTCAGTGCATTGCCAACTTTTTACAAGGAGACCCAATGCACACAGTTATTTAAAATCTCACCCCAGTTTCTGTTTGCACCATCAATGCCGAATAAATTAGGCAGAAGGAAGAGGGGTGGTGGGGAGCAGCTGCATGGAGCTGAGCTTGGCTCCTGCAAGCTCCTGCCCCGTCTCGCAGCAGGGAGGTGAGGGCAAGTCCTGCCCTGAGCAAGGGAAGCACTGAACCTTGTGCAGCCACACTGAGATGTAAAAGCCTGCATTAGGTGGGATTTGATCCTTAGTTTACCGTGTTTGGGTAGAGGAAGGATAAAAAGGGGCTATTTTAGCTGAAAGCTTTTCCTGGGAAAAGGTTTTTCTGGGGGAAAGGACTGCTCCTTTCCAAGAGAAGAGATCCAGACCTGGAAGCATTTGGGTAGTTCTTAAGAACAAAAGAAGACCCTCTAAAAGTATAACTAGTTTTGAAAAAAATTCACAAAGGTAATTCTGGTTATCTCTGTGAAGAAGAGCAGGAGATATATGTAGAAGAACTGGACATCAACAGAACAGATTTAAAATCTAAAATGAAGGGTTCCCCATGAAGAAGTAGCAGCTTTTATTTTTCAATAGTTTCTTAAAAAATAGCTTGTTCAGAAATCAGGCAAAAATCCTGTTCTGGATTCAGCAGGCCACAAGGCAACATCGATTCATACCTTCAATTCTCACCAGTGTCAAACCCAGTTTGTCAAACCACCACTATCAACATGCTTTCTCTGAGACACAAACAAAAAAAGCCCAGTGAAACCTCCACATCTTCTGCTAGCCTGAGCTATTAGCAGCTGCAGAACTAATGATGGATGAACCTCCAAAGGTCTGAGAGTTCAGTGGGAGTTATGTGCCTGGATCAAGGACACGATATGACCCAGATAAATTTAAGTCAGAAAGGTAGATCAAAATGAGGGTCAGGCAGCCGTTAGTGTTTCTTTAAAGATGATGGAGGAACAGTTTTTAACACTTCCGAGGAGTTTTGTTGATGTTCTTATGTACGCTCTTTGTTTAAAAAAATAAATACATTTTTCATGCCTTCAAAATTCCAAGCTGCAGAAAATTTCCTCTTGTGATGAGAAGCATTCAAAACAAAAACATGTGGCCTGATTTGTCTTTTATAGAAATCAAAGGCTGTATTCTAAAGAGACTTCCTTTACCACACAAATGTAGCAGATGTTTTTTAAGATTATAGCTGCACAAGCAATCTACGGTTTGAATCTCAGAAGCATTTAAAGTTTTTTTTAGAGGAAGAGTTTTTGTGTTATACTGTGATAAACTGCAACTAAGTAGGAAAGGGATTGTCTAAGACAGGTAATTAAGGTGACAGTGTACAGTAAATTTGGCCAGCATTGTTTTCATTCAGGAAAATAAAGTTTAAAATGATGAAACCTTCTCAGTCTAATGTTTTGATAGTGGGTTAATTAAAACACATTTTTAATGCCAAAGGTGAAGAGATTAGGTCTCTGGTAAAAGCAGAGCAGCGCAACTGTATAGCCAAAAGCGTATATTTGCATATGTGATAACATATAAGATGTGATGATGTTGTTTCCATCATTGCTGCCCCTGAGTGAAACCCTTGTGTGCGCTGGGCGAGCGGTGCTGGGGTCGGGCTGGGAGCACGGGGGCTGATCCTGCGCAGGTGCATCGGGAGCTTTGCTGGTGAGTTCACGGCTGCTGGGCCAAGCTTAAAGCAAAAATGCTGGCTCTTAATCCTCCTTTCTTTCTGTAGGGACGTTCTTTCCTCTAACTGTGAAAGCCTGTGCAGCTCCTGAGTGGCCGAGAGATCTTCTCAAGGAGTTTTGTCTCCCAGTCACTGGTCAGACCCTGCTCTGACAGACTTAAACATTGGCTCCTGAAGAAGGCTAGGGTGGGAAGTGAGGATATAAACCATGTATACAGCTCTTGTAATAGATCCCAGGAGTACTGGTCACTGTATATTCTAGTAAAATCATTCGAGGGAAAAAAAAAGGGCAAGCAGAGATGGAGAGCGACAGGTCGGACTATGCAAAGGGACGCCCTGGGAGGCTCAGGGCATTTCAGCCCCCAGGGCTCTGCAGCAAACGTTGTGGGGTTGTTGGGTGGTAACACGGAGGAAATTCAGCCAGGGAGCACTGAGCAGTGCCCAGGACAACAGCCCAGTCTTGTTTTTTTGCTTCAACATCACCATCAGCTGCTAGCTCAATAGGAAAGTAAGCACTTGGTAACTCTCAGAGGGGGTAGAGAACGCTGGGCTTGGTGTCGGGATTAGATATTGCAGCTTCTGCCTTCCTAGTAAATGTGAGAGTATTGCTGGCAGGAAGAGACGCTCTGTTATTCCAGGATTGCTCTCCCATCACAGGAATTGTTTATTGATTTTTTTGAACTATTAACCCACTCTTTTCAGGAACCCAGTGATGGATGATGATATGGGTTAATCCTGCTTCTCTAATGAAAGCTGCTGAGGAAGATCCTGGCATTACTTTACCCAGTGCTCTGTGCAAGCTGAGCCATTGCCTCTGGTTGAAAACTCCTGGATCATCTGGCGGTGGTGGGACACGAACTGTGGCCAACCCCATGTCCAGCCCAGGCTGGGGAAGCCCTTTCTCCCCTGTGCATATCCTTTGCAATGCCACCCCCATTTTTCATATAGCATTTCTTTTCATTTTTGAGAGATGTAGAAATGCAGCATTCTTTTCCTATTCAGGGATATTTAATTTTAATCCATTTACTGGACTACAGGAAAGCAGTCAGGGGAAAACAGAGAGGCAGGTGAGGGAGGGCAAGTGTCACCTTTAAACCTCTTTTTTCAACAAGTCACCCATGTCATCTGACGGAAGTGCAACTTTCGTGTTTTGCTTCTCTCAATGTTGGGCAATCCATCCTGAACACACTGCAAACATGCTCTTGCCCTTGTTCACACTCTCACTAGTTATCCTGAGCCTCATGGTTATACATTAACAGTATCTTCTCTGCCCAGATGGGAGTTTCTGTTTGTTTGCTTGTTTGTTTGTTTGTTTGTTCTTAGGCAGTACAGCAACAGATCAATCTGCAGGTTTCCTGGTGCAAGAGGTCAGAGTCAGGGAGGAAGGGAGAAGTGGAGAGCAGGGGCGGGGAAGCAAAGGGCACTGTCGCTTCCCCATTGGCCTCTGCACTTCTGATATTTGCTCCCTGTCATGCAGCAGGGAGTGGTTGTGTGACTGTCCTCTCTCCTCTCCTGCAAAGCAGCAGTGAAGTTTTAACTTGGCCCTGAAAATACAATGCAAAGAACAAAACTTGTCAAAATGAGGGAACTTGTAGTGTTGGCTGTATATGGTTTGCTTCAAGTTAAGAAGGTTTGCTGCACCAAAAAAATCCCAACCAACAAACCAAAAAAAAACATTAGCAGTGAAACTTTTAGCATGTGCTGATACTTTGAGACTATGTATCTCAGAAAAGAAGCTTTGGGTTAATTAACTCTTCTTTTTTTTTTTCCTTTTTTTTTTTTCTTTAAGTTTTTTCACTTCTGAAATGTTCCCATTAAGAAATTGTCAAGTGGTGGCAGATACCACCTAGGAAAAATTGTTCATTATCCTAATGATTTCTCCACAGTATAAGTTGGCACCTCTTTTGGAAGCTTCAAGACCAGTGTTAATTTTTAAGAGCTCCAAAAATATAATCACAATGCATCACTACCAGTACTTTGTCTTCCACTACTAGATCCTTTTTCTCCAAGTACTGGAGAGCTGTTCTCGTTCACCTATGTGAAGACATAAGCTGTGGCCCTGCACTGAGAAAACAAACAAATAAACAAACAAAAAACAACTAAAAATGTGCCACAGCTCAACACAAAGACCATCACAAACCTTCATGGTGGATCACCATTCACACACAGTTAAATCCTGGAGCGAAGGTTTGTCATGACACCAGCAGAGCTGAACTGTCCAGAGCTGACATCTCGCTAAAAGACATCTCCATTAGCTCAGGCCAGCAAGAGTCCCTGCCCTATTTAATTCAGGCCTCCTCACTCTTTAAATGAGACATTTACTGGAAGACTTTACAGCACTGCTTGCAGGCTGCTGAGTGCAGAGAGACTGCGTTGAGGGGATGAGTGAAAATGGAAACGTGAAAGCAAGCAGTCATCTCAGAAAAGTTGGTGGTGGTGTTGGTTTGGGGGAGTTTGAGAGAAAAAATCAAGGCCCTTTTAATCAGCTGTTCTTTTTTTCCAGAAACCTCTATAGCCATGATCTCAGAATGTGTCCAAAATAAATAGGAAAATAAAAGATCTAGTCAAATAAATCCTGAAATAACGTAAGATTTAGAAAATTAATAGCGTGCATATCATAGACATGGCCTCTTTTTTTCTCTGGTAAATCAGAAAAGAACCAGGATGCTTATGACACGTCTGAGAATTAGAATTAACATCATTTTGGGAAGAATGGAAACAAACGTAAACCCAATGGGTTCTTTAAAATAAACCTCAGTGCTACCAGAAAAGACCAGTGAGAGCCACTTGGGTTGGAAGGATGATAGATTTCCCTTACATGATTTCCGCATCATGTGCCATCTCGTCTCTCTAAAACATAATCCTAAAGATAAGCAAGTAGAGCCAGGATATTTCCCACCTAAATTTAAACATGCAGTTGACGTACTTGAGGTAAACACTGGTTGTCCTGTCCTCCAAGTGCAGTCAGTAGAGAGACCAGTCCTGGAAAATACAGTCCAGCTGGGATAGCTTATTTTTCTCCATTGACCAGAAAATGGGTCTAGTATGATTATGCCAGTAAGCCAGTTATTAGGGATAGGGCTATAAATGAGTAGCAACAACCCAAATATTCTTTGGCAAGTTTGAAACCTTCCCTGAGAAAATATTAAAAGGCACTTAAAGATTCATTACAAATTCTGCTCTTGTTCTTAGCCACTTCTATTAGTTTCCCAGGAATACTGTAGCAAATTATTTTAATGAGAGGAAAGTCATGGGAACATCTTTTTTATTATTTTTTTTAATTTTATTTTATTGAAAGCAGAAGAATTCTATATGGCTTGAAAGAAAGACTCAATAATTTTGTAGGAGATAACACTTTGTCAAATACATCACAGTATGGGGGAAAGAATCTGAAACCTCTGGCCTGTGCCATTCAAGGAGGTTGACTGAGGGATCTATTCTCCTTTCTGGACTGAAAACCTATGAACTGAAACCAAATTCTGAATTCTACAAATATTCTACAAATATAATACTGCAGAAATCTAAAGCTCTTCTAATCAATGAGAAAGAAAAAGAAAGAGAAAGAGAAAGAGAAAAAGAAAGAAAAAGAAAAAGAAAAAGAAAAAGAAAAAGAAAAAGAAAAAGAAAAAGAAAAAGAAAAAGAAAAAGAAAGAAAAAAAAGAAAAAGAAAAAGAAAAAGAAAAAGAAAAAGAAAAAGAAAAAGAAAAAGAAAAAGAAAAAGAAAAAGAAAAAGAAAAAAAAGAAAAAGAAAAAAAAGAAAAAGAAAAAAAAAAAAAGAAAAAGAAAAAGAAAAAGAAAAAGAAAAAGAAAAAGAAAAAGAAAAAGAAAAAAAAAGAAAAAGAAAAAGAAAAAGAAAAAGAAAAAAAAGAAAAAAAGAAAAAGAAAAAGAAAAAGAAAAAGAAAAAGAAAAAGAAAAAGAAAAAGAAAAAGAAAAAGAAAAAGAAAAAGAAAAAGAAAAAGAAAAAGAAAAAGAAAAAGAAAAAGAAAAAGAAAAAGAAAAAGAAAAAGAAAAAATCAGTATGTCATCAACAGAGTCTAGTCAAAATAACATAGATTACAAATAATTGCTATGAACAGCTCAAGATTTTTTTTTCTTCAAAAAAACGTCTATAGGAGATGAAATGAACAGAAACATAATCTGTGGACAATTTATGAAACATATGAAGCAGTAAAATTTATTGATCAACTTACCCTGGGTGGTATTTAGGCCTCAGGCAAGCTGGGGGTGATGTCTCTGTTCTGGCTATGACTGTGATTGTAAGGTGACTGTGGGGTTGGGTTTGTGGTCTGGTGGGGATACGCTGCTGGACCTTCTCAGTGGCACAGGAGACCTCCCAGGTCCTTCAGCCCACCTCTCCACTTTCTTTCTCTCTTCCATTTAACGAAGCTGTGTGGTGTTATTGTCCCTCGCTTGGTCCTCCAATATATATAAATAAATCAGTTTGTTTAACATGACAGAGGGGTATTTCATCATTTCCTCCTGGGTCTGCTCACCCTTCCCCTGATGAGGAACATGGGGGAAATACCTGCTGGTTTAAATGAAGACTGTACAGTTCGTATGCACATATATGATTATGTCCTGCTCATACTGGAAATAACAGCCATCACACACCACCCACCCCAGGATCCCTATTTTGTAACAGCCAACCTGCAATAAGAAAACCAGAAAGAGAATAACTGATTATTAGGCACTGTTCAAAAAGCTAGTGTACATGCCTTCTGTCTCTAGCAGCCCAGCACCATGTTCCATGTGCAGGAAGGTTTTTGAGGGGCAACAAGTCAATGACTGGCTTCTGTTTGAGTATGCATGCTGAGGATATTGTATAACACGACTCTACACATCGCGCCTCAATTAATTTTCCATTTACATCCTCCTGTAACTGACTGTTTGCATTTAGAATTAATATTTGCAAGACTAATGGAACCATCTTGGGCATCAAGGAAGAGAAAGACGAAAAAGAGGGGAAAGAGACCCCCTTGCATTCTCAGTAAGAGGTAGTGTTGTGTTCAGCAGCCTTTTCAATTAATTTGGCAACGGTGTGTTGGGCTGGTTACTAAACATGGTTTATCTAATAGAAGTAGATGATCCCTTCAGAGTTACTTAAAAAGAATAAAACACTCAGGCAAATTAAAAAATATATATCATATTTTACTAAAACCCCATTAAACTGTCACGCTTTCTTCTTTCTGCAGTTCTTCTGGCACTGTTTCTTTGGCAGAGTACCTGAGCCTGATACTGCAACAAGAGACATTACTTTTCAGCCTTGCTTCCCCTGTCTGGGCTATGCTCAGCCTTTGCATCATTCACACTTAGGTGGTACATACAGGATTGTGATTTGACATGTATGATAGTAGCTAATTCCAGTCCTTGTCATCTGCAACATTTGCCTCAAATTGATGTGATTCTGCATAGAAAATTGTTTGCTTGGGTACTAAGGTCAAGACATCTTAGTTCTGCTTTGTCAAGTAAATAAAAAAAAACACACAGGAATTACCACCAAATGCAGGTAGTGGAAGAAAGGCCACCATCTATGCTAGCAAATACATTTATCTTACAGAGATATGGGAGCTTCATGTGCACTGCCTATCGGACTTGTCCGTTGGCCATGCTGTGCCCAAGAGCCATGCAAGGAGAGAAGGAGATGGAATGGGCCAAACTCATGCCAAAGAGCAGCTTAGCAGTTTACTGTATAAACAGTATTGTTCCAGCCCTGGGAACACTTCCAGACACGTAAATGCAGCCTTGAAGTCCCAGTGTTTGCAATGCCACTCCAACATTTCCCTTGTGAGCAAAGAGAGAGGTCACATGGGCAAGATCATAACCACATCAATTTAATAAACCAGACAGTAGAGAGCAAGCAATTATAAAAAGGCAAACCTTACTTAACAGGATGAGAACTGGAACCTTTTCATAAAATAGGTTTACATTTTATGCATAACAGTGTAGTTTGTTCTTACTGGAGAGGATTACAGTCTCTCCTAGTTGGGAACGTTAGTAGAAAGCATGTGTTCATCTCTGAAGTGTTACCTGAAATCACGTTGTTTTGTTTTATTTTAACAAGCAAGCATTCCTAGATGCATGACAGGTTATAAAAAATTATGATTAATACCAGGAAGTAATTCAGAATAAGATAAGCCCTCTTAACCAATATGCATTGCTAGAATTGGGCAAATGTTTAATCAAGATGCTAGGAAGCCCAGAGGAAGAAGCGAGAAAGAAAGCTGAATAAGAGAAAAGAGTCTGAATGAGAGAGAAGGAAAGCAAGCCCGTAATTTGACTTAGGATTGCATTTTCGTGATTCCCTCAAGTTCAACTTCTAATCTGCTAGTTTATTTTCTGATGCAGCAAATGTTTGCATTTTCTGTTTCAGACTGAAAGCTCCAGATGAAATTGTCAGCATTGGTCATTGTGTTATGGCTTTTCACATGCACCTTCCATTTTTGCAGACAAATATTTGTAGTCTGTAGAAGTAGTTTGGCAACCTAATTTATAAGCATTAATGGATAATTGTTAGCAATTAAACGTTTGATTACCCAACTGGGCCTATGGATCAGGTTGCTAGATTTCCATCTGCTAATAGCTGTGTGCACAGGGGATCATGGGACTGAAAACAGGAGTGAAGGCAGGGGTTTAGAGATGTAAAACTAACCCAGAAAACACAAAGCTCAGTTTATGAGAAAACATGAAGCTTCAGCTCTCTACTCTGTTTGTAACTCTTTGCCTTCAAAACTGTGGTGAAAATATCTGCAGAGTTAAATAGCATTCAGTATACTAGAGATCGGTGGATTAGATCTGGGTGTGATTTGAATTTTTGAATCCCTCCTCTGCTTTTGTAGGCTGCAGGTAGGCATGGACCACTTCTATTCTTTGGTCCTATAAAGCCTTCCCACTTTTAAATCTGCAGATCACGTAATGAAACGAATTTCCTTCCTTCCTTCCTTCCTTCCTTCCTTCCTTCCTTCCTTCCTTCCTTTCTTCCTTTCTTCCTTTCTTCCTTTCTTTTCTGGATGTAGTTCTGTTCCTCTGTTGGGTGAATCTCTGCACCCACGCAGACCAGAGGGGTGAGCTCTGAGAGGCAGGGAGGGTGCAGACCCTGCCCAAAAGAGCAGCACTGCAGTGAAGGGCACAGAGGAGTGCCCAGCAATTTTCTGTTCATTGGACAAACCTGTAACTCTCCTTTCTTGGTGAAGACCATCCCTTTCCTTCACAGAGATTACTGGTAATATGACTACAAGTAAAAGTGCTAGTGGAGCTGGCAGGGATAAACAACTACTTGTCCCTGGTTCTTTGCTGGTTTGCAGCTAATAGGCTGCCCTTGCCAATTCTGGGAGACCTGCAGTGCAGATAAAGAGCTCAGAATTAAGCCAGTTTTAAATGGATTTAAAGCAGCCTTCTGTCTGTCTGCAGGCACGGATATTATTCTGTGAATTCCTGGTCTGTCACCAAAGATTTGGCCTTTGTCAAGGATTTAAGCAATTGTCTCACACACTTATTGCACAGCAGTGGCTTCACAATAATTTGAAAACTTGGCTTGCTTCGTGTTTGTTTTCCCTTCTGTCTCAGCTGAGTTGCCCTCAGTGACAGCTGTTTAGGAAACATGTAGAGCAGGAGATGCATCACACTTGCTACTGCTGGGAACTGCCTATTAATGTTTGTATTGGAAAGCCCGAGATCCAGTGAGACCCTATAGGAACCAGGTCACTCCCTGCATGGGCAGCAGCTCTTAATACCCCTCCCCTAAAAGGGAGGTCTCGTTAGGTGGTGGGAAGATTCTTGAAGTCTGAAGGAAAGCAAGATTCCCATCCTTGGCAGCATGGGAGCAGCACGACTACTCCACATCAATAAGTAATCTTATCATGAGAAGCAAAGGTTAATGACTAATCTGTTTACCTGAGCTTCATTAATCAAAGATTTACTAGAAGTCAGAATCCGATTGCCACTCAGGCACAGACAGCTCTGCTTCCAGGTTAAAAAAGACAACTACGCAAACTGCACAAAGCGTGTAACTCAATACAGAGTAATTTTCCCAGTGTGTGGATGACAAAGGGGAGCATCAAAGAGAAAAGGCTCTAATCAGAAGGGATTATATCTGGGCTGCATGGAGCAGAGGGAAAGCCTCAATCTCCAGTGATGTGAAGAAGAGTTCGACTATGCCTAGCAGCAATATCATCAACCATCTGAAAAGATTATGGGGTATTTTTATGTCGTGAAATACTATCTTGTTCTCCATGACAGCTGACACCTCAATAATAGCACCTGTAAAGATTTAAAAGTTGCCAGAGGACTGCCAAACATGTTAGGCTAGATACCCAGCGCAGCGATGGGGAAACACAGTTCAGACTGCAGGCACAGAATGCCTGGGGAATTGCCCTGCTACCCTTGCCTTTGGTACTGGTATGAGGCATCAGCTTAATGGGGTTATTTAGATCTTTCTGTGTATTGTGGTAATTGATGTCCACATTTTGGTTCTGAGGATGATCCTGAGGTTAAAGAAACTAAAGGAAAAATAAATACCAGCTTGGGCTCTCTATGTTGACTATTTAATGTGTGACTTTAATCCAATAGTTCACTCTCTCCTATACTCTCATGATGATGGTCCAGCTTTCCTAGAGTAAGCACTGCAGTCAGAATAGTTTCTGATGGGCCCAGTTCTCCCAGTCAAAGATAATTGCCTTACACACTGGTTCCAGGGACGTTCCATATGGACCTGAATAGAGCAAACCAGATCAGAACAAGTCTTCTTTCCTACGCAAGCTTGATTCATTGGATTCAAGGGACAGTAATGCCTCTGTGTTTGGGATTGTCACCATGCCATCTGATGTTACATCATATATGTGTAAATCTAGACACAGGTTAAAAAAATAATGGAAAATGCTCTCCTAAGCTAGAGTCCGAGAGATTTTACTCCACTCTGTGGTGGCCTGGGCTCCCATATGTTGGTCTTTTGTCACATCTCACTATTCCAGTGTTGTTTGCAACAAGACAACTGTGCTAAAAACGGAAAGAGTTCACTGACTGCCAAGCTCAGGCTTTCCAGCTACCATGCCAGGCATGACACACAGGTATTTTCCCTGCCTTTGTAGAGAGGAGATGCTGCCATTACTCCGCTGGAATCTGTAGGCACTGCAGTCAGCTTGTACCATCAGTTACAAAGTGCTGTAGCCGTGCAAAGCTACAAAAGGGCTGTGGGGGGTAAAAACAGGTCTCAAGAGAATCAAAGACCTGATATATTCTAGGATATAGTTGCAAACACATCCACTTACTGTAATACATTGTTGTTGTTTGTTCAATGTCATGTGTTCTGAAGTAATTCAGGGCCAGATTATGATTTCTTTTTCAGTACCATATTTCCTCTATTAAAATATGAGGCTCAGAAGCATTTTGGTTTGTCTCTGCCATTTGTCTGCCTTATCCATGTATCTGGAGGCTCAGGAGAGGGATGTGCTGGGATGTCCTAGCTAATGGAGTCCCTGTCTGAGCTGGAACCTGTGCCAACAGTCAATTGGTATGGAAAAAGGAAGAGCATATGTGCTACATCTAACATTTTAAAAGTATCTAAAGTATTTCTTAAGGTTCTGAACTTCCTCTTCCTCCTCACCACACACCAGCCCACAAACCTGTGAAAGGGCTGTTGTTATCAAGTGTGGCACCTCATTTTCTTAAGTGTTTTTCAACCACCAAAACTGATGTGTCCTTATCACACAAAACAGAGTGAAAATGTTGATTTGCAGAGGAAGACACCAGCCAGGTGCTCTTACTGTTTTATCTGTGCACCAGGCATGGATGTCATTATCAGCATGTGGCAAACTTGACATCATTGTTTGGCATCCCTCAAGTTCAGCAGGAGCTATGTGGCCTGACAAGGAAGATTCTGTTTTTAATAAAACATATTTTAGCTAAAGGCAATGCTTCTCTTTCCCTGGAGAGAATTATCAGTTTCATGTGAAGCTGCTTTTTGCATGCACGGAAGAGGAGCTACAGAACTGTGCACACTGGGAACTCCCTGTAAAATGGGAAAAGATGTGTATATAACCACAGATACACTTTTGCACCAGGATTTAAAAGATGTAACTTTTTATTTCAATGTTGAAACATTATGCATAATTTGTGTTCTTTCTTTCTCTCCACATACATTTAATTTACAGCTCAAAGAAAGCATGTAACTACCCTTGTCATGAACGGAGCAATAACAGCAGAGAAATACAACTAGGTGGCCATTTGGAATTTATTTTGGAGTGATTGAATCTGAATGAGTAAGGCAATCAGTTGGGATGTTTTACCTGGGAATGTGTCCTTTACATCGCTATTGAAGTACATCCAAATAAGGAAACTATATTTTTCTTAGTTAGAAAAAAAAATAAAAGGTAGTTAAGTCTCCAGTGCAAGAGGCAGGGCTCTCCTTTATGAAGACAGAGTAGGAACTGCATAGGGGAAGGACATAAAGTAGTCTTTGGAGATGGCTAGCTGAAATTCTGTTGTATCGATCACTTAACACTGCTAGGGCTTAATTGCGTGGTTAATGGTGTGCTACAGAATTAAATTCTTCATAGTTTTTTTTTTCTTCTTCATGATTTAAATAAAATTGTATAAATATACATCTATATTCTTCCTCGAGACAACTACAGTATTCCTGGCAATAAGAATTAATGAAAGATGCTACAATCCTTGAAATCAATGTAGTTACATTGATTTATACTGGTGTAGGATCTGACCTTTGAGTTCAAAACAAATTCAATGATGTTAGAAGAAAAAAAAAAAAACACAACTAATAAATATACATGACAAAATTATCAGAAGTGTCTATGTGAATTAGCATAAATTCAGACTCAAGCCTATTTTCTTGTACTAAAAAAATTGTTGAAATTTTAAAAAGAATAATCTATTCTTCATCAGGTGAGAGAAACCTGAGAGGAGGACTAGCATAGCTAAAAATCCAACATCTAAGGCAACTATGTAAGAAGGAAATGAGAAAACATCCAAGTCTTTGACCAGTCCAGTGTGGAACTGGCCTCTCTGCATTCCCTTGTAATTCAGAATAAGTATATGTACCAAACGAAGCCTCTCCAGAGTGAAAAGCTGCACCCAGCCACCCTCTGGCACAGCAGGAACCTGGTGGGGAAGGAGCTCAGGTCAAGTATACAGGAGCAGCAGGCTTCCAGGAGCTGATTGTTCCCCACACACAGGGTACACAGGGTATTTCTTACACCGTGTCTGACAGCTCTCGAGGACTCAGAGAGAATTCAGAGAAGCAAAACAATGTCTCCTTACATGTTGTTCACTGCAAGGATGCAATCAGCAGTATTATAGGTGAAAAGTGACTGGTGAGCATCTGTTAGAGAAATGATGAAATGATACTTGATAGTGTTTTCTTAAAGTTGCTGCTGAGTTCTTTTTGTTGGCATTATTTTTTTTTAAGTGCTCTTTTTCATTGTCAGCTGGCAATGTACTTTATGTAAAAGTGCTCAGGAATAAGATTTGGTATCAGTTTCTATAGTTGTTGAAGGCCTGGCTGTGGATGTTCAGTCCCCTGTTATTACTAATGTATTCTCTTCTTTCCAGTCCCAGAAATGTAAATTGTATGCAGTCAGATCAACTTGATCCTGTTACAAGGCTATCACTTTTTACATATATTAAAAAGACTTCCCATAGATACTTTTCCATTCCATGATATTAAGGGAATGAGCCAAAGAATCAGTCGAGAATGCACAGATAATGCAATTACTGCTAGATTGATGTTTTTTAAATGTACTGTTGTTGACAAAAAGCCCTCAGAAACCTGAAATGTTAATCTGTTTTTCTTTTGCAAATTGAGTACTGCCTGCTGTGTACATCCTTTTATTACTGTAGGGCTGCTCATAAGCTCCAGGCTGCTGGCATTTATTTATTAAAAAAGAAAAAGTATTAAGAAACAGCACTGAAACATTTTTCAGTCAGATTCCAAAACAAGAATAATAGGCAGATACAGGGGGAAAAAAAAAAAAAAAAACAGAAAGAGATCCAAAATTCTGGCCCAAGAGTATTGACAGACGAGAACAGAAGGAGCAGTGTCCGTATCCCCAGAGACTCAGAGTCAACGAAACAAAGCTGACTTTCACAACTACTTGTCTAGAAAATCAAGAGGCTTTTTTACAGATTGATGCTTATGTTTAATAAAGAGGGCAAACTGCTTGAGTCTGCATGAAGCTGTAGGAAATAAAAAGCAAAATTCCACAGAGTGGTGCAAGAGCAGTATAATATAATTGCAGGGGTTTCAGAACATAATCTTTATGAAAATGGGCAGCTTTCCTAGCCAAAAGACACCTTCTGGTGTCATTTATCAACAGCTGCTTTAGAAACCTGAGGTATGCTACAGTGATTATTCATAGGAAGCTTTGCTGTCATTAATGACCAGATTTTTTCCACTTGTTCATATTGCTCCTTTGAAAACAAGAAGCTGCACTGTTATTCCTTTTCTAATTCTGAAGCCTCAGAATCTACATAACTGTTTTAACATGAGCATTGCAATACTTTTATTTATATTATATATGAGTAGCACCTACAATAGAAATTTCCCCCAGATATCTTCATCCCCGACTTGGAGAGAGGAACATTCTCGAAGGGAAAAATTAATTGAAAGTAGGATTGCAATCACCATTACACCATTACATATAAAGACCATCAACTGTTATAAATAAACAAATGAATAAATAAATAAATGAAGCCCACAGCAGTCAGTTACCCTGAGATTTATGAGTGTTTGTCACACTGCTGAATCTTGCCTCTTTTCCTATTGGGATGGTAAAGTAGTTATTTTCTTAAAGAATGTGTTTACAAGTGCACCTCAACTTTCTTTTATTATGGCATTCTCTTATATAGAAAAACCTTTTATTTTTTTCCCCAAAAAGAGCAGAAAATATTGTTTGCATCATCTGGTTACCTGACCCCCAGTTTCCTGTTCCACCTGCCTTTCACAGAAAGAAACTGCCCAAATAAGACACAGAACCTGCCTCATGTCTAATAGAATATGGAGCATATGATGAGAGAAAATGATAGGCTGTGCTTGTTTCATATTTATATGGGTTTTAGTATTCTTGGAAAGGACATGCAATTATTTAACTCTCTCTTAGAGTCCACAGACCAAGGTTTGAGGTACTACAATCTATGCAGGAGTTGTAGTGTAGCTCGAATGAACCAGGCTGTTATTACAACTTACAAAAATGTCCTGGGAGATCTGTATTTTTACAATTCTTTCAAACAAATAATGGACAAGATAAATGTGAGGAAGAGTTCAAAAGCATATCTCCATACCCATAAACCTGTATTTGGGAAGGAGCAAACATATGCATGGTTTCAAGGGAGTATATTTCATGCCTCCTGCAGCTGAGAGGCATGTGGTGTTTTTTTTTTTTTTTTTTTTTTTTTTTTTTTTTTTTTTTTGTGTGTGTGTGTGTGTGTGTTATTTTATCTATTTACTCCAAAAACTCTGGGCCACTGAGATTTTGAAATCTAAGGTTGAGGTCAGTGGCTATGACAGGAGCTGCTGGGATCATTGTAGGCAGAAGATGGAAGGAATGAATTTCCTTCCTTGCCAACACCAGCAGGACTTGGGAAGAGCCAAGCCAGCCAGACCACCAGATCCTGATGCAGATTGGGAACCATGCAGGACTGACCCCCAAAATGGAAGTGCTGAAGTTTCCTTAAACCAGATGATTTTACTTTTCATTCTCTCACTGTAAACATTGGATGCAAATTTTGCTGCCAGCCTGCACACAAACCCTCCCGTGTCTGCTGGACTGACAGCTTTCTTATGCAGCTCTGGGCTTATGATTTTTCTGCTGTAAAGAGAATAACATTAAAATGGAGCACAGAATATGTTAAAGGTGGCTCTGAAGTGCCAGTGAAACTGTGATTTCTGGCTTGAAGAAATCTCCCAATAATTTGAATATGTGTTCAACTCTGGTTTTTGCTGTTCCACATTATCTTTTTCTCTTACTCTTCCCATGGTTTCATAACTTGGCAAGTCCTAATAACAGATTTTTATTTATTTTTTAATATTTTGTTGTTGTTGTTTCTTTCTAAAAAGGATGCCCAGGGACTTACTGTTGCCTTTTACAACAGCTGGCTCACTCGCTATAACCATAGCCTGAAAGCATGGGATGAAATCAGCATTCTCAGCCCCCTGAGTGCGCTTTTGTGGAGCTGGCTGTCTTCAGGAACAAAGATAAAACCTATGTCCAGCTGCATGCAGAATCCAGACTCTGGTTTCCAAATGTTACTCAGTAGCTGACAATCTTTGGCAAGCAAAAGAGACCCTTTTTATACGATCCTGAACATTTAAAAAGCAGTAATAAATAGATGATAGCCTTCGAGGTGTGATTTATTTGTTTTATGAATCACAGAAGAGTCCATAACTCATAAAAGATTAAGGCTGAAGCAAGTTGTATGGCTCATGCATTACAAGTGGAGATTAATGTCTTATTTCATGAAGCACCGTCATTAACCAGTCTACATTACAGTAGTTTAATGTTAGTGACAGAAAGGATTGACTTTTAACATTTTAAAAATATTCTCCTTTTTGGTTTGTCTTTGCCAGGGGGATTTCTTGGAAAACAGAGAGATTTTACAGGGAGGAAACCCTATCTCAGTGCCAGTTTAAAATGCTGTCTTACTCCTACACCTGCACCCCGCATTGATGTTGTGGAGATCCACAAGATCAGCAAGGCAGTAACAAGAGCTTTCTCCCCACATGTAGACTGTTTCAAGACTTTTGGGACCTTCAGTCATGCTGAGTCACCCCAACACTACTTTCCTTCATCAGAGAGTCTCATATTAGTGTCTCGTCTACAACAGCAAGAGTAGCTTTTGCTGTAAGTTCACTGCAAAACAGCTGAAACAGCTCTCCCCATCCACCATGCCACTGTGGCTGCTCCCATTTCTATCAGACAGGAATAGCTTTGTTTTACCATTTTCGGGGCTTCTTCCTTCCCAGGGCCATAATTAGTTACATCTCATCATTCATGGGTATCATCGTATTTATTCTTGAACCACAGATTAAGTCCACAAGTGACTTTATCTTTCATTGTAGTGTGTTGTGTCACAATACTGCAATATTGAATACGATGTAATTTACTAAAATCTATTAAAACACTCCCATTTTAGAAATCCATTACATGCTTCCTTGTTGTTATTACCATATCCAAGAATGCCAATGCAACAGGAGAATTAACTTGATGAACAGTCCTGCAAAATGTGCCGTTACAAGCTGTTTCTAAAACATCTTTCAAGGCATCTCTGTCAGCTCATGGATTCTCTTTGGTTTTCTTTCTTTTCTAGAACTATTTGCTAGCCCTTAGTTGTGGTAAGCGATTATTTGTGCTTTCAAACAAACTCCACGAAAAACGTTTTTCAAGTGGAGATCAAAGAGCAAAGGCAAACATAAAAGCAGTCTTATAAAAACTGTGTATTAAAAAACCTAAGCTCCATCCATATGCCAATTACATCCAAACCTCATGGCCCTGTCTCTATGAGGCTTCTTAAAGGTGATAGAAATGTCAGATGAAACAAAAAAGGGACGCATTATAGAGAGGGAAATTATCATGGAGATGGGAGGTGGCTCTCAGTAACCTTTGACTGAAGAGTTCTGGTTGGAAAGCGCAGCTCCATAGAGCAACACTTGCAGCACAAGCTGTGGTCCCCAATTACGACACTCTGAGGGCTGTAATCATTTCTAATGGTTGCAGGTGCCATTAAGCAGAGTTTCCACAAGCTGGGGGGTAAAATGGTGCCCTAAACCTACAAAAGCATGCAAACTCTTCGGTCCCTAGGAGGGATTTTGTTCTGAAGAGCTAAGGGCTAGTTTCAGTCTCTGTGATTACACACTTCTAAAATTCAGATGTACAATGAACTCTGTATTTCCCCTTAACGATCCTGTAACCAAGTTGGTTCTCATTGGTTTCAGTTGGTTGACGATGGGGTGGTACAGCAAGTCACAAAGACTTGCTCGTGGGACAAACCACTGGAGGTCCCAGATGCTCGGGTATCTGGAGAAATTATATGGTATCAATGCTTGGTGGGTTTAAGCAAACAGCAAAAATAGGCTTCAAGAAGTGCAATTATTTTAGATAATTAAACTCCTTGCACTTGCTGACTGCAGTCGGTCCAGATTGTGCTGCCATCTCCATGCAACCATAGCAACTTCTTTCTTCTGTTGTGTCCCAGATTGATGTGAACACCTGGAATCAAAAACCTGAGGCTTGCGAGTAACGTACATAAAACTTTATTGATCCTTTGCATATGGCAAGGATCCAGTCACACAGCGGTGATTCACTTTCCAAACCTCTGTTTCAGCAAGGAGCGGCGGTGGGCTCTCTCGAGACCATTCTCTTCTTTGACTGCTTCAAAGTCCCAATCAGGAATATTTTAAAGAGATGACTACAGGAAATTACACATTCCTTCAAGAGATGTGAGCCTTCATCACTTAGCTTTTAGCATATTAATATTTATAAAGATAGTTCACAACTAAATATGTTTTTTACTTGCCTATTGTTTTTACTGGGCTCATTTCAACACTCTGAAATTCATAAATGCCAACAGGGTTCAATGGGAGCAGACTGTGGGCAATTAAGGTTAAATTTTAGCCTTGGTCATATGTGACTGATCCTGTAAATGTGGTGAAACACAGTTGGAGCACATATCCCCAGAGAGTAAATAGGCAATGCTTTAAGGAAGCCATGGAAAGATAAATGGATGCAGAAGAGGCTCTGGAATTTTGCTTGAAATAATTTTTGCTTTGCTTTTAATGATCAAAACCATTCCTCCCACTGAACCACATAAAAAATAGTATTTGTGTTTGTGCCAAAGGTGGAGCATAGCGTAGACCCACTGAAATAAAAGACAAGTGAAAAATTAATGAGAAACTGGAAACCAGCAGCTCCCACCCTGTGAGCAGTAGTCTTTTATATACATCTTCCATAGCAAGTGTCTCAATGGAGCTAAAATCACGGTAGCTCCTTTGACTTCAAAGGAGATGCACCGATTAGGAAGCAGAGAAAACAATCTGGAGTGCATTGTACCAAATCTGCAGAACTTAGGAAGAGAAGGGAGCCCTTAATAGACCTCTCTCCCCTCTCATGAGAGGGAATATTTTTATTATAAAACAGTTTTAAGCAAAGTGGAGAAGCATCTATTGGTGATCCAGCTTCTGCCAAGGCATTCATCTCCCCAAAGAGAGGAGACTGGATATTTATCTTTAATTTTAGGAGCTAGAAAAACACAGAGATCTTGTACAACAGGGAGGTGTGGGAGATGCAAGCATTATTTTCTGTAAACCCTTCATGCTCCAAGATTTGCTCTAGAAGAAAATGGCAGTCTGAAAGAGTTCTTTCCCAAACCCTTCTGATTTCTGTCTCCACAGGTGTCAATGCAGTCAGTCCTGGATTATGTCCTAAAAGGGTCTTTTTTTTCCCCCCACACTAACTCCAAAGAACCCATTAATTAATTACAACTTTTTTATCTAGCTATGTGATGTTCAGAATACTGGTTCCTCATGCTCTTTTGTGAACCTCTGATTAAATAAATGGAAACACTCTGTCTTCTCATCTGTGTAGCAGTCATGTGAGACATTTTTCCCCAAATGAGAATTTATGGGGAAGAGATCACAAATCTCTGAAAATATTCATGTGTGTTCTTCTGTTGTTATTTATGGGACAAAAGAAGATGTCATGAACATAATGTGGAACCAGAAATCCAAGGTTTTTTCCTGAACTACTGCTTTTCCCCCTGTATTCATATAATAATGTCTTCCATAACATGTTTAATAAGTTCACTCTCTAGTTTTGAAATGATGCCTTTGCAACCTATGGAGTTCATTATCACCTGCTCACTGTAAGTAGTACTTCTCTAAGCCCACAATTTCTTAGGAATTAGCTATATAGTGTTTTAATTGCATATTGTTAAATGCTTTACCTATACTGAAAATTCTCTGTGAAGTCTATGCGGCCATAATTTCCTCCCCTTTAATTAACTGAGTTCACATGGCAGCCCTGGCAAAGTGTCTTCTGGAAGGCTGGGAGGTAGAAAGAGTCCATGCCAGGTCTGTCTGAGGCCCTTTGGGCTGGTACCTGAAGTCTGGGCTGTCCTCACTTTGTGAGTACTGCGATGACACGAGTCAGAAGTATGACACCACAGCAGCATCACATCACATCACAGCAGCATCACATCACAGCAGCATCACATCACATCAACATCACATCACAGCAACATCATATCACAGCAGTATCACATCACAGCAGCATCATATCACAGCAGCATCATATCACAGCAAGATCACATCACAGCATCATCACAGCACAGCAGCATCACATCACAGCAGCATCACATCACTCACACCCCTGGTGGAGGAAACCTCTGCTCAGTCCAGATGCTCCTGAGCCCAGCTGGGCTCAGCCTTAGACCCTCTGTAACCTTGCTAGTACCACATCTGATATCAGCAGACACACTTCTCTTTCATCACACAACTGGTTTTAAAAGGCTGGTAATTACTGAAACCTCCCAAACTCACCTTATTTTATAGAAAGTGTGTTTGAGTGGCTCACTCAAAGCTGCTTAGTAAGGCAATGCCCAAAGGAGAGGAGCAAGACACGCTGGGCAGCCCAGCACTTCATGGACCCATGCTCAGCAGCTGCCCTGGCATTGAGCACCAGCTCTGCCCAGCACTGAGGAGGTTTCTGCATTTCCCAAAGCCCTGTGTACCATTAGTTGAGTCTTCTGGCTTCTAGGGGAGAACAAGCTAAGCAGTGCTTTTTTTTCCCAGGTTAGGCCATTTGTAAAGTCTGCTCCCCACCATCCTATTGCTCTGGCTCTCTCATATCTGAGGCCATACAAGCTCGTGCTGCTGCAGCTCCTGGCAGGATGGACACCTGTAGACCCACTCTCCTCCACCCATTTTTATAACACTTGTACGAACAGCACCATCCCTGGAACCTCTACCCCCCTGTTAAAGTAGGTTGAAATTGAGCAATGAGTTCAAAAGTTATTGGGGAGGGAGGAGGATGTAGACACAGATGCACAGACAGAACGATTGCATAAGCCTCGTTCCCATGAGAAACCAGGCTGAAATACAAACTGTCCTAGCATGGATTCTCATAACTCTGCCTGGTAAGTAGGTCATGCCAGGTCTCAAACTCACGTAACTTTGCCTTTATCTCCAACGGGCTCTCCTCTAGGAGGCAGTCCTGCTTTGGGCAGATTTGACCCCACAAGTCCCAGCTCACTGAGACACCTGTTAGGAAGAAAAGCCACCACCCTTCTCACAGACTGGTATGATGTGAGGTCAGAAGCCATCGCAGCTCGATACCACAGTGAGACCTATGCTGTGGGGCAGTCAGAGAGCCAGCGAACCACCAGGGTACAGCCATCACATTGACTCTCTCTATGCACATACTCCCACTGCTCTAGAAGATTAAGGGGTCTAAAATAATACTCTAGGCCTCTAATGTTCTTCCCTTGAAGTAGGAGAATCTTTTCCATTAATATTAATAGGTATTATGATTTTGACCTAAAATAAAACTGGCTCTTCCCAAGAAACCAAATCATGGCTCCCTTGCTGCAGAGAAGCCCTCTCAAAAATAATCTGTCCAGAAAATACATTAATATAGCTTAGTTCACTTCTGTAGTCTTGGTCCTGCATGCTCTTCTCCATGCATTTATCTCCAAGCCTGTAGACAGACCTAAAAAGCTGCGGATCTTATTTTTTGGATAATTCCAGCAGACAAAAGTGTCCAAAGACCACAGGCTGCTGGCAAGGGTCACCCTTAGGCATGGACCTGGCATCGGGGAGCGTGGAGCTGTGCCTGCCCTCGGCAGGACTCTGGTAAGCCTTGCCACTAGAGGAGCCCTCCCAGGACTGCCATGGCTTTGCTGCAGAGAGAAGCATCCTTTTACTTCTCCTTCGTACCTGCATCAGCTCCTGTGTGCGAGAAGGGCTGCTCAGCTGCCTTCCCTCTGAGCAGGTCACAGCTGGAAGGCAACTGGAGGCATTAGTGTAAGAAATTTACACACTGGTGTATAGATCAGGAAGGATTTCTTCAATGTATCAACATGTCCTTGGAGTCCTTCCCTATACTGAATTGGGGATTGCAACGCTCTGTGCTGCATCCTGTGCAAAGGCCAAATCTGAGAATGGGTGACCCGTCCTGGGCTACCTTTTGAGCATCCATGCACTTTGATGGGGACGGCAGGCGCGACGCAGCTGGACACACAGCTGTTCCAGGGTGCCAAAATCTTCCTGCGTTTGAGCAGTGCCTGCTGGCTGTGCTGACGTGGGGATGTAACTGCACCTCTCAGAAGCCGAGCAGCTGGAGAACTTGTGAACAAAGTGGCTGTGATTCAAGACAAGAGCAATCCAAATGAATACAATGAGAAACCTCACTCATTTCAGCAGATCGTTTACAGAAAAAGACTTTTTTTTTTTAAACACATAGAGGAATGCTCTTTCTCTTTCTCTTTCTTTTCTTTGAAACAAACAAAGAACAAAACCAGAAACTTCTCCATCTTCTGTAGTTTGCTGTTTGCTTTTTTTAATCTAGATATATTTTTTTCCTATGGAAACTCTTAACTAAGTATAGACTCCTAATACAAAATAGATTCTAATTATGCATGAGGAAGACCCAAAGTTGTTTGCATTAGACCCTCAGCATGTAGAA
This sequence comes from Cygnus atratus, assembly GCF_013377495.2. Taxonomy (NCBI): domain Eukaryota; kingdom Metazoa; phylum Chordata; class Aves; order Anseriformes; family Anatidae; genus Cygnus; species Cygnus atratus. The sequence continues at coordinate 13,846,076 of NC_066377.1, read as the reverse complement.
AGCCCCACAGTGTCACATTTATTTTCATCAGCTATTTATTTGGTCAAATGTCTGCAAAGGCCCTTCTTGAGCTGTCACATAACATTGTTCTTTCTCTCTGTGTATTTATCCCTACAAATTTCAAAGGAATTGCTCATCGGGGTAATCAGGGGTTGGTCAATGGGCTCTTTCTGTATGCTTTTTCTTTATGCTTGATGACTATGAAATGTCCCATAAAGCGTTGTCTGCTCCTCACACAGTCTGCTGTATTCACTTTTTACATATGCTTTCCATAATGTTCCAGTGAAAGGCCACAGTTTCACCCAGTGTAGTTGTCTGAAAATGAAATTTGCAGATTTTTGCTTATAAATTGGACTTGCAGCTCAAATTAAAGGGCTAATAGCTTTACAGCTCTGCCCCTTGCAAATCACTTTGTGAGCACAAACATTACAGGAGTCAAATACTCCTGCAAAAGGGGACAGGTATAACCACAATAAAAAGCATATTCCTTTTAGGAACAATTAAAAAAAGCAAAATGCATGCACAGTTGGGTGCATTTTTGATTTCCATATGAAGTTACTTCAATCACACATGCAACTTAAGCAATTAACTGGGAATTTTACAGGTGATATTACTTGTCTTACATGCAGAATTACAAATGGATTTAAAAAGTTTTGCTGGAAAAAAAGTTGAAGAGACTCAGCCGAGTACGACAATAAACATTGATCTAAAAAGTAAATAAAGTCCTTCCACAACCTGATAAAGAAATAAATTACTAACAATATTATTATTGTTTAAAAGAAGCAGAAATTGATTGAGATTTTTTAAAAATTAGATTTTTCAAGCTTTACCTGACCATGGAAATAATACGAATAAACATTCCTTCAGCTAATTTGTTCACCATAAAACTGTTCTTGTTTCTGTCATTTGAAAATATTTTACTCTGTCTACAAAACTGATGAAGAACCCATCTTCTTTTCCTTCTCCCAACAAGCCTCAACTTGAAACCATCAGAGCTGGGATGCTCAGCTTGTCTCTTCCAATGGGAGCATGAGCAGCGAGGACAGCATTTCTCTCTCCTAATTTTAGCCACCAAAACCAGAGGATATCAAGTGCAAGCTGTTTCTTTCAGTGCTCTTTATGACTGGTATACAGCGAATAGCCCTTTGGAGGTGCCACTGATTATTGGTGACTGATTTAGACTAAACACCTGTATGTAGGTGAGATGAATCCCACCCACAGAGTTTGCTTCTTGCTTGAGGCCAATTAGATATAAAAGCTACTTCACAGTGATCTAGTTTCAAGACTTTGAAACAAGGCTTTCAGTCAAAAATGCAAATTCTGTGAAAACAAGGCCTTTTTGTGGGAAAGGGCTGGCTTCTTATTCCTGCCTTAAAAAGATATTTAGGAGAAGACAATAGGTGTGGTTTCTGTATTTTCAAAAAGCAAAATTTCCATTTTCTGTTTGAAATGAGTCTTGCATTTGAAATTCACATTAATATATAGTCATTTAAAAAGAAAGGGTCAACATGAAAAAGAAATCACCCCATCGGCCGAGACTTTTCCCTTATATTTAAAGCATAGATCTGCAAAGAAATTTCAACATTTTTCTTTTCATCCTGATTTAGATGAAAAAAAAACCAACATAATAATAATCACGACTTCAAACATCTATTTGGGGAGCGAAAGTTATTTCCAGCACAGCTTTAATGCTTCACCTGAAGGTGCACCACCCTGCACTGAAAGCCTTTAGCTGACTGCCCTTGTGCTAGTGCCCAGCTCCAGCCCTGCAGGCACAAGCACCCAGCTGGGTGATGGGTGCTGCTCCAAAGATGTAGGCCATGAATAAATATGGTGAGAGGTGCCGGACACAATACCAACTGTGTTTTGCTTGTGCTAACGGATGCACAAAACCTGTGCAGAGGGAACTTTTGCTGTGACTTTTCCTGTGGGCAAGTTGATTCTGGGTTTTATGGGGGAATTTGGCAAAGCAACCTCTGGTTTCACCAGGGCTGTCCTGTTCCTTATAGACACGGCTTCTGTGCCACACAGCTTCTTGGTGCCATTTGGGCTGTTGCCACCACTGAATGCAACCTCGAAAAAGCTAATACCGAAAAAAGAGTTAGCATCCCAGCATGAAAGTAAGCTGTACGGCATATGCTTTTAACATTAAAAAGAGGAAGCAGTTGAGGGAAAGATGCAGACCTGGCAAGTTTGTCTTTGTGGGGGAGATAAAAAAGGAAGAAGGGAAAAGGGTGAAGAATTTTGTCTCTTCAGATGGAGAGGGGATGCAAAGCAGCAGCGCTGGTCACAGGGTGCACCGCGAGTGCAGTGTGGCACTGGGGAGCTGCCCTGCTGCTGGGGCAGGGTTATTTGCAGAGGGAGTTGCCCTGCCCTGCTCCTGGCTCTGGGTGCAGGTTTTTTTTTGTTTTTTTTTTTTTTCCAGTGGCAGCCCTCTGCTGCTGCAGTTCCCTTGTCTGCTGTCTGCATTGCTGCAAGATGGGATTTGTGGCAATGCTGTACGCAGACCAGCACCAGTGATTGCACCAGCACAGTGCAAAGCGGGAGTGAGATTCAGGAGCAGACAGGGCAGCGCTGGTGGTAGCTGTGATATTTGGTACTCTTTTAGACAGCCCCCAGCTCCTGCAGCCTCGCAGGAAACTCAGTGTTCACTGAGTTCAATAATTAAGTTAGGAGTGTGTTTTGGCTACAGAGAGGAACGTCAAAATACGCATTGCGTCGATTCCAAAAATGATAAGGAAACAAATGGAACAACTTTTCTTTTTCCTTTTTTTTTCTTTTTTTAAAATGGAGAAAAAATAAAGTTTTTTTTTTTTAAATCAGTCTCATTATCTTGTGATTTTTGAAAATCTGGGTCTGATACTGCCTTCCAAAGGAGTTTGTTCCAAACGCACAAGAACAAGTCCTACAGCACCAAATCTTGTTCTCTTTTCTTCACTGGGCCAACATGGATGTAGCTGAGCATAAAAGCAGGCCCACAGCAAGGCAGCAAACAACCACTCTGAGGGATGAATGGGATATTGAAAACAGCAGGCCACTGCTTAATTGTTTGGCCAGCATGTCTGAGACGAGCATTGTTCGCCCCAACAAAGCCACCCCATCTGCCATCTTGGATTTGCCTTATGATTTTTAAGCAATGTCGTTTGCACAGCTCCTAATTAATGCCAGGCTAAGAGCCCTGCAGGAAGGCTGACTGAGAGTCAAGAGGACCGTGGAGAAGATGCTGCCCTGCCTGTGCAAAGCTTCGGGTACGCCAACCCTTTCCTTCTAAAGGCAAGCAGTTCACTGAGAGCTGTTAAGAGCTTCTGAGTTCATGGGATCAGGACAAGGGCACCGGGGCTTATATCTTGTCACTTCTAACGGAGATAAATAGATCATGCAGGGATCTGAGGGTTTATCGGGAGTCACATGCAGTCTGTGTTATGTCTTTAATAAGGGGACAGCTCATACTTTGGATCCATTTTGCCTCCAGCCCTCTTTTCTTTTCTGCCTCCTGTGTTTTTGAGCACACATGCTCACACACAGACACACACACAAACCACAAGCATGTGGATGAGTTACCCGCTGGACTAAATCTGTTTGAAAAACACTTTCAAAGAGAACAAGCCCCTCCTTCCTGGTTGAAATCAGAAATACAAAACAAAACAAAAAAAAACAACCAAAACAAAACAACAGGAAACTGAAATACTGCTAATGATGCTTTGGTAGAAGACAAGGGATACTTGAACCTCATCGAGGTGACCTTATATCAGATTAGTGTCCATCTGCCCTGCACTGTTAGCAGAGGGTTGGTTTCCATGTGTAGGCACTCGGTCAGTCTCTTGAAGTGCTACTTTTATCTTCTTAGCTCCTGTTTCCCTTTCCTTCTTGTTTCCTTCAATCAAGAATACTTTACATTTCCACCCCATGGACTCCACATCCAGAAACTCCCTTCTTCGTGCGTGGGTCTGCACTCACAGGCTGGGCAGTAACAGAGTGGTGGTTACAAATTTTGTTTACTTTTATATATATATATATATATATATATATATATATAGTAGGGAGTCTGGTTAACAACATTTGAACTAGCCTGGGCTAATACTTCAGTGTGGACTTGTGAAATCAGAAGAAAACTCTTTAATTTCCTTTTTTTGACACAGGAGACGTGCACAAACGGACTGTCTCCTTCTTCCTCTATGCTCATGTCAACTCTGCCAAATGATAAATTTGTACGCAAGAAAAAAAGGTCGCCTTGAAGTTATACGAATCATTCTTAGGGGCATTGCCCTACCTTGCCTCTTCGAAGTCATCTCCTCTATTTCCTCTTCAAGATGTCACGTGAAAGCAAACCACAACAGTCTGTGCCATCTCTTGCTCAAGTAGCTTATTTTTATCCAGCAGTGAATGCCCTCACTTCCCCCTTCTCAATAGATCAATGACTCTCCCAAAGTCCCTTACTGCAACAGAGCTTCCTGCAAACTTAACTGTGTCTGCACTCTTGGCCTCTTTAGGAGTCCAACAACTGACTCGCTCCCATTTTTATTTAACTGTGACATTTTCATCATTGGAGAAATTGTGGAAAAATTGCAGTGGAAAAAAGATGTACTTTCACCTCAGAAAGGCAATCTTGGCATCATAAGTGCTGTCATGCCTCAGTTTTCAAAATTAAGCTTGCCAGTACTGGGCAAAAAAATATCAGTTTACACTCAGCTTTCCCCTATTTCTTTTTCAACCAAATTTAATTGCTTCAAGTTTTATCTGGCAAAGGCTGAATCACAATTGATAAAGGTATCGGTAGTTGACCTGTTATATTCTTAGAAACAAGCAGGTACCTGTGGTTTCTCCTCTCCTTTCATGCAGTCTGAACGCCAAAAGAGTCAATAACACTCTACAGACATAAAACATGGGCAAGTCAAACGAAATCAGATGCAGTACAAAACCGCCCCTCCTGGTCTTGTGGTCAGTCACTGCGGGCAGCGTGAGGGCAGGAGGGACGAAGCTGCTCCGGAGCCTCACCAAACCTCACAGGTTTGGGGCGACTGGTGGCACAGCCACACAGAGGGTCCCAGCCCAGGGAATAAAGCACCAGAGCCCGAGGAAGGATTTTGCAGCCCTGTCTGAAGGAGGAACCACTTCAGCCACAAAATAGCACGAAACCCAACAGAAACATGCCCGAGAGAGGATTTTGAGTCATGTGGAAGAGTGATGTTCTCCCAGCAGGACAAGAGGCAGAAGATTATTTCTCTTCATTTCAATCAAGTCCTGATCCTCTTTTGAGTTTGTATGGCACAGTGAGCAGCGACTGGCTGTGAGCTTTCCCTCAGCTCTGCATGTCTGTATTCTTAATGCAGTCACTGTAGGAAGAAAACATTGATTTTTCTTTGTGCCTGTCCACATTAAGTGGGACACGAGGACTGCAGGAATTAAAGCAAGGACTCATTTTGCTCTGCAGCTTATTACATTTAAGCAATGTACTACTAAGACCTGATAACTCCCACCACCACCACCTAACCAAAGATGATACGGTTATATGCATTGTGTCTCAGGAAGGAGATGAATCTCTTCTGACAGCAGTAGAAATATGGACATCTGAGCAACCTGGAGTCCTGGAGGTCCCCAGAATTTATTTCTTCTTCCCATTTAAGAACGGGACAAAGCACAGCTCCCCACCACAAGTGACTGCTCAAGATTTCATGTCAGGCACCCTCCTTTAGTCTAACATCATGTTCTTCCTCTTTTATCCTACCCCACAGCAGGTCCAAACTGGAACTTCAAACATATAACCAACAGATGTTGTGAACATCAAGGGCCCCAGAAGGCGAGTCAAATCCCATGATCCCCAAAGAGGAACTTGCTTTGTGAAATGTTTTCTTGCATGTACACACAGATAGTAGAAACCTCATGAGGACAGCTAAGCTGATAACATTTCCACTGTTCAGAAGGAACACTTCTGCTCTCAGAACAAATAAGAACATTTTAGTAACTGCAAACATAAACCAGAGCCCTGCTCCAGCCGCTCACTGAAATGCTGCATCTTTGCCTGACCGCAAACCCCGTTAGGATTGTGCCATCACCCTTCTCACTCACATTTAATTCTAGCAGCCATCAAATCACTTATCTGACCTAAATTTTGTCTCCCTGTACCTGGTAGTTCCACTATGCCCACCCAGTATTCAGCTCCGAGGGACATCTGCAAAGAATCAACAGACTTTTTATTAAAGTTTTTATTAGCCAGAAGGGGATATCTCTTTAAAAGGAGAAGCTGGATGGATTTCTTTTTCCCCAGGCTGCTGAAATACAAAAATATTGTCACATTTGCTGAGGCTACTTCCAAATAAATAAATGAACCCCCCAGGCTGGGTAGTGATGGAGATCTGCAGCTGCAGGGTGTAAAATTGGAATCCCCATCTATGGACATGCCGCAGGGCTGCTCCCCTTGCATAACACACAAAGGAAGGAAGTTGAAAGGAAACAATTTATGAGTTAGCTGTGAGTAATACAGCGATATGGTTAGCAATGCAGAGGTAGAAGAGCCTGTATGACAGAGTGGATTTACGTGGGCTTGTAAATCAGTGCTAAATGGGAAACTAACATGAGAAGAAGAGAAGCTGCCTAATTTTATCACTGTGCATCCCATAAGGTCATGGGCAATAGTAGATATATAAGATAAGGAGAATGGGGGAAGAGAAGTCTCTCTTCCTTTTTGTACTCTCTATATATACCTCATATGGAATATAAATGGACAAGCAGACCTTTTCTATGCTTCTTAATTTCCTCTGAAGGAGGTAACCTCTATAGAACAAAAGGGTTTTTTCCTAACACCCAGTCTGAGAAGGGTGGGTTATATTTATTATTGACTAGGTGGAGTCCTAATCCAGAGATAACACAAGGTAAAAAAAATAAATAAATAAATGTAGTTTTGCTCATCACTCTCACTTGCTTTTTCACAGTTTGTGACCATGAACAACAGATGGAAAAAACACATTCAGAGCCACTCGGCTCCTGCACTGGGTTCAGGTACAACTATACCTCTGGTTTTCCTGGACAACAAAAAAGTATACTGAATTATTTTGCACCACTTATTTGGCATCTTTATCATATTAACTTCTTGGACCCCTAGATGATCAAATGGATGTCATGAAACTTAAGAGGAAAGGCTGCACTCTTGTAAACTTCATTTTTGTAGTTAAATTGAAAGAGAACCAAACCTCTGGTACATACGTGTAATTAATTTTGATTAATCTCTGAAGGTTCAGACAAGGTGTTGGGTGTTTATCCAAATGTATACATAAACTTGAAGCTTTTAAGATTTGGTAATCAATATTTAATTTATTCCTGTGTAGACAGCTTCAGCCTACAAATTATTATGCATTTGATAAAATAAGAGGTCTAATGGTAATACTTCTGGCTCTGAAGATAAAGTCCAGCATTTAAAAAGGTAAAAGAAATGTAAATTGAACAGAGAGTTTGAAACCATCTTCTGAATTTTTATTTAATTAAGGCCTCATCTGCATTTGAAACACAAATTAAGGTAAAGTGTGAATTTAAATGAAAAAGAGATTGATGAATAACTTTATGGGCATTTGAGTTCTGGAGTGCATTGTTCCTGTTTACCTTAATACACTTCAAAATTATGTTATTAAAATTAGAAACACAGAATTTTTTTCGAGAACAAGAGCATCGATACTTGGAGATAATCAGAAACACTCAAGAGCAATCTATGCGTGAGACAGTTTATAAGCAAAGCTAGCAAGAAATTGTGAAATGAGCTTTGTGCTCCACATGTAACATGTTTCATGGAACTGTAATTTAGGGAATTTTCAAGTGCATGACTTACCCAAACCTTGCACAGATTTTTTTAAGTAACATCTTTACTAGGTAGAAATCTGGTGCAGTGAACAGAAATAAGTGTGTTGTTTAAAGACACAAGTGATATGAAAAGCAAGTGTAGTCATAAGGAGTTTGGGGTTGCATGTGTCTTTTTGGTTTTGCCAGATTCAATCTGAGCACAGAGGAGTTGCGAAAATCAACCACCACAGGGGGAGTTTAAGGCTGAAATCCCGTTTCAGCAGAGCAGAGCATATCCAAAAGTTTGTCCTGAAACTCAAGATGCACTGGGATCCCTTCAGCCACAGAATAAAGGATGCATCACATTCTTTGCAGCCCCAAAGAGGAGTCCTTTGTGTTTTTCAGAACATGACTTGCACCCATGCATTGAGAAATCTCTTCCTTAACTTGGCATGAGCAGCAGCAAGCCTGAAACTGCCACTAAGCCAAGCGACTGCCCTGTGAAACTGATGAGACATGAGTTTTCCAACCAAAGCCCCCATGGTGAAATGCACTGATTTCAAGTAATGCTTTTGCCATACTCGGTTTTTGCTGTATCAACAATGTTCCTCCGACCCCCCTGCCCCGCAGAGCAGGACCAACTTTATTAGGGCTTAAAGGATCCAAAATTTTTATCTCTGAATCTTCTCCCAGAGTCAAGAGTTTAGCAATTCATGTAAAATAGCCTCTGGAGCCAAACAGAAAACAAAATTTCACGAAACGTAAAGCACCCCTTTTTCATCCATGGAGAAGATGGATAAAAGCCAGGACCTTCAATTTGACCTGCACTCGACCACACAGACTTTGGAACTGATGCTGCTTTATTCACCTCAAGGGAGGTTTGCTATTGATTTCAAGGGAAATATGAAAATGGAAACTGAATCTCAATCCAGGTTACCAGTCTGATTCTACAAAATAAAAACCTAATTCTTTCTGGTTAGAATGCTAAAATATCATATCAACAGTGTGGACTGAAGCTGGGCCTACATCAGGCGTTTCATTACAGAAGGTCACCTATGAATGTGTTCCTCTTCCTTTGACAATTGGATGGACCACCATATACGTTGGAACAGTACTGATCTGAAAAAAAAATCAGATTGAAACCCCAACCACACTAATAGTTCCATCAGGGAACAGGGATGAACTCATGGTGTAGATGATAAAAAGAGCAGCTGTAGCAATCTCATATTCATTGCTCATGTTTACCGCATTCTGTGGAAAGAAGGAAGCTTCAACACCCAAATTCAGATATCTCCCTGTGAAAAATAAATAAACATTCATTTTAGTTAGATGTTTTTAATTATTTGTCCCCAAATTATTTCTTCTCAGAATCAGAATCTACGTCAAGATGCACAGAACAAAGAAAAGACACTGCAGAGTACACAGAAGCCTAAAACCCCGCCTGTAAGTAAATAAAATTAAATAACTGTAAAAAAAAAAAAAAAAAATTTAATTCTAGCCTTTTGTTTGTTTCCATTGTAAAATTGCCATGGGACTGAGGAAATATAGTAGTGCTTAATTTTAATAGTTCCATCATTGTAGATTGGCTGGGTATTAATTGTGTTAATGGTGATCATACTGAATTCATTTGGTATTTATTGAGAGACCACCTGTGCACCCATATGGTTTCCATCATTATTTAGGAGTAGTTAATGGACCTATTAGGAGTTAGCAGAAAGATGTGGGCTGGCAGTACTTCCCGTGAGTGGTAGAAACATTCTGTTGATATCCATTGCATTTTGAGGGTTTTCTAAAGAGCTATTTGCTTCTCACCATTTTTTTTTTCTTTAAATTATATTTAATCTCATTGCAGCTTTCAAGAGCTCCTGCAGAAATGAGTTCGTGTTTCTTTGCCTATGACAAGTCTAGAGAGGCAACCTTTATCTGTGTAACTTTGCAAAATACCTCTTAATGTGTTTGCTGGGTAGCTCTGGAGGGCACAGACCAAGCTTCTAGCACTAAGGCAGAGCTTGCTATGGGTGGGTGCACTTGTGTGCTGGGGAGAGAGCTTGAGAGAGGATGGGGAAAAGGGGAAATGTTTACTGGGACTCTTGGCCTACAGTGTGACAAATTTGCCCATGCAATATGTAGCCTCAGTTGTGCAAGACCAGAAACCTGTGGTGGGAAGGGGATGGTGGGGGAGTCACATGCAGGGAGTCAGCCTTGACTGTCAGCAGAGGAGAAGGAAGAATGCTCTGCCTGGGTGTGGTGGTAACCAAGGCTGCTTGCTGACCGCAGTGACCTCCGGCTTTGATCCACATATCTGAAAAGGCATCGCTAACATTTTGCTGCTGCGCTGAACGTGTAAACATACAAGGGGCTGTAGCAAAGAATTTCCATTTTTGGTGCCGTGGCAATGGGCAGATGGAGGAGCAAGTGCATAGCTTCCGTGCAGCAGGACAGCCGCTTTGTTCAAACTGGAATCTCTGAAATTGTCCCAAGTGAGTTAAGTGCTTATTTCCCCAGGAACAAGGAGTCTAACTCCCCCCAGGCATATCTGAAAATGTCAGGCTTATTTGCTGCCTACATACCTAAGGACACAAAGTTTATGTAATCTTTGTTCTGCACCAGTACCCACCTGTCGTCATCTCTAATAACTTTTGTAACTTATCAGCCAATTGCAACCAAATTTGATAAAATGGTGGAGATTTCAAAGGATTCAAGTTCACACAGCAAAAAGGTGGGGAGAGGATAGCGGAAGGGGAGAGACCCAGGTTAGTACCCATGCTGAGGACAAGAGCCTCAGCTATAATCCCGGACAACTGAGACTCTACTCCTCTGTGAAGTTTTCTCTCCTTTGCAGGTGACTGAAAGATTTTTTCCTTGGTTTAAAGCATTTGAAAACTCTCTCCTGCTTACATACACACTTAATGAGGAAAGCATCAATGCTGATGCTCTCCTAGATTTCAAATAATTCAGGAAGCCACATGGTACAAATGACGAGAAACCAAAATTCATTAGGTCTCTTGCTCATGAAAATACTTGTATCAATAAGCAGGGGAGAGACCAAACCACCTTCTGCTTTTGCTAGGAAAACAACTAAATTAACAGTTCATCACGGGTGTATTCACAGTGTGAATGGGGCCATGAAACAATCTTTTCTGCATGGAAGAAATATAATCAAGGTACTGGTGGCATGACTCGGGTGATTATTCATACTTATATTCATAACCTGATCTTGTTAAGTGAGGCTGTCCTCACAAGCACACCTTTGGCATAAAGTAGACTTTTACAGTAGCTATGGAAGCCACGTCAGACTTTTGTGCTTTTCTCAATGGGACTCCTTCCTTTTCTCACCTGTATTTATTTGGATTGTATTCTTAATCAGCTACGAGCACAATGGATGCACCTATGTTAACATTTGAGATTAGATCATGATTCCCTTTTGATGGAAATTGCCCAGGCCAGGTTCCAACCACCAGCAGTTTCACCCTGTGGGTTTCCTCCATCACATTGCTCAGCCAGCATGGCACAGCTTTGTGCCCATGTCACCTCTCTGGGGAGACCAGAGCATGGGTACAGAAGGGGTCAGGGCCCCAGAGCAGAAATTTCTTAGGACTGGATATTTTGTGTAAATAATTCCTGAATTTTGAGACAACTTACCGGCTGTTGAACTGCTTAATAATAGAGCGGTTCTTTTGCTTTTTGTTTCTTAAGTCAGTGCTGTAAAGTCAGTGGCTTGAAATGTCACAACAGTAAGAAGAAGTGAGAATTTGATGGCTTCCCAACACAATCTAACAACCAGTCAGGGCTCTTCTCAGTCCTCAGCTTGGCTATGCCACAGGTCGTTAGTGGTCCAAAGTCATTAGTAGCTGGCTCCTCAGTGGGGTGATGTGAAGGGAGTTATGGCTTCAGTTGATGTTCTAAAAGATACTTTCTTCAAAGAGAGCGAGCCTTAATTGCCACCTTGCTTATAAAACTAAGGGCAAAACCACATGAGAGTCCCCTAAGAGCTGATGCACTCTTGTCCTGCAGAAGGTCAAGGGAAGCTCTTCATAAAGAGGAGCAATCCTGAACTAACACACTCAGTGAAATGAGAACTGCCAAAATATTCAAGTTTTCTCGTGGTTTTGGCTACACAGGCCTTTTGGGATAGTGAAATTTGGAAAAAAGTGCCAAGACCAAGGGTTGGGGCTTGGCTGATTGTTACAGAATTCAGTGGCATCTTTCTGAAAATGAACATTTTTTTTAAAAGTCTGAAACATCCCCCCTTTCCTTTCCCTGCCATGGTTTCCTCTGATCTTGCCTCATCAGTCTCTTAATAATATTTACTTCTTTGTGCTTTTTAGATTTTCCTGGTCACTTTCTATAAAAAGACCTAAATCCCACCCCACCCCCCCCCCCCTTTTTTTTCCAGTGCCTCCAGGACTGTTTGGTTTTTTTCAGTATTACAATGATTTTATTTTCTCTTTTTCCATTTTCCCCTATTTGCGTCTTCCATCATCTACTTCTAGCACTTCCGCTTTTGTTTATTCTACTCTCTTTACTTTGTCCTATCTACTTTGCAAGAATACAGTGTTAAAACATTTGGAGTTTATTTTACATTGGAAAGCATAGCTTCTCTGTGGATCCACCAGCATGAAGCCCCTTTGCATTGTTCCACTGCCCCCCCAGCTGTACATAGGCATGCGTGGTGCCACTATTCCTGCTCCAGCTGCTGCAGCGCAGGAGGCGTTTGGGGGCATCACGGCCAAAGGTGCTTGGTTCTGCTTCAGCCTCTGCTTTCTCACCCTGCTCTCTTATGTGATGGATCTGTGCACATGGCCCTTAAAGTTTGCTGATGGATTTGAGTTGTTTCAGTGCCTGTTACTTAAAATCCTTCCCTCATCCTCCCATTTTAGGGTCTGCACAACCGAAGATGCACCTGAAATGCAAAAGCATCTCTGTGCCTTACCTACCCCATTTATTCAGCAACTAAACACTGAAAGGTCAGGAAACAAGGCAAGCTGAATCTCTTTTCTTTTAACAGAGGTTAAAAACCCTTGCAACTTCCCTTTTAAGCTAAGATGAACAGATAATAGGTCTTCCTAGCAATCCACGCTGGAGCTGCTCTTAAGCAGACCTGTAAGGTACAGGGGTTCATCACATCTTCCCTGCACATATGCTTTTAGTGGAAGTACATTACTCAATTAACACCTTTCAATGTGCTTTTGGGGTATAAACAACAGCAATGAAGCACAGGAAGATGAAGGTAGTTTCCCTATGTGAAACAAGTCCTGCCCAGATGAAAACAGAAGCCAAAGAGAGTGTTTTTAAGATTATTCCTGTTCCAAATGGAAATTCAGCATGAATGAAAAGTGCTTGCATACGTGCTAAATGTTATGCTAAGACTGCATGCAGCGGTAGCTGCCTCTCAGGCCACATGGCTCGTCAAAAATAGCAATTCTGTATTTAGAGGTTGCTGTTGTGCTCAGTGAGCTCCTGGGCAGGGATGTGGAAAAGAGGAAACAGGCTGTGCCTGGACTTCTTCGAGCCCTCGTGTGGGCCCGTTAGTATTGGGTCACCCTAAGGTGACAGGGAAAGGCAGGCACACCTGTGGGGTGGCCAGGAAAGTCTACCTCTGGGCCAGGAGGAAGCAGAAGAGGAACAAAGTGCTCGAGGTATATCTGCACTGCAAGCTAACAACAGTTTTAAGCATGCCGTGTCCAGCCCCGCACATGTCCCACCCACATTACTCAGTCCCATAGTATAGGAAACATCTCCCACAACTTTAGATATCTCCCATGTCTAAATATGTCTGAGTAACCTCAGTAAGCCTCTGTGCAGGCATGACACCTGGGCTAGCCGGCTGGCGTGGCTTTCTTATTAGTGGGCAGAGAAGTGCACTGTTGAAGAATGACTTTCTGACCTTCCCAAGATGTTCTCCTGAGAAGCAAGAAGGTTGGTAACCTCAGAAATTCTTGTCTTTCTCCTTTTATTATCCAGTCCCCAGGATAATTATCGTGGCAGAAATCTGAAGCTTAATGGGATGAACTCCACCCGCACTACACTTTGAAGGACACTTGCTTGGACAGAGAAATATATCCTTCAGGGTCTGGGTGTACAGTCATTAGTGAAAGGCCACTAGACTTTTGGAGATGTCCACTGGATGTATCCAGCACACATGGTTTGCTCCTTCTCTGTATAAGAAACTGATCTGGGGTCATGCCTGGTCTGGTCACCATCAGTGGTGTTGGGCTAAGCACTTTTCTTTGTTTTTTTCATTCATACGTGAATGATGGAAGGACCTAATCCTGGGATCAGGCATAAACTGACATTTATCTGACAGCGCGGACATATCCCTGAGCCACATGAACCCAGTGACCCACAGCTTCACAAGGGTTAACCTACAAGTGGGATCTAGCTTGGGGTTGGTGGGGTTTGTGCTGAAATGGGGGGTGATCTCAGCCACAGTATAAAGCCTGTGGAACAGCAGGTAAGATGTAAGGAACCAGGAAAGTAATTGTAATTGCCCTTTGATCCTTAACCTGTGCGTTCAGGCTCCACAGGAGCTCCTCCTCTCCTGAATATTCCATTACTTACACTTATGATTATGTTTTTAAATGGCCTTCTATGCTTCCCTCCCCTGGGTGCAATTTGTGTGGCCAAAAATAATGTGAGATCTGGTCTGTCCACCGTGTTTTGACTCCCAGAGAACTGAAGAACCGTGAGAAGGTCTGATCTGATGTTATTTCAGCCCCACAAATAGTTCCCCGAGTGATTCAAAGAGCTTTGGAGAATGAAAAAAAAAAAAAAAAAGTAAACACAAATACCTGAAATGAAAATATAAGCCCCCCGAGCCACACACACCACAGTCTGTCGGAGCAGGAAGGACGCACAACTCAACACTTCTTGGTGGTATCTCATGTCTGTAAAAGGTTTGCTCAGTCATTTGTCCACACTTAACACTGTTCTCAAGGGGAAGTTGAAGGAGCTGCATTGTTCCTTTTAACTGGTTGTTAACTAGTCCTCAAGACCTTAGCAGAGACAGAACCTCAGTTGGCTGTGTCAGTGAGGCTTCATGGCTGCCTGCTCAGGAGCTGTACACAGCTTTTGCCTTCTCAGTTCTCTGCTCCCCACAGCTTGCCTGAAGGACGGCATGAAGTTCAGTTGCACCTTGTGTGCTGCCCTGAGTGAGCAGTGCTTGCCCCTCTAAGCATGGGGCTCATCACTGTGACAAGCTACAAAACCTATCAGATGTCAACACAACTGCCTGCCAATGCTTATCCCATGCCATGCCATGCCATGCCATGCCACCCCATCCCGTCCCGTCCCGTCCCATCCCATGCCACCCCATCCCGTCCCATCCCATGCCATGTCGTCCCGTCCCGTCCCGTCCCGTCCCATCCCATCCCATCCCATCCCATCCCATCCCATCCCATCCCATCCCATCCCAGAGAGCACTTTCTCTGCCACTCCCAGGTGCATGGCCATGCAGGAAGGGTTTATTTGACACAAAATTTGTGTCCCTGCCTCAGAGAAGACGTAACCCCCAGTCTGCTCCCCTTTGCACAGAAGTGGGTCTCTTGCTAGACACTGTGGGAACCCATCTCCTGCTGGTTAGGGTGCAGACCACACATCATCTGTCCTTCTCTGTGGCAGGCAGTAGGTATTATTTTGGGGGACTGTGTAAACCACCACAAATTATCTGTAAACTCTTAGTCATCTGCAAGTAATGCTATGCCCCCTTTATTCATGCCTTTATTGTGTGCTTTGTTTTCTTAAATGAACTAATCTTTATTATTTTTTTTTCCTTTACATGGGAACATGTGAATCACATGTGCAGCAAAGGTCCAAGAATCTATCAACATGAGACCTCCTAGCTTTAAAGCAAAGACCATCCACATATTACAGAACAGAGAGCTGGTACTCTATACTCTCGCTGCCTGTGAGTGTCCAATTTAACATAATATTGAAAATGTGGCTCACATTCTGACCTCAGTTTTACCCATGCAATGTCAATGTTTCAGTGCAAACTGAGAGTTATTTACAGTGGTGCCATGGGAGACATGGGATCTTCTGGGACATTCTGGCTGCCAGTGATGTAAAAAGATTGTTTGGGTAGGAAAGAGCACACGGAGACCACTGGGCTGTAGGTCATAATACCCAAGACATTAATGTCTTTTTGATTGTGCCCGTTTCCCCTTAGCCCAGGACAACCCTTTTACCTCCTTGTCTCTCCATCCAGCTCTTGTCTGTTCAGCTAGCGTGGGGTTAGCTTGGCTGTAACGAGCGCCTGCTGATTTTTGTTATTCATATTGACCTGGGACACCTCTAAGACTAAAAGGCAGATCAGACAGAAGTGAATCTGGAAAACAACATCTCCATTTTGGAGATGAAATATTCTTTGGAGACAGGGTGCAAAATGACATCTCAAATCCTCCAAGTTTGAGACTAATTTAGGCCCAGGTTTTCAGCTCAGGCACATCTGGAGCAATTACTGCTGCATATATGCAGTAAGTGTCCTAGAAGAGTGTCTTATAAAACAAAATAATGACGATGATGATGATGATGATGATAATAATAATAATAAAAACAAGAAGAAAAAATAAAAGAAAAAAAAAGAAAAAAGAAAAAAGAAAAAACACAACAGAACAAACGCTCTGGCTTTTCCATGGAAGAAAAAGGAGGGCTGCTACTAAACTCAGTGCCAACAACTTTGGAAGCCCAAAACAAAGTTATATAATAACAACAAATATAAAATGTGGGCAGGGGGAAATGCTGCTGTCCCCTTGCCACCCTGCTCCCTCCTCCTCTTTTCCTGGCCCACCCATGTGTAGCTGACTCCAAGAAACCATGAAAAGAGCAGCTTCGCAGACACTGGCACGTTGGACCTGAGCAGATGCCAGTCATGAGGCTCCCACTGGTTTTGAAAATTATATTTTCTGTATATATAAAATATATATATTTCAGTTGGAATGGCTAAGTGAACCACTGAAACCAAGCTAAGCAAAGACAGCAGTTGGCATGTGCTCTGTGTGCTCTCCAGATCTCGTGTCCAGTTCCTATGTCAGGCTAACCTCCCTAATGAGGTTCTTATGCAACTTTATTTTAGTTACAGGGAGCCTGAATCCTTCTGCTTTTAGTCATTAGGAAGTTTTCAAATGATTATGAAGAGCAGTATTTGGTCCTTAAATTGCCAGGCATAAGAAGCTATAGCTTTCAGTGTCACAGCCAGGGAGATTTTTCTGTGCAATTAAAAATCAACTAAATTTATCTATGTAGTTAGATACAGAAACATGCACTTTTTTTAGTTTTAACTATTATATTCTGTGGAGTATCTCTTTACTGTGATCACACCTGATGCTTTATGTAAAGGGGAAAAAAAGTCCCTACCCCAAAGAAATGCCCACTGTGCTGCTCATGGTGAAGTTTTCAAAGCAGCGGGAAGATCTGCAAAGAAGGAGGTCTCTGAACCAAATCTGTAGTGAGAAGGACCCTTCAGAGAGCACAGGGCTCATCGGGGTCATCAGTGCTGGACATAAGGCAGCAGGGCAGGTTGCTGGTGTCACCCTGACAGGAGCAGGACGGGTGTGAAAGCCTCTGCCTGTCCCCTGCTCTCCTCTCTTTGGTACTTGGGGAACCAGGGCCCAGGTCCACGTGAGCCTATCCTGCAGCCACACTGACATCAGTGCTGCTTTTTGCTTCTCTGATCCCTGAAATGGCTTTGAACATCTGCCCTGTGCAGGCATTCGGCCATCTGTGAAAAGAAGACGTTTCAGGAAAAAAAAAAAAAAAAAAAAAAGAGTGTTTTCCTCTGTCTTAACTGGAGCTGGAAAATGGAGCACAGACTCCAACAACTCTCAGACTAAACATCAGAACCTATTATTCCTTCTTTTGTTTTAAGACTCACATAAGCTACAGGGAATGGAAAAAAACGTGTGAATCAGGTCATTTCCAAGTTATGTGATTCACTCCGATAGGATGTTGCATTTCTTTGTCTCTCTTCAAGGCATCACGTGGAACAAAACCACAATGGGCTGCTGACTTGTTATGGGGTGGGGGTGGCTGGGGGGAAAGAACAAAAGTGCCCCTTATTTTAGCAAGTAATTATCACGCTTATCTTCTTCCAGGTGTCTCCAAGGCCTGTAGAGGTTTGACAGGATTCCCACGAATGAGAACTTTTGCCCACAATTCTGTCCCAGTATCTCTGCTTTGCAAATAATAGAGCTGGAGGCTTGTGGTTGAGTGACCTCAGCATCATTGCGAAAGTAGTTTGCTTGCATTATTCTCACAACACGTGATTCCATAAGAAACACCACTCTATGCCTAGCTACTTTTCATTAACTCTTTCCTGGGAGGCAAAGCACTGAAAAAAACACAGCTGTTTGGTCCTCTGTCTATGGGAACTGACCTGGGCAATCCCAGGCATTTGTCCATGTCTCACACACTCCAGGGCAGAGTTTCTCTGCCCAAAGAGGTCTAAGGGCTCAATGAGCAGTGCACGGCTGTGACACAGGAACCTATGCTGCTTTTTTTCAGCTACACTGAAGAAATTGCCCCTCCATCCCCCCAGTATGGTGCTGTGCACAAGCAGAGCCCAGCACTCACCTTGTTGTACTTGTCTGACAGCCCAGCACCCTCTGTCTTCCCTAAAACTATATGATGGGCATCTTCTTAGTCCTGTATGTGTTAGAAAAGCATGAAGGGAACAACAAGGTTAGAGATGCAACAGATTTTTCTCTCTCTAAAAAAAAAAATTGAGATACTGGGGGTGAGATGTGTAAAACAGAGAGGTCCTTCCCTCCTTAAACTTCTCCACTGAGTGCATGTGTGCTTCTCACAGCACTGAATAGAGAGGCAGGGGCAGAGGCAGTTAGAGGAGAAGCTGCCCTCTTCCTCCCTGAGCCCTCTCTGCTCCTAGAAGAAAGCAGCCCAGCTAAACTTTGTCACCACTGCAGGCTCTGGACACTGGGGTGAATGGCTTGTAAAAATGTCTTTCTGCATGTTTGCAAAGCACTTAGCACAGCAAGGGTCCAATTGTATTACTACAGTGCTGATAATAAATATTGCTAATAATGAAGTTAGGGGATTGCTACTGGGTGCTGTGTGAGAATGGCAAAATTGTCGATTGCCATTTCCAAGCATATGGAGACTGGGATGAGAAATTCTTTGCATGCTCAGGGTTGTGTTGAAAAAAGATTGCTGGAAATCTAAACAAGGATGTATGGAAACAATCCTTTAAGTGCTTGTTCCAGGTTTGATATAAAACCTCCTTCACATTAAGAGACTCCCACTGTAAGCCTACTGGAGCTGCCAGCTGGGAAGGATGTGGCGCATACAGCCCACAGAGCAGCACAGGCACTCCTCTCCCATCCGAGAGGGAGAACAGCATAATGAAGCTCCCTGCTGCCATGCAGGGAGATCTTGTTCCTTCTCATTTAATTACCTTCTCCCAGCGCACTGGAATATAGATGTCTCCCGAGGGACAGCGGTTCCAGACAGGGGACTCCCAGCAGCAGAGCCAGCAGAGGATGGGAACGCACAGTAACTGATGGCTGTGCGGGGCTGTAAGTGTCCCTGCCAAATAACAGAGGTCATCGTGTTTCACAAAGAGTCCTCATTTATACATGATACGGCTTATTGTTCATAATCTGGATGAGGTCCAGGTGTTGCAGAAGGCCAAACCGTTCCCTGCTGCAAGATGCACCCCTTCCCAGGGTGGGTGCTGAGCAGGCAGGGGGTCCTGAGGACCACGAAGGCTCCGCAAGCTGCAGGTGCAGCTGTGTTCTCCACTCCTGAGGCGGGTGCTCGCTGGCTGCCAAACTGTACGCGGTGATTATGCAGTGTGGACATCTTGTCAGATGCTAAGATGAGGCTGCCTGACTCATTTCCACTTGGAATCTCGATGACAATTTGGTTTGAATTAGATGTGGGCTAAAGCCCAAACCCTGGATCTGAACTTCCTCAGATTTTGGGAAGACTCCAGTCTGGATCCAAGCTTAGCACATGGCTCTTAGACAAAGACTGGAGCCAAACCCTGGATCAGGACATTCCCAGAATATGGGGAGGCTCAGAGCTCATCTTTGGTGCTGGGATCATCTCGAGCACAGGTTTCCAGAGACGAAATGCTATCCATATGTTAGCTTGTTCTTTGTTTTCTCCTAAAACTGGTGTCTAACAAGTGCATTCTTAGCTCTGCAATTGCACCTTCCTAGTTCTTCTATGAAGAAAAATGGGTGTGTGTCTGTCTTTTCAACTGCAAAAGCAGCTTCTTACAAATTTGCATATTGGATGCACAAGAGGCTTTTTGGCTTTGGAGCACAACTGCTGTGTGTCATTCCAAAACTTCTGGACACATCTCTTGCCCCAGCCACCGGTGTTCTCAGCGCAGAAAGTTACAACTGTGGCCCCACGGCTGCAGTGGGAGCTGCCCCCGAGGCCACCCTGGTGTGGATCCTTCCATGGAAAGGATATGGGCAGGAATACAGGAGGAATGCCACGGAAAGCATCCCTGTCTGGAAAAAGCTGAACTGCCTGCTGCTGCACCAAGGAAAACCCCAGCTCCAACAGAAGGCTCTGTCAACACAGCGCCATATCGTTAGCTCCAAGTTTACACACTTGAGTTGACACCTCTGCCTTGTCCTACAGATGTTCCACTGCATTTCGGATTGAGCCTCTAACAATACAGCTGTTTGAACACATGTGCATTTTCCACTCAACAAACCACAAGAATATGGCAGCAGGGTTACAACGTCTGACTCCTAGGGCGAGAATGAGAGAAGCTGAAAAGGTGTTTCTTGGGAAATCTGTGTATTTTCTCCCGTAGTTTCTTTCTTTCCTATTTTATTCACTGACTGTGCTACGCTCAGGCCATGGGGAAGGTAAAGCCTGATTGATATTGCAAGTGACAACTGGGGCCTTGAAACCATTTCCTCAGTTCATCTTCGGGAGGCGTTAAGCCCACAGTGTTTTGCTGGTTCTACAGAAGTTGAGTTATTTTGATTTGTATTTGCAAAAACCCACTTTATTCCAATTTCTGTTAATCCACAGTTACTTGTGAATAAATTAGAGCCTGCCCCAATAAAGAGACTTAAAGAGGAATTATTAGATGTGCTCAGAAGGGAAGGAGTTTATAACACTTTCCACTTCTGCCATTATAGGGTATCGGAAGAGATGGTGAACTCTTGCCAGGAGTTTCACAAAACTGTTTAATGCCCTTTCTGCTAACAGTAAGGTACTGCAGTTGGGGAGTTTCAGAAGAATGAGTTTCTAAAGCCAAGTGAGATGCACAATGGACTTTTTGAGGAATGGGAGGCCTCTGCTACCATTATTCTCTCATTGCCATGAGCATCTAATCCCGGCACCTTCAGTTATCTGACTCCTGACTCCTGATTTACACCAGTTGGTGTAAGGCGTGTTGTCTTTCTTTTTCATCCTATCAACATCTGGTTTTTGAAAAACAGATGTGCACAAATCAATCTGATTAATGTGTTGGATTTTGCAATTACTGCAGGATAAATCAGCAATGCACTAAAATCAAGCCGATGTCAAATTTATGCTCCTACACCTTTAGTGTTCAACCTGACTTGAATTATATTTTTGCTTTGCAAAACTTCTTTAGGTACAAATGGGCCAGAGTATAATCCCCCATGCCAGGAACATTTCAGATGATCCAATGTGGACTTACCGCTAACTAAATGCATCCATTTGGGGCTGCAACTTCAGACAACTACCAAAGAAGAAAAAATGATATACCTTTAAAAAGGCTGGAGGCTATCTCATCTGTTAATAGGGCAGAAAAATCCCTTTCTCATAAAGTTACTCATGCTTCTTAGATATTAATTGCAGTTGTCATAGCAAAATATAGTCTGACTCCAAGGAGGTACACCTTTGTTAAAGAAAAGAGGGATACAATTGATTTTCTGGCAGAGAATCAGTCCCCGTGCTCTGCAAATCAGCTAGAAATCCCATAACTACATGTTGCTATTTTCTTTGAAGGTCCCGCTGCTCCAGGAGATGGAGGCAGTATAGGAATTAAAATGAAAAGGGTTTTCTTAACAGATCAGGATATGACTTATTTTGCCATCCATGTGAGGGGCAAGGTGAGGGGGAAAATCCACTTGGCTCCTCTGCTGCTCACTCGAGCCTGCACTCAGGCGCTATTTGCATTGCTCTGTGTTTTGAAAAAACGTGTACATGGGAGGATGTCGTGTTCATCTCTTTTCTCCCATGAGGGAAGTCCATTTTGTACAAAGCCCATCTCCTCACCAACACGTGGGTGGGAGCTGGAAGACCCCTGAGCGCCCAGTCTAGCCCAGCTGATGTTAACCTGACACACGTGCAGCAGTTATTCATTGTAGGTCCAGTGCTGGTACCAATTGCTAGCACTGGGATAAACACACTCTTTGACCTTGATATTTTTATAAAGAAGAGTGAATAAGGTGAGAAAAAAAATAAGGAAGACATTTTTGTTTTCCTTAATCATTATGCCACAGATGCCCTTTATTTCCTGTAAATACAGTCCCTACAAACAAATTTCAAATCCACATACAAACTTGCATTTTCCCCAAATTTGGGAGTGTTTTAACTGAAATGCTTCACTTTTTTTTTTTTTTTTCCCATCTGAAACATAATAAATGTGCTCTATAAAGAACGAGTTCAGCCAACATCTGGAGGCAGATAAAAATCGTCCAAACTACTGTTCCACAATCTTGGGGATCATTAGTGCTGCAGAACGTCTATACAGAATATTTATCTTAAGCATGTAATAAAATGAAAGCTACTGCTCCAGATTCAGATCAACCTCTGATGAAAAGAAATGCCTCACATCACCATTAAGTTAGAGCTTTTCTAGCCAGAAAGAATCTTTTTTCTAGCCAAAGCACAGCAACTTGTAGTTACAAAAACTTAATGCTAAACACAGGGGGGAAATTTATTATTTTAATTGTGAGACTTCATCACTGGTTAGTTTAATGTGTTTTTCCCCCTTTTCTTTTAATCACCCTCCCCCTCTCCTTGGGATGGTTTATCGCTTGTAAATTATTTGTCACATCGTTGTAATTCTATCCAGATCCTTAACTTTCTAATCATGCATCTTTTATGGGGTCTCTTTTAAAGAAGCACTATAATTACTTGCCAAGGGTCCCTGTAAATTTTATCAGGCTGTAAAATATTATACTTTAATTATTTGAAAAAAAAAATTGGAAATGTTCCCTCTGAAAGGCTATACGATCGATATTGCAAGGAGCAACGCACCTTCTGCAGTTTTGCATTTGTTCCTGATGTACACCTCAACAGTCTTCAAAATTCTTTCACTTCACTCAGTGTCATGGGAAAGTATTAATGGACAAACCGGCCTTTGATTAATCTGAATAAATTGCTTAGTGCATGTTTTAGCCATTGTAAAATACCCTAGGAGGATGGCAAAGGATTCATTCCCGTTATTTTTGTAGGAGGCACAGGAACTCAGCTATCCTCTGCTTGGAGAATGAGGTGTGTCCTTAAGAGCAGAACTGTAATGCAGAATAAGGTGCAGACACAAAAATCACTTTAATATTTTTATAGGAAATGGAACTATTTTCAAGGGAAAATTCTCTGTTTCTATGCATATTCTGAAACTATCATCTTGTCAAGTGTTTTATTTCTAATAAATGTAGAAATACTAATAACTTTTCTACTAATAATAATTCTACTAGCAGAAGGCATTTGAAACTAATTTCTGCCAACCTCTGCTACAATGACCAACATCACACTTTGCAGAGCAGTCCTATTCAATTGCATGACGCTGCTTTCTAGCAAGGTATGAGGAAGTTAGCTACCTGGGAGAGACCTGGAGCAACTTCTGGAACAGGGTTTACCATGCACTGTTCCAAAAATAGGTTTGCAGTTAACTTAAATCCGTATGCGTATCAGCTGTAAAGTTATGTATTGTACTCATCACCATGTAATTGAATGTGCATAGTAGCTAAGCTCTGGCACATTTCTGGTAAGTATGTATTTCTTTTAAGTAGCATAACAGAAATGTGAGGAAGTTAAATGATTTAATCATGGAGCACAGTAAGCTGAAAGTGTAAGTAAGTTACAGACCTCACCTGAGCTCCTTGCTCTTGGGGAACACTGTGGGATGTACTTAAGAAGAAGGACACACTGCTCTGTCTGTACAGCCCCTCATATCCTAAGAGGAATCCTGAGAAGATCTTATCTTGCATATCCACTGGTTTTCAAGATATCTCACTTTGCAATACCCACAACTTTTTTCCTAACAGCACCTGGTAAGACTCGCCAACACTCAGCTCAGGTAAAGGAGCTGTTAAATTCATGCGCAATAAATTGGCAGTCCTGCTGTTTCACAGGTTTTCTGTAAATACCAACAAAAAGTACTTTTCCTGAATGGTCTTTCTATAAAAGCACAGTGCTGCTAATGAACAGTCCTTGTTCTACCCAGCACCAGCTTTCACAGCAGACTTTGGCTTCACAGTGACCAGTGGTGTTGGCGTACATTACATTTTAACATGGTGTACATTGCATTTTAACATGAAGACAGCTCTGTGCATCAATATACGTGTGCAGGTTGCCCATTCGCTGCACAGAGCTGTCACAGCTGTACACACATTGTCTTAACAGTGGCAGCAATGCGCTGTATCCCACACCAGCACCCAGCAGAAAGTAAGCTTCATTCATCATTCAGGCCAAATCAACCAGTGATATTTAGGGATTGTTAATGAAGGAGACAGGTATTTACAGTGGCTGTTGACCATCAGAAACTGTTCAATAAATATCTCTTAATAACCATGAACAGATAAATATAAAGTTGGCTCAAGCTACTCTATGTTGTTGCTATTTTTAATAGCATAATGCTGACAGAAGGCAGTGGTAAGAGTGGTAACTGTATTTAAATGCGGATATAGTTATAGATGGATGAATTATTCATTGCAGGGGTTCAGATAATGTAACCTTTCTACCTTTGGGTAGATTGTCCACAAAGAGATGTGTTTGTTCTATATTAATCTGTGTATTGATACAGCCAAATAAAGAAACCGTAACAACAGGTAGCCTGAAAAGCATAAAATACATCCACTTGTGATTAACCAGGCAGGCTGCAGATGTTTGAAAATCAGTATAAAGCTGATTTCCACAGATGGACATCTGGTCCTAGAAGGGTCCTCGGGGACATCGCTGCTGCTGTGTTAGCTCAGGGGTCAGGCTCATGCTCCAAACCCGCTCCCCAAACCCTTAAGCTGTTTACCTTGCTGCTTCGAATGTTTACACCCCTGCTCATGTCTGGAGGGAGCGAACTGTCTCACTGACTTGGAAACTCACATGCTGGGTGTCCTCCTTCAGAGCCACCCCTCCAGGCATGGCAGGTACTGCAGCCTGAGCCCAAAGGGGTTCAAACCTGGGGATTAAAACAAACAAACAAAAAGAAGGCAGTGTACACAGAGCTATTCTGCATCCCAAAGGAGAGCAAAACCATGGGAATATAGCTCTTTGCGGAGCCTGCGAAGTTGCCACTGCCTGCTCCAGTTAGCGCAAGCCACTTCACAACCACTTCAGCACTGCTCTTTTATTCCCCATTCAAAACAGCTGCTTCCCTTTGATTCCTCCTCGCTGGGGCCAGCATTTATACTGCGGCCTGCATCTACACTCCCCTCCTTGACTAAATTTCCTGCTTTTATCTGAAGAGCCCAGGAGCCCCGCTACTTTGCGCCACTTACCCACCTGCAGCCATGCGGCGGCGGCGCGTAGCCGTGCTCCTGGTGGGACAGGTGGGACTAAAGGCTGCTGGGGCACCGCGGCAGGCATGCTGGAGGGCAGGCAGTGGCTGGAAAGCAAGCAGGCTCCCAGCTCGGGGGCTACAAGGTATCCTGCAGGCTGGCCGACAGCTACAAGTAAGCTCTGCTGAGCAGGAGGGGAAGGAGAGGCTTTCTGCATGTAAACTTCGCAGCCAGGGATTTGGAGACTTGTTCCTGCCTCCTGGCATGCCGATGGTACCCATCACCACAACCCTTTTCTGTAACAAAAGGAACAGCAGAAGAAATTAAGTAAAGGAGCAGAAGTAAATGTTGTTTGTCTCTTTGGTGCATGTTTTTTTCTGACAGTTGCTTGCACATTTCAGCAATTACTTTGGAGGTGGTTAGCAAATTGCATTCATTTCTGGAGAGTTTTGTGATCAGTATCTACAAAACTGAGAATTGAGAGAGAGAAATATAAAGCATGTCCTCGAATGTTATTGCTATAGGCACACAAAATGAAGTCTTAAAAGCGGTAGAAAAATAAATTCATGACATAACTTTTCTTCCTCTTTCCTTTTCCCTTCCATCCATGACTACAAAAGCATCTTAGCCTCTGGTGTGAAATCACCATACCCCAGAGCATCTCCTTTACTAAGATATCTCCCCTACAGAATAAAGATCCTATATTTTGCTTTGAAGATCATCGGGCCAGGAAGACAACTGCTAGCATGACACCCCTAGGACTCAGCCTGACATTTGTCATCGGGACGTGCAGGGCACATGGCTGGAGTGCATGGGATTATCACCCGCAATAACGAGATGCTAATTGGTTACTAGGGCAAGCTGTAACAGGTGAAATGAGAAACAAAACAGAAGCTGTTTCTCCACGGCTTTTACAGTTAAAAGCATGGCTAAGCTTGAGTAGTTAGAACCAATATCACTCAGATATTCCCTTTGATCCCATATTCCTGCACGTCCATTATGAAACCATCAATATCTCCCGAAGGTCAGAGGGAAGGTGGAGGTTCTCTGAGGATCGGCCAAATGCTACCTTTGCATCTCTCACAGCTTCTCTTTCCAATATTTATCTTCATCAGTGATTCCGATTCCACAAACAAGGGCAACTTGCAGCAAACTTGAGGCAGCTTGGGGAAAGAGAAGCTGGAAAAAGTTGTTAGGGAGGACGCTGTCTCAGGTCTGTGCCTGGCTGCCTGGCCACAGGTTTCCTGTAAAGCTGCACCTCTAAGTACCGTATTTGCCTCCGGCAGTTTTCCTCCACATAATGCTAAAGAGAAACATTCAATCAACGGACACTTATACACATCAAGTTAGGACTCAGTGAACACAAAAATCTTTCCATCTCTGGGCACAAAACCGCTCAGAAGTTACTAAGAGGACAAGGATGGGCATAAAGGCCATGAGGCCTCCCAGGGCCTACTCTTGTCCCACTGAATTAGGTAAGAACTTTCTCCATTTGTTTGGGATGGAGAGCAGTGTGCAGGTGTGCAGGCTGTTCCCTTAGATATCTACCAGGCTCCAGGGTTTTAAGAAAACATCAGCAGTGCCTTGCCAATGATCCCCACAGAGAGGCTGTCACGGTGATTATTTGCCAACATAGGTGGGTGGAGGAGGTAATAGCCCACATGTGCTGTGCAATTAGCTCATAATTAGAAGCCTTAGATCCAGCAGAAAATGTGAAAAGTTGTTGGAAATATGGGACTGTGGAAAAAGTGTTTGTGCCTGGTAAACTCCAGGCACAAAAATGGTTTTTTTTGGCCAATCCTAAAAACCCCAAAATCCTAAAATCCTAAATTGCCAATCCTAAATGGCCAACCCTAAAAAATCCTAAAAGATCCTAAGTTTTTGGCCAATCCTAAAATCAATGAGACGAGACAATTAGGTTGTGTATCTTATTTACATGATATCACTGAGTCCTTCTGCTTGTTTCACTGGAAACAGCAGAGTTTGTGCCATGGAAAGGCTACCATGTCTGTTCCAGCTTTCATGCTGCTAGTGCTGCCATTTTTAGGACAAGAAAACCCTTATCTGAGAACTTTCCCTGAATAGAAGGAAAGCGGCACAGACAGTCAAAGTCACATGAAGACACTCATGGCAGCTTGTTCCCTACTCCCGTGGCAAACCTGGCATCACGAATGAGGTGCCTAAGTTCGGGTGCCACACACCTGTGGCAGAAGCTAGCAGTGGATTTGGGGTCACATGAGCTGCCAGGGGAATCTGGTCCTGGAAGGTCTGAGCTTTCAGACCCATTGGATGGCCTGATTCCCCAAGGAGCAGCATCTTTCTCATGCAAACAAACTGCCAGTGCTGGGGAGGAACAGAGCTGAGAGTGTGCTGTTGCCATAGCAGGGGCAGGGGAATCTATGGAAACCCCTGAAAGGATATTGCTCTATGTCAATTCAAAACAGCATAGCCAAAGACAGTGCCAGGGCACTTACAAGGCACACTGTGAAGCCAGGATAATTTCAATCCATTTAGCAAAATGCTCCCAGTCCTCACTTCAGAACAGGTAAAAAGAAAATATAGTAAATATTGAACAAACATAGTTAATCTGTATCCACAGCACTTTACCTAAGAAAAAACTAAAACCATCTGACTGTTATCCAATCCTGGTTTACTATTCTCCTCTCAGGCAGAATGACTTTTTTTTTTTTGACTGCTGCTGTGTGATGGTTAGCTGCCCTCATTCCTTTCCATATACAGGCTCACAACTAATCTGTAGGGCACAGGTGAAAATCATCGAATCATGGGATTGTCGATACCATGGCAATGGCAGGCATTTTGGTACCATGATATATATCTGTGAGTAATCACACACTTTCCTCCTCAGTTAGTGTGGAAAAGTTCTCTTGAGAATTGCCTGCTCTCCCACTAAAATACACAGGATTTGTACTCTAAGTGACAAAGCAGAAGTCCAATCAATCACTGAAATCAGGAAAAAAAATGAGTAAGGTTCTTTAAATTTGTCCTCGAAAAAGAAGAGATCCAGGACTCAAATCCTAAAATTTTGCTTGGTATTGTATTATACTGTGTTCTCTGTTACATTAGTTTAAATGTCATGGTGTAGCTAAATTTGTTCCTGAAATTTGCAGCAGGGGAACTGGGGATGAATTTTGCTTTCAAGGCTAATACATTTATCAATCTGTTTTTGTCTTTTACCACTTACATCACCACAGTAGTCAAAAGCACCATAAAATGCCTGACCAGAACTGTTCTGTTGAATACATCATGAAAAAAAAAAAAAGAAAGAAAAGAAAAACTTTAAAAGGACCCCAATGGCTTGCAATGATTGCAAATCCTTTGTTTTCCAGAGAAAACGCTTCATTGCTCATTTTCCATTGAACTCAGGCATTTGGGACAAGATCATCTTTCCAGTTCTCTTTTCTCGGGAAATCCTCATTGGATATAAATAGCTACAGCACTCAAATGACTTCAGTACTCTCAAGTGAAGACTACTCTGGTATAGGAACCAACTGGTTATGCAAGGTCCCATGGCCATTTCAAGCTGCCTGCTGTTGTGCATGCTGGAGGCAGCTTTCATCCATCGTGAGCTACAAAGATGTTTGAACCCACTGAAGATTTATTGTAGTTCGGAACCAACAGGGGCCATTTTGATCACCAACTCTGAGCTTTTGCATTTTAATCTTCTTAAACCCTGGGGCCAAGTAGGTTAGCCTGCTGAAAGCAGGGCACTGGGGGGTCTTGAGTGTGCGAAGGAATGATTGCCGAGCATCAGCTAACCTCAGCTAGATAAACTGAGAGTCTTCCATGTATCTTCAGAGCAAATCTTGAACTTGCTCTTTGAATCGAGTAAGATAATGCTTAACAACTGCTCTGCCAGCATGTCTGCTGCAGCATATGGCAGTTCTGCACAGTTCACAGAGGGCAGTTCCTTGCTTTGGGGGTGTTTTGTTGTTGTTGTTTTTCCTTTTCTTTGTTCCAGAGCCAAGTATGAGCAGAGGCAGCAGCAGACCTGCCTTGGTTCCACTCTGAAGCTGCAAGTAGCCGTGAGCTCCTCCTGAGGCAACTCAAGCAAGGTTAGAGCCAGATGGAAGAGCATCAGGTGAACATTAAGCGAGCTGTTTAAAGGTCTAATAGGGTGAGTAAGCCTCTGAGCAGAAAGACTGAAGAGGAGGGACACCATCCCTTCAAGTCAGGCAGAGGTAAGGAGGAAAGCCTCTGGGAGCTGCAGAGGTTGTACCCCGATGTTGTATCTAGGTTTACATTTGCAGAGTAAAATTCAGGCTGTGTTTCTGTTTGAAGTGTGAACTGTGGGTGTCTGAAGTGCTCCTTCTGGAAAAGCCACCCTCAGTAAGGAGAAAAAGGCAGCAAATATTGCCTGTGACAGGTTGTTTGAAATGAACACAGTTGGCTGTACCACCCTTAGCTCATAAAAGCAATTTCAAGAACATGTTGACCATTGCACAGCCCTACCCAGATCAGGTCAGGTCATACAGAACTCTTACTACAATAGCCTTCATCTGCCTTGCCCTTACACAATGCCGGCATGAGCAGAGAAGAGCTTTGAATGGGAATCGAGAAAAATTGATGAACATTTGTTTGCCCTAGACCCTGAGGGGAGCAAACACTCCTGATTCTGTTTGAAAGAAAATGGGATTTCGTTTCTTAGTTCTCCTGAAGCTGAGATGGTCATTAATGGAAGGAGGTACTTGTGTATCATATAACCAGAGGAACTATGACGCTGTCAGTCAGCCTGTTATTCTGGACAATCAGTGTCTCCAGACAAAATTTAATGAAAGACATTTAATAATTACCAGTAAGTAGAATGTATGCTGCACTAAGGCAAACCATACAGAGCTCCATTTTCAATCAAGTCAAATACTGTGCAGCTACTTAGATCAACAAAGACAAAACATAAAACAAGTGCTTTTTACAAATGTGCTGAATGCAAATAAAACCTTCTACATTTCTTTCAGGCCTATGTGTAAAACACATTACATGATACCAGACACAATTTTTTGTGAATGCTATTCACTATCTCATGTAATTTAGAGGCACTTCAGGGGCAGCTCACCCTTGCAAGAACATCAAGACACTGTGAGTACCATCAAGCTAGGAAAAGATCTTTCTTTCTGTAGGGATGATTTTTTCAAGATGGTCACAAACGAAGATACTATCCTGGATTGGAAGGAAAGCTCTCTCCCTTCCCTCCCCATTTCTCCAAAGGAAAGGAAGAGCTGAAAATTGCACTTGGAAGACATTCAGTTGAACAGATGGTCAGCCATGCTCACGAACCATTTGGATCAGATTTTTAGAACCATGCCAGAATGTACCGTATGCAAAATGAGTACGAAGAATAGCACTGGAGCAGAGGAATAACGCAGCAATCCGTACAGACAAGTCAGGAACAACCAGCCATTGGGTGAAAGGCCAATATCATTTAGCAACTCACAAGTTCATAAATGGTAGATTTACAGAAATTTAATCCCCTTCTACTCATCAGGGGATTTCACTACAGACCAGAAATAGCTAATTTGGAATAGGAGCAATGAATTTAAAAAAAAATAAAAAATAAAACACACTTCAGAAAAACCCTTTGAATCCTTCAAAAAAAAAGTAAAAGCACTAATTAAAAAAATATGTTTCTCTAAGAAACAGCCACAGGTTTACAGGGTGGGAATTGGCTAACTTATTAGAGTCTGCTCTGTGTGTCTGGCCACTGGTTGGCAAACACAGTCCTTTACTCTATAAAAACTCTTTCAGTAACACTTTGAAATACTTGCCCAATCATGTTTAGTTCACTTGGGAATCATTATAATACCATTAGATGGGATTATATCATTTGGTTTAATGTCAATTGCATTTCCATATTGTGTCCGGTGGTTTTATGATGTGGACAAATATTCCACCAAGGAATAGGCTGAGGCCATCACATTTAAATTCTTTTCCTGAGTCACAGTTGGCAGAAATCCTCATCTCAAGACATCCAGGCTGTAAAACCCTCCTTGGAAGCGAAGGGGAGACCCAACACAGTTTTACGCTATTCAGAAGATTGCTCCAATGGTACTTTGTCCTCTAGAGCCTGCTTAACACACCTAAGTGCTTGAGTCAAATACAAAAGACATCGTCTATCTCTCCCTTCCTATTGATTATAAAGTTCACAGTGAACTACAGATCTAAGATCTGCTCTTAACTCATAGTAGCCAGCCAGAGTGGGGACATGAGCACCAAGACACCTTAGCCTCCTCATATTGGAAGAGGAACACTGTCAGATATCTAAACTACCTGCAAAGCTGATAGCGAGCTGAAGCCCTCAGATGTCTGATCAAACCTGCTTTCAGAACCAGAACATTCAATGCATTCAACAGTAATAAGGCTCTACAGAAATGAAATCATCATCAACAGCAACAAGAAGGATGTCAGACTTCTTGTCACGTGAGATTAGAATGCTTTTGTATTATGGCCCTCATCACTGTTTCAAGAAAATAAGTAAATACCCCTTTTCTTACAAGTGGAGCAAGCAAAGCTCAGTTGTATTGGACTGCGTAATACATGTTCAACAACAGTTTTGTTGCTGTCACCTATAATAGAGATTAAATATATATGCCAATGACCAAGGTAACCAGAATGCAAGTTTCTCTGTATGGGAAAAGGTGTTCTGTTTTTAAAACATGCAGTTCTACTAGAGAAGATGGATTTTGTTGTCCAAAGCTGAGTATAAGTACTTTTAAGAAAGCACATGGCAAAGCACAGGAAACACCTAAAGGAAAAAAAAAAATTAAAAAATCATGAAACAATACCAGGACTTGATAGCACGAAATACCAGGGCTTGATATAAATAATCTTAATAATGACAATAATGTTTATTGGGACTATACAGACAAAGAATCAGCTCTAAAATTCATGCTGTGAGAGATTGGTTTTATTTTTCCTAGAGAAGACTGCATGTTGATGAAACTTGTGTTCCTGATCATGAAATAATCACCATCATTAGAAAGTTAGGTGTTAAAAATAATTAGATCTGGTCCAGAGTCAGCCTGCCCATAAAAATGGCTATGAGGTTCTGATTTCAACATGTGTGCCTGTGTGGCTTTTGGGAAATCTCTGCTCCCTAGCTCTTACAGCCCTCACCCAGAGGCAGCATGTGGGCAGGGAGCCCAAGGTACCTGCTGCCTCCCACCCTGGGGTGAAGGTGGCAGGAGGCAAACCCCCACAATGAACACTTTCCCTCTTTC
Organism: Cygnus atratus; assembly: GCF_013377495.2. Classification (NCBI taxonomy): domain Eukaryota; kingdom Metazoa; phylum Chordata; class Aves; order Anseriformes; family Anatidae; genus Cygnus; species Cygnus atratus. The sequence goes on along the minus strand of NC_066377.1, from coordinate 13,813,402 downwards.
CCCTGTGCAAAAGCAGAACAGGCCAGAGCATGGTGGAGGCTTTTCACAAACCTTGAAGGAGTGCGATATCTTCAAGGCCTCTTCTCTTCTACCTGATTTGACTGAACATTACCAACTGGCTCAAAAGCAGAGAGTAAAGCACAATGGTTGGCCACAAGCACTTAGTCTCTTGCAACCCCCATAACAGAAGATTTATTTCCAGAAATACATAAACTGTTTTTCCACAAGACACAGACCAAGAGGGAGGTAGGTGTTCAGAGTGATTATACCTCTGTTGGACATGCAAAGAGCTTTGCAGATGGTCCTCTGCCCATGCTATCCCTGCTGTTAACCACGCAGCACATGGAAGGGGTGAAGAGGGTTTCTCTCAGCTGGAACCTGGCCTGTGGTGCTGCTCCTGGTGGAGAGCCTCCGTGTGTCTGTAGAGAGGCTTAAGCCTCTTTCTAGGCACCAACAAACTTTTGGCCTGGGGAGAGCAAATGAGTCACATCTGCACAGTTCCTTGGCAGAAAAGAGCCCTGTAAAACTCTGCTTTCTCTTAGTTAGGAGTTTCTCACAGGGAAGATATATTTTCATGGGAATTTATAATTTTTTGCCCTCGAGAGAAACTTCACCATTTCCCTTAATCAAAAATGGTGTCATTTTTACCACTAAACATCTCACTTCTTCCCATCTGGCCAAAAACACTCCGGTGAGACATGGGCTTGGAAGAACTTGCAAGCCTCGGAGGGCTAGATCCAGCAGACCAGGCTGACTCAGTTCCTTTATGGCTCTAGGCAGTGGACTTGCCTATAAACGCAGATCCCTGTGTGGATGTAACCCCAGCATGTGCAGTTCCTGGCAGATGCAGAGCAGAAGCCAAGACACAGAGCAACCTTAAACCACACTCTCTTCTTCTGGAATAGCTATGCAAGATTGAAGTGAAGATTTCAGTGGTGTTTGAGCTGTGGTGAAGACAGGTCTGGCTGTGGCAGGCACAGAGCCATATGCTGTCCTGTGACCTAAGTACTGGAAGTGATGGATTTACTGGGGAAAGACCTCAGCTGACTATGGGTGCAGTGTGGAAGAGCCACGCACGCCATCCATGCAGCACTTCCCAGCACTGCTGGGTGGCAGCGTACTGGGAGAGCACTAGAACTGGGATGGGACCATCCATCTTATTTGGGACTTTGGTTCTCCCATAGTTGACTCTCCGGATCTCAAGCACACACACACAGAATGATGCAGGCTATGCAACCTCGTATGACCCCTGCACAGAGAAACAGTTCTTGGGTCTATTTGAGATGTATTTTGCCTGTAGGTCAGGTGATCAGAGGAAGCTACAGGGAGCTCTGAAGAAGAGCTAGTTGAAATTTACCATTAGAAATATTTTTCCATCATTAAAGTAGAAGGAAACCTCAAGGAAAAAGATGTCAGGTTTTTAATTACTTCCAAAGAAATAAAACCCCGGTAATTGAAAGTGTTCAATTTTCAGTAGCCGACAAGGGAAACATTTTTCTACTTTTTTAACAACTGAAAAGTGAAAGTTTGCAGCCTGTCAGACAGATATTTTCAGCAATGTCCAGCTGGACAGTTTCTTCAGTTGCTGAAAACTGGAAAAAAAATGAAAAAAAAAATCAATGGATTTTTTTTCTTCCTGCAACAAAGAATATTTTTAATTTGAGCACACTCAAAAAGTTTTGCAGTGGGGGAATATTTTCTTGACTCATCCTGTGTCCTGCACCACAACAGTAAAACACACACTTTTTATTTCCCTCTGAGGTGTTTTGCTGATGCTCCTCTCCCTGCCCATTAGAATTTCAGCTGCAGCTCCCAATTCCAAACCCAGGTAGATGGCCCTGGGCAGTAGAGAGACCATCTTATTCCACAGTAGGTTACCAGCAAGGATGCCAGTGGGGTTGTCATTGGAAATGAGGTCTCAATATGCTCTTAAGTGTACTACCATGTGTTTAAGCATGAGAAGTTTGCATAATCCACCTTTACCAGCAGGATGAGACGTAGCTCCCCAGCAGCAGGTTTGCTAGGTGAGGCTGTTTGGTAACCCCAACCTTGTGACAGTGGCATCAGAATCCACTGCCCTCTGCCACAGAGTGGAGGTGGCAGCTGAGCGAAAGAAACTCAAGGCAAGAAGTGCTTCGTCTGCTTGTTCTGATAACCTGAGACAGCCTGGTAGTTCTCCAAAGCCAAAAAATATCAAATGGGGGGGACTGAAGTCATGAGCCTACCTATCTGAAGCGATAGGAAAGGGGAAATTAAATGAGACATGACAACTTAGAGTTTATTGAATTTATATATACACTCTAGTTTTCTATCCCCATTCAAGTTCTTTAGGGATATATTCTCCTTTTCTTTTGTTAGAAAATATTAGGACATCTCTGATAATTTCTGTAGAAGAGGACATCTAAGAAACAGAGCCATAAATTCCAGCAGGTTGCGTGAGAGGTGTGCTATCTTTTTGCTTGTGTATTGTTTATGTTTTTTTTTTTTTCCTGAGGTTAAAAACCAGTAATAGTTAATACTGTCATTTTACACGTTCCTTCTGAAGAACAAACCTAATCTTCTTCTTCCTCTGCCTTCCCTTTCTTGTGTTGTTTCTGAGAAGAAGTGCTGAATGAAAACTGAAAGTTACATTTTCTGAAACCATATTCAATATGGACGTGCATGTTTCTGCTTGGTTTAAAAATATTCCTATGCTTCTAGACATGTTCAGCTCTTGCCTTCTTGAGAGAAGACCTCGAGTTGAGTTTTGGCCCACATAGACATGAGATGGATCATGAGATGGATGGCAATGCATGCTAGTGGGTATGTGAAAGAGATAAGGTGAAAAGGAGGAGGAGAAGGAAGGTGTGTTTTCATGGACAGAGAGATCTGAATTATGGTGCTGACATGGCTGTATTTAAAAGCAGAGGGATGGGTAGGTGGCATATTTAATGTAGGGACAATGTGCTTAAGTTCCTCTTTCAACAGTTTCTTCAGGAGAAAGAACCTCTGCAACACGGAGCTAAGGACCAAGAAATGTCAGGGTTTAATTTGGTCTCTGATACTCAATCAGCGCATGCCCTCAGGCAAGTGACTTATCTTTTCTCTATCTAAACATCTACATCAGTGAAACAGAGTTAAAAGTGCTTTCCACAGAAGTGTCAGTGAGTTTAGCATAACTCATTAATGTCTGCTTGGAGCTTTAAATCCTGCAGCAGAATATCCTCTGCAAGCACTGGTGGGTAACACACTGCAGGGGTGACAGGCAGGAGAAACTGAAGCCCAGCACCCCAATTTTGTGCTCTGTGACTGCTTTTAATATGGTCATAGGCAGATGGTTGGTGTGTGAGCATGGTGCCAAGCCCAGGTCCCCATCAGTGTGATTAGAGGATGCTCCCACTGGGTAACGTTGTATGGCTGGGAGGGTGCCAGCAATGTCTGACTGAGAAACAAACAACCAATGAATCAGCCCTGATCACTGCATTCAGCTAATGAAAATGTATGTAATTGATATTTTATAACTATATGGAGAAAAGACTTTTTTTAGGCCTTTAATGGTATCGATTGACGGAAGAAAGCCAGATAGATGTCTCTAAGCTGCAGTGCTGTAGGGCTAAAGTGCCTTCGAGTCAGGAAATGTATACTTGTTTAAAATTCACTTCAAATTTTCACATCATTTGCAGCTTTTAATGGCATTTTTGGACCCTGACAATTAATCATGTAGCCACTGGAGTCAACTGATAGTCTCATTTCTGATCAATTACTGCTGTCAACCCCCCTCCCCCATATTCTGCATGCTGATTGGTATCAAGGTCTGAAAGAGTATAATTGCCAGGAGGCCCTGGGATAGGCTTCTGGGTGCCCTCCTCAAAGGTGGTCTCTGAAACAAAACCACAGTCCTCATTTTTTTACCATGTTCCTCACTGTTCATTTCACACGACACTGTTTGGAGTGGCCCAGTGGAGGGGACATTGCTGCTTTAAAATGTAAGTGGACATTGGTGCTTTGTATTTGCCCTTCAAGGCAGAGATTGTCTTTTCTTCTGTGCTTGCACAGTCCATGAAGTTTTAGTAACTGATATGATTAGGAATTTTACATCTCTAATCCTTGCTACTCCACTGGCAGCAGGAAAGGTAGCTGGAACACATGGAATGGGACTATATGGGCAAAGCAATTTGTAGAAATAGGAGTCAATTCTTTTATATGAAATAGAAAGATTCAAGAGCAGGGGATCTGCACTGACAGGCTGCTGCTGCAGAGAAAAGAGGAAAACCTAGGATGTCCATTCAGGCAACTCCTTGGAGGCAAGTAAAATGAGCTTAGTGCAGCAAAGGCTGGTTAGAAAGATAGTCAGTTACTTAAGACAAAGTTACTTAAGACAAAGGGTTTCTGTTGACTTTAACAAGGTTTAGTCTAACATTACCAGGTTAGGTTTAAGAGTCCAGACATTGAGTTTGGTAGTTGTAAATAAGATTCTCTCTCTGCTGCAGGGTGGGAAAGTGGAGCCACACTTCCCAGGAGTAAAGAGAGGAGACGCCAGTAGATATTGAAGGTCCAGTTTGCAATCTATGCAGTGCATGAATCTGTGATTTGGTTTGTGTGTTTTTTCTTTTCTTTCTTTCATTCTTTCTTTTTCTTTCTTTCTTTCTTTCTTTCATTCATTCTTTCTGATTCTGTTTGTTGTTCATACTGAGGTATTTTAAAAGTGATCTTGATGTTCTTTCCTTTTCTTTTTTTCATTCTCACTCATTGGAGAAAGCGATGGAAAATTCACATACAGATTATGTGAGAAAAAAAAAAAGTTAAAAAAAAAAAGAGTAAAAGAAAACAAGTAAAAGGAAGAGCAGTGCATATTTCCTGATTTACTTCTCTGTGCAGTCCCACACACATCTTGAGGGGACCTAACTATGACCGCAATGTGAGATTTCATTTTCAATTCTTAAAAATGTAATGGGTGCAATAAGAGAGAAAAGAAATGGGCTGGACATGAGAGGAAAGTGCTGAGTCATTCTTTCTCTTTTTGTGGTCAGTGTGTCATACCTTGGTTATGGCTGTGCTTGGGACACTTTGCTGCAGAAGGAAGATGCAGAAAATCTGATTGGTTTGAGCACTATAGGTAAAATTGTACTGTCACTGCATGCAAGACTCACGCAGATATCAGGTCTTAGAAGGCTGCCTCTAAAAACATAGCTGTGGAAGTGCTACTGTTGTCTTCTCCAACTACTTCTGTTTCCAGTTCCTCTAATTTTTATTCCATTTTTATTCATTTGTAGGAGCTGGCTTAGACAATTCAACATTACAGAATAGCATTTACAGAGATTGAAAGTTGTGGTAATTAATAGGGTGAAATTCTATCCCAATTAAACCAGTAGAAAAACTGAACATTTTAGACCGCGGCATCTTCGTGCCATGACTTATTTGTAATCTGGTTGTCTTCTGAAGCTTTGAACACATTAAGGGAAAATATTAGGCTTGTGTGTTTGGTCATTAGGAAGGAATAAACAATGACTGTAAGTTTAAAATTTATATGGATACTCACAGGGTTTTGTACTTATCTAATCCCTGCAGATCTCAAGCCCAATTCAGTTTTTCTAAATTTTTGTGACTGTTCTGCAGTCAGGGTTTCAGGAAGTGAGCTATGTTCTTTCTGACTAGCAATAGTCATAATTTAGCTCATGAGTTTGCTAATGATGCATGAGACACAAACTAGAGTTCTCCTAAGTTTCCCTGGTTTGCAGGACTAGCCATAAAAAGCATTCTTATATTTATGGTGTCTTAGCTGCAGTTCATTGAAATCAGTAAAGAGCTTCCCTGTTGATGTCTATGAGCTTTTGGCTCAGATCCACAAAAATCTGATTCTCCCATTTGAACTGGTATGACTCCATTATGCAATATTTAAGTGCTTGTAACACTAGATCAGAATACATCATAGATACATTGCAAACATGCTTATTTAATCCATGTAATAGAAGAGGATTAATCTATTTCTCCCCAAATAATTTACTAAAGCTAAGGGATTCCTCAAACCCTTGGGACCTGCAAAAAATGGGTCTGCTTTCAGCAATCCCCGTTGGACTCCAGAAAGAGTAAAAGTCTCAAATATTATTTATGAACATCTAATTCCACACTTTTCCCCAACCCCCATACATTCTTCCTGAGGTTGTTACACCTCCAGATACAGAAAGCAAATAACCTTTGTGTAAGTTGCAGATTTCCCATTTGGACTCTGAAATATTTGGTCATTCTGTTTAGCAACAGCAACTTTCTCAGCAATCATTTCTTTTTTTTTTTTTTTTCCTGAGTGGTTGAGATGGGACCATAGGTAAGAAAAATGAATCCAATTAATGAGCAGCAACATTGTTAAATATTATTGTGACCAGTGCAATGCCCGAGTTACCACTTGCTGTAACTCTGCATTCCTCACCCTAGCTAAGAAGAGGTTTGCCACCCTTTGACATACAGCAGGAGGAAAGAATCAGGGAGGACTTGCATGATTTGCCCATGTTACGGAAGTCGGTAGCAAAAGTCATAAAAACCTCTAGTAATGGAATTTTCTTTCTCTTTTCTCAGATAACTACAGCCTTTCTAATGAGAATTTTTACCTCTCATATCAGTGACAATGTTGATTTTCCAGAGTTCAGAGGGAAACTCCAACTTGCCTCTGGCCATGCAATAAATCACCCAATATCACTCTTAAGAATTGATCACCCGTAAGGGGCCATGATCTCATCATTGGCTTGGAGAAAGGAACAGTTGATACAAGGCAAAGCACTCCTTGAATATTTTTTATAACTTTTTGTGTTCATTAAGATGCCTCAAATACAGGACAACGCTCTTTGTTCAATATTTATCTTTTCATCTGCCCTAATCTGGGAACTGCAAGCACTTTGAGAAGTTAATTGAAAGCTCACTTCATTTCATTTTAGCTTTCAGATCTAAAACTTCACTTCAGGTAATGGTCCTGAGAACACTTTTGTCCTATCTGCAACAGCTCTGAAACCTTCTCCAGTAACAGCTGGGAATTCGTTATTGATCACTGTTGTCTGATTCCAGGAATTCTTCACCGAGATGATTTTACTTATTGAATGGCAGCAGGAACCCCCAGCCCAGGAAGGGGATTATTTCTCTAATATTTCCATTGCCAGAAGGATCTTTCAATCAAAACATGCTATACACAGGATTCCCATATTGCCTGTCCTAGAAGACTTTTTTTTTTTTTTTAATTCCAACCTCCTCACCTGTGTCCATTACTTGGCAATGGGGTCCAAGGGCTGAGCAAGGATTTTAGAGACCTGCATTCAATCCCGGAGCTCTAAGGGCTTTTTATGGAGCTTTTGGGAAATATTTGTGCCTGAAGTGACATCTTTGTAAATTGGCAAAAAATATGACATTCTTTTGTGTTATTAATATAGGTCATAAATTTCTTCAAGCAGGGACTGTTTCTAGTAAGATTTATGTATAGTACATTGTACAGCAGTGTCTGTATCAGTAGTGTCTGTATCTGCTAGCAGAGAAAAGAATTAGTGGGGGCTTATTGGTATTTTAAAATAAAGGTATTTTAAAATGTTTAGCAGCGTGCCCAGGATCAGCTGTGACAACTTGCAAATAGTTTCAAAATTCAGGGGTTAAATTCCCCCTGAAATCAGGACACCTGTTCAAAAAAAAAATCAGAAATAAGCAAAAATAAACACCTAAGTACTGCTTATGTGTTTAAGCTGAAGAAGCACTGTTTTGGTGCTCCACCTTTTATCTGCCTTTGTTTGAGTTTGATCCTTTCTGTGTTACATCCTTGAATTCTTTTCCACAAGCCCATGAATGGCACACCCTCTATTTTGTGAATGGATTTGGGGTATTCGCAAAAATTGGTGGGGTCCCAGTAATGGAGCTGAGAGAAATGCACTGCTCGTAGGACACCTTAGATCCATGCTTCTCACCAGTATTGGGAGCTGCAGAAAGTCTCTGCCCTAGGTGCTTTGTCTCTTACTTGGTATTGCCTAAAGATGTAAAGCCACAGTACTTAATGCAAATGCTTTATTCATTTCAGTCCAGAAAATGTTAAGATTTATATATATATATATTTATCCTTAATTAATCCAAATCTCTACATGTCTTAGTAGAATGAAAGACTAAAAATAACGACCTAAACACTCTCACTCTGCCCCAGGCACTTTTTTTTTAATCTTTTTTTTTTTTTTTTCAAGGGGGTTAATTTTAGACTTGGCATATTTGCCCCATGAACTTCCCACATGTGGTTAAAGCTACAAGCCAGGTCCTGCCACCAGCCATATTTACCAGAAACAGCAGCAGAAATTTCCAGCAGAACGGTAAAGGGGCTGCAGTTCCTGTTGTTCTGCCAGTATATTTCATCTAAAAATATTATTCATCTTGCCAACCACTTTAATGCAATTGGGGAATGGCAGAGCTGGGAAGTCAGAAGAAAAGCTCTTTGTTAAAAAAATACAGCTCAGAAGTCACTCTATTTTCTCCCATATTGTCTGTTCTCTCTTTTTTTTTTTTTTTCATGTCCTTCTTTGCTGTTTACCATATCTGTTTCTCAGACTTTTCCCAGCTGTGTTAATTATCAGTCACTAGAATACTAACCATTTAAAATGTCTGTATTTTACTTTTAAACAAAACTTTTTACAGCCCTGCAAGAAGAGAGATGATGTAAAATATCATCCAGCTGAAAGATCAAAATCCTTCTTAATGTAAGTACCTGGCTTTACAACCTGGGAGTAACCTGGAAATAGTTACGAGGAGCATGGCACACAGGCAGTGCTTAGCTGAGCTGACAGCCAACCACAGCTCCAATCTTTGGCTTTCCTTCGTTTCGTTGACGCTGCCATTTCTTTTCTTTGTAGTTTTCTGTTGCTGAAGCAGAAGCTGGAAGATGATCAGAGAGGAAAGCAGAGACACTGAGGTCAAGTGTCCTTGAAGTCTGTTTGTGACTAATACGTTAATGAGCTTAGCTGGGGAAAATCCAAACCCGACTTGTTCTGCACCTGAGCATGATCATACTGGAGCGGAGAATCACGGCATTCAAACCAGCCTGATCCTAGCAACAGAGAAAAAAAATCACTTGTAGGTTTTTTTTATGATAAATAAATACTAATAATAAAAAAGAAGTTTTACATCCTTTTGATGACCCAACAGCCTCTTTTACAACAGCAGTAACCCTTTCCAAAAGCTGCTCAGCTCCAGGCTTGCTCCAGATCCCAGGATGACTGGAGCGCCATTTCTGCTGTGACCTTGCTGGGAGGGGACAAGAGGGTGGCAGTGAGCTGGGACTGGTGGCTGGCACCAGGACATGATGCCTCGTGTACCTGCAGGGGCGCAGGCTGAGCCTCCTTGCAGTGCCCCAAGAGGATAGTCATGGAGGTGTCTGTGGAGTTAGGTCAGCTCAGTGTGCTTGGTGTGTCCTGTGAAGCTTTGTGGTATTTCTGCAGTAGAAATAACCCTAACCTGCCACCTCCACCAGTGGTTGATGCTCCATGCCCGCCAGTGTTCAAGAAGCATGTGGATAATGCCCTTAATAATACACTCTACCTTTTGGTCAGCACTGAAGTGGACAGGCAGTTGGACTAGATGACCTTTGCAGGTCACTTCCAACTGAACTGTTCTGTACAGTTCCATTCTCTTTGCTCTCCTGCATGGATATGTGAGGATACAAATAAAGACAAAGCAAACAAGGTTGGTTATAAAACAAACTGGGGTTCCAACCAGCCAGAGGAAAGCTTCTATCAGCTGAGTTTTAACCTCACCCATACTTTCATTCATAATTATTATTTATGACTATTACTACTATTAATTTATTTAATAAGCTGAGATAGTATGTTATTCTGACAAAAGCCAAATAAACAATCTCTTAACCCTCCAAATCCAATAGCCTAAAAGTGGCAGGTTACTAACCAGATCTAGCACAGACTGATACAGCCATTACAGCCTGAGCACTGTATAGTACAGAGGAGACTTTCAAGAAGGTTTCTGGTGGGAGTACTTGAGGGATGCTTACATACATTGTTAGGAAAGCTGGGGTGGGCTGGGCTGGCAATGCAGCCTGGTGGATCCAGCCCACCCACTGCAACTGCCGTGCAAGGGAGACTTCACCTCTGAAGAAGGTGCAATCGGACCTCTCATCTTTTGGCAGGGGCAAAGGAGAGAGGACTAAAAAAATGAGGACGAAGAGGAGGAAATCAGTGATAGGCAATCCACAACACCACTACTGCAGGCTTGCAAGGTGAGCCACTTTGCTTGCCATCAGCGTGGTGGCATCCAAGGATTGCAGTGAGGTCGTTCAGGTCCCCCCTTGTACCTCATGTCCTCGAGGCTCTGCGGACAGCACTCACCTCCACCGTGCTCTCTTATTTGCCATACAATCCAAGATGATCCAGCCACCCTGCTGTTTATTTTTTCTCCCCCTGCTTGTTGTTTTTGGCACTTCTCAAGGCCTTTTAACCCTCCACTTTGCTTTTAGTCAAGGTGTGTGTTGTCTTGGCCAAGTAGCAGTTATGAATGTACACACAGGGATGATTATTGCCTCCTTATATACCTTTCTAACAGTTATTTATCCAAGGGGTAAACAATATTGGGTAAGATTGTGCAATATCCAACTGGGAAACAAACCAAAACAAAAATCTCAAGAAAAAACATCTCTCTATTGTGCTTTGGTCCATCCCTCCCAGCTGGAAGAGCTTGTTAAAACCTGAGTAGTGGTAAAGGAGGTGTTACCTTTGAGACATGTGATTTGCACCAAATGAATCTGTGGCCAGCTTGCTCCATGTCAGGCACTAAACCAAGCTGGTCATGTCTGGGAGCCCAAGGAAGCCACCACCCAAACTGGAAAAAGAAGGACATTACTTTGTCTGGAAGAGCAACAGCAAACAGAAGGGCCTAAATCCTACTTTCCAGAGGTAGAAATGGACTGGGGAAGGTAATGGAGTTTTAAGAGCAGTGCCCACTTCTTTACTGGTTCTGCAGTGGAAGAAGAATGGCCTTGGCTAAACCTCTTGCTCCTCTCTCTTGACAAAACACATTCCTCACTCCCTTCCAGCCAGATCTCAGATCTCTTCTGAAGCAAACCTCCGAATTACAGATAGATCGAGTTTCTCATCCCCAAAGTCTGTTCCTTGGGGCTGACTTGCTCTTTGCTATATGAAGAGGATCTGGTTCTTCATATCACTTCCTGCTCACCCTAATATTGTTGTGTGAACTGAAAGGGAGGGGAGGGACTGACTCTCCTCTCCAGTAAGGTACTTTACACCCTGGGGGCAGCATCACAGGTTGTTTCTATACAATGTAATGTATTTCATGTCCATATCTGAGCCTTTCTGCTTTGCCAGAGCACTGTAAAGCAGGAGAGCTGGAGCTTGCACTTATTCAAAATTAGGTGTAAAACATAGAATAGGAAGAAAAATAAGTGACTGTACCAGTGTTGCAACTGATGGATTATTTGCTTTCCAGCCTTTGAAAGCATTCCATTGGATTTGGGGAAAGCAGGAAAGGTTTGTGTGTGTGTGTGTGCCTGTGTCTGTGAGATGGTGCTGGGGTCAGGAGAGCACTGGAGAGAGATGAATTCCCTGACCCTCTTCTCTGGAATCTTAATAACTTGTTAAGTTATTGTGCAGCGGAGGAATGCAATTAGTGCAGCGGCCAAAACCTCCTCCAGCAGGTCATTACTGCATTAGTAAATGGAGGCTGTTAAGGCACACAGCATCCCTAAACATACCAGAGGGGCTGCTGGCCCAACAGGACCCAGGATTGATGAGAAAACTCCCTCTGCTCTCTCCCCTTTTCCATCCACTTTTCATTATTGCTTTTCTGATCAAGCGTACGACCACATCCTTCCCCATCCTCCCCCGGACCCCACTCCCAAGATACACTCCCGGGAGGCCTCTCTGGCAAATCAAATCACAACCCACCAAGAGATGTCTGTGATAGATGAAACCTCCAGCTGGGGGGAACTCAGCCCTGCCAGCGGGAAGCTTCCCCAGCGAAGGCGAGGGGCAGAAGCGAGACACAGCGGTGTGCTTTGCCGTGAGCTGGGGAAGCAGAACCAGGCTGCTGTGTGCCTGGGGCTCACCCGCTCACTCTTTCAGGCTGCTGTGCTACAGGGAAATTGCCATTGCTCCTGCAGAGCCATCCTCGGCTGCGAGCACAAAGCCAGACGAGCAGCATGGGCTCGTGCCCTTCCTCCAGCCCTGCCAAAACAGCCTAGCTGGGGGCTTGCTGGAGGTGAGGGTTAGCAGTGCTCAGCTTCTTGGGCTCAGGGAAAAGCAGGCAAGAGGTTTTTCTACTGAAGTCACCGGACATAAACTTGCCTTGTGGTTTCCTGGGTCTGACAAATGTTGCCATGTTTTGTGCAGCTCCTGCAGTCTCCTGAATGAGCCTCAGCAGCTCCAGAGAAGCCCGATGAACTCTTTAAGACTGCATTATAAATTGCTTTTACTTCTATATGTTTTAAGCAATTCTGAATATTTTGGTACTGTTCAAGTTAGAAGAAATGTAACTTGGCTGCTTTTTCCCGTGCTAAAACCTAACAGCCTGAGGTTGGGCATAAGGGTGATGAGAAAACCAGTGTCTTACCCATGGTAAGGGTGTTCTGCACACCTAGGTCAGGACAGTGCCTGCCCCTGGTAACTGGTGATATGTTTTTAATTCATACAGTGTGTTTAGATACTGCGGCCCCATTAACATTATCCTAAGTGTCCTCTGCCCATAATGAGTGAATCTTTCTCCTCACCGAAGTGCCAAATATTAGAGTCCTTCCTGCAAGCCTCAGGATACAATGCCACATGAGCTCTCCAAGGATGACAATCACTGTTAGCATTTCTCTTGTTCACTGAGACCAAAAGCTGGCTCTAACAGAAATCTGGTTCCTTTGCTACGAAAAAAACGAACCCAGACCTCCTACAACACAATGCAATGCCTTCTCACAAGACAAATTAAAACACAAGGACAAAACTAAACAAAGCTCTTTTTTTTAGGTTATGGCATTCTTATCCCATCTATGTCTTCAAACAAGTGCAGCTATCACTAGTAATCACTGTTCATCCAAGACTGTTGCAAAGCAAATGCTCCAGATTTGTTATTGCGTGTGCCCAGCAAATGTGCTTATCTGCAGCAGCAAAGTGCTTATGTCCCACAGTCATGAACCTGTGAATTAGAAACCACAGTACGTGCTTATAAATAAATAAATAGAACTACAGTTTAAAACATATAAAAATAATGATTATTTTTTTAACCTGAATACTGTTTCCAGCTTTTCAGCATTAGACACTAGGTTTATATTGCTATGCAAATTATTCCTCATAGAGAGCTCACAAATTTCATGTTCATTATTAATAGTGCTATGAGTTTTTCCCCTTCCTGTTTGGTGCTATCTGCAGTGCTTGGGTAATACATAATTAATGTTAACTGCTTGTGCTCTGGCCCCTGTGCCAGTTTACATTAGGTTATTTTTCCATGTCTTTTGTCTCTGGATGTTGGAAGTCAGTATTCAATGGGAACGAAATAGCCAGATTAGTTTGTGCTGCTCTTTCCAGGCCTTTCATCTTCCTGACTGAAGCGATGCTGGTGGATTAAATCACTAACCTCTCACCTTTTGCAGACTTGGGTTCAAAAACGTGTTTAAGTGCCAAGCCTTGACAAGTTTGGTAATTTCCCTTTGGGCCAGGTCTTGTCTACAATCTATTGATAATACCGTCAGGGTGGTTAGGGCTGTGATTCTTCAGTGTTTTTTGTTCTTATTTTTTCCATACTACAACAGTCCCAGATAAATAGAAGTATAGCAGCAGAAACCTCTCCAAAAGTGCCTTTCCAAATAATATCTATTTCTTCCAGGAAACTGCCATAAACCAGAATAGCAAAAATCATAGTAGAAGCTACGTCTACATGCTTGGACAAACAATTCCCTTTAATGCATGCTTAATCTTCCAGGATGATTAGATTATTTTATAATAGCCACCAGTTTAGATTAACTGGCAGTCTCCACATACGTTGTTAGAGCAATAGGGCAAGGATGCATGTGTGGTTGTAGTGACAGTGATGGAGGGAGGTTTCAGGTGAGGACAGAAGTGCTTTGATCAAGCCATCAGCAGCAGCAAACCTGCCCCTCACTTCTGGGGCCAAGCTGTTCCTCCTTGCACAATGTGGGATTGCAACCTCTATCTGCTGAATGCATCTCCCAGAGGTGTAAACACCCACTGCTAAGAAAGAGCAAGAAACTCTGCTTCTAAGTGAAGAATGTCAGCACAAATGAAAGATGGGGAGAGAGGACTTGGCTCTGTCAGTCTCCGAAATGGAGCCTCGCCCATCCTCACTCTTAATGTCCAGGGAAATTGCAGTCTCCCCTCTGTGTTAAAGCAAGACAGTCACAGAAACATTAAACTCTGCAACCAACTTTTCACTGAGACATTTCCAAGGCAGCAGCTTTTCTCCCCTGTCAAACCACCAAGGTTGCCAATAAAACTTTGGGCTGTTTGCATCCTGATGGCTGAAGTCCCAAAGACTTGCGACAGGCTGATAGATCTAGATGGCACCAGCTTCCCTATGTGTTAAACCAGTTATTAAACAGGTGAAGTTCAAGATGGAGCAACTGTGTGGTAATGGGAGATTTGAATATACTAGCTTCAAACCAGTCCCACCTCCTTGGTGAGGCATCAGGAAGAAATAACACCTATTTTTGTAAAATTCATTCGCTGGGACAAAGTTCTCCATGCTCTGTAGCCCCAAGGGAAGAAAGAGCACAGGAGTTCATACCCAGAACATGGCAAAACCCCATTTCTGCAGACCAAAGGGCTCTATACACTTCTTTATAACCTGAATTCATGAGCTGAGACCTCTGTCGTATACATAGAAGCAGGGTTCAGTGTAGAATAAGGTAGCATAATATATCGTATCTGTAAAATAGGATATTGAGTGTCATTTAGTTGCAACTCAAAGGATTTTAAAAGTTCCAGTCCTATATCTGTCATTTATTTCATTAATATATTTTTGATTTGGCTCAATAATAGCAGACTTAGGTGCCATTTATATGTACCAGCAAGTGCTGCAACAAACTTTGCAAGTTCCCTTGCTCTAGGAAAATGGGTTTGGGGGGATATTGTAATGCACTTGGAAAACAACAGTAAAAGCATGTTTCCTCTCCTCTCTACCCCAAATAGAAAAAAAAAAAAATCATGAAAATATTCCCAAGTACCTTTCAGGGAGGTAAAAGCCTATTTTTTTGAACAGCTGAGTGTTTGGAAACCAGTTGGATTGGAGGTTGTCTTATTTTAGATTACCATCTGTCTTTGTTCAGATCTCTGGGTCAGCTTTGCCGGTATAAACTCAGCTCTGGGAGACTATTCCTTTGGTGGTGCCACCCCAGCCTCATGATACATGGGAATCAACAAAGCCCTCACAGTTATCTGTGCATTCTCTCCTTGTCTCTCTCCCTTACTATCTGTGTCATGTTTGCTCAATTTACTACACAACAAGTATTTCCACTTCCAGCAGGGTCAAGTGAGCTCATAAAAAAAAATCCGTCTGTCTCCATGCATCACCACTAGGAGTGCCCATCAGGTCCAAATCAGAGTCTATTTTCTGTTGCCAAGCAATAGGTGATGGTGTATAGAGGAGACAGGGGTTAATCCACAGGGTTGAGAGAGTATCAGTCGCATGTTTTAACTAGCAAAGGGGAGCACCGATTGCTGGGAAGCTGGTGAGTCAGCGGCAAATGTCTGTGTTTGTGTATGTAGGTGTGTGCAAGAGAACAAGAGGCATACCCAGGCATACACACTGAATTACTCAGGACCAGAATTATTTGTCTTCAAGTGGATGCGGCTCCCACCAAAATCAAGGAAAAATTATTCTGTCCTCCTGGCCAAATGCACTTTTGTTGAGCACTGCCTTGTCTTGTGCTGAGGATGCTTCTGGGTCTCTGTCAGGACACGTCACAGCAAAGCTGACATGGGGAATGGGACATTTCTGTTTTTCAAAGGAGTTATTTTGTATCTGTAACATCTGATTCTATCGCTTACAGCTGATCTTTGCCTGCTGGCTTCCCTATGAGAATTTAAATTCTTCCTAACCCCCATAAAATCTGGGTTGGCAAAGCTCCAGGATTTTCATTTCATGAACATTTTTGCTTTTCTTTCTTGCTGGCATGATATTGAGACCTTTTCAACATTTCCCTGAAAAAAGTCACATATTCTGACCAAGCTATAACCCGGCACCTTGAATGTTCTCAAGGGATGAAGAAGTTGTGGGTTTAGGCACCTTTAATTCATTCCTTCTTTTTTCTTCCCATACTGTAACTACCCCAGGTGGAGCTTCTGGAGGTACAATTTTGTTTAATGACACCACCACACATGCCATTATCACTCATATCATAGCTTGATGTCATCCAAACTTGTTCCACCTGCTTTTTTGCCCTGTCCATCAGGAAGCACAATATCACCCTGAGCCAGGCTATTAAGAGATTTGCATACCATCTCATTCATTTTAAGAATCTGGTTCCTTTAATGCATCCATTGAATTTTTAATCTCGGGGTCAATAGATGAAGCATGGCACTAAGCACAGCTCTTATGTATAACTGTAAAGGAAACGTAAATCTGTCATCGAATGTGCTTCGGTGCTCCCCTTCCTTCCCAACAGTGGTATTCAAACACTTCATAAATGCTACCGTGTGCGTCCTTCCAGCACACCTCTCAGCCAAGGAAGCTACTAGTCTCATTTCAGAGGTAGGAACTCACGGTACAGAGGAACCATGTCACTTCACGGTCACCCTGGAGGTTCCCCTTGGAGTGACGAACCCTGGCTTCCTCAGCACCCACTCCATTGTGCTTCCCCTCTGGAAATACATGTAAACATCTGTTTTGAAAAATGAAACACTGACCAAACACACAAGAAGCTCCTTTTCCAGTATGGACAAGCCATTAAATAGACATCACCCTGCCCCATAAACCTGTGACTGTGTGAGGAGCCTGGATCTGTGGCAGATATAGTCCAGCTTATCTCTGGGTTGGCAGTTACCTGGGTGGCACTAATGGGTGCTGGAAGAGGCTGAGCCCATTGGTGGGGTGTGGTGTTCCTAGAACGTGCTGGCTCAATTGGCAAAAGCAGCCATGCCCCCAGGCAGAGGTGCTTCTTGCAGCACTGTATCTCAGGGAGGTGTCAGAGCCAGACTAGCAGACTGCTCCTCCCAGAACATGTCTGAGTCTGTCTCCTCCCAGAGACGGGATATAAAAGGGCAGCTGCAGTAGGCAGCTGACTTTTAGCAGGCAACATTGTGCAAATCAGACCTCCTTGGGTAAAAAAAGGCAAAGTTTCTACCAGCAGAAGATGGGTTTCCCTTGCCTGAGAAGCTCTCTACTGCAGCCCTCTCAGCTTGAGGATGTGCCGTGCATTAACCAGCATGTTGGGTTTAACCCTGGCTCCCAGAGACATAATTAATTAATTAATTACAAAGGAACTTCAGCTTTCCTGTAAGAAGACAATCCTTCCCCCTCAACTTTCCAGACCTACTGTGGTGTTCCTAATGTCACTTAGGCCTCAAAACTTTGAAAGAAAAGAATGAAATATCTCAAGTTCTTCTTGGTTTTATTAGTAGCAATACATCTGATTTTCTGAAACTTGACTCATGCTGGTTGAATTTATGGGGCTAACAGTGTTGGGGTCCTTTCCTTTCACAGTGGGGCTGAAAAATTACTTGTTGGTGCTTGAAGAGCAATTGCACACCATCAAGCAGAGGAGACTTCCTTTGAGAATTGCTGGGGGGAGGGCTTGAAGAGGAAGAGGGTTTTTTTGCTCTCTGCTTGTTTTGGTTTGTGAGTCTCTCTTATCACTGTGCATCAGACCTGTGTTTATTGAATCTCCACCAGTCGCTGAGATCTATGGCATGATTAACAAGAGATGCACGCAGGGAGTGGAGAGGGTGGCTTAAGAAAGGGGAGGTGCCTAGGGCAAGGATGTAATGATTTTCTTGTCCTTTCCACAGAAGGAATGCACACATTGAGCGTTTGCACAGCATCCAGCGCAGCGAAGCCCTGATGTGGTGAGAGCCTTCTGACTAATATATTTGGAGTGATAAAAGTGACTACTATCTGCTAATGAGAGTGGTGGGAATGAAAAATGAATCCTTATTTTCATCATTTTCCAGGAATGCAGTTCCTTCTGGCTACCCAGGAGTTCATCTACCATCCAGCTGCTGTGTGGGCTGTGACTGAGCATGCGATTAGGAGAAGGGAGATTAGTGGTTCTTCAACACCTTCTTAATGTAAAAATGGTGTATTTGGATACACGATATAGGTATCTTCAGATATGCTGACCTAAATGTGATACTTAAAAAAAGAAATACTGGTAGGGTTCTCCGAAAATTTAAAATAGGTCTCTAGGATATAGACAAAAATCTTTGGGTTCTAGTGCTGTGTTCAGCCAGGGCAGGAAAGTACACAAAGGACAGATGTTGGTGTTCAGTATCAGTGTATTCCTTATATTCTGGAGTTTGAGAACATCTCTGGCTTGCATGGCTCTGTTAAAATCCAGACCTTTCAAACCTGCAGAGACCAACAATAATAAAAGTCAACCACACTTTTGACTAGAGGCGAAGTCTAACACCAGACCTGGGAAAATAGGTCTTACGAACTCTCTGTCATGATAGCCACCCTTCAGGAGTCTGTTTTTCCAGGACATCTCTCAGTCATCTTTTGCTTCATTTCTTTGGAGTAATATGGCCTTGAAGTTCCTAAGATTCTGTGCTATAAAATTTAATAGAAAATGATTTGCTAGAAGATTTCTCTTTTACAGGGTAGAACAAAGAAGAATCAACCTATAAAAAACTTGTATTGCCTCTAAAGATGGGAGGAGAACCAAAGCCCTGGCATAAAATAAAAGGATACATCTTAAAATAAAACAAAAATGTAATTAAGAGTTTGAGTGTATCAGCAATCAGCTGATGCCACCCAAGTGTTCAGTGATGTTCTTAGCATCAGTGAAGACTCAATCATGACGTGTCAGAACATTACGCAATAATTTTAATGTGGCTTAAAAATATCTCTGCAGCCGTGTAATGTAAAGGAATTAATTACAACACGAATTCATGTCTGAAAAAGTCAGAGATGAAGCAACTTTCTATTTTGTTTTAAATTTAAACCAGAAGGGAGGAAATCAGAGATATAATGAATTATCCTGTCATCAAATTTTGCATATATAGGTGTTCTGATTTTATTTTCTCCTGTAAACAGCTCCCACTGATCATGGTCAAGAGGAAGATGCTGAGCCAGGAATTTTCTAAGCCCACAAACCATGGGGTACTGTCCCCAGAGCAGACTGGTTTCTGATCTTAGTCCTCCCTATGTTTTCTTGGAAATTAATGTCAATCAAAAGATCCAGGATATATTACTCGCTTTGAAAATAGTGATGGAGCAGGCTGTCTAGTCTGAGCAGTACTGGATGGAAAGGGAAATGTGAACCAATACTCAAAAGCAAGACAGTGGAAACTATGAAAGAATTGGTGTTTTGTGATACTGGAGTTGCTCAATTAGGACAGACATAATTTTCAGCTGCTTTACCAAAGTGAAGGGAAGTTTCAAGGGAAGTTTCAGTTTTGTTGTTTAGATATGAAATCTGTATTGAATATATCTATAACTTAGAATTTGGCAGAAATGGTCTTTTTTTTTTTTTTTTAGCTCTGAATTCAGTACATACATTAAAATATAAATAAAATAGAAGAAATGAAATGAAGTTCAGACATAATTTTGTGGATAAGAACCTGTTTGGAAATCATTGCATTCTAATTTCTTATATATCTTGTGAGTGCAGAAAGGTTAACTTTGTATTTAAATAACAAAAGAGTAACACATGCACAAATTTTACAATAATGAGATGCAAAGTCATAGTGTCATGGAACAACTACTATTTCTTGTATCAAGAGGCTGCCTTAAATTAGAAATCCAATGTTAGACAGCTTTGTCATTGACTTTTTACAAATGAACTATGCCTCACCTATAGAGCAACACTATTATTTCCCACATCATTCTACTTTCTCAGCTAAATGAGCCACTACAAAATAATCATATTTAGTCATTATACAATGTTTTTCTTCCCATGTTAATAGCAAGAAAAGCTAAAATGGAGTTTGAGGCTAACATTTTCCGGAGAGACTTCTCATTCTGGAAAATTCAGGTTTCTAACATGAGGGAGCCTTGGACTGATTCTCTGAAGACGTGAGTACCTACAGCCTTATGTTGACCACATTTTCCAGTCATGAATTGTCAAATGTGTTTTCTCAATTTGAAAAGCTCTTGGCCTGATTTTTAGAAACTGCTGAATACCCAAACTCTGGGAAAATTGGGCTCAACTAAAGCCACTGATCTCCTCTCCCCACCAGTTGCTTTTGAAAGTCTTGGCAATGGACTTCAACTCAAGTTATTGAAATCTCCAACAGCAACCGCATGACTTCAGATTTCTGACAAGAGACTGTTTTCTGGAGCTGGCATATGGTCCTTTACTTTTGCTACTTTCAGTACTTGCATCCAACACACTTTAATGATAGTAAGGTTTTTTTGATTAATGAGTGGCAATTTTTCTCAGGACTCAGCTGACCCATACTTCCCAGCTCCCAGGTATATCTTTGGCCGTGGTGAAATGTCTACCAGGCTTAGAGTCAACCAGCTTATAACTGGACTTCCTTCTACTCTTTCTGATATTGCACTGGGCAACATTGACAACGCCGTTTAGGAACATGAGGAGCTATCTCCCAGGTATGTCACAGGAAACCTTGAAATACTTGAACAGAAAGATGCAAATAAGATCGTTGTGGTTCCTGTAGAATTCCCTCAGGGGAGCTGGGATATCATATGCTCAGTTATTGCAAAATTGAAATGATTCTTCCTGCAGATATGGAATGCATTTGAAAGTAACAGGTTTTCAAGGAACCCTATCTCTCTCTCTTTTTTTTTTCCTCCTCCATTTAAATGCAGTTTTAAATAAAAAGAGACAGCAAAGATTCCATATTGTGACTCTTATTTATTTTTCTTATCAATTTTAGCTCCACTTTTTCTAATTTTTCAGGCCAAAGGATGATATACAGAGACAAAAGCCCTGCAAACTCCTTCTGAGACATGGAAATCAAAATATATATTTTATTTTTCACAATAAAACTTCTGCAACATAGATGTTGATTCCACTTCTAACATGCAAAATAGACCATAGTAATTTACATTACCTTTTCAAATCCTTTTGCACTTGTTAATTAATATATTCTTAAAAGACTCAGAGTACAGGAAGAAATAGGTAGTATCCCTTTCAAAAAGAGTCTAGGCAATAAGAAAAGACTTCCTTTGGCTGAAATAGGAGTTGGTTAATGTGTAAGATGGAGGAAATGGAAGATGACTACAGCTTGTTTTTTACCAGGCAGCCAGAGAAAGAACATTTTTTTCCCCTGAGGAAAAGAGCAAATGTGAAAGACAAATCCAGATAGCCCACAGCTACCTGGTGTAAACACCAACAGCTTTGGTGTGGATAGATGCATTCAGAGACCCAACCTTAAGCTGGCTTATTTCCCTATGAAAAAACATCACAATAAAATGCCAAATTTCTGTGGGTAATATCTTAAAAATAGGAAGAAAGGAAATTCTCTGTACCTGAAATCCCAACAACTTGATACTGAAAACTGAAATTTTCTAAAAAAAAAATTCTCTAAAAAACAACAACAGTAACGACAACAAACCAACCCAGAAACATTTTCATTGAAGAACAAACAATGAGCAGGAGGACATGTGCTGGCTCAGTGAGGTCAGCCATGAAGTTGGCAAGCTCTGCATCCCAGAATAAAACACACTTTCTGGTCAGAGCCTCATTTTTTCTTTATGGAAGGATATCTTTTACATGATCTCCTACTCCCTCTTTTATCTCCTCATTTCAGATGTGTATACATAGGTGTCTGCTTTTACATACATTTCTGGATGACCTTTTGGGCTTTGTCTTATTTAAGCACCAATTCTCAAACTAGAGGAAACCATTACACACTTTCCATTTTATCGTAGCACCTGCAAAGCCTGCTGATATAATCCAGTGTAAGTGGGACACTGTAGGAGAATTTGGTGCACAGGGAGAATGTGTTTCCTGTTCACTGAAGAGGTAAAAACGGAATCACCATTCTGACTCATTCAAGAAGCAAGCTTCTCTGAAGATCACATGCCTGCCGAGCCAATGTTATTTTTGGCAGCTCTTCATGGAAAGCTATGGGTTTTGTTCTGCCACATCTGCTCTCTCAAGTAGATTTTGCTTTAGATGAGCCTGCTCCACCTTGTACTTTTCTTTTTTTTTTTTCTCTCTTGGTTTGGGGGGCGGGAGGGTATGACGGAAAGGGTTTTAGTTTGAATATTACATTGCAATAGCATATTTTCATGGCAGAAAAAAAAGGTCTCCCCTCTGGGCCTTAAACAGTATTTCCAGCTATTGTGTGTACTCCCCGACCCTTACACTGTTTCTAAGAGAAATGATTTCTTTTGCAGATGTTGAAAGGAATACATTCACAAAAGACTCTGAGGACCTTTATAATAACTAGGGGACTGGGGCATACAGATGTGCCACAGACAAATGGGGCAGTGAAAGAAGAGAGTATTTTACATGGTGGGGAATACGTGTAGCTTTGAAAATCTGATAGACAGTGAGGGTGCCTATTTCAAGGAGCAGGGCTTGTATGGTGGGTTCAGAGGCCAGGCTGCGTTAAGCCAGCCCATTGTGTTACCCAGCAGGAGCCAGAGAGACACAGTTTAGTGAAAGCCACAGGCTAATCTTCAGCACTGCTTTGAAATATGATTTTTGTTTTTAGCGGCACTTGGTTTTGACTGTGCCGCAGTTGTCAGTGTTGGAATGGGGCACTTTTCAGCTATTAGAAGGCAAATATTTGGAAGCTGCACATCAGTGCTTTAGTGATGCCTACATTTATGCAAGAGAAAGTGAGCTTACATGTATGTTTGTTAACGAATAAAGGTTAAATAATGATGTCCAGAATATGTTTGGTTTTCAAATTGTTGCATTGCTCTGGTGCGCTTTGCATATATTTGTTTTTTTCTCCCCTATCAATTTTCTGATTTGTGCTGGGGAAGAATAACTTTCTGAGTTGTAGTGGTTTCTTTTTTTCTTTCTTTCTCCTTTTCAAAAGTACTAACCCTGTACCCCTTTGCTTGATGACTCATTCCCTTGTCCTTCACACAAAACATCCTTTCAACAGTTTAGCAGTGAAAACATCAGGCCTGTCTCTTTGTCACAAGGTTATTGTTTTCATATCTCTCAGAGCAAGACCCTGGGATAGCTCCACTGACAAATTAGCAGCTGTGTTGAATAAGCAATTACGTCAAGGCAATATTAATCTAGGGGCCTAGGTAGAGTGGAGAAGGTGCGTGATTTCAGCATAGGAGGAGGTGCTGAGAGGACAACCTATGCGATCTCATTAGATAAATGCACAGCACATACTGGTGGGATCTCATTAAATGTTTAATGGCTGTATAAGTCTACATCGGCTTTCCTAGAGGTGTGCCTGGTCCTCAAAGATAATGGAGCTTTTCTCACTAAAAATGGACTTTCTCATATAAAGAAAAAATCTCATGAGGTAGACGCTTTTCTCCGTTTTTTTGTCCTAGCATAGACATGCACATAGGAAATGGGTTTACATCCAAAACAATCTTTTAAATGAATGAATGTGTTATTGCAAGCCTCCTACCACCTCCAGGCTGAGGGGCCTCGGGAGCGTTCCCATGAAATCCTCCTGTTTTCAGAGTATTTTTATGAAACGCTGATGAAATGAGAAGCTTCAGACATTCTAGCAACAACTGCTCCGGAACAGGAAAGTTAGTGCTTGCCTTAGATTTTCACAAGCTGGAATCATCCAGGAAAACTGACACCGAAAATATTTTCCTATGTACCCTCACAAACCAAAACTGCTGAGTTTCACACGGCTGCTCTGCTCAAGAGCTCTGCTTCCTGCGTGGGTGTTGTACTTGCTGACTTACACAACAGGGGAAAACTGAGCCCGCTTTTGACCCCATCCTGTGCACAGCCTGCAAGGCACCTGAGGAACAGTTCCCAGGCCCACTACACCTGCTGAATCTCCAATACTAGTGGTCACCTTCAAACCAGAAAGGACAATTCCTGTTCTTCCAGCTTAGGGCTGCAGACCAAGAACAGATGGAAGCAGGAAGGAAGGGAAGTGGAAGACAAAGATGACTGCTGTTGGACCAGGAACATCTTTTAAATCATCGTAAGTCAACACGCATTAATTCATTTGCTTTATTCCGACGGGGAATTAGCACAGCTACATGCAGAGTAGTTACAGGATGCCACATTGATATCCGTCACATAAATCCCTCATACGGAAGGTAAAGGCTTTGTGCAATAGATCTGAACATTTGAGTCACAGACTGGCTTTTCTTAGTTGCATTCCTAAAACCTCCCCCAAATTGTCCCAAGGATGTGCAGCTAAGTGGATGAAACCCTAGCTGAAGGCTCACAGCAAACCGTAAAGAGTACAGAGGCATCTAGCTAGACAGAGGAAGAAACCTGGACATGAGGCTGAGTGGGGGAACTAAAGCAGTTGTGGTGGAAAGGTGCCTCCTAAACTTTCTATTTTTGGAGGAGCGAGGGTTGGCTTACCAGTGGAATGAGCACAGGAAATTTTGTTTTTGTGTACAACAAAACTTTGTTTCTGTGTGTGTTTTGTGTAACTTTGCACTCAGAAAATAATGCCTGCCACCAAGGCTGTGTGCCTGAACCTCTGAGCTCTTCAGCTCCATCCCAGACACCCATCAATGTGCACTGTTGAGACAGCATCTGTAATGTTTGTTCAAAGCGTGTCCTTGTTCTGGGTAAAAACTTCGCCTTTTAAAAGGAAGGCCACCCCACTGAAAATGCAAACCTCAGCAATGTCTTTCTAACACACACGTATTTGATCTCTTCAACACCCATGCAATTCACTGTATCACAGATATGTTGGTCCATAGGCAGGAGCACGCTAATATCTATTTCAAGACTTTGGCAATTTGGGCTGGTTCAGTTCTACTTGTATCCTTAACCTCAAACTGAGATTAGAGCCAGACTCACGTCAAGTGTCCCACAGCTAACCTCTAAACTAATTTTTATTGCCTTGAAGAGAAGGATTGAGAAAAATATTTATAGGCCCTGGAAGAACAGTAAAAGTTTGCAAGCATTTAGGGCTTTTACTCAATAAACCTTTATGTGCCCTTCATGCACCCATTCAGCTCTGAGAAAAAGTAAAATAAATAAATAAATAAATAAATATAAAAAGCACAGGGAAATCGTGCTCTGACAGTAAGTCGAAATCTCATAAATTCCAGATAAAACCAATACCCACATGTAAGAACCCATCTGCAGCCAGCCTACTGTACAAGTCCAAAGGCAAGGACAAGAATTAGGATGGTTCATGCCTTTCTTCAGACTTCTCCCTTATTCCTTTCCATTTGGGTCAAAAATACTCTCAAACCTTTTTATGCTGTTTGTTACTCTGTGCCCAACTTCTCTGTGATTCTTCTCGTTTGTTTCCTTTTGATGTTTTGTATTAAATGAAAGTTCATTCCTAATATTTGCACTCCCTGAGCAACCATATGTCCTGCCCTCCTCTCTCCTGAAACCTGAATCCCATTCTTCCTGTCTCCTTTCCTGCTCTTTTTCCTTTGCCCCATCTGCCTTAATGCTCACTTTTCTCTCTCACAGACTATGACTTCAAAAACCATCTCTTCCATGGCATCCTCTATGAGCTTTGCCTCATGGCTCTCTCATGTGCTTTCAGTATTCAATCCTAACCTCTCTGGGGGTTTACTGTCTATTGGGTTTATAAGGACGTTCTAATCTTTTTGCATGCAAACTGTTAAACCATCTGATTTTGCAAATAAATCAACAGGATTGGCCCAGGTCTTGGTGCAAAGGACGGACAAAACTTTTCTTCCCCCATCTCAGCAACCACCCCTTTTCTTCCACTTCCCCACATTTCAAATTCCTCTGTTGTTATAGCCCAGCCCACGGGCTTCTTCAGCCTATGAGCCCATGCTGTGATCGTGTGACTGGATCACTCAGATAAATAACTTTGTTATTACCAGTAATAACAGAATTAAGAGTAAAAGGCTTTGTAGATTCTCTGTTAGATAAGGCTCTGATTTCCTATGATGAATAATGAGCAGCACAAGCAGTTAAAAAATTGCCCCATCGTTGTCATTGGTATTTGATTGTGGTTTTGTTTGGAGGTTGAAACAGAACACGTGACAGTACTTTGCTGGTACTCGTATGAAACACTAAAATAAAAGCCTAGACCAATCAGGACAGGTAAGACAAAGTACAGAAGGAAGGAAAAATCAATGCTTCGCCTTGGGAAAGGAGAGCTGAGAAGCAGAGAGATGAAATGTCTCACAGAGCAGATATGGCAGAACTGAGAACCTAACCCAAACTGCTGTTGCTTGATCCTTTTGGTCTAATTCATGCAAAAGCTAGGTCATGAGTGAACATAAAATATTCATTAGCCTGAGAATCATTCACTCTGCAGTGTCGGCTGTGGAAATGTTGACCCGTCAATAAATTATTTGGACAGGCTGCCCCAGACCTTGCCCATATGTTGAAAAGAAGTTTTCATAATAACATGCCATTTCTAGCACAGCAACATTCAGGACAAGCATGCTTACGCTGCCTCTTCTTTAAAAGTAAATTTGGTCTAAGTCCAAATCTAGGGATACAAAATGTACATTTTAGCAGCCAAGGAGAGCACATGCAGGGGAGCCTGGGTAGAGCAGCCACAGGTCCATAATTTGCAGCTCTTCAGTGCACAATGAATTTCTGTAGTTTCACTGGCTGCAGCTTGTCTGATCCAGTTACAGTCCCAAACATGATCTGATTCCTGGGGGGATGCTTTTTTTTCCTGGGTAATTTCTCTACTCAGCTTTATACTCTCATTTGTCATTTGCAGTAAATATACTGAATTTCAATTTTTATTTCTTTGCAAAAATATGTCCAGAAGGCTGCTGCACCAACATGAATCTTTTTCTTGAACCCTCACTGGCTGGAGACTGGGTGAAAATATCATCTCTTCTGGGAAAGAGCTGAGCTTAGACTGTGATACTGGACCCTGCCATGCCAAAGCTATGTTTGCAACTTGAGATTCATTTCCTGGCCTGGTGGAAGAAGTATGTCCATTGCAAAGGAGGTTATATGCAACATAGTCTCTGCAGGCTTTGTCCTTCTCTGGTGCAAAAATGGAAGAAGTCAAAGCAAAGCACAAGAAACAGAAGAACTGCAAAGGAGACACCTCTCTACTCGCCATCTCTCTGCACCCTGTGGCAAGTAGCAGAGGAAAACAAAAACAACAACAAAAAAACTTGGAAGAGAGTCCTCATATTTTTGAATTTGTTTTGTTGAAATGGTTCCTATAAAGCTGAATTAAAATTAAAAACAATGACTGTGACTAAAGCTACTCCAGCAGGAAACCAGGAGCACATTTCCGACAGGAAAGACAATGCATGGAACCACCTACTAGGGAAGGGGGAGATTCTTCATCCCTAGCTAACCTTTACACTACAACCAAGAAAAAAGCGGTGTGCAATTTTTCAAAAAAACATCTCAGCAGTTTAGGCCTTAGAGAAGCATGTTGAAAACCAAGAAAGCCACGACTTACCCCAGATGCCTAAACAAAGTGAGGAAATTGCTGGATAACAATATGCTGGAGCTCAGCAGAAGCATTGAGCTGTTCCCTTTTGAAATTCTCACCATTGGGAATAAGAGCCACATGGGGGATTGATCTAGATCCTGTTTCCAGAGACATTCAGTCTCTTGAGGATGTTTTGGACAATCTGGAGATGTAGGGACTTCAGCAAAAGGGTGAGCTTGCAGCCACAGACAGAGATTGCCCGGGGAAGCCGAGGCCACAGCCAACCAGGTCAACAGTAAGAGGATTTCTCCCCAAAACAGTGGATTCATTTTCCACCCAAGTGACACCAAAGAACATACAGGAATGAGAAAAGAAGCACAACTACAGAGAAAGGGCAGGAGAAGTGAAAAGGAGCAGCAAATAAATCCAAAGTAGAAGTACAAACAGAGATGAGGAAATTCAGGGAAAGTTGTCTCTCCTGCTTGCTTCTTCCAGACACAGCAAAGTGATGTCTGAAAAGTGATGAATCAGGGATCACAGGCAAGGACAGGAGCAACAAGGCTCAATTGTATGACCCGAGGCACAGATGGGAAACTAGAGCAGAGAGAGGGAAAGCAGAGAAAACTGTCAGATTTCTGTGGGCATTACCACGCTGCGTGTGCTCTTCATAAAACATTTATTGTAGAGGATGCCTTGCTCCTTTGATTTGGGATTCAGAACCTCGACCAGATTTAGACCAGGCATTTTCTTTCTCTCTTTTCCTTTGTCCTCTGTCTAATATTAATATAAATTAGGAAGAAATGTACTTCCCCCTTCCCACAAATATTAGCCTACAGAAAGCAGATAAAAAGCTATATCGTGCACGTCCAGGCCCCTAGAATTTGGGTTTCTCCCTAATTTTAACAGCTTAATTTGAAAGGCGATTAAAAAATACATGAATCTTTAGCTCATCACAACAGCATTAGCATGTGAGCATGAAGAAGCGCTTATTTGTCTTGGCAAGAACCAGAGCTGGGATAAATGATTCCAGCTGAAGATAGAATTATGTCTCTCAACTCCCAGCTAAATTTGGGGCCAAATACGTACTCTCTTCACTGCAGTAAATGTCACTTTCCCGATCCTAACACATCAGTTCCAGAGTATATTGATGCAATCCACTGCAACAGCAAAATCACTCCCGCTGTAATATTGCTCCCATAAAGCTCTGGATGGAGGCCCGATCGACTGCATCGGATAGCAATTACCTCAAATCAAATTCTCCCTTTCTGGACAGTGGTGGAAACGGGAGGTATCTTCACTGCAGGTCGATGGAGCCACCGCAGAGGACATCTGGAAGGAGGGGGTGTCGGGCAGAGAGATCGTGCTCATTTCCGTTTCTTCCCAGGGAAGCATGAAGCACTTCTGCTGCTCCCCAATTCAAGGAAAAGCACTCACACACCCAGCAACTACAAGGCTAAAAAAGAGAATCAGTGGCCAGGTGGCCCTCACAAAGCCAGCTCAGGCTCCTGTCCCCACGCATGGCGTGCCTCGCCTGGAGCACAGAGCGCTTGGCCACGTCCCAGAGGCAGCCAAGTGAAAGGGTCTCACCTGCTACCTGCAATCAATCCTTGCCTACAGTGTCAAGCCGACCTCGCTGGGGTCATTCGGCAAGGCTGAGCCATTGCTCTGTGTTTGTCAGGGGGGATCGGTTCAATGCTTCCTGCAAGGGTCAGTGGCAAAGGCTGGCAGTAATTTTCAGCTAGGTATGCGGAGGAGCAGGGGGAGCCTGAGGCACTACTGGCTTCAATAAATACTTAAGGAATTTAACAACCCAGTGCAGACCCTGTGTCAGTGGGTGATGATGATGTGATGGAGCTCATGCTCAGTGTACCAGAGCCCCGCCATTAAACATCTCTGCCACAGAGAGCAGCAGGGCGGCCATGCCATGCAGGCAATCCAATGAACAAATGGTGTCCCTGATCTATTGGGTTCCTCCAGATAATCGGAATCGGGTCCCACGAACACCGTCAGTGTCCTGGATGCACAACACTGAACTGACTCATGTGAATGGAAAAAAGAGGCCAGTGGTAATGTTCTGGCCAAACTGCACCACATCACAATACAGGCATTACTCATGCTGGGTCATTCCTTAAATATAGTACAATCATGCAATGTGCCTAGGCCTATGGGGTAAGTAAGGGCTTCTTTGTATTTTTTTAAACCCAGGAATTAAATTATTTTTTTTTGTAGCCTTAAAGGGCTAGAGATTTCAATAGAGGCTTCCATTTTGCAAAATGAAGGCACAATAACTACAGGAAGAAAAGAAGATTTTCTGGGCATAGAGCCAAACCAAGACACAGGTCACCTGGCTCCTATAATCTTCTGTGCCATAGACTCCCCATCTGCCTTCTGGCAAATCATTTATTCTACCCTCATCCTTTGTGCTGCAGCTGTAAGTGGGGATAATAATACATCTCTACATCACACGGCAAACGTGGGGATAAGCGTGATGGTATCAGCACAACTATTGCATAATGTGTTGGTGGGCTAGATGGATTACTGTCCCTAAGCACTCCCCACAAACTGCACATCTTGCTGCTTGTTTTTACCTTGTTTTGATCATCTTGCTGCTTGTTTGTACCTTGACAAGACTAAGCTGAAACTTCAGCATTATCTGTCACAGGTTTTACACATACCAAGACATTCTGCACAGTGATCAAGTTGCAGCATGCTACAGTTCTCCACTGAAAGTTAGAGATCAGCCCTACAGGAGCTGATGGGTTTCAAAAGAGTTAACTGATGTGGTCCTCAAGCAGACAAAGAAAGACAAGGAAAAATAGGGATAAGCTAAAGTGGGCAAAGAAGCTTTGCGTCCCAGCACCAGATGCTTCTGGTGAGGTTTTCACTACCATGGATGTGCCAGCAGAGCTGGTTGTGGGAAGGCATTTGGACTTCTTTCAGTTCAAATGGGCCAAGTTAACAAAAATCTCTGATCTTAGTAGCATAAACAAATGTAATTTAGACTGAAACAGGCCTGGGAGTAAAACTTGAGCAGGTCAATGTGCAGACTGGAGGGGTTCTACTGCTGGTAATGACCAACAGCCCTAAGGACTCTTCTGAATGAACTTGCTCTCTGTAGGAAGATGGTACTACCCATGAATCCCCCACCTCGTGGGCCAAAGTGGAAAGCAGGAATAAAGATGGAAGCTGCACATTGGTATGTATGTCTCAAAGATGATATTAGCCAGTGTGACATACAAGCTGACGAGGCCAGAAGCAATGGCAAATTACAAAGAATTTTTGGCTTGTCTATACTAATTTACTAAATGAAGCTAAACCTATTTAAACAGGGCTTAAACCATATTGTGTTGAGTTGGCACCAAAGTAACTCGATCCACTTTATATTGATTTAGTTACACCACTGCAATTTATAGACCATGCTGTTGTCTCCTACAGCCTTAGACTCCCCTAACTTCACCTTTGAATTGGGTTCTTAGGGGAAGAGCTCTCCAAAATACTTGTTCTTAATGTAAATTTTTAATGCATTTAATTATGAATGCTATGGGAGTGGGCAGCCAGCATCCCCCCAGGCGTCCCACACTATGGAGATTAGATCTTTAATGCTACATTGAGAATCCTTCCATCCGCTCTTTATCACAGTGCTAATGGCATCACCTCAAAAATACCCAGCCTGAACCCAACAGGAAAGAAGAAACAAAATTTGCACATGGTTTTTTGCACAATAATTCACGATATTTCATTAGACAACATCTCCATTAGGAGTCTGACATTTATATTCATGGTTGAGCAGAGGTATAACTTATGAGTTATCTCTTCTGTCTTTCTGAGTGAAGATTAATGTCATAAGTGTTCAGCAACCATGTATCATATATATACACACTTACACACTCAATGTGCATTATTTTTATCTTCTATGATCTTCAGGAGTGAAAGCACTTGAGACAACAGTTTGGGGGAAAAGCAGTTTCTGAATGTTGTCAGACTGTGCACAAAGCAGGGGACAAATTGTATCATCAGTTAAACAGTCTAAATAGTGGGCATACATCAAGCCAGGGGAAGCAGGCTGTGGTGAAGTTGTCACACACATGCATTATTTAATATGCTGTGCATAATTCTAGGGCTCTGTCCTAAATGCTGAGTTTATTCTTTGTGCAAAATGGGAAGAAGATGAGGAAGAGGCAATTATCTTTCTGCTCTCAGAGGGACCGAGCCCAGTAGGATCCAAAGCCTGTTCTTGCTCAAGTTAGAGGATATTGTATGAATTTCTACAAGAAAGTGATTGCAGCTAGTGACTGCTGTGGCTGAGCTCCTGGTGAAGCACTGTGCACTGTGCTTCACCCCCTTACTTTCTCCTATGCCAAAAGGCCAGGTGGTAAAGAAAAGGGAATGCCAATCTTGTGCTACCTGGGGATTTCCCTGTGACAGCTTTCTGTCTGCTTCAGATGAAAGCAGCTGAGCTCACAACACATCTTGAATAGTCCAGGACTCTTTTCTAGTGAAAATCCATTATGAGTATTGTATAATGAAAGTATATAACACACACAACTTATCACATGGCTCTCAAATTCATTACTGAGCACTCACCTATGAGCCTACAGATTTATAGACACTGGGATCGTTGGCCAAAAGGTGTTATGTAAGTGCAAACGGCTATGGTTGTTGGAAAGATCCTCCTGGATTATCCAGTCCAGCCACATGCATTCCCGTAAGTGCATAAACTGGTTGAGTGATTTGATACAAAAAATCAGTGCCCCATATTGTCTGTGATGATTGATGTCTCTTGAATTATCTTCTTGACTCTGATTTTCATCTTAATTAAAAAGGCTGGCTGGACCATGCCATGAGATAGAACAGGCCAGATTTTTATTATTCTGGTTAGTAACATCTCCTCCAACACAAGTGGGTTCAGCACAACCCTCTTATATAACCAAAAAGACAGCCTGCTATGGGATCTGAGTGCACATCCACCAACCCAAGTGCTCTGAACCCCCTTTTTACCTGTTCCATGACATCCCTACATCCAGCTTGCACAAGACAGCTAATTTCAGGCAGTTTAGACATATTTTAATTTCACTTGCTGAACTGCACAGCCATTTCTTTGAAGTATTTGATATGAGAAAGACCAGAAAACAAGCACAATATTCAGATTAAAGCTCTATTCTTTCCCTAATTTGCTTGTCACTTAGGCAAAACAGTAGAACAAGCAGCTGAGAAAGAACAAGAGCTCAAATCCAGGCAGTTCATCAGCAGCTAGTAAAGGTCTGGCCCCAAAATGCTTTCTGGTTTTGCTTGACTCAGTGCTGTGCCATGCAGAAAAGCCCAGCTCTGTCTATAGGAAGCAGTTTGGCCATTTTGCTGCATCCTTTTGCCCAGGCAACTAACTGTTCATTGTTCTCTCTGGAGAAATTTCTAAGCCCATTTGCCCTTATGGGCTTGTATGAGTGGGAGATGTCTCTGTGCAAATCCCTCCTGCAGCAAGGTCCAGAGGCTGTGAACACTTTTCTGCGTGAAATTAATTGAGCTCCTAGGGTCAGGAGGTTACGAGTAGGCTCATTATGACAAATGATTTCTGTCTGAGTAGGAAGACCTTTGGGGTCAGTTCAGGATTCTGCCTAAATTTTGTAATTACGCCTGCCTCAGGCCTTAAACAAACTAAGTGTCCCTTAACATGTGGAGGGAGGCAGCCTGGAGATTAGGGAATAAGCAGAATCAGCCTAGCTTAGTCTAGCAGGGCAGATTTTTAGCTGAAACTTTTAAATAAAAAACCTGACAAGCTCAATAGAGCTGGAGACAGGCTTAAAGCCTGACGGGGAAAGATCTGGAGTCTCGAGGAACTCTTTATCCCTGCAACGATTACAAGAAGTCCAGCTGGGAAAAGCTCATCATAATTCCTGCTTTGCCTGCGACTGAGACACTTCACATTGCCAAACCCCAAAGGATAATATGCGGCAAAATATGCAACTTGATTGTACGTGGAGCTGTATTAGTAACTTCGGGGCTTAGCTTGTGACTCATAACTCCGGCTGGATGAAGGAGCCATATGCCAGAAAGTCAGGCCAGATCCTAATTTTGAATAAAGGGACTTAGTCCAGGCTTTGTATGGTGCTTTTCCTTTGCAGAGAGCACTGGCAAGCTAGGGGAGAGAGTAGCCCCTCGCCCAGGTCACTGCTGAGGATCCTGGCTGCTGCCGTAGGTAACATGGAGAGGGATGGGACTGTCCCCAGTAGTGGACTCACTGCCCATAACTTCACTGTCTACAAGTTATCTGAAGTTAGTCAATGCTCTCCAGCAGGGAAACTCAAACAAGAGGGGTGGCCGCATCCAAAGGATGATTCAGCCTGCCCCTGAAATAGATGGGAAGCATCTGCGTTGGATGAAGCTTCTCTAGAGAAAGTCTGGACTTCCTACAGCTTGGAGAAGGATCTTTAATTGAGGTGAGATGGAGGCACTCAAAGCCCTGGAGAGCCCAACCTGCCCAGCCTGAGGTAGATCTGTGGGACTGCTGGGCATGCTCAAGTGCCCCAGCAACATCTCATGTCAAAGAGCCCCTTTCCAGTTACCTTACATTATGAATCGTTGGAAAAGCTCTCTGCATGTGATTCCTCGAGCCCAGAAGGGGATACAAAATGTTTTCTCATGTTGCTGGCCAGACAGATGTGGGTAGATAGAGAAATGAGCAATTGGAGGAAAAGCACTTTCCTGGAAGTCTCTGTTGGAGTACAGTATCTGATGGCCAATGGCCACATGAAATATCAATTCATTAATTTAATTAAATTGTATATGTATCCACATAATACATATTGCTGCATTTTTAGATATCTCTGCAAGATACTCCATGAAGCACACAGCAAATATCTAATCTTGTTTAAAAACATTCACTATGAAACCTTTATTGGCTATGAAAGCTGAGTACAATTATTAGGATTTAAATCTGAATTTCTCAGACACTTACATCTCACATTTTTTCTCCTCACTGAACAGTTAAGTTAGACGTTTGTATAACTCAAAATTGGAGATGAAAAATGAATGGACATTCAGGTATTTCCTTCAATATTTTTTTGAAAATCAGGCTAGTCATTTCTCCCAAATTAGGCCTCCTATTATGATTTGCAGCATTTTATTCATTAGTCTTTTTCTTACAGCACATTTTCCTCTAATCCTGAAAAACCATAGGAGCATAGGATTGCTTGAGTATATTTTAATTATTCATGTAAATTAAAGAGACAGAATAAAAATTACATATTCAGAAAAAAGGGTCTGTCTTTCTCTTAACACCCTTTATAAAAGCAGAGTGTTTTCTATTTCATCATTTTTCACTGGTCTTTTATTATGCTTTATTGCACTCTGATCACCATAGACTCTTAGAATAATCTACAGATAAGCAGATTCACGGTTTTTTTTGAATACGCCTATAATTGTGTCTGTGTGTCTGATTTTTTTTTTCAATGATTGCATGATTACATGGATTTGAAATGGCAACACAATATTGGAAGTGTTTTTTTAATCACATTTAGTGCAATTTTTATAAACTCATAACATTAATGATAAAATAAAATGAAAATGTCAAATTTATTCTTAAAAATGGAATTGTGTATATTTCACAAAAATTTATTCTTAAAAAGTCTAATATCTGACTTTTGTGAAACTTCTAGTTTTATTCTATTTTGAAATAATACTGGATATTTCTTACATCTTAGAAGTAACTTTTCAATCTCATTTTTGAAGCTGTTGGATAAAAAGTCAACTTATGTACACAGTGAAATGACAACTGTTAAGTAATACTGGCCAGAGTAACCTAGAGAAACACTCTGTAAATATGCCTAGGACTTTTTCCTATGAATAAAGATGATCTCAGTTGGTTTTGGGTTTCTCAGAGAATGCAGTTAATAATGTGTGATGATACTATTTATAGTGTCTTCCCTGTGCAGATCCATAAAATAATATCCAGAGAGGCTGGCCTCATCTTTGTTTTGGATTTCAAAAGCAATTCAGAAACTTAGGTTAGGCATGCAAGCCCAAGAGGAGGTGCTGAGGACAGGATTCAGCCGACTTGCCTCCAAGATAGACAATGAGGAGATGGAAAACATGAGGCGAGAGGCAGGAGGTGAGCACATCCTCCAGCCCAACCCAGGGATGGCACTGCTTCTCCTCTCCCGAGCAGAGTCTCCCTGTGGTCTCTGGCAATTACCTGTGCCCAGATTTTTAGAACTGGGCACATGCAATTGCATGTTTCATTTGCCCATATAATTACCGTAATTGTGACCACATTGTGGTAATCGTACATGCAAACAATCAATTAGACATCCAAAGTGGAAGATGGCACTTCCTGCACTGTCCTCCAAAGACCATTTTCAGCTGTACCTTGATGGCTGAGCACCCACAGCACCATCACCTTAGCACGTGCAGCATTGTGCAGTATGCACTATCTTTCTCCGGCGCAGAATTAGTCTACACAACCTAATCAGTCATTTCCCATCAGTCCCCCCAAATAGTGCCTTTTGGAGACAGCAGTGCAGATAGTGATTGGCAAGTATGTCTAGCTTGTGATGTGCCAACACTTGAAGCACGAAAAAAAAAAAAAAAAAATTACCAATGAAGCTGTTAAGGCAGGAAACTCTATTAAGAACCCAAGGGAGAAGTTGCTTCCCTGATTACATATAATATGCACCATGTACTCTTAGTGTACCCAGCAATTGTAACAGAACTCCCTTGGGAATTGTGTCGTTGGCTGGCCTGCAGCCAAAGCTGTCATGCTGAAAGTGCCGTTCTACCCTGAAAAGTGTCTCTGCAAAAAAACAGCATCATTGGGTTTCACGTTTATGGTCTCTTAATGATCCAGCATCAGATGTGCTCAGCCTACACGTGAAAACAGTTTTGGGGACAGAAGTTGTTTAGGTTTTGGAGTGGTTTCTCTCTGCCCTGCTAGAAATTGTGATGGAAGCATGGAGTAAAGCTTGCTCTTTTTAGACAAAAATAGAAAGTATTCATTTTTATTCATGACAGGAGAATTGAATAAACTTCTACTGAATTCTATAGAATGACTTAAAAACTTCACATGATGGTACATTTACATTCTATATATAGGCCATTAGATAAATAATAGCACCCTATTGATTAATAGCATTCCCAAAACCCAAAGTCAATACATGGAGGAGCTCTCATTGACTTGCTCTGCCTTTGGATCAGTTCTTTTAGTCCTAGCTGAGGAGTTTTCCAGAGATGGGAAGGGAGGGGACAGGGAGGTTGAAACCTTGATCTCATGTGATTTGTTCTGATGACAGACATTGAACTGAGCTGAAGAGAAGTTTGTTTTATTTTTTGCCGTTATTATTTCTATTAGAGAATACAGTTTCAATTAAAAAGAGCTTTTTTGGGGAGGGGGAAAAGGTATTAATCTAATGAAAGTGCTCTAAATAAAATTAAAAAAAAAGTGACATTTTTCAGAGCACAACTATTTTGCTTTTTCATTTCATTTAGTCTCAGTTTTTGAAATGGACTTTATGTGAAATAGTAAAAGGTAGAAAAAAAATGTCACCCAACCAACTCCAGTATATCAAAACAGAACTTTTCTACTAACTCTAATGTTTCCTTTGTGAAATGCATTTTTGCAAAATTACAGAAGAAATAACCTGAGTCTTTCAGAAACTGTTGAGGCAAATATGGAAAAACACGTTTTTAACATGTTAATTTTTGATTGTGCAATTTGCTGTTCAGTCTGCACATTACTTTGAGACACATTACTAATCAAATGTCATGTTTTAAGGTACTCTTTGGAATATGGACCATCATTTACTATGTTTTAAGCAGCTACACTGAAAGGTGAGTTCTTACCTCACAGTGCTGAAAATTGCTCTAATGAAAAAAAGTCAGATAAGATTGC
This sequence comes from Cygnus atratus, assembly GCF_013377495.2. Taxonomy (NCBI): domain Eukaryota; kingdom Metazoa; phylum Chordata; class Aves; order Anseriformes; family Anatidae; genus Cygnus; species Cygnus atratus. Next base: position 13,775,911 of record NC_066377.1, on the reverse strand, counting down.
CAGAAAAGAAGGAACATTTTCTTATAAACTTTGGAAAGGAAAAATTAATGGTTATTTTTTATTTTCATTTCTCCTGAAGATTTTTGCCCTCTTCCTATTTTCCCCTCTTTCCACTCTCACCTATATTCCCTCTTTTTCTTTCTTTTTTCTTTTTCTTTTCCTGTTGTGAAAGCATAAAGAAAATTAATAATCTGGAAAAATAGCCCTTTGCTTTCAAAAGCCAAAAGCTTTGCATTCCTCACCTCTATTTGGTAGAGAGAAGGGAAGACAGCCATTGAAATGAAAAGAAGACCTATTCCTCGGAGCAATATTAAATTTTTTAAGACAGTCCATTTTGACGTAAAATATGTTCTTCAAAGCTGTTCAATTCTCTGCAGTCTTGTGAGAGTTAAAAGGCAGGTTAAAAAAATAAAAATAAAGATCTAGAGGAAGATCAGCTAAAACCCTATACTGAGCATTATCAGCACACAAACAGTGATGCCAGTGCACTGTCTTGCTATAATTAAGAGCCTCTCAGGAAAAGTGACATGAAAAGGAGCCGAGATTAATTACATAAACCTAAAGTAAGTGGGCTGGGGGTACCTCTCTGCCCGGTGCTCATGGCACAGTGGACAAGCAGCTACAGGGCAGTGATGGGAACAGAGAAGCCACAGCTGGAACCTGGGTCCTTTGAGAGAAATTGGGGAAACTCTCAATCGCAGCTCCATGGGCACTCTCCTTAGCACCAGCACCTCCTTTCACACTCATCTCTGCCTTGTCCCACTGACCCATCTCACTGCTTGTGATGTTTTAAGCAGTCAGACAAAGGAAGGGTGGTTAAAAAATCTCCTACCTTGGCTTTCAACCACTTGCTATCAGAGAAAAACAAAAGCAGAACTTGATCTTTTGTTGTTGTTTTTCTTTTTTTTTTTCTTTCTCCTTTTGAAAAAGGGATTCCTCATCTTTACCACTCCTTTATATTCTAACTGCCCCAGCTGGAAACCTTCTAGGCCTTTTTAAAACAGGATTAAAAACACAGTTTTCTGCATTAGCACAGCTCAAAAGGATAACCTCAGCTCTTTTCTCTGCCAGCCAGCTTTTTAATCCTGAATCACATGTCACTTCAAATTATGAATATGATTTTCATGTCCCCCTCGGGCCTAAATTTCACCCAAGTAAATCCTCTCATTCAGCAGCCGGAGAAACGTGTCAAAAGCAGTGATCTTCAAGCACTGAGAGTGCTCTGGGAGAGATCAAACTGTCCCAGCCTGAACTCTCCCAGTGCCAGGCGTCTTCTCCCCTCCCGCTTATTGTTGTTGACAACCTGCATCCCCCCCCTTCCCCTCCTGGTCTGAAAGTCTGGGATGGCAAGACAGAGAGAGAAACATCCCTTCTTTCTTCAAAATATTCATGGGATTGATCCTTCCTCCACTTGCAGGAGCAGGAGAAGAACAAAGACGCGCATGAACCGGTGCTGGGTAATGAGAAATGAAAGCACCTGATAACGTGCTGCTTGCTTTCATCTCCTCGCACAGCTCACCGCCGATATGAGCAGCAGCCAGACAAGTGAACTGGCAAAACGGCCCTGATTTCCGAGCCAGCCAGGTCGCTGTGCCGCTGTCATGCTCCATTTAAAGCAGGGAGCACTTCCTCACCCAGCTTTTGCTGCTCTCTGCAGTTCCTCCTCTCTCAAGTACCCTTCAAACACAAACTAACTTACAACACCTCTGCCAGAGCCAATGTGCACTTCCAGCCATGGTCTATAAACAGATAGGGACTGTGTCCGGTGCAAATTATGTAAAATCTGAGCATCAGGCCCAGAATGACAACTCTAGAAATCTGCAGACAGTCTTGGTTATTCAATCTGAGTCAGCTTTGTTGAGCTTTCCTTTTCTACCCTGTCCCTCAAATAGTTTCGTACTTCCAAAAAGAACTATTTTATTTTTTATTAATATATTTAGGTATTTATACCTTTCCCAAGTTGCCTGTGGCCTTTTCTTTTGCTTACTGCAGCGGTAGATGCTGCAGGTGCCAAGGCTTTGCTCATCTGTCGCTAACAGGAGCTGTAAAGCATATTGATGTGGTACTAACAAGGGCCACCTCCATCATACTAGGATGAGTAGGTAAGTATAATGATCCTCATTCAGTCCACCCAGGCAAGGAACAGAGATGTTTGGGTTTGGTATTCAAGTTGCTCCAGTGTTAGAAATAGTAACTTTGCTGAGGCTTTCTCAGCACCAATCCAGACACCTGAGTTCAGCTTTCTCCACAAAGAGCAGAGACAAAGTTCTGTTTTGAGGTCACCTTGTTTGAACCCACTTTTCTGTGGCTTCCCCAGACTTCACCAGCAAAGGTGTTTTGGTTTGGTTTGGGGTTTTAATTTTCTTATGATTTCTCCAGTTCCGTAAAAAATGGAAATGGCCAGTAGGCCACTGCCAGTCTGAAATAAACCTCAGTGCTGTTTGCTTTCAAAGGCATTAGAGAGAAGATCAGAGGCTGGAACTGAAATAAGAAGTCACCCCAGCAGCTTTGTGGTATTACTGTTGTTATCCTCATGGAACTCAGTAAGGAACAAGGACAGAAATAAGAGATCAAAGGGAACGTACATGGATACAGTCTCTATTTTGAACCTCAAATCCTTCCTTATACTGGAAGAAGGCAAAGACAGACCCAAGACATCATGGAAGGCAGAGAGTACCCGAAACCACATTGCGCCGCACATCCCCGCAGTCGTGTCATGTGGCTGCCGGGTGCAATGACAAGGCCATTTCCCATTGGAAACCCAGTCAGACAAATGTTTTTGTCCTGCAGAAGAGCAAACACAAATGCGGAAAGGGTCTAGGAGGGCATATTTATCACTCGCTTACCTTCCCACGGTGAAGAAGCCGCAGGAGCTATTAGAGAAACCTCACCTTTCAAAACATTCCCATAGCTACGGACATGTTTCTGAACAAATGTACATCCTGGGAGGGATTCTCATTCAGAATATCAACTCTCATCCAACCATTGACTGTTGCTTTTTGAAGTTTCAACAGCAAAACAGAAACATAGTGGTTTGCCAAGAGAGGTGGGCAGGAAACAATTTTTCCAATCCACAAACAATTCTCAGTCTAGAGATTTTCCATCCTCATATAGAGTGAAAGGTAGAAAGCTGAAATTTAAAAGGATTCCAATCATATCCAAATAATTTTTATGAACTTGACTTTATAGTATTTCGGTGAATAGATTTTTTTTTAATTATAATTATTATTATTTCAAAATGTTTAAGGTAAATCACAGCACATTTGAAAGCAAAAATATTATTCTGTTTTAATTCACTTCCCTCCCCCCCAAACTCAGGCATTCAGATCGCCATCTGTATTTTCAATCAACTGGCATTTTTCAATTCAAAATATTTGCCAAGAAAACCCTACCAGCGTCCAAGACCATACTAATGACTGCCTTACCTCAGTCTAGAGGTGGCAATAGCTTATTGACAGCTGAGCTGCATGTACAGAGTTTGTAATCCCTTAAGCAGTGCTTTGAGGCTTCCAGTAGCTAATATATGTCCACCACCACAGCAAGGAATAAAATGAATATTTCCTCCTTTATCCTTTTATGTTTAGGATTAGAAAAGCTTGTAGAACTGAATTTCCAGAGTGGTGATTTTTTTCCCCTCCACTGTTGGATGATAATTTTGTTTATCTTTGCTTTTGGCACCAAGCTTTGTGAACATTTCTAAAAGAAACAATGAAAACTCACTCATGGTCTGCTAAATCAATACTCCCAGTGTCTTGCTCTCCTTTGCCAATGCACCTTGTATAACCATTCACTGCTCTGCCTGTTAGCATCCATTTTGCACTGGTGGAAATGACTAAACCAGCTGCAGAGCAATGGAGAATCAAAGCTCTACCTCCTTTCTTAGATGTGATCTGAGCATCAGCTCTAAGAAATACGTGGCTGAGGACGAGCCTTCTTTCCAAGACAGTGATAAGCAAAAAGGATCTGGTGTCAAAGTGAGTGAGATAAAATGACAGGCGTAGCCTCTCCACACAATAGGGACAAGTCACAATATTTCTGTACAGTTGCTCCCTTAAACACAGAGCACAGAGACAGACTGGAGGAGACGTGATTGCAGATGGTGTGGGTAAGAGGATGTAGACTCAAATTTGACAGTCATTTTATAAATGCATTCCTGACCGTGTGATGTCCCTTCAGGTCTACTTGCTGCTGCGGACTGGCAATAGTTTTCTGTGGGTAAAAATACTGAGTTTTCCAAAGCCTGATTTATGATTATTCTCTGCTAAAGTCTTAAAAACACAAAAATTATTACAGCTATTTGTATCTCATCCTGGCATCGTTGTTCTCCATTGCAGTAAGTGGAACTATCTTTTCTTAAAATGCTGGATCGAATCCATATTCTATTTATTACGTCTGAGGACTGCTCTTCTCTATTTTATAGTCTGTTGTTTACGAACTGTGCCAGGGGATAAAAAGTGCATGATCTGAAAAAGTGCAGAAGAGTCATCATCATCCTTCTTTTTCCATTTTTTCCCAAAACCCAAGCAAAACAATAGTGGCTCCCAAAGGTATTTGCTTTTTAGACCTTTACAGAAAAGCAGAACACGAGAGCAAAAATAGAAAGCTCTGGTGGATGTGTTTGGCTTGTCCCCTAGGCCAAAAAGCCCATGGCTCAAAAAGGCATATGACAGGGATATGAAGGGTTTGAGCATATTCCCTGTTCTGCCTCTATGTGCTTTTATTGCTCTCCGCATTCATTTATTCACTTTGCAGTTTAAGTTCAGGGAGCAGGATTGAGCATTTGGAATGGGGAACGGGGAGGGTCTCCCGAAGGGACAGCATGTATCCAACAACATTTTCATCCATTTTTGTTCTAAGTCCTGCCTGTCATGTACGAAAACTTCATGTACATACTTTACACATGGCTTGCACCAGCCAATTTCCATCCACATCCTAGAGCAACTCTGCCACTGTGCTTTGTCCTTCACACAAAAGTCCCTGACGGTGTGAGTGCTGGCTTCCCAAGTAGCTACAAGCTATTCTTCTGAACTGGAAGGGGTGGGTTTCCAGATTTTTAAAAGTTTAAGAAAACAGCTTCCAGTTGAGTATTTGTCAGTGTTTGTTTGTTTGTTTGTTTTCTGTGGGCCTACAAAATGTTTTTGAAGAAGAAAACCAAAACCCTCTGATGGGTTGGGTGGGTGATCCTGGATACTGGCAGTGTCAGCGGGAGACGGTGTGGGATAAATCCAGTGATAGCCCACTGGAAGGCACGTACCATCTCAATAAGAGTGAGTGCACATACAGGTTTTTGGTACTTGTCCACCTTCCACCCTCTGCTGGACCACAGCTCAGCAGTGCAGCATCTGTTGTATGCAGCACTGGTGCACAGCCCTTCACATATGGTGCGTACCAGAGATTCCTAGGCTACATCCTCCTCCAAAGAATGAAAGAAAAATATGTTAGGTGCATGGTAACCAGTCCTCCTTATGCAGATTGAGTTTACCAACTTATTGATCAATATGAACATTTTTCTTTGTCGATAATAGGTGGCTCAAAGTACCTGAAAGAGCTTCACAAATTGCACTGTTTCTGACCATGGTAATCATTAGCATCAACTTCCACAGCAGGTGGAGCCAGGTTATGCACAGTATATTCCCACTTTGGAATAGTATATAATACTGTCTTAATATGAAGACGTGAATAAATTTCTACTACAGTGAAGTACAGAAATCTCTTGAATCCCATCACTGACTTGCATGACAATGTCCCTGCAGGTACACAACAAAATTACCATGGTTTTTGCCCCTGGTTTGGTGAGATCATGAGAATAAGCCTGCACTCTGGCTCTCAAGCCCAGCTGATGTCTTTTGCTGAGATTAAATAACAAAATATTTGTGTTTGAATCTTTCCTAGAAAAAGACAACCAACAACAGAAAACAGAGTGGTTTTGCTACATTATTTGTATAATGGCTTAACACTCAATGTGGTATAAGCAGCGGTATCACGATGTTAGCCTTGCATCAAACAGATGGCTAGGGAATTAAGATGTCTGAAAACCCAGAGCATCTTCCACTTCTAGCTGCAAGTTAATGCTAGAGGTGGTGCTGTATGAAGGGAAGAGACTTTGCTACAGCTCTGGGGCTCAACTAGTCCACAGGGTCTAATTCCCAGTTCAGTTGTAGTCCTTACCTCCTCACCACATAGACATCTGGCGTTATTAAAAGTCAGTAAAAGAACAGTTTTCAGAGCTAGCTCCCCAACACTGCATGTGTAACCATATGTGGTAATATAGCATTACATTAGAAATAAAAAAGGCCTGCTTATTGAAGATCAGCAGCTTTGTAATTTTTTCTTTCAGCATCCTTTCTCTGCTCATGTGGTTATTGGTTCTTGTAACAGTTCTCATCTTTTGAAACTTTTCAATTAGATGCAATGGCTGGATTTATTACACATTCTTGACTGCTCTGGTCTTCAGATAAGGATGATCTAGTCATGGAAACCATCCCATGAACTAGCAACTTTAAAGGACAAGTAAAATTTCATTTTTCTGTCTCTGTAGTGGGTATGCTGGTCATACTCCTATTGTGTCAATGAGGGCAGTTTCTGCCCAAAAATGTCTAATAGAGAATACAGAAAATATTTTGGTATCATAAAGCTGGTAAAAATAACTGAACACTACATAGATTATTGATTTTCCTGGGCTCTGGCTGTGGCAGGACTAAGGACTGTGCTTATTAATTCTGTGCTCAAATTAAAGACATAAAAAACATGACAGAAAGAGGTAAAAGGGAAAAAGGAGAGGAGAAAAGGGGCTGAACCAAATGCTGCCTCCAGTGTGGACTCACGAGAGCGTCTGTAACCTTTTACCAAGAAGAGCCAACTTGTGCTATTTACTGAACACATAGAATGGCCACATCACAATACAGATGATGTTAGCTAAATATGGAGAGAGAAACTGGGAAAAAAAAAAAAGCTAGAAGAGAAAAGGTAGCATAACACTTTGCTCCATTACCACAGACCTTCTCCTCTGAAGTCAGTGGATCTCAGTCTTGACTTACCCAGGGGAAACTGAGACTGAAATTTGGCCCTTTCTGCCCAATAGCAATGGTAGTAAAGAAATAATGCCAGCTTCAGTCACCCTGACTTGAAGAGTGTATCGGACTCATCAGTAATATCCTGCAACTGACAGTCCTGACACTAAATCTCCAGGGCACAGGGTGCTGGCCTCAGGAATGTAACTTCTGAGCTATGGTGGGCTGTGGAGGAAGGTGTGCCTGCTTCTCTTCCTCTCTGGGCAGATAGAAGAGGTGAGCTTGCAGTGTACAGCGAAAAAGGGGACGAAAAAAATTAAAAAAAAACAAGGAGGGGGAAAAAAAAAGGTTTATTTCACTAAGAAGCCTCCTTTTCTGCGGACAGGATGCATAAAACAGGAAGGAAGTGGACACCAAATAACTCATCTAAGGATTTCTCCATCATTAAGGAAACTGAGGTATTGAAGTGTGGGTTTCCTTCACATGCTATTCTAGTGAAAAGCAATTTAGCAATATGGCAAAATGCTACTACTAATACATTGCTGCTGCTAAAGGAGAAACTTTCCCTCTCTTCCTCTCCCTGCCCTACTCGTCTGCTCATCTCTCACCATTCACCTGCTTATGGGGCTTGCAATGCACCAGCACTCAGCAGGAAAATTAATACTTATTTCATTCACAGTTTGCTCCATCATCACAGACACAGAAGCACGCAGTGTATCCACCAAGCCACTTGGGCAATAGTTAGTTTAATGCAGCTGGTAAATGTGGAAGGGGAGAGAGTAAAGCAAACCTACCCAGAAGCTTCAAGGTTAATCAGAAATGAGGCTGAAGCTGGATTTTGCTACCCCAACAGCTGGAGGCCCCCAAGCCAGGCTGGAGCTAGGGAGCCCCTGTCATCAGAGGGGCTGAGATGGGAACAGAGCAATCAATAACTGGGTTTGCTGCTCCTGTTTCTACTGGGAAACCTGTGCTGTTGCCTGTGCTCCCTAAAGCTCACTAGCCAGAGATATGCAAATATTTTCAACGATTTTGTTTCATGTTTTATTTTCAAATTATTGCAAGAGGCAGAATGAAGGAGAACATTATCGACCAAAACAAAGGTGGAATCTCTCATAGACATAATAGGTATAGCCAAATCAAAATTTAATTGGGATATTTAGGATTTAAAAAAATGCTTAAGAAATTCTTTAGTGACTTAAGTTTCATTATGCATCGCCAGGAAAGACCTAACAGTAGGTTTGACCTCCACAGTGTCGTATAAATAGAGGAGGAAACCTGAGAAGCATTAAGATGTACCCTTCCTCAGGAAAAAAAAAAAAAAAAAAAAAAAAAAAAAACAGTCCCTTCATTAATGACTCCCATTATAGCTATTCATTGTATCCTCTTTTCCTTAACAAAGTCTCACATTGTCAAACAGCCTTCTTAAACGTTCATTGTGTGTCCATTATCAAAATATCATTTTCAGCTTCGCACATGTAGGAAATGTAGTGTAGAAAGGAAGAGTAGTAGGGGAGATAGCACAAGAAAAAAGAAAGAGAAAGATAATAAGCTTAGACTGTACTTGTGTAATTACCCTCTCTAGAACAATCTTCTGAGAAAAGGATATGTTTAGTTTTTGTTATGTCATAAATCTTAAACTCACCAGTTGTCATTGATTAGGTTAGTAGCTAAATAACTGAAAATGGACACCGGAAGTTTGCCTTCCCCACCACTTCACTTTTAATAAAGATTGTTTTACTATGAATGGAGAGAGACCTCTGTGGTCAATTTTGAATCTCTTTTAAGGACTGTTTAATAAATTTTATATGCCTAATTGGGAAACCACTGGAGGTTTGCACAAAATAAAACTTGCACCATTTCAGAAATGTGAAACAAATCTGCTTAGCAAATGTCCAGCAAACACACCAACCTTTCTCTTTCCCATTCATGTTCTCTCTCTTCTAACATTTCTGAACTTTTAATTTAAAGTTAATTTAAAGTTAACTCTGGTCTCAGGCTTCATTCAAGACCAGGACAAAACTGTCACTGACTAGTTCGTCACCTACTAGCAGTAGGATCTGTATCTCAGTACCAGATTAAACACTTGGACAATAGAATACAGTAATTGCTTGACAACCAAATGCTAGAAAGGCCTTCTCCTCTGACCATGGCATGCCCCTCCGTTAACCTCCAAGAAGTTCTCTGTTTGGCATCTACTAATGCTACCAAGTGAAATAGAATCCTGTTCATTTTGAACTGCGGAGAGACATCAACCATCCAGCACCAAGCACTCATCCACAGGCAGGAAGGCTTGATCACTAACCCACAGCTGGATGTAAGTCATCCTGCACTACTAGATTAAGCTGGAAAGACCAAAGCATGGATCTTAGGTAGAAGGCCAGCTGAGCAACTTGCTCCCTGAGGGCAGCAGGCTGGGCAGTGACAGCAGGGAGCTGAATCAGCTTGTATTCAAGGTCAAATTTTATGTTGCCTTCCATGGGTTTAGAAGCGTATCTTTCAATGACTTGATTTCAGGAGACAAGCAGTCTTAGAGTTGAAAAGCACAAATTCTATTACCCACTTGCAATTGCCCTGAACTGGAATTGGTCTTGGTATGTTTTATGTCACCAGTGCTATGGAGACACCATTGCACACTGCCCCTTGCATTGCAGCTGTCATCGTATGTACATTTGTTACTTTTTGCACCCCTAAGTAGGAATACTTGTATTAGATTAGGTAGTATTTTAAATGTTGATGGGCATTTGGCATATTGCATTTCCATCCACCCATCCTAAGAGTCTTTTCCTGTTTCATTTTTTAATAAGATGCTGAAAACTTGGAACTGTTTGCACAAAGTCAATGGGAATCTCACCAAAGGCTCTGCCTGAGAGTCACAACTTTGCTGTTCCTGTCTTGGTCAACTGCTTTCTTCGGAGCTTTCAGCTGGGCCAGCAGACAGATCTATCTTGTGCACCGTTGCAAGGCCATCATCCCTGGTGGATGGAGCTCTGCCAGCTGGCAGGGGGGACACCTGACAGCATGCAGGCAGGAAGGGTACATCCGCACTGATAACACAGTGGGGTCTAACAGCTTGGTGACTTTGCTTTTCTTTGTCATTAGCATTCACACTCTCACAGCAGCAAGACTTACACAGCATTTAAAAGCCAGACAATGAGGAGGGTGCAGCCTTGAGAAGTTTACAGCCTTTGGGATTGGTTGTACCTCGCTGTTTGACCTGAATGGGGTAACAAGCAGCTGCATTTCCCCAGGAACAGAGCAGGGCATGGCTACGCCTTGCAGGGTCATGGCCCATTCCTTAGCTGTCCCCTCCCTGCCAGCTCATAGCTCTGACTTTCTCCTTGGGTTCACTCCTCCCAGCAGAGCAAGGTGGTGGGTCTATGCTGGGCAGCATTACTGCAGCCTGAACTTCCCCTTTAAGCTGCAGATTCAGTGGCAGTTAGCTGAATATTTAGTACATTCACAAAATATATATATTCCTCACTTCTCTCCAAAAGAGCAGAATCAAAGCTGAAACTTTTCTTGCTATTCAAAGTTCCTTTTCATTTAGGATATTTTGGGGGACAACCTTCCAGTCTTGGAGGGTAACTTGCTCTGTTTTATTTTTCTATCAAAAAAAAAAAAAAAAAAAGCTTGCAAGCAGAATGATTGTTTTCCCTATAAATTAAAAACTGAAGAGAACGAGTAAAGTTGTGAAGTGTCCCCATTTACAAGTGGGGAGTGCTAGCAATTACCTGATTACTCTATCTCAGTACAACTAAGGCCTTGAAAGAGATGAGCACAGCAGAGCTTTCAGGTGCCAGCAGCACCTGTTTCCCCTGGTGGTGGCCATTTGCTTGGGTTGCAAAGCCCACGTTAGAAGACACGGACCTTCCTGCCCCACAGGCCTGGCTTTTCTGCACACCTCTCCTATGACCCAGTTGGGTGCGTTGCTGACGTGAGTCTGTCTGCTCACGCGTGGTACGTGCAGCAGGTTCCTGGGCATGCCAGAAGGATTGTGCTGACTTTACTGGCGACCTGCCCTTTCCTTAGGAGAGGGCCTCACGGAAAGGATGATGGCCAGGAGCTGGCTGCTGCTGTGTGTGCTCCCTAAAGCTCACAGGCCTCTGAGGAACCGCAGGTGGCACATGACTAAGACTTGGCTTTGTCCCCTCGGCCAGCTGTGCCAGCTGGGTGTCTGCCTGCCCCATCTTGCTCAGGAGTGGTACGAGTGGGTGCTGCTGAACAAGCTGTATTCACACCTCCCAGCAACCTCCGCATGGCCTGGCTGGGTGGTGAAGCAGGGGTGTGTGGAGAGTGGCAGCAGTGGAAGGCCGGCCTTGCAGGAGAAAGAAGGCCTGCCCTAGCTCATGGCTCCTGAGCTTCCCATGGCATCTCACCACACAGACAGCAACCTTTCCTTGCCTGCTGCTACTTGGTTTGCCAGTTCCCCTGTTTTCACTAATTCCTTCTGGCTTCTGATTGGATTTTCTTGTGGCTTCACATCATTTATGGCTGCTTTGAGTCATGGCCTTGTTAACAAAGGCCTGTATGTGAGAGGGGCAAGCCATGATGGGAAGTGCAGCTGATGTACTCCACACACCACCACAACTAGTGAAAAGCCAGCGGGAAAGCCCACTGTGAGGTCTGCATTTTTTCCACGGTGTTTATTTAGTTTACTGCTCTGTTCCTTGGACTTCCCCTCATGCCCAGGCTGTGTTTGCTGGGGTTTAGTCTAAAAATTGCTGGCTTAGAATGTCCTCTCCTCTCTAAAGGGACAGCTAGACTGAAAAATGGTTGTGGTCAGAAAAATGAGTGTGCACAAATGACATAGTGCCCTTCAGTATGTAGAAATGGGATTGTCAATCACCCAACAGCTTCTTTACACCACTTTGAATGCAAAACAGTCTTTGAGCAGGGAGAAATAATGGCTGTATTCACTTTAGAGCCACTTTATGTTACCAGAGCAATGAAAAGCAGTTTTGTAGCTAAAACCATATTCCTGCCTTGCAAGCAGTGGTAGCAATTTAGGTTGTTGGTAGTGACTGAGGGTCAGATTACCTTTGAATCAAGTGTAGACAGACCTGCTTATGCTGGTCTTGTTGCAGCAGGTGAGGGTGTAGCTCCTGGGGATTCCCCACCATCCATAGTCCTCCAAGCAGAGCCAGGAAAGTGCCGCATAAGACACGTCTCACCCAGCTGAATGGCAAGCTATCCATCTTTAAGTGGAAGACAGCTCTTCACCTTTGTCAACATTTCTCTAAATCACATCCAATTAAAATTAAGGTGTTCCCCTTGCCAGATCTGTAAACCTAACCATTATTTAACCAAATAAAATAATGTCTCCATTCTAGGCCTCCTCACTTGTAGTAGCTGTTGATGTATTAAGACTCACAGTCACCTCCGCTTTTCAAGACTTTGCCTTTAAAAGCAAACTATAACCTCATCTGATATAAATCTACATTATCTTATTGCTTTCTGTGTTGATTTATATTGGTGGACCAGCTATTATACCAACATCAATAGCAATCTGCATCTCTATTGGTGGTGATTAAGGGTAGAAAAATAGCTTTAGAAAGGGAGAAAGAATATAATACTCAAACTCTGACTAAGAAACTGAAAAGTAGGAACTTGATCAATGCTCTTAGGAGTCTGCTGAGAGTAAGCTGCATTATGATTTGATTTAATCTGAATGGACTAAGAGGGAGGCTACAGCTGTCATCAAGTCTCCACCCTGGTATTCCACACAATTAGTGGCTCAGGTGAACTGGGTGCAGTTTTATGCCCAGACACATCTATGGTGGTAACGTTAGGTGAGGAGGAGACCTAAGTGAACCTTAAAAGGCCCACGTACTGCTTTGGCAGTCTCGAATCTGCAATAGGACCCAGGACTTGGGTTTTCCCTTCACAGTATCTAACATGGGAATCAGATCACTGCTTCCACCCCTAGATTCAGCTGCTGGTGACTTTCAAACTGATGTCAAAAAGTACATTTTCTGGAACTCAGTTCCCATTGTCTGAGTTCTTCCAAAAAATCTACCTATGGTGGCTCTCAAAGCTGCTGCCAGAGAGCTTTTTCGCTCCCAAAACCAAAACCAAGCCACAATAACACGGAATACAACATATGTTTTCTTAAGAGCCAGGTAAGATTTGCCTATGAGAGGAGCAATCCAGGGACAAGCTCAGGGAGCCTCCATGCTGAGAAGCTTGTTTTGTTTTTGTTTTACAATTTCACAGCTTTGAGTCCTTTCAGGTTCTCCCAATCCTGCTTTAAAAGGCTGAAATTCTCTGTAGTGCAGCCACAAATATCACAGCCCTCTTGTCAACGTCCAAGCAGCTCAGAGCTGCAATTTATTTAAAGCTAGCCTGAAGTGAACCAGTTAGTAAGAGCTGGTTTCCTATCACACCTCATTCCACCTTCTGCCTTTGAAGCCCACTTAACACAGCCCTAGTATTCCTCAGGGACTCCAGGGGATTAAGGTAGGCCCCTTGACAATGCACTGACTGTTCTAGCGCTGTTGCCTTTTCTGTTTATCAACTAAAATGAGACAGAGAGGGGGAAAAAAAAAAAGACAAAGAAGGAAAGAGAAAGGGGAGAAAGAGTGAGAGAAGGAAGAAAAAAAATAAAGAAAGATTGTTGATGGAACAATAAAACCCTGCTGTTCAGGGCTTCTGTTAATATTAGTAAGCTATAAGTACAAACACTTGTATCCTTAATAATGTAACAGAGAAATAATTTCTGCCTCTGCATGTTAGATAAGTTGCATTTATTCCACCAATTCTCCTTTCTTAGTGAGGCACAGGTATAAAATCCCAACAGCGCATTCAGTTGCCAGTGTCTGAGGAGCTCAAGGATTGGAACTCTTTTTCAGAGCAGATGATAGCAATGTTTGATCCTTACTTCTTTACTTTACTGAAATACTTTTGCTGCTGGCATCATGCCTAAGGCATTGTCTACCACAAAATCAGCAGCATTATCTTACTGATAACAAAGCTTGGATAATACCCTGAAGAGATACAATAGCACACACTGAATGAGATCTATCTGAACTTGTTGTTATTCTGTGATCTTGGGAAGATTTGCTGCTGGATGCTGAGCAACAGCTACTTATCACTGTACTGTCCTGCATAGACCCTGAACAGTGAGACAACCACAGCATGGAAAACACAGGCCAGTGTTACATGCCTTCTTGTAGAAGGTGCAGAAGATGTCTTCTAACAAATTCCTTATTGAAAAGAAGGGATACTCTGGCAAGAGATATGTAGAGGACACAGGTTAATGAAAATCTCAGCTGCAGTGCTGAGAAACTCAAGGCAACAATGAAATACGCAAAAGTAGTGGATGGTTGGACTCCTCGACACCAGGCTTGTGAACTGTGAACCTCCCTCTGTCCTTCAAGCCACCAACATATGGAATACACGTGAGCCAAGCAGGCAAAGGAGGTCTATTAAAAGCTGTTTGAGGCTGCTTGAAAGTTTAGGGAGTCCCTGTGGCCTTTGTATGGAAAAACTCTGTAGAGGATTAGCTATCTGCCACTGCAGCTCATAAACCTTTTCCTTCTCTCACTCTCCTATGTAGTACAGGTTTAGAATAGTCTCTACAGGACTTTCTTGCCTTCATCACTCTTCAGTCATATGCAAAGAGAGAAAGAAACCTAAGAGAACTGTATAGCAAGCTGTCCAGCAGCCCCTGAGGATGAGAGCATCCAGCCTGTGGTGAGCATGGAGCAGTGGACAGGACAACACCAGAGGCAGGTACCAGTGCACAATTTGTCGCCTTCAGACTTCTTTGCATCTTGATAAGGCCATCTGCTCCTGGGGTGAGTACAGCAGCCCTTGATTACTATAGCTGCTAATTAACAATACACTCCAGATGAGGGGTCACACTTCTCCAGCTGGTTAGGACCTACTGCCTTCTGCTTGTGTAGCAGATTCCCATCACTCTGCATTTCCTTTCCCTGCAGCAGAGTTACACTTGCTCTCCATTGCTCCGTCCCTGTTTTGGATTTCAGCAGCAGCTGTCTGACACAGCTCGAAACTCCATTCATGGGAGTGAAGAGCTGAGACATTGGCTCAGAGGAACATCCTGTGCAGTCAGCAGGTGCCACAAAAGGATTGGGGTTTTGAATGCTTTCAGATGTTTGCATGATTTATTTTGCTTTGGCCCAGTTGTGGGAAACTGATCAGTTTTCTCCCCAGCTAATGCCAAGTGGGAAAATTCATTTCCTGCCGAGTGGTCCCTCTGCCCTGCAAAAGACAGCAAAACCTCTGCCACCGCACACCCCTCGGGCTGGGGGCAGGACGGGGCATTCAAAACCACAGCTCACAAAGTAACCTTGTCAAATGTGAGCGGGTGGGTTGCTTTATACTGGGGTTTGTTTCCTCTTTTAGTTTTACTGGTTACCTTCAGCAATCATTAGAGCTTAACTAAGCTTTTCTGGCTTCCCCTTGTGCTTCTGAGGTTCTTTTGTTCCCACAGCGGGAGCAAGGCTCTAAGGATCCCAGGCCTTCAAATCAAATCATTTTATATCCCTGAAATTCATGGTCAAGGCTTGAAGTTCAACTCAATGCTGGCTGTTTGCTCTACACTCTTATAGAAAAAGGACAGAGAGCAAAGCTGGCATCTTCTAATGCTGAAATCTATTCATATTGGCTGATTCTTTTGCTTCAAATCAAAATAGACTGGCAGTGTTACAGTATCAGCATGCTCTTGTCACACATCCCACACTGGCCCAGAGGGAGGGCACAAGCGAGCACCTGTTATGAAGACATCGAGCAGTGGAGAAGCCCAAAGACACTCTAAGGAATTTAGCATGATTAGTTTTAGACAAGGAATACCCTGCACCTGGAAATAAATAAATAAGTAAATATATCGCCAAGAAGAAGTAGAGTCCCAGCTCCAGGGGGATAACGCAGTGCTTGATTTGCTGGCAAGTGATCCTCTGCACTGCGTTGCCATCACCAGCTCGGTGCCAGCCCATCAGGTTCAACAATTTTCCTTCCAGTCCCCACAGTCATCACACACAGCCCCGGATGAGATCTTCTCACCGCTGCCTAGAGCACCACTTCATTGGCTACTATAGAAAAGTCACTCTTGCTGCAAATCCAACTCATTTTTCTTCTAAATTAGGCTGAACATTGCTTACAGAGCTCCCTGCAGTGAAGAAAGCACTGACAGTGACAGCCTCTGATTCTATGCAATGTTCAAGGCTTCAGGAGTTGCTACCAGTCATCAGTCTCGGGCACAAATAATCCTGCTCTGAGCTCTGTTACGGCACAGCGAGCCTTTCCTGGGTGCGTGAGAGCAGCCCAGATGTCTGACATCAAAATCTGTTTCAGAACATATGCTGAAAGCATTTAAAAGAAAATGAACTGTGTTCAACTAGATCACGGTTCATCCTCCCTGAGCAAAATTTTTTTAAAAAAAGGCCCTGAGTGGCTATGCAAGGTGCAACACTGTGGGATGAGAGGGTTGTTATCTGCTAGCAAACTGGCTGGAGTTGGAACATTCTGATGCAAACATAGGGTTAGGGCATGGATAACAGGATGCTTCACATCTTCAATGATTGTAAACACTCAGATGCTCCCACCTCACTCATTTTGGGCTTTCTGTCAAGCTAAGCATGGGGACAGCCTTCCTTGCAGCACAACTGCTTGCAGAAGGAAGCAATCCCTTTCCTCCAAACTCCCTTTAATTTCTGGGATTGTCAAATACTGGCTGCACCACAGGCTTCCAGTGGTCAGGTCATAGGACCACCATGGCTCCATTTCCACCCCCCCAGAAAGGAGGCCGTAGTTTTTCCTCTCTCCCACACGATCTGTGGGCTCGAGGCAGAGGAATCTGTTACTTTGTGCAGCCTCCACAGCCCTGCAGTGAAGGCAGAAGCTGTTCCCGAAAGGGCTCCCCTGGGTGTCAGCTGTACCAGGAGGAGATGCAGCGTAATGCAGGGTGCGCAGCCACTGTCCCTGCCTCAGCATGACCTCTCTGCCTCCACCACTGCCAATGTTGATCCCAAGCACAAACACCAAACTCTGCCAAACCTCATGAGAATTTGAGTCCAATTCTAAAGTGCCCAGCACAGACAAATTTGTGGCAGTTATATACCCCTCCAGGGCCTGTTAGCAGTAAAGACAAGCTCATTTCTAATAGGAATAGGTAGGCACCCAGCTGAAAGTCTGAAGGCATTTAAGGGATCCTACTTTGCTAAAAACTAATCCAAAAGCAGTTGCCGTGGCTCCACTGACTTCCTAAATCTCAGTAACTCAATTTTAATTGTCTGGCCATACTCTGCAGTGCCTGGCAATCCATACACTAGCCAAGGAGGGCAGAGGCAGAAGAAAACACATTCCTTGATCACATAGAGCTTTGAAAATAAACAGTGCTGTCCCAGAATTTCTCCTCAGGGCCACCTTGAACTGGCCTTGGCAGAGCCAAGGAACATGTGCAGTGGAAAGTTCATTTTCACCAGCTTCATCTTAGCAGATGGCATCTCTTTGTGGAGGAAAAGACACGGAGTGTGGATAAAGGCTTCAGCAAAACTGACTAACTACATACATAAAATTGCTGGCGAAGTAGCTATTATAGATATGAGTAAATTCTTGGGAGATTTTGCTGAAAAAAATGCTTACTTTTCCCCCCACCATCAGAATGTTCATATAAACCTTATAGGCAATAGAGGAAAAGGATACAGTGTCTATAACCAGTTCAGGCTGTTTCTCCCTCTGGGAGATTTCAAGTGATTTGATTCAGCTTTCTAACATTGTTCAAGGTAGACTTCATCTCCCCTAGCACTCATCAAAGCTGCTAATAGGTACTTCAGAACTCATAAAGAGATGACCAAATCTTGGGCATTGGGGACTCTGGCTCATTTATCTTCCACAGGCAGAATCAGATCTGATTTTTTACACTGCCTGCTCAGATGCTAATGCAGTGCATGGTCTCTGCCACTTCATGGAAGCTTCCCTTACAATAACAGTCTGCTGTGAAAACATGAGGAAAGCAACGCAGGCTTCATATGGCTTCTACTTTTAACTACATACAGATGGAGAAACGAGGAAGAAAAGAAGAAGAAAAAGAAAAAAAGTTTAACTTCGAAGTTGGTTTTCAGAGACACGGGAGAGGAGATGTTGTGTTTGGATATACACCAAAACCAACACAAACTTTTTCACACAAAACCTCCTAATTTGTATAAATAGATACAGCAAAGCCCATGAAGCCCAAATTTCACATACGCTATCAAGATTTGTTGAGATCTCAGGCTCTTAGTTAACATGGAACAGGTGGATCCATGCCCCTTTCAGTAAAACTGGAGTACTCCTTGTTTGGATCAGATCCCATGAATTATAGTGAAATATTCTTCATTTTACAATGAGAATCTAATTATTATGCAGCTCCTCACATCATGCAACAATTAGATTCAGGTTCAGATATACAAGAGAAGTTGTGCTAGGGGAGTGACATTTATGTGGTACTTGAAATATCTGCACATATTAAGGACAATTTCATGGCTAACTAGCAAGAAGTGACACTTAACAGTCCTTTTTGTCAAAATGACTGTTTTGACTTAAAACTGTTTCCCGCTGAAGACAAAGATGTGCAAACCTACACCACGGGGATTACATTTAGGATGGTCTTTTGTGTTTTTTTTGGCTAAGCTCAGTTTCACTTGATATGGAGGACTTTTCAAAGTGCTGCTGCTGTAGACCATACTGTAAGCTGGGTTTGAAGGCAGTTCTGCAGTCCAAAAGGAAAAACCAAAAACCTCTACATAGTGTCTATTTGTATGGCGAATAACCTCAGATCTTTCCAACCTGACACCGTAAACTGCATGTGTTCAGTTATTACACTTGTGAGACGATAATTCTGAGAGCTGTGGTGCAAGCTGGCTGTGGTGGTTGCTAGATGCTTGAGATGAGCGGGTAAAGGGCTTCCTTGCTCCCCGAGGCCGTGTCCTCAGCCCACAGTCTGGGACTATGGGTAACTTGAGAGTAAAAAATACAATCTCAGCCTAGCAGAATCCCCAGTGCTATTATCACAATCTAGAGACAACACTGTTTTCTTCTTCTCATCAGGACCCTTGGGGATCAGACCCTGTTTGCCATGGTGCTGTGGAGATGAAAAGGGATGCTTCAGCTATTTCTTAGAAAGCCAAAGGAACATTTAACTACATCAAAATGCATCATTAGAAAAGCCTCTCTACCATCTCTTCACATTAGGTATCTAAAAATTAGCCACTGAGGCTGCTTCATCATCAAAAGAGAAAGACAACTTTTGATACAGGTCACCTTACGCGTGGTGCTGTGGCAGGCGGTGGGACATCCTATGGGGACATGTGTCTCCTTCCAGTGATGGCAGGCACAGCCCAACCTACAGGCGCTAGCACAGGCAGCTCGCGTTAGCCGAGATGGATTCCACACTCCCTGTCAGGTCTTCAGCTCCTTGTTTTTATTATGACTTGAACTGACATATTTCATTACATACGATCACCCTCTGGCCCGTCGGACATTCATCACTCGTGTCAGCTTTGCTTTTCCAATCTGTTGCTTGATTAGCCTTTGTTAACAGAAGTACACGAACAATATACATGTAGCTGCATATCTTTTGCTTGTCTATTGGAGGACGGACACCATTGCAGGAAGACTATGGAGGCTATTTTCCGGATACAAATAACCAGAGCAAGGACTAAGGACATCAGAAACCCGTCTCTGTTCTCAGAGCTGCTCCTGGCCTGTGGCGTGGCCCTGGCTGAGCCACTTCTCACTCACACTGGGTGCTTGCTAACGTTCTCCTCGTCTTCCCTCTGGAGTTACGCAGCTCATCAGCCGTCACCTTGCTGCATGCATTTGCGCCTGCTCTAGGAACTGTCATTTTTGTAGAGGTCTTCAGGAGAAAAATTCGCTCTCACCTTCCTATGAGTGACAAGAAATGGTATAAGGGGGTAGTTGGCTGGAGGAATGACAAAATTAGGGAAATATTATCCTATATCCCCTAGCATTGGCAAAGATCATAGATGCCACACAAGCTCTTTCAATGGCAAGCTACACAGGGGCAGTCAGAAAGATCCATTTATGAAGAGTAGGTCATCCTCAGCAAATATGATTAACTCCTTGGAGCGGAGGTGGCAATGAGAGCTGACAGGGCTGAAGCAGCAGACATAATTGACTTGGACTTCCACAAGGCTATTTTTTTCTTTTTTTTTTTTTACTTTTTTTTTTTTTTTTCCCATCCAATACTACATAGAAGACTGAAGGTTAATAAGTCCAGCATTGATAGCAAAATTCTCAATTGGCTACAAAAAGAAAGAATGACTTGGTAAGTGAGGTTAGACAAGTTGGAAAGTGGTGATAAATGGATACAGATAAGGTACTGGCGAGAGGTGAGAAGTGGAGTACCGCAGGGAGCAGATGTGGGGGCTTGTTCTGCACCAGCGACCCAGCAGGGTGAGAGGGGGCCGGGAAGTGAAGTGTGCACCTCGTTAGAGGACACAAAACTGCAGGCGGAGAAGACGGAGGCCACTTTTGTGGGGAAAGAGTTAAAATAGGCAGGGAAAGGACAGTCATCTCTGTGCCAGGCAAATTGCAGAAAATGTTAGAATGGCTCAAAAAGGAAAGATGTTGGGAAAGGACAGCTGGAATTGTTTCTTTTCTGTGAAATGGTGATTGAGAATAGGATGTGAAGTGACAGCAGAAAGTCCCCCACAGGTAGAGGGGGATAGAAATTTCGGGGAGTAGGAAAAAGCTGTGATAGTGAGTGTTATAAACCACGCTTCTCTGTTCTGGGCACTGGCACTACAGTCAATTAGTGAAAAACCCAATTTCTTTCAAAATTTCTCTTTTATTGTATGAACAATTTATCCAGAAATAGACTGATGTGTCCATTAACCGATCAACTTTTTAATGTCTACCTACTGCATAGCCTTCATCAGTTCAATAGCTGAGAACCTTGCAGTTTTAAATGATTTCATCCTTGTATTCAGCCCTTTTGCAGTAAGGAAATATTATCTCCATTTTACAAAGATCAAAAAGCATAAAGATATTAAATATAGTTAACAGCTGTCATAATTCTATCACAAATCCTGTAATACTTTGAGATTTTCTTTTCCATTTCTGATGGTCAATGAAATTTCATGATAATCAAATAATTTTATTCTATTAGTCCATATGTCCCAGACCTCTGAAGGACCTTTCAAACAGCCAAGTGAACATAGTGAGCGTATGGTCTTTGTAATATTTTGTTTTACTGTGCAAACAAAAGGTTGCTTATGTGAATGTTTGCAGAAAGCAAGTATCACTGAAGCAAACACGTGGCCTCTCTTAGATAAACGCTTTTTGCAATATTTGCCCAGCTGTAGTGATTTTTCAACTAGCAGTTGGAAAAGTGACCTCTGACTTGACCTTAAGAGACAGGTTCTCAAGCCACAAGCTGCTGCAAACTCTGCTTCTCAGCAGATTAAGATGAGCCGACACATGCTGAAGGTACAGATTTTACAGTAAGAAAACTCTGCCTGTGCACTGAGAACAAGAGCGAAATATAAGATCTTTAAAAATGCAAGCGTTTAATCCTGGATTCAGTCGATAGCAAAGCTCATTAACTTCAAAAGGGGCAAAAGCAAACCCTATTCGACCATTGACAAAGTGAGTTGCTGAGTTATTTGCACTGGTGGAGGAGATATTCTGAAGCACCAAGAGCTGCTCTGCCTCTCCCAGCCACTCTGCCAGTGGTAAAACTCCCATTAATTCCAGGAGAGAGGAGCTGGGGTGGAGCTCAGCACTCCTCAAATTCCATCTAAATGCTTCTAACATGCAAGAAACTGCAGATATGAAATATAAGTTTTCTAACCTGAGAGTTTAAAGTCTAAGGATAAAAGCAGCAAATGCAACATTGTTCATGTTAAAATGGAAAGCAGAATAAATCGAGTGGCAGTAGTAATGACCGTATCAGCATGCATACAGCTATGACCATGATTTACTGGGGCAAACCTCTGTTTAACTGTAAATATCCTGCTCTAAACAAGTGCTGCTTAAAATAGTCAAAACCCTCCAGTTCAGCAAACCACTCAAAGCTCATATTGAACATGCAGCACACCACGCTAATGGGACATAAACACACGCTCTGGCAATTCACTGAACTGGGGTGACAGTGCCAAACCGTGATACCTCTGTGACACTTCTTGCTGGAGCTATGCTGAGATAGGGTGGGTGAAAGAAATCATCATATTACATTCCTCGGTCTTGTTTTCCTGAAAAGCAGAAGCCATTTCACCTATGTCACGTCTAACTAGTAATTACCCATTGTCTGTTTCAGAGTTGCGCATCTATGTTCCCTCTCCTGCTTTTTTCACAACACTCTCCTTCTGCTTATAATCATTATTACCTATTATTACTTAAAGAGAAAGGAAGATATTTTTTTCTTCTTTAGCTGTACATTTGGAGAGGGAAAAGACTTCTTTTTTTTTTTTTAATAAAAAAAAAATGCTTCCCATGTTAAAAAGCCCCGTGGACTCTTATTTTATGGACACACAAAAAGCATAATTTTCTTTGTGTAACTTGACACATCCCAGCAGAAGCACAGTGCTTGATTATTTGATGAGACAGCATTGTGGATCACATGCACAATGGCCCCCGAGAAAATTACACCCTCCCAGGCTTCAGCCAGAATCTCTTTGATGACAAAAAGGTTATTATTATGAGTACTATGCAGACACTTAGGTCAAGCTCTTACTAATTTCATTTTCTTTTCCTTTATCATTTTTTTGACTGTTTGGGCAGTATATATGCAAAGGTAACTTCCAGTCCATGGAGTAAAGATTGGATTCAGCAAATTATTATAAAAGCTTGTTTTAGTCTACATGTAAGGAACAACAATTGAGTTAACAGGAGCCCTCACATACTGTACACTAAGGACGTGCTTTTTCAGTTTTAATAATTGCATTTAATGAAGTTTAAAATATAGATAGATAGGTATTTGCAAGTCTACTGAAATCATACTCTTCCTCCCACTCTGTCAGAGCAGTAGCACTCACAGATTCATGGATTTTACATGAGGATATCTTTTCTTTTTTTTTTTTTTTTTTTTAATGATTTCACCCTTTTTGAGTATTTCTCCAGTAAGGAAAATGTGCAAACAAGTTATGCACCATTGGTTGTGACATGATCACAGCAGGACTCTGCTCAAGAGCTCTCCATTGAAATGTGTGACTGGTCACTGAAGTTATAAGATTTCTCTGTTAGACTGGCTGAACGAAACATGAAACAAAGACTATTTTACTGCTGAGAATTCCTGTGATTTGCCCTTCAAAAGGAACATTGTCTTTTCAAGATTTCCCAACTCACTCAAAATGTTCTTGCTTATCACCAATATTTTGCCTGTTTCCACCTCTAATGGCATCGTATTTCTTTGGTCTTAACAGCCCATTCCTAGCAAAAACTTTCTGAGACTCACTACCAGGTTTAATAAGGCTCCCAGTGGGAAGAAACTGAGATCAACAAGGGATGTCTCTGTGCTTATTATCAGGTTGAATCTAAATGGTGTCATTCCTCAGAATTCATTAGTTTAACAACATTCCCAAAATATACTTGTCAGGTTGTAAATGTATCCTTTCGATTAAATTACTTAAAAGTTATAGATATTCTTTTCTTTGTGTATATTTTTACTGAAAACTTACTCGACTTACAGATTGCCATGAAAGTTTATTCTTTATTGGAATTAACACAAGAAGCACTGGGAGTATTCTTAGCAATATGCTTTTGATTAACGGATCATATTTTGAATGTTGTTAACAGCAGATTTTTAAGTGCAAGAGTTCTTCTTGTAGAGGGTCCCGCTCTGAAACTGCTGGCATCAGCAGTCCCTGCAGGAGAATATACTGCAGCAGAGCAGAGAGGGTGTTTAAGCCAGGTAACTATGGCCATCAGCACTTCCAAGAGCAGAAAGCTTGGGCAAAATAAGGCCTAGGAGAAAAGAGAGAAACAGTAACCAGAAGCCAGTCAAGTCACTTGTAGAAAGATGCGCACCTGAAAGCATGGAGAATTATCCATCTATATAAGACTGACCATAATTTTTACAAATGTAAAATTAAGTCCTTCTGAAAGCTGCTCTTTATGTGCAGCATCCCACCTGCTACTCACCATTCTTTTCAGTCTAGCGTACATAAACAAAGTCTGATGCTGGCTGGAGTCACATATTGCAGAAACAAGGGCAGAGGTCTAATTGTGACCCTTCTGAAATAAGGGACAAATCCCTCTCAGCACCAGGACAGCCCATAGGCAGCCTGAGAGAAGGAGAGACTCCCTACATTCTGGATAAAGAGGAATAAAGTCCCTCAGAAGAAGAATCCCACGGGTTACAAGCCACAGTCTGGAAGACAAAAGACCTGGGTACTGGATGGTGCTTAGTCCTGCCTTCTACAAGAAAATAGTCATAGCATGGTGCCTTTCTAGGAGCCTTCTTGAAACATGAGTTATGCCAGAGAAGACATAGGACACAAATTAGTTTCCAGCTGTCTCTTATGTAAAGATGTCTCTCAGGAAAGTTATTACCCTGTCCAAGAAAATCAGTGGTTTCTGCTAAGCTCACCACAGCTTGACACCTTCAAATAACATCACAAAGATAACGGTGAGCATTTGGCATATAAGGATTTTCTTGAGCCAGCATGTCTGCTATTTGCAATTCATAGGCTTGGCAGAATGATCTGGGATTTTTCAGTGGCTTTCTCTCAGCCCCCAAAATAGATTTCATTTTAAAAGAGGCTTTTCTTTCCTGATCTATTTTTAACTTTGATATTATGGTCAGGAAGGGAAATCCCCAAAGATACATCAATGGTTGAGATATGATGTCCTGAGTCTGAGAGATATAGAAATATCTTGTATATTCTCTCCGATCATTCTGGGAGAGTAATTTCTTTCTGGTTATCTGCACAATACCACAAAACAGCACAGATGTTTCATAACAGTAACGCTCAGTGAGCTCGCACAATCTCTCTCCCAGCCACCTTTCTATTCAGAAGTTGAGTATTTGTTTTCTTCTCCAGTGCTCGCTCTGTGCAGCAGATTAATCCCAGCCATACAAGGTGGTGCCTGATAGAGCAATATAAAACAAACAATTTGCAATAGATCCTGAACTGTGTTCTAGCAACAGCCGAAGCACAGAGGGACATGGGTACAGCTTAGGTAAAGAAGGGGGCTCATTTGTCATTATATCACTGCATGCTAACCCAGACTGGTACACCCGAACCAAAAAGACTGGAAGATCGTAAGAAATGAAGAAGCTGACAGGCATAGCAAGCTGGACAAACGGGATTGCTTGCTTGCACAGTACATGGATGTGCAATACAGAAAGAGACAGTCCAACAGGTGGGGTCTGGAAATACCAGGCTCTTTCTGATTCTGAAATAATGAACTTTTTCATCACAGTTAGTAGGCGAGTGTGAGCTATGTAAAGTGCTACTTTTTTTCTTCCCAATACTAGTACAAGCCCCATGTCCTGGAAATGCAGAGCTGTGCTTCTCTACTGCTGATTTAGGAATCCCTTTTGGTCTGCACAACATCAGAAGGAAAGTGGTTTGAGAGATCACTATAAAAACAAAATGTCCTTAAAAACAATCTACACACAAAGAAAAATTAGGGAGACATGAAAGTCACAAGAATTTCCAAACCTCAGTTGTATTTGGCTGTAAAGGAAAACCCTGGGAGAAAGACTGCAAGAGATGTCTGCAGATTTCTTTCCAAAAAATAAGTCTTCATTAGCTTCCACAAGGATAAGAATAATTTGTAAGACAGCCTTGTCTGTGTACCTCATGGGGAAGAGAGGAGACAAACCAGAGCCATTTCCCTCAGAGACCCAATTTTTTTGAGAATTTCCGAGGGACAGATTCCTCAGCAGTGAAGGAGTCCTCCACCCCTCGCCCTCCCAGGGTAGCATGCCCACAGTGGAACATCAAGATGTGGAGCTAGATTAAAATATATATGTGTATACATAAGCCAGGAAAGACTGGCTAGCATCTTATGTGAGATTGGAATGGTCTCTCCAGACTTTGAAACCTTCCTCCACAAAGACTGCTGTTGCATAAAACTTAGTAGACAGCAAAGGACAAAGTGCTGTAATGAAGTGACATTTGTGAACTGATCACATCTACTGCCAGGTGGGGAACTGGGCAGGGGGACAAAGATGCCAGGAGGATGAATTTTCCTTGTGCTTTATTCAGCTGTGTAGTGCAGTATCTGTGCCAGGCTACGGCTGCAATTTCTTTCCCTGTGAAAGCCATCCTGGTCTCATACCTGGCAATTATAAGAGTAGAAATGTTGTCCTGTAAGGGCACTAAAAGCACAGGTATTCAGTGACCCCAAAACTTCTGGGTGAAGGACCAAGCTGCTGCCCCCTTGCTTTCACAGGACCCTCCAGTCATTTGAAGCCATCCGCTCTTCCAATACCACGGTGAAGATCAGTGTTGCAGCAGGATGAGCACGTCCAAACAATGCCAGGGCTAACTGGGTCAGGCATTACGGAAAGTGATGCATAATGAGCAAGACAAAACAGACCTTCTCTGAAGTGCTTGTCATATAAGCAGGCAAAATAAAAACAGGCCAAAGAAACATATGCCCAGAGAGTTAGACCAGAGCTGCCCATGCTCATGGGTGAACAGGGAGCAGTAACTCACATCTCTGGGGCAAGCATCTGCTGCCCGCTTGCTTTGCGTTTGTACAATTGTGACAGCAGAGCCACGTAAGGGGATTTTTTTGGCCTTGATTCTCATGAACTTTATTCTTCAGTGTCTCTTTTCTCCAAGGTTGGAGAAATCTGCATCAAAAATTAGCTCTGGGACAAGCACTAGCTGTTGCCAGTCTGGTGAAACATTTATTGAATGGGACCAAGTGCCACTAAATTAAAAGTCTACTCCTTAGCAGCTCTATTTCAAAAGTAATACTTTTGTTAACTCACAAGTAAAGCTGACAAAGCCACTTTGTCTTCTTCAGACACAAAAGGACATTTTGAAGTGAAACCCACTAAAATAAACTTGGTTATATTTCATTAAAATAGGCAAGGGCAAGAATTTTCATGTTATAGCCACTGCTCTCCAAAGAGCATCAAAGCGCTTCACAAACCAAATTCTCCAGCTGAAAGCACTTCCTCATCTGGGCAGTCCCGCTGGACTCTTGAAAGTCTCTGCCTCTCCTTTCATGAGCAAGGTTGGCTTCATCAAGACCTAATGACCAAGCCCTGGGAGACGCTGAATACCTGCAGCCCGACGTCTCCGCTCGATCTCATTATGCCTTTCAACAGCGCCAAGACAAAGGGAATGCCCCATTACACAGGTGGATAAACTGAGTCATTGGGTTTTTAGAATGACTTGCCCAGATACTTGCAGCATTGGTGAAATGCCAGCAATTAGTCTCCTGGTGGCAAGTGGGCCTGACGAAATTCCTGCAAAGAGAAGGATGCGGCCCAGATAAATGACCGAGTGCAGGCAGAGTAATTTCCCTGAGCTGTAGATTACCCTACAAAAGCTATCTTTAAAATGAGCTAGTGCAGATGTTAGCAGCTGGTTTAATCTGACAGGCTGAGCTGTGAGGGCCGGCTGAAATGCCTGGATCAGCCGGTGGGTGTAGTGATGCCTCCCTGCCCTCCTCCCTCTAACCACCAAGCACTCCACTGCCCGCTACAAATTGCTTTATAACCCAGGAAGAGTTCCCACATCAGATGCAGCCTGATAGCAGGGGGAGGGCAGGAACAGCGCTAACCTGGAAAGACCTGTTCAAAATTGCCAAGGGATTTGCAGCGGGGCAGGGTCCCTGCTGAAACACCTCATGCCGTTGCCAGCAGACAGGGCCGCACTCTGCCACCACCGTCCCCCCTTCTCTCCCTGCCCGGCTCAGCCCCAGATCTTGGCAGCCTGCTGGAAAACCCAAAGTCTGCGGTGACTGCCTGCGTGCATCTGGTTAATGTAATTACCTCTGGGAGATGGCTATCTAGCGGCTGAGCCACACTAGGACAGGCGATGCCAGCCCCTCCTGCGGCACACGCAGGCCCGGGCAGGAGGCCCGGCGCAGCCAGCTGGGGCACCGGGCGCAGGGCGGGACGCACGGATCCTGCCTTTGGCAGGGTGTAGGAAACCAGGTCAGAAACTCAGGTTTCAAGGCCTCAAATGCCATGTGCATCTAAGTTACCTACCCAAATCTGGCTTTGCTTTTCCCATCTGTGGGTGCTGTATCATTTTGAGAGCCAGCATTAGGCACCCTGCTGTCTGCCAGTACTTGTCAGAAAATACACAGAGGCAGGGGATGCTACTGCCATCTCTGCCATCTCACAAACCTCTGCAAAACCTTGCAGATAACCCCTCTCTTCCCTCTGCTTCTCTAAAATCATTTCACTCTAAAAAAATGTTCTTTCTGTGCTGAGGATCCTAATTCCCGCTGTTTCCAAAGGAGCCGGGTACCCAAGCAGCTCTAAGAGCATGTGTCTGAGCTCCAGAGGCTAAAGCATAGAGAAAAAGAATTTCCCATATAATTTTAAACCCAAATCATATTTCATTCAAAACAGTTAATTTGCTCTATACAAGCCAAGTTCTGGAGCAGCCCTTGCAAATGAAAGCAATACACTCCTCTTGTTACTCTCAACAGAAGCACTTTCTTCTTATTTCTTTCTATGTCCAAAGATTTTCTGGCATCCACATAAAGGTTAAATCTAGCCTGAAATCGTTTGCCTTTCCTACTGAAGTTTGGTTAACTATGGCTGAAATGATACCATGAACTGGGAGCTCTGAAGACTGGAGTGGTATCAGACAGACAGACGCAGGAGGAGAAATGAGTCTTTTTAAGTTTTTGAAGCAGTTCTGAATGAGGTCTAAATTGCACCAAATAATGTGCTTAAATAAACTGCTAGCAAAGGAAACAGCTGTTGGAATATTATACTTGTGTGGATCCAAGTATATACCCTACTGTTACGGAGCAGAAAATTGCCAAATGAAGATTTAAAGTGACAAGATCAGTGTGTGGCAGCAACAGCAGGTAAAACACAAGAGTCATTTAAGCTGCTTTAAATTTGACTGTCCCATGCACTAAGTACTGAAAATTTTCAGTAGCTGCCTCATGAGTTTTCCTCTCCATGCTTTAACACAGCAAGTTTCAGACCACTTCTAAGGGTTTAAAGCAATGTTTTTAAACTGTATTTCCTGCCCTAGGAAAGCCTGACTCAAATTTACTATCAAAATAAGAACTATTTAAAACACCACGTAAAAGATACAAAGCATAAAAATAAATTTATTATTTTCTAAGCTCCTTTCCCCATTCGTTCTCCACACACAAACTTTAGACTAAGAAACTATAATGACCATGGGCATGTAAAAAAGCTGGGTAACTCTTTTGCAGATATTTTTGTAGTAATGGCTTCACATACCAGCCTCTTAAGTAATGTGGCAACTTCAAGTGGGCAGCAATTACCTCCTAACGTGCTTTTGTACAAGCATACAGGTTAGAGGGCTCTCGCTTCTTTGTAAGGAGAGCTGAAGATGAGCAGGTATATCCCTCCTGTTTTCTTTTGTGGATCATCTCTGCTGCTGCGAAAGCACTTTACAAGCAGAAGCATAACACAAGGCCTGTGCAAGACAGCTTTTTGTCCTCGTGATGCCCTGGGAAGCTGTGACGTGTGGCTGAGGAGTCCCTGCACCTCCCAGCACAGGCAGGAATTACGTTTGAGGGTGCAATCTTGGCATTTGCAATTTGCAATCAAGTGGAAATTACCTTTTGACCTTGGAGAAGATGGAAAGGATTCACTCTTTAGAGTTTCAGACATGCCAATCAATGTTCAGCTTCTGACCAAAGGGCCTCTACCAGCAGCAGAATGGGCTAAGGGTCCTTGTACATCCTGCTAGGTTCACAGTGCACCTCGGTGAAGTGCCCAGATCTGTGCTCGAGTCTCCAGTTTAACCACCGCAGCCTCCCCACGCTCCCTCCCTCTCCCATAAAACTGAGAAAACACTTTGTCAGTGCTGCACAAATTAATTCAAAGAGAACTCACCAAAGAAATGCAAAGTAGCCTAAAACATTTAGATGAGTTTAAGTGCATTCTGAAACTCTTGGCAGAGTTCAGGCCCATGACTCTTTGGGCAGAGAAGTGCGAGTCTGTAAGCATGAGCTCTGTTTGCACGGTGGTGGGCCTGGGAGGATGAAAAAAAAAAAAAAAAAAAAAAGGGTCGGGTTTTTAATAAGTTGAGAACGCAAGGCAGCCTGCCCAGCCAGCTATGAGATGAAACATTCAAACTGATCCATCCCTATGGTATCGTGGTGGCTGTATTTTTGGAAACTCTGCTTTTTTACATTTCTATTTTCTCATGGCTCTGCCTCTGGACCTCATTAATCTCCATAGTATTTGCAAATGAACAATTGCCCTAATTCCATCTGGCTGGAGTACAAAAAAATAAAGACTTCAGAAAAAAAAAAAAAGGTTACTCTTTTCATTCTTCTTCCCTTTCCCTCCTTATTCTGGAAATGCCTGGCAATTTAACACTTAGCTACTTGTTAATGATATTTCCAGAGTTAAGTTGGTTTGTACAACTTGAGAAACGGGATGATTAATAGCTGGGCATATGGGAGTGCTCTGCAGGCCAGGCTGCTCCTGTTGCATTGACCTTGTTTCACAGAGGATGATCTCTTTTAACACCATCTAACTGAAATTAGAACCCAAAGGTGTGGACTTAGACCTTGCTCGTGCCTGCCCCCAGTTCTCCTGTGTTTGATGGACTGGCTCACTCTGCTTAATGATGAATGTATGAAAAGCTTCCCTCTTAGAAGCCAAAAATAAGGAATATATATGGAGGTGCCAGTGGATGTAAATTAGAAATGAAAGGACAGTGATGGAAGAGGCCTGCTTCTTTTTTTGCTGATGGACAGCCAGTCACTCATCCCATAGAAAAGCCAAAGGGCTGTTGCTGGAGGCATACAGCAGGGTAAAGTTAGATAAACTCTGGAGTGAAAAGTTGCTCAGGTTTCTTCTGGGAGGGTTCAGAAAGTAGTGAGTAAAGGAAATTTCTGATCTGAACACATTTCTAAGGGCATCAGCACAGGAACTCCAAATTCAGCTCTTCTGAAATAAAACATGCCAGCCTACAACCCTGAAAAATCCTGAAGAGAACATAAGGTACCCAGAGCAGTCAGCACCTGAGTTTTCAGCTAGGATCAGCATCTCTGTCTCATCCCCTCTAAGACACTTCTGCCAGTGGCTTTTACCACATAGAGCTCAAATCTGACAAGGGCCTTTTCAAACATGCATTTTTCAGGTTTGGGGTTAATTTTCATTTTCATTCAGAAAAGCAGTCCTCATTCATATTTCCAGTATATGCGGCCTAGGCAGTGTTACATTCCTGCTCATTTTGGTGCTGGAAGCTGTAGCTCAGCACCAGGCACCGCAGACCACCATCAGGCCCTGTGCTGCCGCTGGGAGCTGGTGGCTTCACATGGAGTCATTGCCCTGCTGCTACTGCTAGAAACCTGTTGTTTGCAGTATGAATTGTATTTTAACACTACTTACTGTCTCAAGACTGTTCTAGTTCTGGATTGTGAAGCAAAATGTAGAATTAGTGAGAAAAAATGATTGCAATTACAGCTGAAATATGCACGTACACACAGAGGAGAAACTCAGCTTGCAGGTACTATAGTCTTCATGCAGCCCAGCTCCACAGACTTATGAAATGAATCCTGATTTACAGGCAGTTAATTAAGAGCAGATCTGCTGAGTGAGAAGGCAGTGTATGTGCGGTTGTGGTCGCCAGCTGGATGCCACTTCGGGGCACCGCGCTGCAGCGGGGCTGAGCTGCCCCTCTCCTCTCTTCCTCTCTTCTCTTCAGGCTCCTCCACCCCCTTCAGCTTTTGGTCTGCAAGAGGGTTTTCTTTCTGTTTGTTTGTTGGTTGTTTTTTTTGTTTGTTTGTTTGTTTTTGGTTTTTTTTTGGTGAGGTAGATTTGTAAATTTGATAACTAAGACATGGCTTTGCTGAAGGGCTGAAATATTGGGTGCCTTCCTAATTCTTTCAAGCTCACGTTAATCCTTATTAATACCATTAGCATAATGTATGAGCTAGAGAAAGAGCATGGAAAGAATACCACTGGTTTTTCACACAACTACTAGTCCCACATCCTATAAATCAAGCAGAAATGGACTTCCATGGCTAAAGTGTTGTAAAGACCATAGTGGGCATATTTGCCCTACAAGCTACGTATTCTCAAGGTAGTATTAAATAAACTAAGTCGTCGGATACTTTGCTGATGTCACCAGTAGAGAAGCTACATAAAACCCGCCTCCCCTTAGCCCTACTTTGCAGCAATTAAGCTTGTCCTCAGGTTAACAGCCGCTCTTAGGTGAGGTCCCCCTGCAACGCTCCTAGAGGCACCTGGTGCTGCTCACTGCTCCTGCTGGAGGCTGGCAGTGCTGGCTGGGCAGAGCCTGCATTTTCAGGAGGTTTTGCAGGCTTACTTCACAAAGGCTCGAAAATGGGGAAATTAACTGGGAGAGGGGGTGTTACAGTGGTTTTCATGTTCAGGGCTCACTTTAGGTCTCCGCAGGTTGCAAAATGTTTCAGCCTGCTTTTCCCTGTCAGCAAAGCACTTCAGCATGTGTACAGCTTTTGCTTAACTGATTAACATTGCTGACCGTGGGGCTTGAAGAGGTGCTGCTCCATGCAGAGGAACCAGCCAGCGGCTCTATTAAAAGAACTGCTCTATATTTGTGAGTTGAAAGGTCTCCATGGCAGAAACCGTCTCACTTCAGATGACGACGTACACCATCTGAGGCTTCATTTAATGCTTCAGGAAAAAAGCAGCAATCACTTCTGGACAGTCTTTAAATCCTTTAGAAATATGCAGCCCAACCATACACAGCTACTGAATAATTTTTGAGCCTGTATATTTATAGTTTCTAGCAATCTAGGTTTGTGCCACATCCAGGGAGCACAGATTTCTATGGATATATCAGTTACAGAATATTTTGTAAAGTTCTTCTACTTCTTTTACTTGATGAAAATGGTAATCACCTTCTCTATCCCACACACTCAAGCTCACATTGATATTAGTTTGGAAAATACTGTATTAAATGATTTGTTCCAGCTTTATCCATTTCCTAATAACGTAATGAATTATTGATGGCTACTAGGAAAAAGAAAAAGAAACAGAATAGTATTTCAACAGAGGAAGCTATTCAAAAAAAAAAGTGAAGTGGAAGGAAAGTGTTTTCCATGCCATCAGATTTTAAGCTTTGAAATATTTTCCTATCCAAAACTAGGACGACAATATAAAAACAACTCTCTTCAAGTACTTTTAAAACGGAAGTCTCCCCTAATGCAGGATCTGGCCAATGAACATGTAAAGTCTTCTGCTAAAAATGAAAGTCAAATTTAAAACAGAAAGAACCACTTCAGAACAAAAAGCAGAACACTTTTGTTTAAAAATAAGACACAAGGGAGCTTTTGGCAATTAAAGCATGCCCTTGCAAAACATGTAAAAATGAAAAAAAATTTCATTTGGAAAAGTTTGATTTCAATGATTCAACATCTTCTGTGGGAGATAGATAACTGAACAACTCTTGTCTGTGCCTAGTGTAGTGAGACCATGTCCAACTCCAATTCTGAGGGCCACTCTGTTAAAAGATGGGCAGGGAGCCAATGAGCCAAACTGCACCACTTCTTGGGGGAGCAAAACAAGCACCAAAAGTGATTGTTGAAGCCCCTGCTGTTACTAACACCTGCCAGAATTTGGGGGCAGTGGTAGACCTGGCCTTCCTTGCAACATCTCAGTAAAACCTAATAAAAGCAGTGGTGGCAGTTCTGCTACCACTGCTGCGTTGATGCTTCAGAAACTGAGATATTACAGGCCATCAGGGAGCTTGCCTGTGTAAAGCTGAAGTGTGAGAGATTAAATACTGCAATATTCTCAAAATCTGGGGCCCAGTTGTAAGTCCAGTCCTGCTCGGCAGAGCTTTGTGCATATTCATAATGCAAAACCATATGGTCCTGCTGAAACCCCAGGTCTGAGCAGAAAATGGTCTTTGAACCATACCATCAACTGTGCTTCTGCTGAATGTATGGGACATAAGGATATAGTGAGGTAAGATCACTTTTTTTTTTTTCTTTTTGATAAAGGTGGTCATTTTCTGCATATCTTTGGGTCCAATTCTCTTCTCTGGCTTTAGAACCGCTTTCATGGCCAACAACTCCTTCAATCAACCCTTTGACCCCTACCCCCCACAACTGCCCCCCCTCCCCCCAAAAAAGAAAAAAAATCCTGCAGCAGGATGACTCAACAAAATAAAAGAACAAAAAGCTTAGAATCATAGAATGGCTTGTGTTGGAAGGGACCTTAAAGATCATCTAGTTCCAACTCCCTGCCATGGGCAGGGATAAACATCACAAAGGATGACTCTACAAATATGCTCAGTTATTTGCAATATAATGACAGCATTTTATTCAATTTGAGCATTATACTCGTATTATTTTTCTCTCTGTCACTGGCATGTGTACTGCACACAACAATCTCTGCTTTTTTGACAAAATGGGAAATTTACAATGATAAAGAAAAAAAGCAATGAAATTCTTAAGATGTCTTCTTCCTCTTTTAAAGGACTGGTAATGAGAAAGAAACTGGTTGTATTCAGAGCTGCCAGGCTATCAGATGGAATGAGATTTGAAGTAAAAAAAATTAATGGCATGCTAAATATGTTGTTGAAATGCACTGGGAATAGCTTCATGTTAAGAGGAAAACAGCTTAAAATCATGTAAAACAGAGGTCAGGCGTGAGAAGGAATGTGTCTGTAGAGAATTGTGTGCATGCTAAAAGCTGCCCACAAATTCTAAATACACACACTGAGAACTGCACAATAATCTAGTCAAACAAGGTTTTCAGAAGGAAAATTATCTGCATCGGCAGCTATTTTGGGGTATACTTCATTGCTGCATACTTTTTCACTTATGACAATCTTGCATTCAGTGACAGAAACAAATACGAAGATAGGGGTCACTACAATTTTTTGAAAAAAAGCAAGAACATGATAAGAGAAATCTTGATTTGCTTTGTTAAAAATGTTGACTACTTTTATCAATTTTCATTATAGTGGCCAATTTCCTTTTAGCTCTGTTCTCTAAGGAAATAAGGTTTGCATGTTCACGCTCTGGGCATGTACATAAGCACACTAAACTTTGGAAAGAGTTGGCTAATTTTAACCATATTTGGCAGAGGCATGAATCTCAAAATTTTTAAGGTCCTTAAAGTTTTGGGAGGAAAGGGAAAGTCTGCAGTATTCACTGATACCTTAGTGCACAAGCCACATGTGGACCTCAACTTTGAGGCACAAGCACATAAAAATAATCAGTTTTCCAAAGCTGCACAGCTCCTGAAATGACTTGCTTGAATACTACATCTGGCTATAACAAACACTGCATTTAAAGCACCAAGTATGAAGCCTCCTTTTCATTCAAGTAGCCTTCAAAACGTCAAAGCCCTCTATGCATCAATTGATTTCTGGGACTCCAAAGGCGGTTTCTTGGAGGATAGCATCACAGCACTGTCACCTTACATGGAAAGCTTTGCGTATTAGCCTCAAAACACCTAATCCAAGAAAGAGTTAAATAAAGTATAAATGCACCAAAAAACTCCCGCTGAAATCCCTTTTAATTTTCTGACTGATGCAGGCTCTCACTGCACTTTATAGAGAAGAATCAAATAAAGCTGAATAAAGGGATATTCAAGGGGGAAGAGGGACTGAAGGAGTGGTCCAAGGAGAGCAGTCCCACCTGCACAGCTATGCATATGTGCTCAGTGACAGACGTAAAGACCAAACAGGAGAGAGAAACTGTAAATGCAAACTATTAATCATCAGGAGAAAGAAAGCCTCAGCAGCATTGCTCAAGGAGAAACTTCTGTCACTACAGAAAGAAAGAAGCAGCCCTGGAAGCCAGTGGTCCCAGGAAAATTGTATTTTGAAATCACAGCCTCTGAGAACCTGTCTTCTAGGAACAGGGAAATAAAAAACAGCTGATGGAAAAATGAGAATTGCACTCTGTTTTCTAAGCTATGGGGAGGAAATCTGATGTCAAAAATCATTGGGTATGAATTTGATCCTAGGGTCATTGAGGCCCAAAGGGTGAAGTGCCAATAGATGATTTCAGAGAATATTCTGATGGACTCCAGTCAGAGGGAAAAAAAGAAGAATAAAAAACACGTTCAAGGTATTTCCATGAGAAGCGCCAGAGTGGCATTATCCAAAATGACTTTCCAGTTAAAGAATTGCATCCATTTTTAGTGTTGCTTATTTACCGGGCAGGTTTATAAACAGAGAGTCAAGTCACAGTTTTTAAGAGAGGGTATTACAGAAAACAAGATCCTATGCAGCCTGCAGATTTCCCCAGACAGAAATCTGCTTTCCAAAATATAAAGAGTTAACAAGCTGGTGTCTACACAGTGTTGTAAAATATCTTGGCCAGCTGGAGTACTTACTGTGTAGTCTATAGTCTCCAAGTCTGTTCTCTTTAAATTGTATTTACATGGATTTTCTTTCGGGTTTTCCATTTGTTACACTGTGTTAAATAAATCTGGCTTTATTCAGGATAATTTGGATTTATTGATTATTACTGGGGACAATTACTGTGAGTGAAGTCCCGGGGGAAGAAAATGAACCTCTGCTGAGGGGCATAGCGGCTAAGGAACTGTCACCTGCGGTTAAAGATGCAGGAGCAATCAGAGGGGAATACTGCAAATATTCTGGCTGGGCTCACCACAGCATCTAAAGGTCCTACCGACCACCTCACAGGCGATTTACATGTACAACATGTAAGGGATTTTTCATTTCTATACCACTACATTCAAGACCATATGGAGCCGCCCCTGTAGCAGCCCTGCTGTATGTTCAAACCCACCACAAGGACTCAGACCCCGGTCCCCAGCTGCTAAGTACTAAAAACGGAAGCAGCTTTAGAATTTGGGGATAAATCCATATTTAGGTGAGGCTTTGATGGCCTATAGAGGTCTGATATGACAGAAAAATATCAATTGTTCATCCTTTTTAAGTCTCCATATGACAAACTTCCTCTCATTGCACTTTATATAGAAAAAACAAACAAGGCTAAATAGAAGAATATCCTAATATTGTCTAAACTTACATTTCTTTAAAAGGCAATGCTTAAAATCCCTTTGACACAGAGAGAATAACCTTGTCACAAAAACGAAGAACAAAGCAGCACAGACCCAGTCCTCTGGAGGCTCAGTTCTTGAAGATTTAAAAAGTTCATTCAGTTGCCATTTGTTCCTATTTAAATGGTAGTTCTTGTACTTATAGACATGAACTGTAACAAAAACGTCATTCCTGCAGTGTGCTTGCCTCAGGTTTGTACAGCCAATGCCCCTGAGAGCAGAGAGAAGCACGTGGATATCGAAGCCACGTCCCTGGGTGGGATGAATGCAGCATCCCAGCGATGCAGGACTCACAGTGAATGCAACATGTTGCCACTTCTACAGGGGAATCCCCAGGGACAAATTGGATGGTGCCAGTTTTCTTAAGGATTTTTTTTTTCAGTATAGCTGGAGAAAAAAAAATTAAAAAAAAAAATAAAAAGGAAGAAAGAGAAAGGATTTTGCAAGAGGCAGCCTCTCCTTTGCAAAAGCCAGTGGATGCTGCTTTCAGAGAGTTGAATAACAGTTCTCTATTCATCCTTGATCAGCCAGTTATAAAATTCTCACTTGCTTAAGTCCTGCAAGCAAATAGCAGGGAACTAAAAAGGCATCAGATAAATCCCCTGCATGTGCTGACAAGTCTTGGAACTGGCACAGCAGCACAGAGAGAGGAGAGAGTAAATGGGGAGGGAGGGGGGGAGACAGGGATTATTTCAGCATTTTTTTCGCTCTCTAGGGCTGGATATTTGTGTGTGTTCCTGTTCACTTGCCTCTAGTGGAGTCAGTGGACAAGGAGAGAGAGCACAAAGATTTACAGCTGTTTGAAGGAGAAAAAAAAAAAATCAGGGCAAAGGCAGAGAAGCCCTCACTGTTCACACACTCCTGGGGACTATTTTTTTTCCCTTTGTTTTTATTCTTTACTTAAGAGTTCATCAACGTTTAAATGCACAGAGAGCCCTTTCTCATAGGACAACAGCAGCCAAGGAGAAAAAGAGAGAGAGTGAGAGAGAGAGGGAAAGAAAAGCACATTTATTTTAAATACTATCTCCAAGCAGCGTATACAATTTACACTGAGTCACCAGCTGGATAGCTGCAAGTGCCCAAAGCCATGCAGACTCCAGCATGGCTTTACCACATCCAGTCTTAGGGAAGGGACACGCACAGGAGTTCAGAGACCTAAGTACACAAATGCAAAACTAGACGGGACCTTTGTGATTTGTTCAGTTTCTCACATTAATTTTCGTGGCCACTAAAACCAGGCACAGTCTACTAATTGTAGGAAGCCAGGGAAGCTCACCATTCTCTGCAGAAACAGCAGGGCTTTGTGAAGTCCCTTAGATTTATTTTATTACTTATTCCTAAAAATCCATTTATCATAGTTACTTGCATTCAATGCTGTAGCATCAAAGTGCTGAAGTCTTTAGTCTTTAAAGTATTTATATTGAAACTTCCTTATCATTAGTATTTTCCTTTCATCATGCAAAATAAAGAAATTCTCTGCCCTTGTGTAAGATGCAGGACTTGAAGTCATGGTTTGAACATCGTATGGCAAGGCCACCCTGCATGGGTGAGCAGCCCAGGTTCCTGTACACTGATATGAATGCTTCCTCTCCATTTAAACCTCACTGGGAATCTCCACTTGGCCACATGGATCGACAAAGCAGACATACTACAGAAAAGTACTGTGTCTAATTTCAATTAAATGCAAAATTACTTGTCACCAGCCTTCAACACCACAGAAAACGAAGCCTTTCCATGATACATTGATATCTTTGAATTTCTAGACATAAGTGGCTTAAAAAAGAAACCTGAAATCTGAACAGAGTAAATGTCCTTCACATTACAGCTGGTTAACTTTTTTTTTTGTTTTCCTGCACTCAAAAAAAAATGTAGATAGGTATATCTGTCTATTTTAAGAGAGAGATTCTTTCTTTTCTTCCCAGTTTAATGCTAGGAAATAAAAATGCATCTTGTTATTTTCCGGCATTCAGAAGGAGGTGTTTAACTGGCCTGAAAAACTGAGCAAATTTAGAATGAGAATGGGGCGAAAGTGAATCACATCATAGGCACGGGCTGTGTTTGGGAAAGTTAGTAACAGTTTTGCTGGATTTCGAACAGAAGCCCAGCAGACAAAGAGATCCCATGCAGATTGCAGAAGATGTTGCAAGTACTCACATTGCAAAACACAGGACAAGGAGGAGACACGAGCGTGGCACAGTAAGTGCCAGAATCTCTTTTAAGCAATAAGCCAGAACAGTAAATTTTCAGGGCTTCTACTTTGTGTTTCCCCCAGGCAAGGGAAACAAGATGCGTTATACTGAAAAGTAAGTAGGGGCAATCTCAATGAGACATTTTGAAGCATGAGCAGTGAATTATATTGTGTATGGACCAGGCTGGGATGCTGCATGCTCAGGACTGGGCATAAGGTAGCAATCCTTTCAGCTGATCTGGGGCTTCCTCCAGCCCCAGCCTTGCAGTTCCATTTTGCCTTTGGCTTCCCCATGCTGGTGCACAGGAGAGGCCATTTGCCACCGTTATTGCGTTGAAGATGCTCCCTGGGGTAGGACAGAAGTGACATCAGTTTTCCAGCACAGCTTAGGATGGGTGGCATGTGCGTAGACAAACATCTGGGCACATGCCCTCCCCAGTCCCATGCCATGACCACCACAGCCCTGGAGCAGCTCCCTGGGCCCATTATCCACACATTAGCCCAGAAAACTAGGCCACAGGTTTCTTCTGCCTCAGTCTGAAGGAAGAGAAAGGGATTTCAGCACAGATTGCAAGCGGGTGTCAGCAGCGTTACATTGTGTTCTTGGCAGTGGAGCTTGCCTAGGGGATGGGGGGGAGCTTATTATTATTATTATTATTATTATTATTATTATTATTATTATTATTATTATATTGCTATGGTTATTATTATTTTAATATTTCACAGCTGGCCTAGCTCTTCCACCATCAGATGCAGTCAAAGCATGGCTGTGTTTCCAAGAGCGAGGAGCTGTGCTCTTGCCGAATGGATATTAGCGAGGATTTCACCTGAAATTCCAACAAATCTTAGAGATTAGCATTCAGTTCCCCAGCTTCCTGCCTCTTCTTATTAGGCATTACTTTCTGTGAATTCTTCTGGTAGGATTTTGTAAGTTTAATGAATATATCTTAGGAAAGATCTAAATAATTGAAAAGTAGTGAAATAATATGTTAGTTCAGGAATATTAGCAGCATGCCCTGAGCTAACTGACATTGCTATTCTTGTGTGCTGTTTTGGTCCCTAGAAATCTGAAATGTGTCCCCAACCAATGTAATCCCACCTTCTCCTGGACTACACCTAGGAACACCCAGACCATTAGCAGAGTGCCATGCATCAGAAGATCCAGCAGACTTAATTCCAATAAAGGCCCTGAAGAAGAACAAAGAGATGCTGCAAATGCACCACACAGAAATGCCATCGCTGAGCTCTCAGAGCCCTTCAGCTGAGCCTGCCCAGTGTGCACCCACTTCAGCTCCTGGTGGGTTGCCATCCATCGACATCCAGCGACACAGCCGGACACGATGGTGCAAGCCACACAGCGCGGTACAACATCACCTCTCTGCTTTCCGCATGACAG
This sequence comes from Cygnus atratus, assembly GCF_013377495.2. Classification (NCBI taxonomy): domain Eukaryota; kingdom Metazoa; phylum Chordata; class Aves; order Anseriformes; family Anatidae; genus Cygnus; species Cygnus atratus. Next base: position 13,735,178 of record NC_066377.1, on the reverse strand, counting down.
CACGGACACCCAGAGGTATTCGCATCTGAGATCAACCCTCTTAGGTGCTGCCTGTGCAATTCCAGAAGAGATTCAAGCCCCATCCCTCGTATTTTATTTCTAGTGTCTTTTCTGTAACTCCTTCCTCCGTAGGTTAATGAAGACTTAAGCACTTTGTCTCAGCAGCGCTGATGTAAAACGGCTGCTTATTGCCTGTTCCATCTCACTGGCTTTTATTGTGATACTTAAACCAAAATGGTGAACTATTACACTTCATAGCCTGCAAATAAAAGCAGAATGTTAAAAAGCAGAGGCTATAACCTCTGATCCAGTCAAAATTGCTCTAAACATCTAAGGCTCATAATCTTGAGACAACTTTACTTGGCTCCAAAAGGGCGGAGAATGGCACAGATTATCCACAGCATGTGAAGGACTTTTAATTGTAATGCTACAGCATCTCTTTTATCCTGCCCGTGCTCCAAGATAGCACAAAAACTCCTCAGCCAGCATGTGAAGCAGATCAGCTCCATTGATATCAGCAGAGCCAACCCAGCTTACACCAGTGGGGATCAGCCCATTAACCAGGGGGCTTGAATAACCTGCAGCAAGCGGGAGATACTGGTTCTCCTTTTCTTAGGAACACACGGAGAGGCTGCTGAGCCACTGTTTCTGAACGCTCACCTGCTCTGCAAGTCATCACATCCACAAATGCTGCATTTCCAATTCTGGAGCAACTTGGGCAGTACAACATCCATTTGTAGAGCAAGGAGGTCCTGGGGTCAGGTCTACAGTGGCTGGGGCATGGAAGTCAAATAGAGGAAAGGAAAGGGTTGGCTCTCGGGCACATTTTCAACTTTGTCATCTTGGGGAAAGTCGGCAGCCAGTTGAAACTCTGGCTCAGCTTAGAGAAAGGAGGGGTCTACTCTTTGCTGCAGTCTCCTGATGTACGTGCAGGTATATCCTGTTAATTTTGAAATGACATTGTTCTTAAGGACCTACTATAGATGTAGTAAAGTCGATCAAACTGAATTTAATTCCTATATTTCCAGGAAGTGGAGAAGCATTATTGAATTGGATGCAGTTTGACTGGACACCTTTAACAATACAAGCCTACCAAGTGATTAAACATTGCCTATGTAGAGAACAGACGGTTGTGAAAGGAGGGACCTAGGAACAGAGATGAAACAGAACTAAGGAAAATTTTAAAATCAATAGTGACAGGAAAGTTCACACTACTCAGAATTTCTGGTTCTATAAAGAATGAAACATCAAAAGTTAAGTTGCAAGGACAAAATAGTTTGAAGGACTCCCAATCTGGCCCAAAGCAGGGAAAACTGGTATTCTCACAAAAGGAACCTGATCATGTGGAACCTGTCCCCTCAGAGTTCATCTTTCTAGATGCTTCAGCTTTCCTCACTGGTAAATCTGAGCAGGTTGCTGGAAGCCAATACTTTCGGTGGACTAAATAAGAGGAAAAAACTCATATAAATATCTGCAAAATTAGAAATGGCGTTGATTCAGGAGGACTCCTAAAACACGTACCCCCCTAAAACATGTCCACTAAAGCTGGGAGGTTTTTCTGAGCTGGAACAATGTCCCAGGGACCTCTGCCAGAACTTTGTGAGGATCCTGGGACAGCATCCAAGAAGATTGCCTCCTCCTGAGAACACCTTTGGAGGTAATGGGACACTGGGACTTTGTCCAATACTAAATGAAAGAAAACAGGCAAGATTTTTAAGTCTGTTTGGAGAGTCTTTTGGGGTTCAGAAGTCAAGATACCTAAATATGTGAAGGAACCTAGGAGGGACGAGACTTCAAAGAAATAGGCAGATCTACTGACAACAGATTTACAGATCAGGTTCTTTTAAAGCTGCCTCAAGGTAGGGAATCAAAAACTTGAAATAAAATAATTACTACCAAGGAAAACCACAGTTTATATGTGCTCATGAAAAATCTTGTTAAGATCAGTGGAATTCAAAGTAATTTGCTCCTGTACACGTCATGTATTTAAGCTCAGGAAATTCTTGCTATGGGAAGTTGAAGGTGCAAAAGGCTTGAAAGTGTTCAAAAAGGGATTGGAATACTTTTTGTACAAAACAAAAAAAAACAACAACAATAATAACAACAACAAAAAAAAACTTAGAAATATATATTCACCAAGAAAAAATAATAATAATTCAAAATATAACTCAAACAAACAAAACCCTTTACTGTGAATAAAGATAACATTTATAGCACAAGAAATGCCTGAGCCACAGGGCACCAGATCCTGGGAGAGAGCTCAGGGGTAAGTATATCTAGATGTCCGATGAGCTCTCCTGCACTCCCCTAGACTCCTGCTATCTGGACATGTCAAAGGAGAAGATATCTGGCTGTGCCTTGGTCTGAATCAGTGCAGATGTTCTCCTAGCCTTACCTCCTGATGTCTCCATACATTTGTGGAGGTAACAATTTATGAAACTCCTGGTAACAGTGAAGATGACAGTGATACACTAGTGATATCTAGCACTTTGTATTTAGATTTTACAAAAAAGAAATCACTGTTTTTTCAACTTCAGAAAGTAGTAAGATTTTAAGGAATTCAGTCCAGTAGTCCGGCTCCTCCAATAAAAATAAATAAATAATTAAATAAAACGGCTCTGTAAGAACCTAAAAACAGATGCCATTAAGGAAATAAAGGAGTTTGATCTAGTATAGTAGCAGCATAAATGTTGCTTAGCTTTGCCTCTATGAGACAGCAAAGCCAAGAGAGATTTGATGAATGTGACACAGCTCTGTAGCTCCTGTCCCCAGGAACTGATCACCCCGAAATCTTTACAGTATCCCCAAGGGACAGCGAAGAACTATTACTTCCTTTTCACAAATGTAGGAAAGCGATGCACAAGTAGAATAAGGGCTATTAGTAGAATAAGGGCTATCTAAGCCTGCAGCACACCCCAGCACCAAGCGTGGGGCCCCTGGTGCTTGGCCAAGCGGCAGTGCTGAGCCAGCCTTAGCTGCACTGCCTTGCCCCCACTCCTTGGCCACGCGGGCGCTGCGCACGCTGTGACCTCCCGCCTCTCCAGCCACAGCTCCCAGCCAAGGAATTCGGTTCTCCCTCTTGAAATCCTCTCCCTCTCTCTCATGGTAATGAGCACTTTAATCTATCAGGGAAATGTAGAGCTCCTTGGTGCCGCTTTTTATTTCTGATCTGTGTTTTCTCCCTCTCTCTCTCTTTTAGGTTAATTTATCTGATTACATGCAATGCACTGCGGCCGTGTTAAGGTACCAGTCGAGTTTCCACTTGGAGGCTTGGAGGAAAGATTACCATTAAAACGTGACTTCCATCCACTCAGCTGAAATTACTATTGATTGCCAAAGAAAAATATTTGTGCTGTGAAGCTGGGAGCTATGATGTTGAACCGTATTAACATAATGTTAGCATAGCTACGGGTGTTTAGTGGCACGCAATCAGATTTGAAATGAACGTTGATTATAGATTGAGATTAATGTTCACATATTCATAGGAACACAATGAAAAGAGCAATTTCCTTTCTACTACAGATCAATGGTTTCCCCATTCAATTATACAGCTGTAATAATTGCATTATGCGGAAATATTTCTTAATGGCTTATTTCATTCTCTCTGCTTGCCTCTGTGTGTGTGTGAGAGAGAAAGAAAGAGCTGTGTACTTGCACGCATGCATGCATGTGTGAAATCTTTTGTCAGTTGTACTTGCCAAAGCCTGCAACCAATGTAAAATACTTTAATTACTAGTACAACTGTGTAATCTTTGGCTAAGCTAATAATCTCTTGGCATTTTCCCACTATTCTCTTTATTCCCCAGCAGAGCCCTCAGCCTCCTCTGCTTGCTGAAGTCTTTATCAGCTGGATCCCACTGCACAGCAGCTACACCATTCGGGTCTATGCATGGCCAAGTGTTGGCCAAAATGGCACCATCAGACCCAGGGACACCCTGCGGGGTCCTTACCTGGGTGTCTCATTGTCCCTGGGCTAAGAGAAGCTGGGCTTTCAGTTAGAAACATTGCAGCTGGAACTCTTGCCCCTCTGAGCACTGTCATGCACTTACACAAGTTGGTGTTATGAAGAAGCACAAGATCAGTTAAGCAAAATGACTTGTTCTTATCACTCAGGGCTGTGGGCTCAAATTGAAAGTGGGGCCTTGAATACCAAAGGCACATGTGCAGAAACAGGAAGCAACCGCTTGACCTCCTATTTTATCTTACCATCGAGGCAAGATAGGACACCCACTTCTGAAGGGAAATCTGGTAGTGAATAGAGATTAACTTCAAAAACACCCAGGGGATTAGGGTACAGGAACCTTCCCTTCCTATCTCAGTGCAGTGCTGTTTTAGGGACCCCTTTTTTTGTATTCCTTGGAAATAAATTCCTGCTTTTCCTCTTCTTTGCTCAAAGACATATTAGCTCAGATGTATTCTCCTTCTACAAAAGGACCACCCTTATTTTCTCAGTTTGGTGGGTCAGCAGCCCCCAGGAGAAGAATGTTTCTTACCAGAGAACAGATGTATCTCCCTCAGGGACTTCATCTGGTGGATGTGAAATAAAAATAAAAATAAAAATAAAATTAAAAAAAGCATTTTGCACAGAAAGATAGCAAGTTCTTCCCTATAAGAAAATGAAAGAGTAGCATCAGGTGCAGATGGAACAGTTTACAGTACTTTACTTGGATCTGCTTTAGGGGATGTCCTGCTATTGAACCTTTTGACTTCAAATGACTGAAAATATCTCCGCAGAGATATTTTGTTAGACAGCAGCACTGACAGTAATTCGTGTGCAGATGCATTCTCCAAGCCACCATGCAACAGAAACCTGCAACATTTTTGAGCTCTGTCTCAGACACATACTACAGACCATGCTACTGGCAATGCTGAAAACTAATAATATAACTAAATGTTTTTCATAAGACACAATTGAGTAATGCACTTCAGAGGCTGTTCAACTTTGAAGCTGAGGGTAAGGGTATGCCGGTCATGCACCATTTCTGCTGACTGTGCTCTCTGCGCTAGCAAGAGTTACAAGAAACCATAGCAATCATCATGCTAGATCTGCACCATGTATTTAAACTGTCTGAACTTCCCCAGGACTGCTCATTTTTTCTCAGTGGGCATATACTTTCAGCAACATAGCACAAAGCTGCTCCTCAGCATGGTATGGCTGGCTCATTGCATTTTTCATACTTACACGCTAACACTCTGAGATAAAGAAATTAATTTTTGTATATTTTTTTCAGAGCACCCAGAAAATAGATGTCCACATTTTATTTTATTCTACCAACCCACACTGAAGAAGAAAAGCTCAAACCAAGGCCAGGACATCGCCAGGACTCAAAGTACAATGTCAAACCTGTTTCAGCTGCTTTCCTATACTTAGAAGAACACCACACACATACATCATCCCTTGACTTGCGGAAAGAGTTACTGGGAAGGGTTTACTAGAATTGCTGAGTCACTATTCCCATTGTGATGCTGAGTCATCAGATGATAAAAAATGAGCAAGAATGAGGCAACATGGTCCACTCATTCAGCATTAAAACTGCCTCCCTTTTTCCCCTTTCCTCAAAGTTTCACATCTCTGTTCACTCATCTCTGTTCATCAGAAGTCACATGGAGCGCCAGACAAGTTTCATCTCACATGCACTTTTAGTTACCAGGCAGAGCAGCTTCACAAGAAGTGGTACATTTGAAAAGTCTTGCCCGGAGAAGAAATAGATGGGCATAATTGTTGCTTTTGTCAAACTCAGTATTCAGGCTTTTGCGAAGTAGGATAAGAGAAGTTAGATGAGTATCAATCCCAGTGAACAGTGAATAGGGCTAAAAGGTAAAAACGTTTAAGATTTTGAAAGCTTAGCATTTTTAAATGCCTATATTTCTGTTTAGAAAAGATTGTTTTTAGAAAAGATATTTGTTTTCCAGGTTTTCGTACTACAAAACTCTAAATTGTTAAGTATGTTTTGAAGTTCCTAGCTATATTTTTTGCTTCAGTCACTGCCAATCATACATCTTAGTCTCAACTAGTGGAAACTTGCCTGAAAAAAACAGCAAATAAATATGTTTGCATAGATCCCAGATTTGGCCCTCGGACACACCAGTGTATGTGCATATAGATGTTCTGTTCCTGAAATCACTCTAGGTTCACAACACTTACACGGAACTGGAATCTAACACAGTACTTCTCTGATCTGACCCAAGCGTTGGCCTGAATTCAGCTTTAGTGTATGCAGGGGTACAACGATTGGCTCCGAACGACAACTTTAAATGTCCAATTGCCAACTACTGTAATTTGCTGTAAGCATTCAAGTCAGAAATTCTTCAGACTTCTTTAGGAAGCAAATTATTCTGTAATTTATTAGATTACCAAATCAGCAGGTGCTGAGAGGAAGCTAGCATGTCTTTGTGGATAAATTGCTGGAGAGAATCATGATACATACAATTAACAGAGAAGAGAAACAAAGTAAGTATTTAACAATCTTCCTGTCCCAGACTTCCCTCAGAAGTCAAAGGAAATGTGAATTTCATCAAGCTTTTGGATTAGCTTCCTCTGGACAGGACATCTGTCTTTGGCATGGATCTCTTTAGAAACCTGGGATGGATTCATCTCACCTGCCTTCAGACAACTACAGTGTGGACAACTGTGCTTGATCCTGTCATCCATGATTCATTTATGGTTGAGTCAATGGAGAGAAACAGGGATTTCTAAATCATGATTAATGACCAGTTTTAGTCAAGCACATCAAAATGAGATGAATTGTGCTTCAAAACTGTTGACTATTCTCCATAGTCTGTAGGAGAACCTACACAACTTGCTCACATGGAGAAATTTTGGCATTTACAACATCAGAAACTACAATGAAAGCTTGAGCTAAGTGAGTCTCACATTTTTTTTCCTAAATAACTTGAAAAATACAAAATCTTGGTATTTGTATGAGCACAGGTCATGGTATATAGATTTTTTTAGTAGAGATATCTGGATTTAAAAATTACAAAATCATTTTGTAGCTAATTATCATCTCTTCCTTCTCTTCAGTAAAACAAATAAGGAAGCAAAATCTGCTAGATGCTTGCTCAACCACAGGTTAATTTAAAATCACATCCAATTAGATGGGAGCCATCAAGCAATGCTTTGTTCACCAGGTTATTTTCTACAGATTTTGTGAGTGGCCTGTAATTTGGCCTAACACTTTACCTTGGAAATGTGGAAACATATGGCATGACCTTCAACTCCTAATAGCCTTCAAGAAGCTGAAGTTGGATTATTTGGGGTCACGGGTAACAACTGAGAAGTCATAGGTCAAATTCAAAACCATATTACATCTCTAGAAAAAATTACCTTTTCAATAACTTATGGCATGACCTCAAGCTCCAATTAGTCCACAAGGCGCATTTGTCCTTCATTCACACATTCATGTATTCAAAATCTCCAGATCAAATATGAAGAAAAAGTTCTTCCACTTTGGCTATTGTGGTAGATGGTTTAGACTTTTTGTTGTTGTTGTTGTTGTTGTTGTTGTTGTTTTCTTCTTTATTTGTGTGTTTGTTTGTTTTTCTTTATTTCCTTGAGGACAACTCTGGTTTTAAAAACACTGCATTTATATTAAATACTTTGTTGGTAAAGCTGATTTCAATCATATGCATGAGTTCCACCACTGCTACTCAAAAGAGTACAATAGTAATATCACAGAGATCAAATAAGTAGATTTTCTCCTTTTGGGGACAGATACACTTTTAAGAGAGGCACTGATATCCAATAGTCATCTTTATTTATGGCACGCTTAATTTTGCTCGTGAATACTACAGATGCCTTTGAAGAGGAAAGAAAGTGCACTAATTGTTCATTTACCTAATCAGAGTTAACCAGAATGTTGTGTGTAGGGATCTCTAAGAGGCATTTCTTTAACTTTTCTCTTTACTGCTTGATAGCCTTTCATATTACAGTCTTTAGCTTTCAAATGACATGCTAGAAAGAAAACTTACTGTTTGGGAAATAGCAACCCGATAGTAAGAAAATACATGTTGTAGCATGCTCTGCTAATGTGTCTTACAGCTGTGTCTCTCTGAGCTGTTCCTCCTTTGCACCAATATCCTCTGCCCCTTGGTCTGCGTATTCAAAGACACAATGTCAGCTGTTTTGGTGTTATGCTGATGAAACAAATCCACAGCTTTCTTGTTTTCAGACTAAGAGAAAGGGCAGGTTCCTTTTCTGGGCACGTTATTTTTCCACCATGCTCAGATAGTTTCCTTCCCAGCAGAAGAATGCTACTGAGGCCAGACATCAGTGCCTGACTGTTGTCCTGATCTTGTCCCTCAGCAGCTAGGGGAGGCTCTGGGCAACACAGCTGTGAAGGTCAAGGGGACTGCTAACATTTGTAAAGGTAGGTGCAGACAAGTTTTGGAAGAAGCATGATCTGGAAAAACCACTGCAGTCTTTTGCAGTAAATGCTCAGCCTACACCAAGGTGAAGACAGACAATGGCTTTTTACCACTGTTTTCATACTCCCAGATTGAGAGACTGAGCCCTGCTGGGAAAGAGAATGAAAAATTCAAGTAAGGGACATTACATGAGGCTGAAACCTTCATCATCACAGGTTAGAATTACGAAAAGGCAACCCTCGTGCTAGGGTTACGCTAGGTAGCACCTTGTAACTGGAAGGGCTTATATGTCACGCTACATTGAAATACACAAACACTTTTCACCTCAGCTCAGTAAGTTCTTGGCATCAATCACAACCGCCTCCTTCTTCACCTGAAGTGGTTTACACAAAACTGCCCATAATTCACTCTTTCTGAGGTTCCCTAGCTCAACGAACCAAATCAAACCACCCCTGCAGCTTCCAGCAGGCTTACTGCTGCTCTCTTCCCTGCTCACCACCGCCAGCAGGAGGTAATTAGAAAGCCACTCACAGCGCACCCTATCTGCATGAACCATACCCATTCTTCATTTTGTATTTGAAATTCCAGATTCGCCCTCTTCCCTTCGCTTTCTGCAGCAGCTTCCCTCCTGGCTGGATAAGAGCAGTGCCAGATGTTGCTCTCGTTCCTTTACTTGCACAGCAGCATTGCTGCTGCCCTGTGTGTGCGGACACTGGGCTCAGAAATCCCAGCATCACATCCCCTTCTAGATTGCACACTTTTCAGCTCGTTGCTGCAGTGGCCAGGCACTCACCTACTGGAAATTTCAGCTGGCCATTGCAACCAGAAAAGCTCCAGAACCTCCTCATCCAACAGAGCTGAAAAGCAGAATGAAGGCAAGAGACTGGCCATGACTGTCTCCTGGTGTCTTCTAGCCATGGACCAGGTATTTCTTCAAGCAAAGCATCAAAGCAGAGTGCTGAGTTGTAATATGAGGGGGTACAGAGGAGCAAGAGGATATTCTTCTTTCCTTCCTTCCTTCCTTCCTGGGGATTCCTGTCAGTTAAGCTGAGCTCAAAAGCACTGATCAGGAAGCTATTTCAGTGGATGGGGCCTCTGGCACGTACACTTCTGTCTGGTGAGCATCTTGGTGAATGCTTTGCAGTGTGGGAGGTACCATGCTGAGATCAACAAGTCTTCCAACCTTTAATGCTATTCCGGTTCAGATGGAAGCCCCCATCTGCTATCATCCTCAAGAATCTCTTTGTGTCGCAGGGTCCCTGGATGTTAAGCTACAGCTGATCAGATGTTACTTGCACTCTTCAGTAGGTGGAATACTAGAGGCTTAATGACTGTGTGTGGTAAACGCTTTCCTGAGAACTGTATTGCTGCCTGGGGGGGTGGAAAGCCAAAAAAAGCAAGGCAAAGGGTAAACACATCAGTCCATATTGCACCTAAAGACTTGACTTGGTCTGCAAGTGAAAATGGGATTTATGTTTTCAGCCTGCTCCTTTAATGACCATTTGCCAACAGTGCAAAAGCATCACTTAATTGAATATTATTGGCAATCTCCACAAAAGAAGGAGCTCTGATTGGAACAGTGGAGTTTGATTCAGGTCAGGATTGAGGTATGAGGCTACCAAAATACTGAGGAGACTGGGAAAAGGATCGTAAAGGAGAGAAGCAGTTGCAGAAAATAATTTAATCAATTAATTTGCTCTGTTTCTTTTTCCTCTTTGCTTGCAAAATGTTCACAGTCTGATTACAATTTCTCCAAATTTATTTCTTTTTCAGGTTTACTTAATGGTATCTTTTGCCCTTTTAAAATAGGTAATATTGAGTGAATACAGACAGTTCTCTGGGAGGAAATGTTGTTCAGTATTCAAAATATGTTCTGATTTACCTAATAACTTGTCACATGGCTCAAAAGGCATAGTTTCTCCTTACAAGTGGACAGCTATGAATCTTGCAAGTCAGGAAGAAATCAAAATTCACTCTGTGTGTGGGTGCTAAGGGAGCTGACTGTGACAGACGGGTTAAGGGTGTTTTAAATTTGGAGTATCCTAGAGGAGCCATCAGCCCTCCTGAGACCTGCTGGCTGATGCAAAGGTTATATTCGACTTTCTTTCCTTGCCAGACAGTGGCCTACAGCAGACAGCCAGAAAGTCCCTTTTATTTTTGTAAGGCCTAACTAGCCCTGAATCTGTAACAAATGCCGAGTGGAAACTGAGCATAATAAGAGAGGGAACAAAGAGGGTACAACAAAATCTTGGATTTACCTTTGTGCTGTCTGACCAGCCTGTTCTGAGCTGCAGTGGAAAGGATTCTGCATTGCTCTTGCTACATGCCAAGACTAAACTTTTTACCTCCTGTTGGAAAAAACCACAAATGAACACAAAAAAAAAATGAGTTGTGACTAAAGGAGAGACTGAGACAAAGTGTCATCCCAGTGCTTGTCCTACTCTGAGGAATTTTACACCCCACCCATTACCCCCCTGGCCCGGCTGTGCCTGGTCTGTGTCTGGTCCAGAAACTTTGGGCACACAAGTGAGCAGCCTGAGGTCACAGAGGGGGGATGAGTGCTCCCCGTCTGCATTGCATGGAAACACTTGGGCACTGGATCTTCACTGCTGGAGACTGTTAGGAACAGGTTAAATAACCATCTGCCAGGAGAGACATCCGCTGAAGTAGTCCTGCTTTGTGGACAGTCCATGGTCCAGACAATCCCATGACCTTCTTTCCAGTCTTCTTGTGTTTTGTTGTTTGTTATTTTCGGTTTGGTTTGGTTTGGTTTTGTTGTTGCTGTTGTTTTTGTTTTTGTTTGTTTGTTTGGGAGGGGGTATGATTCTTTTTATAACATAAGAGAAAAAGTCCACCAGTTCTCCTTGCCCAGGCCCTGACCTAAAGACAGTTTATTCTTGGCTTCCATCTCCTGTGACTCTCTTCAAGAGAGGGCGATAACCAAAGTGCCTTCTTAATGCAGCCACTCCAACTTTATCCTTCACCAGGTTCCACACAAGTGAAACTCATGTCTCCAGTATTTGTATAACACATCAGAGGGGAAAAGTGTGAGGAAGGGTCATATAAATCAAACTTATATCTGAATGAAGTCTGCAGTGTCTTTTTGTTGTTGTTATTGTTTGACCAGAATTAGATAGAAATATCAGGAAAGGCACAGAGGAGCAAGGCGGAGGGGCTCTGGCAGAGATGTGTGTGACAGAGGGCACATCACCTTCATGCACACGGGGACCTCTGGGGCTTTCTGATCAGTGCTATCCTTCTCAAATTTACATTAAAGCCGAGTTTAGCAACACAAACAGGATGATAGAGTCATACAGAAAAAAGCTCAGAGACTCTGAATCCATAGCATCATTACCAGGACAAAGGTATTTCAAAGCACCTAAAGAGATGCAGCAGTGTGTATATGCACAAAGCTCTGAGCAGGGTCCTTATGGTAAGAAACACATGCTTGTCATCCCACGTCCCTCCCCCCCTTTTTTTTCCTGCTGTTTCACCCTTTTGTCAAATTCTGTTTCTTCCACCACTTTCACCTTCCAAAGAAAGCAAACGTCCCATTCCCAGCAAAATGCTTATTCAATGCCTGTCTTCCCAGTGCTAATGGCTTTCTCAGATGGAAGATGTCGTGCTAGGCAGGAACCAAATGAAAAAATAAACAATTAATGGGCAGGAGTCATTGTTTTTTACATGCCTTAATATTTTACTTTCCAGATTGGCAGCACCATGGGAAACCCAACACTTGGATGAACAGCAGTACATATGGTGAATATGGGGGAAGAATTCTGAAGCTGTAATTCAGGTAAGTGAGAGCTGAGAGGGTGTTTTTTTGTTTTTGTTTTTGTTTTTTTTTCCTTCTTTTCTTCCTCTCTCTTCTTCCCCCCCCCCCCCCCTTTTTTTTTTTTTTTTTCAGGCAATGGTTTTATAGTAACATTTATAGTACCATTTATAGTACCATCAAGTGTATATTAAGCAGAGTTCTGGACTAATGCTTTCCAGCCTTGACTCTCAGACTTGGTAACTGTTCCAAATAGTACTTTAAAACGTCTTAGCTGTAAAAATACGAGACCTCAATGTTACCCTTGTTGACAAAACCAAAACAAGTTATATGAAAAACAATTTTAATATATATTTTTAAGTAATTCTGATTATGTACTGGCCAAGGGAAAAATGATGTCTATCACATAAAAAGGACTTGATATTCTTAATGGTATTTTTAAATTGACCTCCAATTTGGTATTAGTCATGGGTGCAAAAAAAGGCCTCAGATAATGATCATATATGTTCAGGTCTAAGGGGTGGATGTACAGAAGAAAATCAAGTTAATCAAGGCAGCAACTTGTTCTGGGCTTGCTGACTTGTGTTAGGGCTCCCTTAATGTGTCAGATGAGTTGACCTTATAGAAAGCACTGGGAAAGTTAGGTGTTGCAGGCAGAACAAAGGAGCTGTTTTATCATATAAAGCAATTGAAATAAGCTTCATTCCACAGTAGCATGGTCTATAAGGGTCACCACAGCATCCCATGAGCAGTACCAAGAGTTTTTCTGTGCAGAAGTATGGAGCTGGAAATGCTCCACATGAATTCAAATACAAAATGTCTTTGAATTCAGTGGCTAGAGCTCTGTCTAGTCTGATTTTAAACTAACCATCAATTCACCTTTTTCCCATTTTCACTGATTCTTTTGGCATCTGATTACATTTGTTTAATGAATCTTTTGTTGTATATTAACTATCCCTTATTAAGTGCAAATTTGCAGAGGATTAAACCGTACAATAGATCCACGTTGCATTGAATATCACAGTACAATCTCAATAAGCATGAGTGTTTTCCTTTGTTTTAGGAATCAATGGATATTTAATTAATGTGGGATAATAACTCTTGCCTCTAGAGGAATCCCTTCAGATTTGAATGAAATCATTATTTCATATTAAATGGGAACACAGATGCATTTAAATAACTTCAAAGTTCTCTACAAACAGGAATGAATTGAAATACTCGTTGTTCTTCCATCCTGGTGCAAGACTTGATGCTTTAACACCAGCATCCTCCCAATCTGGACACTCAGACACCGGCTCAAGAAGCAAGGCAGAGGACTGCTCGGAGGCCAAGATGCCTGGCTCGAGGAATGCAAACCCATGCCATTTCCAGAAGCATTAGACAATTCTTCCTGGCAATAGCTAGTAGTTACTAGAGACTGTGTTTGCTAAAGGTTAGAACACCCACATGAGAAACAAATGCTCCTCCCATGAGCATTGAGTTGACTCTCACACATTAAAAATATTTAGGAATTAACTAGTGATACCAGAATTTTCCAAGTTTCCTCTCATTCTGCTTGCTTGTCTTGGAGTAGGGTTGTTCAGCCTATTTGTCCAACTAGCCCTTGATACCTGGAATGCTACCGATGAAGACATTGCTCTCCAGCAAAGACTCCTGATGTCACTTCATGACACCACACTGACCAATATTCCATGGGAGCTGGGTGCCTATGGCTCAGGCACTCCTTTGACAGGTCCTATGTTTAATTTCTCTATTTGCCACTTCAAGGAAATCTAAAGGGTATTTTCACACATGTAATATTTCCAAGAAATCGAAGTGGAATTAAGGAAAATCAAAAAATCAGTGTAGCTAGAAGGAATATTTTCTGGGATATTTGGAAAATCCCAATTTTCCTATCAGTAGTCCTATTCTGTTACAGTCATCCTTGTGCCTGAGGAAATAACAGCGATACATTTCAGGTAAAAGTAATGCATCCTCTGCATTGTGTCACTACATGTTCTTCAGCATAGCAAAGTCTGGGTGGATCTTTTGGATGGAGATGCATACATCTTGCTTTTATGGGCTAAAAAGATCACTTACACCAAAAAATGAAATCATTGGCTTTATTAGTTCTATTATTATTATTATTATTATTATTATTATTTATAAATGGAGGATAAAGGGTTCGATGGTTTGGGCTAGCAATAGGGTTTTCTCACAGTTCCAACCCCTCTCCTTCCCCTCCTGCAGACTGTCCAACACGAGGACCTCACCTCTCCTGGGCATTGTCAGTGCAGGGCTGGGGATCCTGCATCCTTCATCCCTGCACCACAGAGGGAGGGGGCAATGGGGGCAAGGAGCATATGGAAAGAGCAAATCTGACTGAGATGGATCACATCGTTTGTGCCAGGGCTGCAGAGTGTACACCTCAATCCAGCCCTGACACTAAGTAATAGCAAGCCCCAAGATTATCAATAGGCTGCAACATGCGGTGAGGGGATATGGACTCTATCAGACAGCAACCTCGAGATTAACCTCCTGGCCCCCTAATCGGGATTGTGCCGGTATGCCATTTATTACCAGAGCTGGGCAGAGGGCGGAGGGGATGCTGCTGACAGTGTGCCCATGGCGCTGAGCCGGGCCAGTTTCACAACACACCGCTCTGTCTCCTGCTGAATGTTTTGTTTTGTTCGCTTCGTTGGATTCTAGGGTAAAAATTCTTGGAGTCTTTATTTACTGCCAAATGGAACCACTGCGTGACTCCGGAAATACCTGTCGCCTAATTAAATTGTCTAGAGAGGAATTTTTGGAAAGCACTCCTAATTCAGGAGCTTAATTTAGGCTGGGCCCATGCACCAGAGCTTTCTGTCTTATTATTAGATGGAATTTTAATCATTGCAGGTATCCCCCCACTCCCAGCATTTTTTCCTCTCTCCCCATCTCCTAACAACCTGATTCTGGCACAATTCCCTTCCCCTTTAACCCTCCAGAGCTAAAAATAATATCCTCTTGGATCTAGCCAAAAAAAAAAAAAAAGAAAAAAAAAAAGAAAAAAATAAGAGAGAGAGGGAGAGAGACCACTGAACCAGAGGTGTTTAATTAGCAGGAGTGAACTGGAGATGGACTCAGCAATCATTTTACAGCAGCCTCTCCAGAGACAGACCAAACACATTATGAGAAAACCTGGCTCGTGGGTCCCAGGAGTAAGGAAGGTGGTGTGTTCTCAGGGCAGCTTAAGCCTGTAACATCTGTAAAATGCAGCCCTCATATGCCTGGATTAAATAATAATAATAATAATAATAATAATAAGGGTCTTCTGGTGAGTGAAAGGATGCTTTAAGCAATCTTAAATAAATAAATGTTTCAATCTGTCCATTTCCAATATCTACTGTGATTTTGCAGTTAAATTGCACCTTCCCAGGTCTGTAGTTACATGTAGAAAGGAGATCCAGGACAGGAGATCCAGGACATAAGAGTGATAGAAATATGTACATATGTAGATAATGTTTTTATGCTTCCTTCACCACTAGTCCTGCACCGAGCACACTTCTACCTGGAGAAGAGGCTGAAAACCACCTGAGATCTGATCTAGACCATGAGGCGCTCCAAATCCAGCAGGGATGTGGACCTGGATGTGCCAGCCTGCTCCCATTTGGGGTTGCACAGGATCAGCAGCTGGGAGTATGAACTCAGCTGTCTTTAAAGGTTTTTTTCATTTGCAAGCCCAAAATGAAATGCTTTTAACTTGGAAAGCATATATACATATACGTATATATATACACACACATATAAAATCCCCAACTTTTGACATCTTATAACTTTGAATTGCCCTTTTTTGTTCAGCTGTATTTACTGGGCTGGCTTGCCTGCCAAGCCCATTAAGCATCAATCATTTGTTGTTTCATTAGTGCTGAAATGACTTTCTAATTGACTTTGTAATTGTAGTTAAAAGCAACTTTAGCACAGGCTAGGAGGTGCTTTCCTAGAGGCCTCTCTGTGTCCCATCTTCCATCTGCTGTCACCAGAACTTAATGGAGATGCCTCCAGCAGAAGACTAGCATCAGACAGATCACGTGTTTGTAGGATATTGCTTTATTTTGTGTTTAGTTTGGTTTTAGTTTCTTCTTCCAAGTTCTGACAATGACTTGATGTTTCTGCATTATGGGATATTTGTCTGATAAGTATTTAGCCAGGAGCTAAACATCACCATAGTGACTCAAGAAATATACTAGGGCAACACGCTATGGACCACAGAGGTGCCAAAATGTTCCTAATGCCTTCAAAATCATGAAAACATTTTTTTTATGTCTTCTTCTTTTTACTGTCGTGCAACGGCAGTTTTATTAAATTAAGTTTTAAGTGTCTGTGCATTTCCCCGGGCCTGATTCTTATTGCATGCACTGCGGTGCAAAACCCCTGAGACTCGGGCAAGGGCAGGCACGCAGAAGGAGAAGTTCCGAGTGTCCCCAAGCTGCCTAACAGCCACCTGCTCCTCCCGTCATCCAGCTGAAGCAGCCCAAAGCACTGGGAGCCCTCCCTGCAGCAGCACAGGAAAGGGAAGCAGGAGGGAATGCTGCTTCCCCCCAGCTAAAGATAGAAGGCAGAGTTCTCCTCTGCTTTTGGCAGAAGAACAGGAGTGGCATTTCCCCACCTACTTCCCCTTCTGTTGGCCCTACCAGCATGGAAGACAACATGCTACAAAACCACAGCGGAAGCAAACTTGCAATGAGAACAGGCATGCTGCTAAAAATGCCAGAAGAAAGCAGTTTTGCCTGGGAGGCAATGCGCTGGGTGACAGAGGGCCATGCCTAGGACTTCTGGGACTGTTCCATCAGAACCTCGGCAGGCAGCAAGGAATCCTTTTAAAAGGCTCCACGTCTTCATGACTGCCTTGGAGTGATCAGCCCCCTGGGGACTGTCAACCCCCAGCTCATCTTTCGTGCTGAGAAAAGACCCCACACTGAAGTCATTGCTGCTGTTACAAGATTACAATAAAATAAACACACTGTTCATTTTGTTTAATTATGTCATGCTTTCAGCTTAGTACCAACAAGGATTTCACTGTGCTACATCCACTCCCACTGCAAACCCCAAATCACTCTTTCAGCCTTCCAAAAGCACCTGTTGAATACTGGAACAGAAATGTGTCTACTCGATAGCATCAAAGGTTTGAGCTTATGAGCTGTCCCTTTCTTACAGCCCCATTGCTTAATACTGCCTGTGGTGGATAGGGTGGATCCCACAACTCTTTCATGCAGGTGCAGGGCTACAAGCAGCTCACTCCTGCTGGAGCAGTGTTTCTAGAAACAAGGAGCCAAGTTCTCCATGGATCTGCTACGACTTCTGCTTTGCTCCAGGCCAAATCAGAATCGGGCCTTCCTGAGAGGAAGGCCAAAACCTGGCACAAAAAGTCTACTCCCCTCCGTTTCTCAGCTCTGTGACCTGCGCTGCTAGCCACCAGACAATGCCCCCGAAGCCTGTCACAGCTGCAGGTAATAAACAGCTTTAGTGCCTAAGCCGAGAGTTGCTTTGCTTTCATTTGTCATGTCATCACCACCACGGCCCTGTACTTCTGCAAAACCTTGCATCGAGCTGTGCCTGGCGCAGCTGCCTGCAGACCAGCCCGCCTATGAGGCAGTGTGTGCCCAGCAGAGCCGGAAAGGGGCAGCAGGGAGGGCTGTCCTGGCTGTCCCACAGCCCAACAAAGCCGGGCAGGTGGAGAGGCCCACACTGGCCACCTCCACGAAGCCACCCAGCTGCTGACTTCAAAAGCTGCAAGGTGGCTGCCAGGAATGGCCTCACAGTGACCATCTTTGCCCTGGTAGTTCCTGTGCTTTGGCATGTGTGTGTCGTAAGAACTAGCAGCTAGTTTTTAACCTAGGCAGGGGCACAAGTGAGGTGAGAGGAGAAGAAAAAATAAAAGAATTTTAAAAAATAAAATAAAGTTAAAATCCTCTCCCATCATTCCCCAGAAAAACTTTGTTGATTCCTCTTACAGCTTACTGGTGTCTCCTATTCTGATCACCTGCCTGGTGAGCCTACCTTGCACAGGTTAATTAGATGTAATCAGGGCATTAATGCCTGGTGTGCTGGCAATTAACATGAGGCTCAGCTAGACCCTGTTCTTGGCATTGCACTGGTGCATGGACCCATCTCAGTGACCTGTGCCATAGGGGGTGTTTGGTGCTGTGGGCTCGGCTGTGTGTCTTGCTTGCGAGCACGGATAGCAGCTGTACCCAAGAAGGGCAGATCACAGCAATGGGCACTGGGTGAGCAATCCAATTCCTACTCAGACTAGCAGAGCTGACAGCAGTTGTTTCTCTCAGAGCTAACAGGTCAGCGTTCAGGTAAATGGAAAGGTTACACACTGCTAGCCATGCCATCTGCTATCTGCTACCACCCCCCACCCCCCACCCCCCCCACGGTGGCACATGCAGAAAGTCACTGTAAAACAATCTTTGGTTGTGTGTTATTTTGACTAAAAAAAAAAATACTCTGCAAAAAGAGAGGGAAGGAAAAAAAAAAAAAAGGAAGTAGGTTTCCCCTTGCAGGAATCTGTTTTTTACAGAAGGATGGATCTTAATCTCACGTTTAAGTGGATTTAAAGGTGAAAGTATCACACAGCTTATCTAAAGGGCTAGACTGGAACTGCTTAGAGGGTTTCTTAAGCAGCTTTGCCATAGGTCAGCCCTGAGAGCATGACCTAGCCCCTTGGCTTTCTAGCACAGGACTTTGTGCCACTGTTGTTTTGGAGCACTAGCAGAGGCTGGCCCAGCATGTCCTCACTTTGGCACCTCTAAGTTGCTTCTGAATATATTGGCAATTTGAACCATGCCAGCTGCAGTGATTTTATTAGATATTTCCTGGAATATGAAATTCATTTGAATCCCTAAGTTCCAAAAGTCAGGAGAGTCTCGAATTTTCTCTGCCATCTTCACTGAGTTACAGGATCCAAATGTATCACAACCTTTCCACCATGGGTAAACTTCAATGAACAAAAATGTATTGTAAGAAAATCTCAGGAGCATTCGTTTACTGAAGATTTTGTCAAAACCCATTTTTGACTACTTTAATCTGGATTCTTATCCAAAGTGGACCTCTGCACACCTATAGGTTTGTTTCCATGACTTCAGTAGAGTTTTGCACAGCAAAGTGGGGAAGAAATAGTCTCTCATCTTCTAGAGAGGAGAGCAGAAGCACAGCTGTCTGCTGTTGTCTCATTGACACCTGTGAGCATTCAGGTAGACTCACCGAAGGATCTGCATTCACTTCAGTGTGGGATTTCAGGTAAGCCAGGCACTGTTATAAGTGGTTTTTGCTGTCTCCTATCCCATGTCACCAAGAGAAACAGAATATGCATTCAAGATCAAGGTAGTATAGGAAGTCACATCTTAATTTATGCAAATGTATTTGCTTTTATGCAAATGAACAAGTGACCTTTCTTTGGTCAAAGTTGGCAGATACATGCTTTTGTGTTTAAGTGCAGAAAAATGGAAGGTGTCTGCATTATGCAATGGAGATTTCTTCAGAGAATAAATATTTCTGGTTACTTATGGCAGAGCCTGAGTGATAAGACATTTTGCTAATATTTCTTGACGAGATCTCTTGAATCCTCACAGAAAAAAGCTGGTTGGACATTTTCAATAGCAATGTATTTTCTGCATAAATAAGATGTTACAGCCAAAGTAAAAAGTGTTTGAAAATAATCAGATTTTTAAACAGGAAAAGGCAGGAAGGGAAAGGTACATAAAAAAAAAAAAGGCTTAGTGATTGATTAGTTTGAATTTCAGGAAAAATACTTTTCAGTAAGCTGGTTATTTATTGGGAGTGGTCTTCAAAAATACATTTAGTTCCACTGTTATCTATAGTTTTCTTCAATACATTTTCAATCCCCTCTCCTATAAATTTTCTGTGCAAAAACAACAGTATTTTTTGATTAGGAGTAAACACAATTGAATGCAACAGCTGCTTGGATTTCATATGTATGTTCTGAAACTTTATTTTAGACGGATCTGATGAATTCTGCTTTCTCAGCAACAATGAGATTTTCTGAGTAGATATGCCCCTCTCTTATGCTGGTATTAACTGATCCTGAATTTTACTGCACATTTTCAAAGTACAGCTTCTCTGTTAGCTATAACAGGATTCAGATACATAAACATTTAAAAATGTACCCTTGCTACAAACGCCGTCAGGAAACAAAGAAAACAACATTTAGAAAAAAAAAGAGGAAGGGGAAAAGGTGGCCATGTGCCCGGGGCAATTGAGTATGTTCAAGGCAGGGACGATGAACCCTAGGAAGGACAAATATACAGCATGGGTCAGAAGAACAGCAGTGTGAAAAGGGAAGGTAAAATAGCATTTCGCTCATCACTTCTGTGTAAATAAAAGGGTGAAAGCATTCAGATCAAGGCAGAATTAATCAGGGATTTGTTTTTTTTTTTATTTTTTTTAAACAAGAACTAGGCCAGGTTTAACTCCAGATTAGAACTGGCCCAGCAGTGCTGGAGATGGATTCGGAGCTCTGCCAGGATGGGATCAGTCCTCCTTCGAGCCCTGTCTGATGGGGCAGGGTAAGCCTGTCCTCTGTCCTGGCGACAGGGCTGGCTGCTCCTCAGCCTACACTCCCCAGCACACAGCTATGCAGAAATTGTCTGGTCACTAGACTCATGTTTAAAGCACGGCTTGGCAATCCACAGACATAAAGTATCAATTATTGTAGTGACCTGAATGACAGACCAGATACAGGAGTAGTCCCAACCCTAAAAATCAGAAGCAACCTAATTTGACCACATTGGGCACAGCTGATCTGGATGAGCAGGGGGTAACCAGGCTCATCTGGGGACTAATCAGGACATCTAGGATGAGTAATTCAGCAATTACAACGTGTGATACCAGCTGGAAACTGGGCCCATTGAGATACTTAGACATTTAACCCCCACTTGGGAGCCTAATAGGTCATTTTGGATCCCAAATACTTTCACAGATCAGAATCTTGGTAACAAGTCACACAGACATCCCTATTAGAAATGTAGGGGACTTGACTACATGGCTGTCATTGCACTTCTGTAGGCTGTAGGTCCTGAGCTTGCTGAAGCACTTTCGAGCATGCCTGGAGGTGCTTTGGGCCTGCAGCTCCCGAAACCAAGGCCTACCCGAGCTGACGGCCAGGCGGGGATGCAGGCGGGTGCAGGCCTTCCCGCTCTTCGTTCAAACTCCTCGCTGCGTGTTTTGCAAAGCTTCGAAGTGCCACTTAACGGGACTTTCATTTTCCTTCCAGCTGAAGGGAAAGTGTTGTTAAACTCCCAGGCTGGCAAGTCGGAGTTTACACAGATGGAACAGTTAGCACAGACCACAGAGCAAATACCAGCAACCAACCCGTTTCACACTTCTAAAGAAAGAAAGAAAGGAATGGCAGGGGCAGGCCAAAGCAAACAGGCCATGGAAAACTCGAACCCGCTGGCTGGAATTTTCAGCTGTTACTTTTCTTTTCACATTCAGGCTTTTTTGGATATCTCTCGATTCAGCAAAGCAGAGAGGGCTTTTGCATTCATACGAAATGATTTAAAGCTCCATGAGGAGTGCTGTGCTGGGGCCCAACAACCACAAAACATACATTGTTTGAAATTTTATAAACGTGGTTTTCACTGAGAGCCACATTTAAAAAAAAAAATTCTTTCCAGCAAATAATATGTTGTTGAATTTGCCACATTTTGCCTCGTTGTGGCAGTGGGGTGTGTCACTTTAGACGCCTTTTGCTTGATAAATCTGAGGACAACTCGGGTGCCCCCCAGAGAGCCCTGAGCCCCCTTGCACCCCCTGGGTACAATGCCTGAAACCACTGCATCACCATGTCCCGCTGCAGCTGGCTCTCTGAACCAAGAACTGGAACAGGAATTAATCTGGGGCTCTCCCATGGCAATAGAAGCAGAAACTCTAGGCCAACCCCAAAGGATTTTATTTTATTAAGACATAGGGGCTGCGCCTCTGCCTTCGCTCAGCCAGCCTTTTTCCCATCCTCCAATAATAAAGAAATTGCTAAGGAATTAAAAAAGGCATCTCCTGTAAATACGCAGGCAGAACCACTAGTGAATCTCCACGCAGCATTTGAGACCAGCTGGGTGAAATTGTTAGGGATAGGTAAATTAGTTTAGATAAAATTCTTCTCTTGTATTGCCAGAGTCCCACACTCAAATACAAACCTGATTACAAAATTGAAACGCGTTGTGCTGTGTAAACTGCAACTCATGCTAACAACACCAAGGCAGGTCATGCTCCCACCGAAACAGATGCTGGTTGGAGTAATTCAGATTTCTCCATCAGCTGGCTGGGTGCCTGCAGGGCCCTGCTCTCGCTCTAGATTTACAGCCATGGAGCTGGAAGCAGAATTTGAGCTGGAAGCAGAATTTTGTTTGCAACTGTTTCATTACAGGTACCTGTTTCTACCTGTTTGTACTCTGTGTAACAAAGGCTTGTGTTCTCCTCCTTGCTGTATTAGCAACACTGTCCTACCCCATCACGCACAGTCCAATTACCTCGTACCTCCTGTCCTGCTGATATCAGATTTTACCGAACCAAAGTATGGTGCAGCAAGGCTGCACAAACCCAGCTTAATTCAGGGCAGGGACTTGACTGTTTCTTTTCAGCTGAGACTTGAAATGATATTATTCAGGGGTCTAAAAATGAGTGGAATTAGGTTCAGTGATGAAAGAGGAGGCAGCTTGAGAGAGGGAGTCAAATAATAAAGCAGTTATTTTAACCAAAGCAGTCAAATCTTAAGCTATAGGGGGCTGTTACCAAAAGCAAGCATGGGGACCAGCTGCTGGTGTAAGGCTGGAACAGGTTGTCCCTGCTAGGTGTAGTTGGAGACAGTGGTGTAGCCAAACCCCTCTAGCTCACTTCTGTTTTATCTCACGCAATCTCGGTAATTGCTTTCCTTGCTCCACCATTCTGTACCCTCTCAGGATGTAATTTCCACTTGCTCTGCATGCTCACGGGCAGCAGGACCACGTGCCTCCACCAGGATCCCTTTCTCCAGGAGCAGAGATGGGCAGCGGAGCAGATTGCTGAGGGAAGCCGTGGTGCCTCCATCCGTGGTCCTCAATAACCAGGTCTGACCTAGCATGCCCTCCTGAGGTCCTTTCCCACTGGAACTATCCTGTCATCCTCAGGTGGGTGTCTGTGCTGTAAAACTGGGGCAGGTTTGCTGGGGAGAAGGAGCTGAAGAGCCTTGCAGGTCCTCAGAATTAGCACAGTCTGTCCCACTTCCACATCCCAACCACCTCCACCCCAGTAAAATGCTACCTATGCAGACAAGGTATTGTCAGCCAACTGCAGTGCAGAGCGATGACTGGGACAGATCCTGTCCTGGTGACACCACTGGAGCACCAGTGTGACATCAGAGACATAGCCATAGCTCAGCAGTACTTATAATGATTTTTTCAATTAATATTGCTGTTTATACAATTACTAAGCTGGACGTGGTGATACCTGAGTTTGGAATAGTTTTCATTTATTTCAATGCCAGGCATGTGAAAAGAAGACAATGCCTCTAAAAGGGGGCAGAAAGAAAAAAGGAAAAGATTGCCATCTTCCCCTTTGCTCTGCAGCTCCTGCTTATGGAGCCAAGTCCCTCCCTTTCAAACAACCTTTGCTGACAGAAGCCCGCAGTGATACATTGCAGGATGCACCGGAGTACCGTGGAAGCCAGTGCAACGTGATGCATTTACTGTACTACAACGTACTGTATCTCAGTGCTAATGATGTCTGGGTATTGAAATAGCCTCCACAGGGAGCAACGCTGCAACACCTGCTTCTTCTGGATAACCCAGTCTTCATCTCCTTGCTGCAGTGGAAAAAAAAAAAAAAAAAAAAACCTTCTCAGAGAGGCTGCTAAAGTGGAATGTCACATTAGGGCATGCTTGTTAATGACAAGCCATTACAAGGTTGCCAAGTGTTCAGAAAGATGCTCCCAGGATCGCTAGTATTGGAATATTTTATGTAGCATTTAATTAACCACGGTTCAGATTCTATGCAGTAATATAAAATAGAAAAAGCATGAAAACCTTTCATTAATTGGTGCTTAGTAATCATTAATCACATATTTATTACATGATAACATACCATAATGGGGTTTGGAGCATAGGCCCAGTGGTCAAGGCCTTTCTGACACTACATGCAACTAACAAGGCTTTAGGGTCAAATTCTGCCCTCGGTTAAATCAGTAGTGTCGGTAATTGTGTTGGTGCAACCAAAAACCAGTACTAAAGGCTGCTTCTCAGGAGCGTACCAGCTCCAAGAATGCACAACATGCTTTGCCCCAGGTAGGATCATCTACTTTGTACTAAGTATTTATGAGTTTGAGATGGATTACTGTGTCCAACAAGGCACAACAACACCGTGGTAACATGTAGGATGGAGACTCAGATATCGTTTTCCATGCTCTTTGCATTCCACTGGGCTTTTTGCTGTTGTTACCCCTCCAGGAGGCTAGCTGTATCCAGGGAAGCTCCTGGGAACTTCAAAGCACGATCCCTAGGGATAATTTTCCTTCTGAATGTTTCTGGTGGGAAATTCTGAGTAACAAGTCAGCACAGCACTTCTTGAGATCACCCTCTGCTTTCTTACACGTGCTGCTGAGAAACAAAGTGAGTTAATATCTGACTGAGATGAGCACAGGGTTTAATTATTTATTTATTCCTCTTCAGGCTCTTTTCAAACTCAGGCAGGCATAGGTCAGGTATAAGATTATTAGTTTTTTTTTTTTTTAATGAAGATTTAGATTCTGGAGGAATAAAAAGCATTTTGGGGCAGCATTGGTATACGAATTTACCATACTCTGTCTTAATTCAAGTCCTGTTTGTAATCAGTATGAGACACTGTCTGGTGGATCAGCACAGAATCACAGAATGGCTTGGGTTGGAAGTGACCTTAAAGCCCATCTTGTCCCAAACCACCAGACCATACGCTGCAGCAGAAATGTGAATGTATATATATATGTAACAATACTGCTGCAGTGGTTCTAAGTGATTCATCACTAAGCAAGTAGGCTGCAACTGAATTGAGCTGAATTGGAGCCTAATATCCTTTCAGTATCACTATTAGCTGCAGAACCAGGCCAGGAGATGGCTGGTCTTGGATTAGACAAACAGTTACCCGATAAGTATCCACTGCATAGTGAAGATACATTCCAAGGAAGTACCACTGGCATTAGCTTGGAGCCAACGTTGTTCATAGAGGCCATCTTTTCAACTCAAGAACTTCATGTGAGAAACAGAGCTGGCTGCTCTGCACTCTGCTGTGCAGTCTTGCCTCTCTGATGGCTCTGTACATCCACATTACCTACAGGCTGCTTCCTCATGGAGAGTTCATTTCTTGGTGCAACACAGCACTGGGCAAGGCACCCAAAACCCAGATGAGCCAGACCCGATATGAGATGTTGTTCACTGGGGCTGTCCACTGTGCAGGATCTTCATTCTTGTCTGGCTCAGGTGTCTCCTCACCCTTCCCAGTGCCAGATGGGGACACTCTGGGGCTCCTGAGCCCTCCCAGTGGCAGCAGCAGCAGTGGCGGTGTGTCCTGTAGACCCCTGCCGGGGCTGCCTGCTGTCATACAGCCACCACGTCTCATCCACTGCGTCTCAGCGGGGCCTGAAGTGCTTCCCCTGTCTACACTTTAAAGCATTTTGGGATAATTTTTGGATGACAGATATTATTACTATATTTAATTTTTGAAACTCCACTGGAAAAGTTAAGCACTTAAAGAAATCCCTACACTTACAACTTCCAGCTTTTTCCCTTGTAAGAAATGACTGGAGAGTTTGTGCTTTTAATTATTATCATTCTCCCTTGAAATTATAGGCAAAGCAGTCAGTGACATTCGAAACATAAATTACTGGCCTGCAGCCTTGTGCTACTGTTTCTCTATCTCTTTGCCAGGGCTGCAAATCAATTTTCTGCATTTCTTTCAGATTTTCTGAAGAAAATTGTGGAAAATCGCTGTTGGCACATGGCGTTTTTCCACAATGGTTAGAACTATTGAATGGGGCTGTAATAGGCTGCCTTGGAGAAGCCAACCCCATTAAAATGCCAACCTCAGACAGATCAGAACACACTCTCAATCTGAATTTCATAATTTTTCCACAGGAAGAGCAACATAATTTTCCTTGGTTTTGCCTGCAGTCCTATAGCTTTATTAAAAAAAAATAAATAAATAAATAAGAATTTTATTGCCCCTTATTTTTCTCTTCTTGTTTCTTCTATTTTTTTATTTTTTATTTTTTATTTTTTTTTTGCTTCAGTTCCAGCCATGGTTCCATCCAAAGCCTCTAACTCTGGATGACTTCCGGAGGATTTTGTTTAGTTCCCATTGCTTTACTCTGGTTTTGGACCTGGAAATTCACCTGTTTAGAGTGACAATTATTCAGCCAGTAAAATGCTTTTCCCTCAAAACTGTCTCCAGCATGTCTTCAGGTGAAACTGGCCATACAGAGGTATCATCTTCTGTCTGGAAATATGGGATTTAAACCCATGGGGCACTGGCTAACACCGAGGAATTTTACACCTACAAGTTTGGCTGAATTGACCTTGACTGAGGTCATTAAGAAAAAAAGATAAAACCTGAGAGGAGTCTTCCAGTCTGCACAGCAGAGTTGCAGCTTTTACTGTGGATTGTTCAGGATGAGCTGCTGGGAGGGAAAAGAGCGTGGGCCTACAAAAGGCAGCAGGTTGCACAAGAGCTGCAAGACACAAGAACCAGCTCAGGCAATTCCTGGATTTCCAAGGAAGAATTCTTGCAAAAGTTTTGCTAATTCCATTGGTCAAATTGGTTGTTAAAGAAGAAAAGGGCAATATTACAAATCTGCTTAGGGAAGAGTTGTTTCAGTTCAGTGTAAAGCTTAAAGAAACAAGGTCACATCTCAGCTTCTTATCCCTAAAAACTGGTTCTTCCAAAACCCCTAGAGAGAGTCATCTTCTGGGTTCCTGATTATACGTTTCATCGCAAGGCGGTGATGTAATGTCATACGTGATAACGCCAGGAAGCTGAGCTCATGCCAAGTGTGGTGGAAGCCTGCTAGTTTGCTCCAGGTCTGGGTATTTCAGATACATGTAGCCATAATTTCAGGAGCAGGCATTTGAGGTTGGAATATCTGGCCGTTTGCTGGCATGAAGCCTGTTTTGCCAACGCAGATCGAGCTGAGGCAATACTGTTGTAAGGGAATTGTTTCTGAAGGGAAAACTGTGTTAACCTCTGGGTGTTTCAGCTAGCGCAGAGTAATGAATTGCTATCTTCATTAACAGAAAGAATGCCAAAGAGGCTAAATGAGTCAGAACAGGCAGAGACACAATCCTTTAATGAGTTGAACAGGAGCTGGTTTGTAAGTTGAGGTTATTGATAATCCCAGGCTTTATATAACAGCATGATTCTGGGTCAGGGAGCAAAAACCACAAGCTCCTGCACACACCCCCAGCACTCGCACGCTGTATGGTGGCACACTTTTCCAAGCAGGTGGCTTCAGTCCAGGCTAAGTGTATGCACTCAGGAAAGCTGTCCTTTTTCAGATGGGTAAGTCCTCCTGTCTGCTTTTGCAGCTCGATGTGTAGGGCAGATGGTGGAGGTTGCTTTTTATTTATTTATTTATTTATTTATTTATTTTCCCCAGTTAACAGTTTTGCTAAGGATCACCTGGGCTGCCTTGGCACTCCGTCAGTTTAATTCATACCAAGAAAGTCCAAGAAAGTTTTAAGAAACATTGCTAACATCTTGTTTAGCAGCTTGAGAAACATCCTCTTATTTTGCTGCTTTCCTGCATGTGTAGTGGGGAATTTTTGCATTCACTTTGGTGTCAAGGAGCTGGAGCTGGAGGTGGGAGAACCAAACAGGTTAAATAACCATGGCCTCTCAGACCCTACTTTTTCTCAGTCTTGCTACTGGTGGGCTTGTATTGCTAAGGAAGCTGTTTACTTTCCCAGCAAGGTAATGCTAATATACAAATATAGTTGTATCATCACAAAGAAGCTTTATAATAATACAGCTAATTTCCCTTTTCACTTAATAACCTGTGTAGTAACATTATAAGTCCATTGAAGGCAATTATGTTCCTTAAGGCATGCCAGGCCACCAGAACCAAGGTGATGCTGGTCGTGAGCCTGGAACCTCACCTGGTTTCGCTCTGCTAATTTCAGTCATTTTGCAGGAAGTAGTTTCCACAAGCCCTCATGACTTCCCACAGACTGCCTGTGCTGTCCATGACACACTTGTTAGTGCTGTCTGATCTGCTCTTTATGATTCTATAAAAGTCAATTTATGATATTAAAAAAAATTGAAACAGTTGAATTCTGAATTCAGTAGTCATTTGTGGCTTCAGCAACCTACCTGAACTTCCCTCCCCCTGCATTCCCTGAGAATCCTTCAATTCCCAGGCTTAATTTTCCTGAGTCCATATGAACAAGCCTATAATTGAATAGAACAGTGAAAATCCCAACATCAAGAGTGACAACTCCTGAGACTACAAGCAACACTTTTAACAATACCCATATGAAATGGAAGGCATTTTCATTCTCTGAACTGTCAGCCTTTTTCTTTTTCTTTCTTTTTTTCTTTTTTCTTTCTTTTCTTTTTTCTTTTTTCTTTTTTCTTTTCTTTTCTTTTCCTTTTCTTTTCTTTTTTCTTTTCTTTTCTTTTTTCTTTCTCTCTCTTTTCTTTCTGTCTTTCTGTCTTTCTGTCTTTCTTTTATTTTTTCTTTCTTTTTCTTTCCTTCCTACCTTTCTCTTTCTTTCGTTAATTGTGCACTTACTCATTTTTTTCCCCAATAGCAAAGTAAATAAAAAAATAAATAAAGAAGATAGTGACAGATGTCAGTCTAACGACAAGTCTCAGACCTGTTGTTTTCCCATTACAGCCAGTATTTAGCAACTGCATTTAAAGAATTACCACTGGTGAAAACTTCCCATGCTTTAATAGAGTTGTTGCTTACGAGGTCTGGTAACAGGTTTACAGAAATGGAAGTTTTGGTTGCTGTTCTTCACATTTGAGAAAGCCACAGCTGAAAAGCACACACTAGGAGTATCAAAGGTTAGAACTCAGTTCTGGTTTCTGTCATTACCACTCACTGGGGACACAAAGTGGAATGGAGGAAGAAAAACATTGAACAACTACAGATGACCCCTGGAGGGGTTTTGAAAGGGCAAGCGGCAATGTCTGAGCATGCTGCAGGTGTCGAACTGCTTAGAGAGCAAGCACAAGTGTAAGCATGCACAGGTGTCAGGAGCTGGGGAGCCAAGGTGCCAACTTCAGAGTGCACAAGCAAAGCCAGGGAGCTGAAGTGCAGCACAAGGAGGGTTTCTGCAACAACCCCAGGAGATCGGCAGTATTGCAGTCCCTGATCTGTGTGTGTGCTGTTTCATTGCTTTTCAAAAGTTTGCTTCAGTGCAGGTGTAAGAAAAGGGCAGGGTGATGGAACAGGAGGATTCTGCCCCTTCGCTCGTGCTCCTGATCAGTGGTGGTGGTGCTGTGCCGTGGTTCCTAGAAAGCATGGGACTGAGCCAAAAATGCAGCTGAGCTGGTGTCCCGTTGCATTGGCAAGAACAGCAATTGCATGTCGTTGAACTCCCAAAGTTCACAGCACTCAGAATAGCTGAAATTTTCCCTTCTTGAACAAAATGATATATTCCTCCCTCAGCTACGGAAAAGAAACAATGGGGAAAGGAGATGAGGTTTGCCAAGAGCAGTGCATCCCTTTCATTTCAGTGTTCTCCCTGACACGTGAAAAATGCAGAATAATTACACAAAGGAGAGAGAAAGCGCTTCACAATTTGGAAATAAAGTCAAAATATTTCTGACAAAACATTTTTTCCCACCAGAAAGAACCAAAAGACTGTTTCACTGAAAACAGAAATGAATCAATGGCAGTTATTTTAGACAGATTACCCAGGTTAAAGGAGCAAGAGATATGCCAGGAGATGCCTGTATCAAACTCTAGAGGTCAGGAGCACTTCTGAGCCTCTCCCAGTGATTTGAAGGGAATATCTGGACTCAGTCTAAATGCCATGAAATGTTCTGGCATGATGAGGATTGGAAACACAGGCTTTTCAATAGGGGAAAAATAAATTACAGTTGGAGAAGAAGCTGTCTAAGGCCAAAAAAGCACTTTCCATGGAGTCCTTCAAACCTGGAGACAGCGCCTGCCCCAATTTGAATTTTCCTGTTCCCTCTGCAGCGTGAATGCACTGCTCACATGTTTGCTGTGTCTCATTTAGTTGCACAAAAGTGAGTGGGTGAAATAGTTTAGATGAAAGCGAGTGTGTGGCAAGAGATCAAGAAAATAATTACTGCTGTGATCCACTGTCAGAGCTAAAAATCTCAATTAAGGGAGAGGATGAGCAGGAAAAGCTGTTGGAAGGAATGGAAAGAGATGTATATGTATGTGTACACACACTTACACGCTCCTGCTTCTTCATGTGTTTTCAAGGAATACTGTTGAAATCAGTCCAATAAGTCCCTTGGCTACAGTTCTCTCCCCACCCTGAAGTTAGTTTGGTTTCTCAGAAACCCAAAAATTGTTTCAGATCTCGCTTCACACAAAGGTTTTACAGCACCTTTCAGAAAGATCCTTTATGTTTCGGGAGGGCATAGAGGGAGTCCACTTCGTACAGATCTGTGTAAACTTTACCACTGCAAGTGTTCTCTTTTTTAAGCAGCATATCTGAACTCCGAGAAGCCTTTTGCTTGAAGATGCTACATTCAGCTGACATGGCTGAGGAGAAACCTCCCTGTCTGAGATGGTTCCCTGCCCCTTTTCTGCAGTGGGGCTGGGGACCACCACTCTTTCTTAGACAAAACACGTCACTGGTGGGATTTCTGGTGGTAGCCATAAGCATTTCCTAAGCATCAGTGCTACCAAGTCTGATGGGAGATGGGGGTATGGGGCATGCCCAGGGCAATTCTGTCAGCTGGGGGCTCAGTGGGGGTGCAAAGCTGCAGGTAATGAAAGAGCCTCACAGCCCAGCCTGGCAAAAAGGAAGGCTGGTGTGAGGCTGTGAACGCATGCGGTGCGGGCATCTCTTTACTGTATCACTTAACCCTGCATGGATGGGTGTGAACCAGCCTTTAGAAGTGCTTCATGCAAAGTACGTAAGCTGCATTTAAACTGTTGGTTTATCCGTTAATGCGGTGGCATATAAATCTGTCACTTGCGCAGGTTCGCTTAGCCTCCCTGGCTGAGAACAGCCATTCATTTGCAGAGATCGCATGCGCCCTTAAACTGTGCTTTTGAAACATTGACGCGCTGCAGATGTGCATGTGTAAACCAAGGAATTACCTCTCTTCCCCTCTTCTTCTGCTTGCTGACTAAATACCCATTTGGGCTGCCGCGTGGTGACACCTCCTGCACACTCAGCCAGGCAGGGAGCTGGGGTCCTGGGGGGCACAGCCTTCCAGACCTGGGCGATAGCCCCTGCGCTCACCTGCACTGCTGCTGGGACCTCGTTTATGCAGCCTGGGTGGTGGCGTAGGAAGGGAATATTTTTGAAGGCTGTTGAAGCTGTTGGTTTGCCCCTTAATCTCCCCAACAAATAGCTCAGAGAGGATTTTGCATGCAAATAAATACCTGCATTTCTCCCCACTCAGAGAACCCAGGCTTGCTGGGTACCGAAAGTGGGCTTTGGCGTTACCAAGCGGTGTGGTCATTGCCACTCATTGCCGAAGCATGCAAGCTCTGAGTGCCAGCCCTGCTGCTAAAGAGCCTCCAAGAAGTGAATTGATTGCAAATAAATAAGTAAGCAAAAATCCAAGCTGCAATTAAATATGCAGCGTGCTTTCCATTGTTGAGTGTGGAAATCCCTCTGATCTTGAAACTCTAGAAACAAGGGCTTACTCCAAATTCTTAGATGGCATGCATGTGTGTTGGTGTACCCCAGTGCTGGTGCCGGCATAAAAAACACTGCTGCACTAATGCAATCCTAAATGTATATAGGTACAAATAGAGGTTTAGGACAACTGTGGGGAATTTGTAGCTGGAAAAACGTTACAAAAGCTGTAAGTCATGGCATTCCTGCTTGCTGCTGGTGCAATTTTGTCGCAATCATTGCTCAAGCTCTAATGTGCCTAGTATTCATTTCTCCTGTGCCATTAAAGGCCCCACTTTAGGGCCACAGTAGCAATGGCAGAAGATGTCAAAGACACAATAGAAAACACAGTGTTGCAAGCTCCTTCAGGAGGCTCAATCTTTTTTTTTTTTTTATTCCTGGGAAACTCCTGCCTGTACAAGGCTATTGCATCTGGTGAGGCTGTGGTGATATACATGTGGGTGGTTCAAGGTGTGGAACAATGTCACCATTCTAGTTAGAACATGCTGATCATGATGTCGTATCAAGCAAACCACTTGCAAAATGACTGTCAGATGAACCCTAGGCAAGGCAATGTAATGGTTTGTATGTATATGGAGCACTTGGCTAGCTGTGTGGCAGCCTGCAGTCTCATACCTGTCTGCAAAGAGGGAGGGAGGGAGGGGACCCTCACTTGATGAGTCTCATTCCAGGACAGCCCATGTGAAGTAAAAAAAAAAAAAGTGTCTTTCAGGCTCTGCTCCATCTTACATCTATACTGAGACTGTCAAGAAGGATCCCTGATGCTAAATATGTTTTTGCTGGAGGATTTAAGACGACCTTGTTCAACACAATACAGCTGGCCTCAGGAGCACAGCTGGATGGGAGCGATCCCTCCAAGCCCAGCTCCAGTTCAGAGTGGCACACTTCACTATTAACACCAAAAGAAACAGGTTGCCTCTAATTTTCAGCACAGTGTTCACACCCCAAAAGGACCTCCTCTACCCTCCCTGCGCTGTGGGTTGTTGGCAGGAGGAGTGGCTTGGGATTACTCCTCTGGGCAGCACATGTGAGCAAGAACCTGCGTAACATGCCACGTGTCATTCACGTCCACGCTGACTGTTAAAAGAAGGACATGGGATGGGATCTCTGCCTCATCTCTCTTGTCTGCCTGTGCTGGATGAGAGGCTGGAGCTTGTCTAAGTCTGCAGTGCCCCCATCCAGCTGCTGAGGCTGTCCCTGTGCAGCAGCTGGGGGAAAGCAAGCAGAGCTGTGCCTCTATAAGCCCCAGAGCAGGATGTGTGCAAAGAGAAGGGCTGTGTCACCCCACAAACCCACAGCACAGCACTGCAGCAGCTAGCTCACATAGGTTATCGCTGTGCCAAGTCAGCTCCTGTGTCCTTTGGTAGCCCTCTTTGAGTGCTGATTATCACTTTTTGTAATCCATGTGGTCCCCCAGCTATTTCCCAAAGGAGCTCCTGACTGCTAGTTGTATTTCTTGGTTACTTTGAGCAGACACTTCGGGAACAGACCAAGGAGTGTAGAGGTTTACACACGTGGCCTTGGAGACATGGTATGAAGTCTCACCATCATTTTCCCATGGATCTTGACTGACTGACTCCAGCTGAGGATCTGGCTGTTAACTTCTATTCAAAATGTAACCAAGCAATATTATTTGGGGAGAGGCAACAATTAGTAAACCATCACATCACTCTGTATCTAAATAAGTCTAAAACTGTGAGATGCTGACCAAATTTATTTCCCATTCTTATCCATGGGAACCTGAAGTTCCTTGAAGCTCTCAGCACTTCAGTGTCAGGATCTTCTAACACTAGGACAACAGGCTACAGCTTCCTCTCTTTAAGCTTTCCAAAATCAGAGCGTTCCCCCAGTTATTTCCAATGACTAAAGAGGATTAAAAACCTGGATCTGGGATGTGAGTCATGGAGTTCAAAATAGGTCCAGGACTGAAATTTCTCTAACACTCCGGAGCATTTTGGCTTGATCTCATCAGGCCTGAAATTCCATTACTTTACCCTTGCATGCAAATAAGCAGTGTAATAGTCTCAGTCACTGCTAACGCAGCTATTACTTGAATAAAATGGTTCATTTGTTTTTAAAGACCTAAACCAACACTCAATCCATATATTTTAAAAACACAACAACCGAAAGACATGTACCACGGCATGAAATCTGGTTTGGGGAGGTCTCAGCTCCAGTGGTTTCTAATGTCACCAGAACTCTGTGGCTGAATTACTCCTTTATAATGCACCTGGGTGCCTTGCTTTGTTCCCAGCCCCTTTGCCCTTGCAGACAGCCCTGGTGAGCGAGTGAGCCCATGCACCCAAATGCCACTGGCATGGCTGGGAGGGTGCTCCCACCAGGGTGAACTAACCCCAGAAGTATGAGTGATACTTTAAATTCCTTGGTCTCTAAATCATACCTTTCCATCCTGTGAGTATAGACGATGACCATCTTTAAGGTGAGGGGGGAGGGCAGTGTGAAATCAGCAGGCTGAGAGCAGCTTTAATGGAGGTTCATTCGAGGTAAGGCAGTAAGCTAAAGGCCACATGTTGCTTTTATTGCAATTTTCCCCCTTGCTTGCCATTCTGAGCCAACAGCTCCCTCAGAGCCCTTCGTGCCTACACACACACTCGCTGCACAGACACACAACAAGCAGGAGAGGCTTCCCTGCTGAATGCGTTTAATATTCTGTCTGTGCTGGCATGCTCTTGTCTTGCTTCATAAAACCTGTTGAAAGCCAGTCAATTCATTAATCTTTTGCCAAGAGACGTTAAATGCCAAACAGGGAAAGACGATAATGACTTGACAGTTCATAAGAAAGGGCCTGATCCTGCAAGGTGCTGAGAATGGCAGCCAGCGAGAACAGGAGGGTGCTTGGCAGGCTGCAGGATTGATCCCTTGCACATTTGCTGCTCTCCCTCTGCTCTGGCTTGATGCACAGCTTCCAAAATGAAGGCAGCTTCGAAGCCGTGAATGTATGGCAAAGCCATGACCATGGTTCTGTCCTCTGCAAGTGGTCCCACATGTCCCCCTGACAGGGTCTGCCATAGCGGGTTCAGCAGGACTGATGTTTCAAAGCACAAAAAGGAAAAACAAGGACAGCTTGGTCTATTGCCAACGTGAAGCCAGCAGCACTTCTCCTCTGCTCCTGTGGCAGATAAAGCCCCAGCAGTGGAAATTTCAGACTGTTTGCAATGGGTAGTCACCTGGTCCAGTTTTAAACTGCTCCATCACCAGTGCAGGCTGCAGGCAGTCCTCATGGGCTAGCGACCTATGGGACCTTCGACACTTTCTCCTCCACTCCTGCACCAAGGCTGCAGTGGGGAGGGAGAAGGAAGCAGCACTGCTGGCCTCGGGCGGTAATGGTGTGTGAGTCAGGCTGCAAAAAGGCAGTAAGTTAATAAGTTTCACTGGAAGCTTGTAGGTTTACATAATAATAATTTTTTAAGCATTTTTTTTTTTTTTTAATCAGAAGTCTTGAGATTTCGGGGCTCACTTTTTGAGCTTTTTTTCTGTGTCATGCTGGAGGTTACAAATGTTCAAAGAAAGGAGAAAGAGAGTTCTTCCCAGGGCTGCATGGCTCAAGGAGCTGGAGCTTCACTAATGAAACTGCAATTATCACAGAGCTTGCATTAAGCTAATCAGAGTGGATATCACTGAGGTCAACCACAGTTTCCAAACGGTGCCACTGGTTCCAGGGCAGTTAACAATGCTGAAGAGATGCACTAAAATCAAGTACACTCAGCCTCCTTAGTGTACAGGAGAAGTGGATCAATACTGAATTAGAGGTGGATAAACTGCATTTAACTATATTTAACAATACCACTGATAGCATTTAAACTTATTAGGTATCAATTATCCCTCAGTTTCACAGCAGCTTGCCTCTGTCTCATATCTGCAGCATTTGATTGCTCCAGCCAGAGTCTGTGGCAGAGCTGCTGCTGCTGTTCTGTCCCTCAGATGATGAAATCAGAGTCTAATTTTGTGGAAACTTTTTTTCCTGAGTCATACATCAGCCCTAAATCTCCCAAAGTGAAGCCAAGCTGGTGCATACCATTTTTCTGATTTAAAGTGCCTTTCCAAGCTTAATTCTTAGTCATCCTTTACAGTTGGAAGGTATAAGATGAAGCTTGGTAGGACACCCAGCTGTGTGGTTTCTAGTTACCATGTATTGCTGGTAATCTTCACAATGAAAGTGCAGTTTGCTTCAATGGAGACCCTGCA
This sequence comes from Cygnus atratus, assembly GCF_013377495.2. Lineage (NCBI taxonomy): Eukaryota > Metazoa > Chordata > Aves > Anseriformes > Anatidae > Cygnus > Cygnus atratus. The sequence continues at coordinate 13,698,989 of NC_066377.1, read as the reverse complement.
CACTTTTGCAAAATTATTCCCTTTAGCATAGACAGTGTACAAGGCACCACATGGCCCATGCTTCTCAGTCTTGTTGAGATGGCTGGTCTCTTCATTGCAAATAAAATTGGTCTTTGCTGCTTGTTTGCATGTGCCTTTTTACACTGATTATTTTGAATTGGATGCACTTTCTCTCCTTGCTGAAGGCAGCCCAGTCTAGGTAGCAAACACCCGCTGCTGTGTGCATTCTTCATCAGCACAGGTCATCTGCAGATCAAGCCTTGTAAGCTCATCGCTGTTCACAGTTTTTCATAAGGCAGGTCACTTCTGATGGCAAAAGAGGACAACCCTGATCTCAAAGATTGCTTTGATGCTAACAGAGCCACCCTCCAGGGCGTCATCTTCACCATGTCACACTGCCGGCACTGAGAGCTGCGAGTGATGGCCTTGCTGAATCTCGTGGCCCTGCCCAACTGTCTGCAGCTCTGCGCAGCACACCAAGGGCATGAGTAGGCTCCTAGACCTCATTACATCTCTAATCCATCCAAACCTTAGTAAAGTGCACCTGACAGTGGACAACAGCAGCCAGATGTGGTCTCTGTGTAGCATGCAAGCAGCTCTGAGTTGCAAAAAAAAGCAGCAAAAACTGCTCTGTGCAGGTGGAAGATGGGACCACGGCCCTGGCCAGCCCAGCCTGCCCTCCCTGGCAAAAACTGCCCTGGGAGGGTGACTGCAGGCTCCCTGGGTGGGCTGGGGGGTGGCAGGGCTTGGGGACAGCCTGTGACTGCTGGAGGGCTTGTGCTCTTTGCTCTTTGGGCACAGGGCCCTTGTGAGTCTGTCCAAAGGCTGGGGAAAGGCCCAGAGAGAGCAGCTGGAACACCTCGGTGAAGGGTGGGGAGAAGATGGAGGATGTCACCTCCTGGCCCTGCCTGCTCCCATGGGTAGAAGCAGGAAAAGGGCCAGCACTCAGGTGTCTAGCAATTACAATCCCCCTCAAAAACAATCTGTTTTGTATAGAGAAAGCAGAAGGCAGAGGCTGGGGGGAGTGCCCAAGTCACCCACAGGCAGGCCAGCTCCTCGGATTGTGAGGACAGGATAGGCCTTGCAGCAGAAACGCTCAGGTTGCAGAGGAGCAAAGGGACTTTTTGCCGTTCTAACAAGCAGGATTCCCCTGCCCAGCCTCCACAGAGAGGCTGCCGGCGTCTTTGCTCTGCATTACTTGGGAACACCTCTTGGGTTAGTGGTGGGGGCATGGAGGGGGGCAGCTGTAGGGTGCCTGCAGTGCTGCCAGGTGGGTGCAACCCCCCCACCCCGAGCAGCCCGGCTTTCCCAGATCCACCCCGGCTTGCAGCGATCCGTGGTGTTTGTATCGGCCTCTCCCCGAGTGCTGCGAGCTCAGGACCTCAGCCAGGTCTCTTTCTGGCAGACTTGTTTATCTGGGTGTTACATTGCTTCAGGCCAAGGCTTAGTTTCTGTTGTACTTGTGCCAGTGTACACAGCCCTGGCAGCTTTCGGCACAGAGGAGGAGTGTCATTTTATCCCAGGTCTCCCTCGGGAATTGATAACTGTTTAGCAGAAGGTGAGGCAGAGGATGGAGCAATGGGAGGGGTCCCAGTATGGTGTGGGGGGACGCACCAGGGCAGCAGGAAGAAAACACTGGACAGACAGTATATGAATAATAAACTGAGGTGCTTTAAATTTTTATTTTTATGATTTGGTGGTGGTGGTGGTGGTTAGCTCCAGACTAGGATTAATGAATCCCCTGCAGCTATTCTGCTTTGACTAGATCTGGCAAAGATTACATTAGAGAGAAAGGGAGTGGGGGGATGGAGGAAGAAAAAGCACCACTTATCAGCATGCTTATACAGATAGGAGTTAAAAGGTGTAACCTGATGAGACATCTTTCATTTCAGACAATGCAAGCCCTGCACAGTCCCTCTGGGTCTCTTAAACAGAGATGTAATAAGCTCTTTGGAGCCTCCCAAAAGTACATTGCGCTATGGAAAGTGTTAAGAGCTCATTATGCAGCAGGCTGAAGGAGCCAAGGCACTGGGCTGAAACCAAGAATAAGTTTGGTACCCGCAGCAGCTCTGGAAAGCAGAGCTTTGCACAGCGGGATGTAAAGACCCAGATTTCCCTTCTTGCCATGCCGTCTGCATGCACACCCACCGTGCAATGCAGACACTTTTTAGCTTGGGCAGTCTTGTAAGGACGCAGGTCTGAGGACATTTTGCAGCAGTCTTCAGTGCAGCAGAGGCACACCATCTGTGTGACTGGTAGACCAACTGTGACAGGATCATTTGCAGAACTTGATGTGGAAAAATATGACCTCTTTCATAAACAGCCCCCTATACTGAAATCAACTTTCCCTGCCTTGGCTGATTGTGTTCCAGGCACTTTGCAGAGCCTTTTTGGATGTACGGTGCAGTTTTTGAACATGACCAAACCAGCAAGGCACAGGGTGCAAATCAGGGGACTAATACTCTTCATGTTTGGTGTTAGTGGCAGTGAAACAAGAAATTAAAGGAAACCTGCAACCTCCTCTGCACCCAATTCACATCTGTTTACGATTCCCTGCTACCTGCCAAACAATTAAAAACAACAACCTGTTTTATTAGCTGTCACATCCCATAAAATATTTCAGAGCCCTTCATCAGCAGCTGACACCCTGTCAATAATAGCTCTGTGGGTTAAAAAAAAAAATGTTCACAATATTATTTCAGTGTCTGGCTCTCAGAGGTTTATCTCCAGTGCCCATCACAGCAGTATTCAAGCACTGAATGCAAGGTTAACAACTTTACAATTAAGGAAGTGAAAGATATATAGACGCTGACTCTCCTCCCACCCGGAGTCTGAGAAATACAGGTCTTACAGGCTGCCTTGTCCCATGCCTGCCCCTCCAAGGGCAGTGCATGGGCTGAGGTTTGGGCAGCATGCAGCTGGCAGGGACCACAGCGGGAGATCACCAGACCCAGGCCCAGTGGGGTGTTGCTCACTGCTGGGGCCTGGGACAACTGAGGGGTGTTGGAGAAATGCTTCTCCTTAGTTTTTGTGGGCTAGGATAAGAGAAGATGGGGATCAGATACTATGTCATTGCACAGAAGACAGTGGTCAGAAAGCCAGATCTATAAATGTATTTAAGTGCATAATGCTAACCAAAATGAGTGGACACGGGCATCAATGTATCTCTGTGGATATCTAAGACAGGACACAGCTAAAAGATAATCTTTGCATAACAAGTACTATAGCCAGATCTGTTCAGTCTGTAACAGTCTGTGGATCTAGCCACCCATTTTAAGAAGGTTTCATGGGAAGCGTGTCCAGGATACTCGGATGCTGCCCCTGCCCTTGCTGGCAACATGCTCATGAACTCATTGGACATTTGTGTGGTTATTGCTAAATGCTGGCAGTCCCTGTCCTGCCACCAGTGTCCCAGTGTAGCAACTGCCAAGTGCTTAAAGCATCCGGTCTGAAACAGATTGACTCCTTCAGCACAGTCCTAATTCTGCCAAGAGTGCCAAATTCTGCCTTTCTCTGCCCCCCACAGAAGCAGGCAGACTTCCCACAAGCTTTCCTTTCTAAAATGTGTTTTGCAGAGTTTTAAAAACTGCATTCACCTATTCTTGAGAATATAGTACCCAAGGCTGAAATAAAAGTAGTCAAGACTGAAATCAGACTTCCAAGCTCTATTTTTTAGAACTCAAAATGTGACTATATTCTGAAAACCTGGGGAAGACATTTTCTAATTTTATATATAAAACAAAACAAAACAAAACAAAAAACATAAAGAGGTCAAACTCCTTTTCTAAATGCAAAATGCTAAGCCAAATGCAGTTTAAAACATAACTGTTTTCCACATTTTGCATGCTACACAGCTGCAGAGCGGAGAGCTCTGCCTCACAGAGCTCACAGTTCAGGCACACCAAAGAGAGGTGATTTAACACGTTTAAGATCAAGCACTATCTTAGTAGCCAAATCGGTGAATGGAGCCCAGGCCCCTTGATTCAGAACTGCTGCCTATTCATTCAAGCCATCCCTCTTGACATCTTCTTAATTTTCTACCCAGGCCTTATTTTTCAAGGGGTAACGTTACATTCAGCACTGCTATTTTATTGCATGGGTACTTTCTACCCTGCAAGAGATAATCTCTGATTAAATCACCTGGGAGCAGGCAAAGCAAAATGAGGAGGAAATCAGATATCAAAATCCTGTTAAACACCTCCCAAGCGCCAGGAACTGACAATCTGTAACTGATCACCACACCTCTCATCTCACAGGGCTTGCCATCACCTCCATCTGCCATGAACAGGGCCTGTGGCATCATATATGTTTCAGGATGAAAACTGGCTGATTTGCTTGAAATGATCTCAGTTTCACATCTGTTTCCAGATATATTTTGAGCCTTAGCGCAGCGTGGCTGTCTGGCGTGGGGTAAATCTATGGGCCAGATTCTGGCCAGTGCCGCCAGCACACAGCATGCAGAGCCATAAGCTGTAGCAGCACAAACATAACAAAAAGCAGATTTTAGATCCACATGGCAGTATTTAGACTTGTGGTGCTTTTGTTCTAGATGGAGCTTTTTGTCTAGTCTTTAGATGGCATTACTTCACTGAAATATGATGGTTTGGCCCTATTTTCCCGCGGGGATCACAGCTCACTTTCAGTGAATGGTAGCTGCTTTGTCACCTTCCATCACAGCTCTGTGTCCTTCTTCTGCAGCTACGGGGCTACAGAAACTAATTGGCAGCCCCAGAAATGCCAAGGTGTGTGTGGCACAGCAGGGAACAAGTTCATGGTCAGAATTCATCTTGTTCCAGGCCTCCCCTATATAGGGGTGCAGGTATGGCCTGGGCATCTGAGCCCCTGGTCAGCCCTAGGGTGCCACAGAATATGGCACACACCGTTTAATAGCAGGACGGATGGGGAATGACATGGTTTTCCTCTCTGCAGCACGAGGACCATGCTTAATAGAAGCATAATTTTCTGCTGGTGTACATTCACGTGCTTCCAATTGCATGCAGTTACTCACAGGCCTGGAAAGAGCCACAATAACTGGCTGTGGTGAGAAAAAGATGAAAACAAAAGAAAAAGATGAAAACAAAAGAAATTCCTGGTACTGGGATGGTTCTTCAGAAATAAATAAATAAATAAATAAATAAAAGGCTTTTGCTGTAGGCTTGTGCAAAATCCAATGTCAAACTACCACAAGGACAGATTTTTCAGACTGATGCTAGAGCAGCACAAGTGGTATCAAGCCTCTGGTCCTACCAACAGTTTCAATGGGATGTGAAAATTTTTCCTTTGAAAATCCCAGCTTGCATGGTATGTTTTCTGTTGCATGATGTTCAGCATCAACATTTCTATAAAAAAAAAAAAAAAATAACACAACAGTGGGAATAGCATGGGTAAACCTGGGATAACTCTTTGAACCTCTAGGCTCACCTTTGGTCATCTTAGCAGGTGAGCTGAGATAAATCGAGCTGCTCCAACAGGCGTGGGGCACTCGTGCCTTTAGCAGCACACTGGACTGCTGGAGGAGAAGAAGCGGGTGGCAGAAAACGCTCTTTGATATATTGATATAGCATCCCCTCTCAAACCTCAGGGAGCCCCGTCTCCTAATATTATTCTTTCTTCATTTTCAATTCAAACCAAAAGTGAAAACAGAAAGAAAATAACCCTCTTTTCTCTCCTTGCTTGCTTTTTTTCCCCCCTCTCCCCTCCTGCTGCTGCAAAAGAAATGGGAGGGGAAGAGAAAAGGGGCTAGAGCCACTTAGATCAGTTTCATGCACAGGAGAAATAAGACAGGAATTATTTTTCTTGTTAGCCTTTTTGTAAGAAGACAGACAACCCTTTCAGCCCAAATACAATATTGTAATTGCTCATATTCAACTGACAGAGGTTCCCAGATGAGCTCCACTGAGGCGTCATTTACTAATCTGTCATGTTCTATAGCACCCGGCACAGAGCGCTGTAAAAGTGTCTTCTTCTCTTTAAGTTATTTATATAGTTGGCTGAAAGCGCTTTGCTTGTACAAACTAGAAACTATTAGATTAGACCAGCAGAGACAGCCAGAGGCAATCTTTTTAACAAAGTGAGTGGGATTCAAAGTAGGGTTGGAAAGCAAATATTATTTCACTGGAAGTCTATTAGAGGTAGTTCCCTGGATAACAAATAAGTGCTTTGTTAGCTTAGCTTGAAGAAATGCACCGGTCAGGTTGGCAGCAGCTGGGTCTAATGGTAAACTGTGTGATAGCAGATGATAATTCTGTGATCAGTGCAGTGCATAAGCCAATTTTGTTCTCTCCTCTTTTGTAGCCCACCACATCCCTGGGTTTACTTATTTAAAGTGCATGTCAGAACTTAGCAGCTGGGGATAACTCAGTTTGTTTTAAAACTTCTCGTCATAATACATACGCACACATAAAAAGGAAAAGTATGTAAATTCAGCCTATCAGAAAGCAAATATTATTCTCACCGGGAAGGCTAAAAGGTTGTCTGTGCCAGAGTGTTTCAACAAAAGTGGGCTCTGGGCTCAAACCAAGTTTAGGGCACAGAGCTCATCATGACAAACAGAAAGTCAGAGTTTCTAATTATCAGATGAGATTAAAGGATATTCATAAAAATATTCAAAACGAGTCATAGTCACTATTAACTGCTAATTCCAGCAAATACAGCTTTCATTCAATCCCTGAGACAGCTGCTTTCAGTGATGGGTAAGTGACTTTGCTTTGGTACAAGACAAAATGTCTCTGTGCTGTAAAACCATATAAGGATGATTCCTGAAAGTAGAAACATGTCAGGATAACACCTTGGGATCTATTTCTTTCAATGCAAGGTGCTCCATCCATGTAAGAGGCTGTTTTTATTTATTATTAATAATCACTTGCCTGCTAGATGGAAATTCCCTGTTTGGAGCTTCCAGTCTAAGGGACTAAAAGTAAAAAAATAAGACAATTACCTGTGTAGCAAGGCAGATAAAAGACAGTCAAACCATGGGATGCACAAAACACTAATGGGCAGATGACGAATTTTTGCAACAAAAGAACCTGGGTATTTCTGGCTATGGTTTGGAGGGCAAGAGATACCAGAAGGTGTCCCAAAAAGCCATTATTTAGTCCCATTCTTTATATTCATATGCAAGACTGGCTCCAGGCTGGACACAATGGGAATGCTGGGCTAGCCAAAGGAGTCAGAGAAACCATGGTCCCAAGTCCTGCTCCATCACACCCAAAAGAACTGGCTTCCCCCTTGGGAAATGCATGCCCCAGCCTGTTATGGGGGTGGCAGGGACTCGTCTGCCCCATGCAGCTGCCAGAACAGATCCATCTCCATGCTGAATGTAACTCCCCACCCTACAACCTCTCCATATCCATCCAGACTTCCCCATCCCAGCGGGCTGCAGGACCACTGATTAATTAAGCCTTGATTGCTCCGCAGCTTGTCTTTGGCTCCTTGTGCCTGATCCTTGAGGCTGAGGATACAAATCCGTGCAAACTGATGACTGCAGTGAGAGAACAGGTAAGGTGGACATGGTGAAGGTAAAGCTGCAAGTTCATGTGGATGAGCTGTTGAACAGATAATTTCCATTTATCTTGTCTCAAAAAGCCAGCTGAAAAACATGCTTTTACCAACACCCTCCAATGTCTCCCTAAGGCTATTTACCCAGCCTCCAAAACTAATGTGAGTTGATAATTAGCTGGACCCTGTCCCAGGGCACCCACCACTTGCTGAAAGGAGAAGTGCAGAACTTGCCCAGCCTGCTCCCACTGCAGCACTGCTGCAGTCACTTTCTGGAGAATCATTTCACTTTCCCAGCCTTGCTTCAAACCTTCGAGGAAGTTTGCCCTTTTGCCCTCCTCCCTCCACATCACAAAGCCAGAGGGTAAAAAAATAAGACAGCTACTTTCGAAGAGGACACTTGCTCTTTGTTCTCTGGGAAAGGGAGATGGGGAAAAAGAGAGAGTGAGAGGTTTCGTAGAGGCACAGTACAGTGGGAAATCCAGTCCAGAATTACCTACGAGTTGAGCAGGTGAAAACCACCATCCACTCATTAATGCTCCTAAATGAGTTAAAATGCTAGGGATTCCCAGGGACACACCTGGGCTTTACCTTGCCAAAGGAGTGGGAAGAAACAAGGTCCACTCCCAAGCCCAAATCTCTCCTACGTAGTGGCATAGCACCAATTCCTCTGTCTGCCAGCGATCCTAAGCGTGCATCCCTTCCATTCACAATCCACCTCTAATAGGCTGCTCCCTGTAATGACGGGTTAGCCTTTCTGTTGCTGGAAGCAGGCAGCTAAACTGCAGCTCCCTTTGATCTTCCCTCTGCACTCTTCCCGCAGGGTCATATTTTCCTAAGGGAGAAGGGGGCGAGGGTGCAGCCATGTCACCAACTCCCTCTGGAACAAGCCAGACAAGTCTTTTATCTGCAGGGAGGTTTCGCTCTATTTAGGAGGATTAAGGCTTCTCCAGTTTGACTAGAAGCCCTCGCCTGTTGGTAAAAATGCATTTCAATAGCTTAGCACACGCGGCTCAATGCACTGTAAGTAGCTGCTTAAGTGGGCACTTTGTTAAAAGTATCCAATGTAGGCCTGTGGGTGCTGACAAGAACCCATAGCAAATGGAAGTGTTTGGGGGGACCATGGGGACACAGGAATGAAAGTCCCTTTTCTTTTTCCTCTTCTGCAAATGGAGAATTTCTTTCCACAAAGTGTCAAATTCCACCTATCTCTTCCATAAGAAGGTGACAAATATAGCAAATTTCCTTGCAGGCGATGAAAGAGCAGGGACCAGAAAAGGGAATTTGTTTTTTACTTTTGTCTGCAGTGGCAAGGAGTCCCCGTGTGCGATTAGGTTTTTTGCAATCATTCTTGCTCCCAGTTTGGTTCCTTTACAGGCTATTGGTGGATCTGCTACACAGCAAAAGCTTCAGACAATTCAGGTGATCTGCACCATGGGAAGAAGGAAATGTCCAGGGGACAAATGTGTGCCCTGAAAAGCTGAATACCTGCCACGCCAATCCTCAGCTGGTAGTGATGTTTGTAGTTCCACTGTAGTAAGCGTGTAGTCTGGTGGGATTTACTCCTCCGCTTGCTTTTCTCAGCTCAGAGTGCAGCAGTTTTCCTTTCTCTGGTAGCACATCAGGGGCTGCATCCCCAGATCCCCAGTCACTGGGCTGTGATCCAGGAGAGCACTTTAGATGCAGCTGGGCAGGCCCATGTGGCAAGGGCAGCAGAGCGGTGGACACCTTGCTGCGGGGTCACACCAACCTGGTACACTTGTCACCAAACAAGGACAAACAGGACAGAAAAACACCTCCCTGGCTCTCAGCCTGGTGAGGACAACACTGTCCTTGGGCTCCAAGAAGAGGCCAGCTGAAGCATCTTGCTGATGTACGGATCTACAAAGGAAACGGATTCCTGTTTTTGTTTCTTCCCTGTATTCTAGCTTTTTTTCACTTTCTTTTTGTGTAACTCATTCATTCCAGGAAATGGATGTTTTTTAGGAGGTGGTGGGGTGTAATGATTTGCTTTAACTAGTGCATGTGTTTCACTGACAGAAGCTTCCAGCAGAGTGGAAATTCAAGGCATTTGTCTAGGCTGGCAAAAAGGAATTGTGTCATGTTGATTTTTTTTCTTTTCTTTTCTCTTTAGCTAGTTTGGTTTTGTTTCTTTATCAGCATCTCTTCCCCTTCCCAGAGCTGGCTTACTCTTTTTATACCAGTGCAGGTAAGCTGTAATGATCTTAATGCAGTTCTGATCTATACAGGCCAGCAGCTGAGTCTGATGATATATTGCAATCTTTATTGCCCTGTTACTCCCATTCTCTCAAGTGCTTCTCCAGATCGATGGTGAAATTCCTCTGCTTTAGTGGCTGTAAGCTGGGAGGTCACTCATTCGCCAGATGCACAATGAGCTGAACTGTCACAGGTTGGGTTTACAGATGTTCAGCCTGCAAAAGACATTGCACAGGTCCATGCTGCAAAAGTCATGGTAGGGAAGACTGGAGCAAATTCCTGCTAATGTCATCCCCCTAACACTCACATTAATTACCTTTGGAATTAGTACTTCCACATGAATCTGGATCCTCTCCTTACCATCACATTGTCACAACTGTAATCTGATTTAAGTTGTGGGACAGGAATAATTCAGACATAGAGTTAGAGCTGTATCTATTCAGGACAGTGGAGACTTCAGTGTGAAACCATAAGGAAGCTCACACAAAAATCAGTGCGGATGTTACACCTCATAATCCCCATACTAAAGACCTGAGTTTAGGGGGTCTGAAAAATGACCATTTGTTCTATTTGATGTGGAATGAGGTTTTAAGCCTCTAGCCTGTTTAGTGTTTCTGCATGTAACATCTCTTCTTTATAAATCCAACTCTTACTAGCTCAAGTTTCAGTTCATTCATTTTATTTCCTACTCTTCCGCATTTGCATTTAACTCTAATTCTGTATGTGGCCAAAGCCCCTAATCAGTTCCAGCTATTGCTTAGTTCCACCAATGCCATATCCAAAGTAGAGTACCATTCTCTTCCTTCTCCAGGACTTCTTTACATCTTTTCCCAAACTTGAGACATGGTTGCAATATGATCTCCTTCTTTAACATCCTAAATTCGCAGAGAAAAGGGCATTTACTGAGATTAACTCACCAGATTTGTCATTGCAAGGATGGGAGTAGAGAGAGAAGGGAAGAGATTGATCCAATGCCCATAGAGGAGGAAAAGGAATGTACAGCATTAGCTGGTTTTCCCTTCTCTCCAACCCCAGTCAAAATATTGTCTAGACTCCCGAGGGAATCCTTTTCCTGAAAAATATAGTAAAACAATCTTCCATCGAGAAAATTTCAATATAAAAAATATTGTTCTGAAACCCAGCAACTACAGCCATTGCTACATAATATTGGATGTGTTGGGGATCTAATGTAGTGGGACCTACAGCTGTTATGAAGTTTTCCTGGAGATTTTGTCAGAGGGACTGGAATTTGCCAAATATTCTCATTGGCTATGTGTTGTTCATCCTTTGAAAATGTATTTCTGGTCTGGAAACACTTCTGGCCAGGATTTTCAGCACAGAAATATGTCATTCCAGAATCCAGGGAAGAAAGCTATTGCTCAGCAAAGAGGTGACAAAAGAGGTTTGGACATGTAAGATGTCAGAGGAGGAAATTGGCAATTAATAATGTAAAATCCTTCCCAGCAAAGGAATAAACCAAGGGCACAAACACAAAACTAAAGCAAGGAATATAACTGCTCAGCCAGAAATGCAAGGAAGGAAGTCAGGTCTATGAAGATTGGTCCCATATGAGTCCCAGGACAGACAGCCTTATAAATAATACTGACGTAATCTTGTATTTCTGTTGTTTCCTTGTCTTAAAAGTGTGTTTCATGTATGCCATGGGGTACCAGGAGGACCAGGCCTAAGAGGTTATTAGAAGAAAGATGCAGAAGAGACTGATGGACTGGAAAAACAGTTCCCTATATGAACAAATCTTAAGTGCCAGCATATACATGCGACCGCAGTAGATTGAATGACGTTGTGTGTGTTGGGAGAGCTTCAATTACTTAATTAAGGAAACGATGATACCGAGAGCAGTTTGAAGAGAAAAGCTCTCTCATTTGGATTCATTTCATTTTATATCTTTTTGGTGAAAGATGGAAATAAAAATGGAAGCAGACATGAAATTTAATAATGTTATTGCTAGAAACTAAAATGGAAAAAATACTGGGAATGAATTAAAGCCGAGGCATAAAATGCTAAAAAAGGAGAGAGAAAAATGGTCAGGCAAAACCTAAATAATTCATTTATTTCCAGTAGTGGAAGAGTATTAAAAAACAAGGTACAGTGATTACAGCAGGCGACAGAGAGTTGGGTCTCCTGAATTTTATTTCTTTTCCTTAACATATGTCATTCCATAAGCCGGTTTTCCATGCTCCAGTGTACTCAATACTTTGCCACATGACAGTGATGTAGTTGGACTTAATTTGCTGATGCCCTGTAGGTGTAAATTGTTATGAATTGGCAAAAATCACTTGAGATTTAAGGATGAAGTTATCTTTCCATTAGGAGCTTGGTGACCAAAACAAACTCTCCATTGAACTCCCCCAAAGAAAATCCAGCTCCCACTGAAATTTCACATTTCATATCTCACTCCGGGTAGAATTTTCCCTTGTGAAGTGATACTTCTAATTGAATATCTCCCTTCAACTCCCCATCATGAGCATTGCTTCTGGGTAAGCAGTGTGAATTGCCTCTCTCCTGTTCATAAAGTTGAATCAAAGCTTCAGTTAAGTCTATTATTATTATACTTTCCCTTGCAGCCCTCAATATCATCTCATGTCCAAAGACTGTAGGCAATCACAGATGTGCCGATGAGATGTACTTTCTGCTGTGCCTTTCCAAACAGGCCTGCTGCTCATTCCTCACCCTTGGACAACAGGAGGATGAGGCCTTTTCCTCTTCGCTGGGCAACTCTGACACCTGCCAGTAGAGGCTGACGGTAGTCTATACACAGCCCCTGCAGGTGTAGTACGCATCTCACCCTGGAGTAGTCTGTTACATCTGGGTGAGCCTAAATATTTGCACACCTTTAAAACATTGTATTTAACATTACTTTATGAGTTGCTTTCCTACACACATTTTGGAAGATGTTCCTATTCTCTGTGGCAGGTTTAATTTTTAAGTGAGATCTTTCCTAGTAGAAAATTAATGCCATAAAACCTGCAAAAGCACCCTCAGCTACATGATGAAGTCAGTCCAGCTTGATATGCAAGTAAGGTCCTTGAAAGCAAAACTTCCAGCTTATTTATATCCACACAGACATTCACAGTACTGACTTTGCTCCTGCACGCCAGAGAAGGCATATGAGAATTTGGTTGTACACGCTGGTAGAAAAATGGTTACCAAAAAATGATTGCACATTCAGATAGAAGTGGTCTGTGGCTCATCTGTTTTGCCAAGCACAGTTGCTGCATCTGGATTTGAATTGCTAAAATCAGCACAAATGTTATTGTTGAAAACCACAGACCATGGTTATGACAATGGTAGAAAAACCTCATAAAGTTTGGAGGTTTCCAATCAGCACCCAAAAGTTTTGATATTTCTCCAGCTTTATCCAAACAATCGAAATACCACTGGTCCAAAAAGTTCAAGTGGTAAACTCTGGAGAACAAGTGGTTTCACAAGATTTCTGAAGTTTCTGGTTTCAGTCTGAGGACGGAAATGTTGCAAGAGCACCCTTTTGCTTGATATCTCTTCATTATATCCATTACTTACCTTTATGAATATTATCATGTCATCTTAGACTTTCTTGATGCTAATGAGTTTACACCATGGCAGGTTCTATCCAATCCTACAAACACGATCCTTCTCAAAAAGACCTTCACATCTAAATGAATCCATCTTCAATATCAGGAAATGAAGTAACATCGCTCTAGTCTCGTGGGGAGATGAAAGAACTTGCCCAGCACTGTGACTGAAATTTGTGTCAGAATCAGGGACTGAAGCAGATCTTCTGAGCTGCCAGCTAGTATATTATTGACAAAAATCTCCATTTTCTCTTTCTGTGAGCAAAGAAGCACCAGTACAGATACTGAGAGTCAGTTACCAGAAGAAATAATTGCCTGAAATAAATTTAAACTTCAGAACAAAACCCATTTCAATTTTGAACAATGGTTTAAGGTAATTTCCAACTCAGTATGAATAGAGTTGACTATCCCTTACCCAGAACAGCAAACATCAGCAAAGCACTGGCAATTAACCATTTTGCAAACAACTGCTCTGCTGTGAGGTTGGGGCAACTGTGTGGGTAGGGAAAGAGGGTGGTTCGCTGTAAATTTTACTGAACATTTCAGCATTCAGTCTGATAAATGGTTTCCGAAGGATTTTTCTGAAGTACCTGGGACTCCAAGGAGAGAAAACATTTCTCAGCCCAGATGCTGTGAGCCAGAGTATCCTACCTGCAACACCAGCTGTCGAAGTAGAAAGATAGAGGTTTTAATAGAGAAGTACAAAATCCTGCCTCACTGGGGTGGTCTTTGCAAGCATTATGACTCAAATACTAAGACAGGACAGAAGTACTGCAATTTCTGGTTGGAGGAAGAGGGAGGAGAATCTCTGACACTCATTTTAAACACTAAGTATGAGAATTACAAGGTCTGCGTCTGCAGATCATTATCAAAATCGGTATTTAGGTCTGTAACTCCTATATACAGAATGTGAGAACTACTGTGCATCCAACTGAGCTCCCCTCTGTACAACTGAGAAGCATCCAAAACATCTGTGTGAATAATTAGGTGAGTTTGGGTGAATTTGGAACAAACAGAAATGTACTTTTTTGTCCCTATTCATCAAAATATCTAATTTTTCAGTCCTCGTAGACACAGACTTCAATGTTGGCGCATAACATTTATTTTTATATCCTTCTCTACACAAGTCCTTTGTTTTCAGCAAGTCTCAAACTGATTAAATTTCTCCGTAGTAGAAATTTAAATCTGAGGGTTTAAACCACAGTTGTTTCTAATCTTTCCATGTGAAACTCTTACTCTGGCATAAGAGCTCTTATTTCTAGCTTAAATAAGTCAACTGAATTAAAAATAATTTTTATTAATTTAAAAATTAGAATTAGAATATCTATATGGATAACTCTATAGCTATGGAATCAGAAGTTTAATTCTACTATTACAGATTAGAACAGAAGTTTTCCTCAGTAAGGATATAAACCTCACACTCACATCTCTCTGGAAGGATCAGTAGACAGAGAAAACTCCAGGTTCTGTAGCCAGTAAAGGAAGAAAGGAAAAAGACAGAAAAAGAAAAAAGAAAAAGAAAAAGAAAAAGAAAAAGAAAAAGAAAAAGAAAAAGAAAAAGAAAAAGAAAAAGAAGAAAAAGAAAAGAAAAAAAACACCAGACAAAAAAAAAAAAAAAGAAAAAAAGCCCTTCTATGATCACCATAGAAATATGCCTATGATGTTCCATCTTCCTGAGTTGATACATTTTGTTAACCCCCAGTTTTAATATAAATGTTTGAATTGAGTTCAGCAGCTGATTGCAAGCATTCTCGTTCATCTTATTTCTTTCAGGTTCATATACAGCCCTAAATACCTAGGAAAAGTCTCAGGACTATGCATTTGATTTTTCCTGTGACAGTTAAAAATCAAATTTACTAATTTGGATTTAGAACAATTTAGATGCAGTTTGCTCTCTAGTTCAGTAATAGCTATGAAAAAAAAATCTTTTTGCCTGATGGCTATGTGTGTGTACATAAATATAGGTGTGTAATTATAAAGACTTATTCGTGTTTCTTTGTATTTGCTATATACTTTTACTTTGGGTAAGTGTTTATGGCCCATAAAAATGGAACAATTCCAAAATTTTCTAAGCATGATGAGCGGTACCATAAATATGTGTATGCCGTTGCCAATTACTACATGAATAACAATATCCTGAATGCCATATGCCTTCATTAAAAGGTGAGCTTGGGAATATTCTCAGTTTCTGCTTTCTCTGCATTTCTTGAGCAGACTCCAGCCTCATGGTAGTCAGCAGCAGCAAGCAGTGGGGAGCTGCAGTTTTAATAACAAATCGCGACTAGTTGCTACTGGCTGCAAAGCAGCTCCCACTGAAGCACACAGCCCTCGAGGTTGCGGGAGAGTACACAAGTATTCAATTTAATAGACGGTCTTTTGAGTGAAAGGCATCAAAGTCTACGCAGACCCTTTGCTGTGGGAGATATTACCCTCAGCTGAAACTAGGCATAGGATTCTCTAATTTGTGCAAACCTATCCATTTACAGCAGACAATATCATCATTAAGAGCTGAGAGTGGGAGGAGGGGAAAGGAGGCAAAAAAAAAAAAAATCGCTGTTGCACTTTTAAGAGAGCATTATAACCAGCTGTTTCTCGGAGCTGAACTTGATGTGAACATACAGCCTTGAATTCAATGACAGTAATACTCTCAGACTTGAAAAGCAATTTTATGGCCTTAACTGATAATCACATATACTTAGTTATTATGTCAATGCAAATTATCGTCATTTATTATTTATACAAGAAGAGATTTTCCAAAGTGCCAAGGACAGCCAATCATCCAATTCCCTTCAAAAGTCAGTGTGGGAATTAGGTCCTTGGATCTGTCTGTACCTTCAGTGTCCACAGACTGCTTGGTGCATCTGATGGGCTTGAGTTGGCTATTGAATTATCCGTAAGATTTTTTTTTCTGTGGGATTTATTTTGATTTTCAGAACCTGGGTCCCAGACAAACAAATTCTCCATTCAGTTCAACTAGGCACTGCAGTTTATTTTGTTTGCATTAGCTATACTCTGTTGCATTAGTAATGTCCCATCATATCATATTAGTAGTCTGCTTTGTTAATACATGAAAAGTCTTTCACAGTACAAAGTCTATTTGTGCTAGCAGTTGTTTTCCTTTGTATTTCATTTATAGGCAGAGGCATTGAGCTCAGTGGGGGAATTTCTTTAATACATCGGGTTAGATTTATCCAATGGGATAATTGGAAGACATTGTTCTCACTTAAACAGGGAAAATATAAATACATCCTTTTCTTCCTTATATTTTTCCAAATACAAAGAGATTGTTAGAGTGATTTTATTTAACAGAAAGGAATTCAGCTGGACAAGATTTTCAGATGTGGACATTTAAAATAAATAAATAAATAAATAAAGGAACAATATTTACAGGACACTAAAAGGCTTTTTTCTCCTTCTCCCAACACCATTCCCAATCCTGTTCACTGCCAAGCCAGTGTAGCTCTGACTGCCTGCAATGAGAGGAAGACTCTCCACACCCTGGGAAATAATGCCACTGTTTATAGTATGCTTACAGAAAACTGAATCCTGCTTAAAGCAACATGGAGCCAGAGCTGCAAACTGCTTCTTTGCACTACTGCTAGTATAGATTCTAAGGATTCTCTTTTAGTGTATACGTCAGACATTTCCATAAGGATTAGAACAAAACTGAGCTTATTTTGTTCTTTACCCTCTGATCTCAGTACCAGTGGGACAGCTCTACAGGTCTGTGGCCCAAAAGTAAAAGCACCACTTGAAGCTCCAGCAGTGACCTTCTGAGTAGTTTCCAGGGAAGCAGACGAGACCAAACCAACCTACTGAAGTACTCTGGGGTAGTTTACTAATGAAATCAAGTGAGAAAATAACTATCCACCTATTCAGCCTGAAACTATATTAAGGCCAATCTAGCATCATAGTTCCACTGAGGTCTTACATACACTGGCACTAAAACACGGAGAAGGGGGAAGGAAAAATTCGTATTTATATGTGGCAAGTGAGAAAATGTAGTATAATCTTAATTTGGGAGCCATGTCTCAACCATTACTTAGACAGCAGCATCAGGACCCTTGCCCCTCACCCATGACTATACACAGCATTCCCTCTGGCCCATGATGACATTATCAAACACGGTACATGATGAAGGTAAATGTTTCATGTCATGGCTTAGACACTTGTCATGTCTTCCAGAGCCAAGCTTACTTCCAGACAATGAGCTCCTACCATATACAATATTTTTTTTTGTTTGTTTTAATAAACTAACGAGAGTGAGAGGAACACCAGGCACATTCCTGGGTCAGATGTGGCATGTGCTCTGTGAGAGCATGTACTCAAAGAAAGACTGCTCCCTAACTGAAATGCAAAGCCATCCCAAATGGATGCCAGTAGGATTTCATAACTACAACCTACCATAGGCATGTAGCATTCAAAAAAGTAGTTGAGAAATGTTTCAGAATTTACTTGAACTAACTTTTGTATCCCTTATGACTAGTTTCAGTGCCTCAGGTGATACGTACAGTTGCTACTGATCATTACTATTTACTGCATGATAGTGCCTAAAATATAGTTGTGAATCAGTGCTCAACAGGATAACACAGGACGGAAAGATGGCCCCTGTCCAAGAGGTGACCAAAGCCATGAGCAGCACGAGAGTCAGACACTGCACACCGAGCTCACTCCAAAATTCAGCCTTTGGAAAAAAGGAACACTTTTCTAAACCTGGCCCTGTGACCAGCTGTGCACTAAGCAGAGAAAGAAATGATAACGAATACATTTTATTTACTGCTGTGTATTTTCTGAACAGGTTCTTAGGATATTCTGCAAGGTGCTGTCTTGGAACTTGCCCAGACTAGAAATGTGTTATGTTTAGAAACAGTGATTTATCAGCTCTCTAATGGATCAAAACATTTAGGACATGAGACTTTTCACATCGAGGTCTGACCTAGCACAGATGTGAATGTTGGCCATTTCACACCAAGGCAGAGAAGATTTCAGTGGCATTCATTTTGGAAGAAAGAAATTCACTTTTAAGTATTGTGATTTTAAAGGAGATGTATCTGAAGCTGCTTATATTAATGTCAGCCTAGACAATCTTAACTGAAAAGATATCTTTTCTGAAAAGTACATTCTTTTTCACCCAAGATAGCTACTTAGGAATTAAATCTTAAACTGATAGCTCTTTTTTTTACTATTTTCATGTAGGTATTCTGTAGAAGAATTTTAGAAAATTATATACTAGAGATTTCATTTTCTATAAATAATCCCACAAATATTTGGCTTTCCATTACCATACACAGCCTTGATTCTTTAATATTGACAGCTTCTGCAGACTCCTTCCTTGAGTTCCCCCATTGGGAAACTCAATGGTAATGGACATATATGGATCTCAGTGCCTAGGTAAGCATATCACACAGAGTGGTTGGATGAAAAGGATGCGATCTGCCCCTTATCATTTCGTTTCTGCATCTTGCTGTTGACCTAGAAAATGTTACCTACTTGTGCTGGGTATATACCATTTTCTAGGGAACCAGAATTAGATTTTATCATTGCATTTTCATCCCCTGTCTAATAGGAAAGGTTGAACTTTCTGAAGCATTTTAACGAGACAGAGTAAAATTCATCAAAAATGAGAACCTACCCCAAAATTTAGTTTATGGACTAGATAATTCTCTCACTCTGAAGTTAATGAGAAGGAAATCGATAGGATGATTAGCATTAAAACTGAGAGTAGTGAAATCAAAATCTCCATTCACTTGTAGGGAGCCAGATTTTACCCCCAAAATACTGTATATTGACCTAACCAAGCCATGCAAAGTCAGCTGTGCAACAGCTCTTCAGATATTAATGTATGATGGACACTAAGATATGAAGAATTCTGATAAAGTGATACTAGAATGGCTTAAGATGTCAGCTTAATATCACTGACCTTGTGAAGGAGACAGAAAGGCAAAAATGGGGCTGTGTGTGGTGCATGCATGCCAGAGTCTCTGGTTTGCATGGTGGCTCTGTTTGCTGATGTCAAAGAGACTTCAGTGTGATATAGCATTAATATTGTCTCACATGTCAGGTAATGCAAATACAGAAAATTATGAGTAGTGTGAGCATGTACTGAAGATGAGCTCTGTGACATCCATTATGTAGAAGCAAAATCATCTTACCTCATGAAAGACGGCAGCTTGAAGGCTAAATTTAATGAGTCTGATTCTGATCTCGTACTAGGTTAAACCAAAAGTGACTCCATTTCAGGTAATGGAAATACACTGCTGTTAAGCAGAAAGGGAGTCAGGTTTATTAATACACCCAGCTATGCTTCTGTACAACTTGACAGCTTACTAAGGGTTGCTATTCATTACTGTCTGATTTTTGACAGTCATCATAATTGTTATTAGAAAACCTCCAGCAACACCAAGTTGAGATACAAATTAAAAATAAGCCACCGGTACCTTTAAATGTGCCATGAGCTTTGTTTTTGGCACTGGTATCTTTGAGCGGAGGCTTACAGTTCAATTCAGACAGTTAGCAGGGTGCTGACAGCAACATGTTGGTACAAGACTGTACTTCTCTCTTTGGTTTTGTTTTAATTAAAGCCACATTTATTTTTTTTTTTAAAGCAGGTCATAAAGCTAACCTACTCTGACAACACAGAATTACATTATAAAATTGTTCCTTATAATAATTATAAATCTCTACTAAATCAAATTGAAATGAAATTAAAGTACCAGCATACATTGCCTTTCTTCCTGATAGGGAATTCATCTGATCAAAATTACCACTGACTGCTCCGAGTTTGCAGTGAGGATGGATCCAGAAACGAAGCTCAATCTCCAGCTTCCTGCTGCTCCACACCAGTTAACGTGTCAGAGCTTTAGCTTCAAAGAATGCACTCTAAGCCCTAACATGTCCCTTGGCCATGCCTACCCCACATGGCACAACTACAGCTGGTTTCAGTGGCACTTTTTTCACCAGCTAAGGATGGCACCTTCCAGATATATCCCATCCTTCCACACTTTCAGAGGGAATGAAAAATGGTAGTGTCACAATTTTATTTTAAGTGAAGCAGCTTAAAGAGGAAAATAAATATATATATTTATGTATTTTCAGAAGTGTTCAGTGCAGCAAGAGGATTTCAGGAGATTTGTAGGCTGAGGTGACATTACTTATATGACACATATGGAAAATATGGGGTGGAATTTCCCTGAAAACCATCCTTCCCATAAGATTTCTGGCACTTTGGACTCTCTACTAAGCTAGAAATCCTGAGAGGACAATCTCTCTTATTGTACTTGAGTCCTACTTGGTTGGATTGGAAACCAGGGATCAGATTCTTAATTTGTGTAAACAGGAAGAGTTCTGTTGACACAAATAGGGACGGATTAAGGGAAGGTCTCAGTCCAAAATTATAATAAACAAAAAGGTTTCTAAATCCTTCAGGACCTAAAAAAAAAAAAAAAAAAAAACAACAACAAAAAAAACACAGACTAAATCTCTTCATAAAAGTGAGTGGGATGAGAAGAGGATGGAGTTTTGTTCTTTTCCTTATGACCTGCCCAGAACAGACATTTTTTTAAGAAGTTTAAAGCCAGGGGAATCCCTGTGGTCTGCTACAGTGAGGCACTCAGTATTTTGGCTCTTCATTTCTCTGTGTCCCTTAGAAATGGGAACCAGAATCAGCTGCTAACTTCAGAATGTACTGAGTCAAGAATTCTGAAATAAGAGGGAACACAGGGTGCTACAATCTGTAAGATCCATATAGGAGAGTCACATATAATCGGGAATGTCAAGGGGCATCAATGCAGAGCAGAGAGACTCCCAGCTCAGCTGGGGAGCTCCACACAGAGAACTCTGCCAGAGAAGGATCTCTGCTAGGATCTAGTGGGATAGGGCAGAAAAGGCTAATTCCCATACCTATTTCAGCTTTCATCCAAGTAACTCTGGTGATGCCCCTTATATCCACCATGAGGAACCTGGACAGAGCATAAGTTTCTTGCTAAGGTAAAGGCAGAAGGGATGTGCATTAATAGATGGCTTTCCAAGGTTTCTTATGTGTCTCCCTCCACTTCCCAGCACCTAAAGCTTTTTCTGGTTGAAAGACCTTGAGTTGATGCCTGCAATTCAGGAAATATTACCTGTTAGAGGCAGCTCACGGACGTAATTTACTTTCTCCAAGTCTCTGGAGGGGAGCTGCATCAACCTGGTGTTATTTCAGTTTCCATGAGGAAACCTCAGCAAACTAAACCTAGAGCAAACTGTACTGCTGACAGAACCTAGCAGAGAAGTTATGGGAACGTTCATTAATCACTGCATCGCTTGGCAGGCTGAACTGGTTGCCAGTGTGTTTCTAGTTGCAATGGAATCTAAATTCCCAGTTTGGATCTCTCTGAGTGAAGCCCAGCACAGTTTGGATGCTGCATCTCCTTTCATCTCTACAGATGTTGAGATCAGCCGCAATCTTGCATCTAACTGATCTGAACTTTCTGTGTGTGCGGGTGGGATTGCCATATATCTTCGTGGATGAAGGCATTTCCTAATCAGGAGCTTCAGCTTAAGCAACAGCTTGCTTTCCCTAATGGTTTGGCACAGTTAAACTGTATTGCCCTTCAAAGCATCCAGCAAGGCTAGCTATTCACCCAGATTCCTCCTGAGAAACCTGCCTGAGGAAGTGGAGGCCTGGAGCATGGATGGGGATGGGTGAGGAAGAACGTGGTTGTTCAGATCTGATATGGTATGATGTTTTCAACTGATTTGCAAATGCTCCCAGATATCATGGTGGAGACAGAGAGGGAAAATTAAAAATACACAGATAAATCAAAAATCACTTCCAGGACATAGAGGAACTGTTGCTACTTAGATTACACTTTTCCAAATGCCTGATTTCTCCTCATGGGGTGTGGTGGGAAAATAGGGAGATGCCAAGTAAAATCAATGTTTAAAGAGGTAGAATTTTAAATGGTAAGGAACTGTAGCTGATATCCAGGAACCCTGTCGGCTATGAGCACACATAGCAGTTTCTGCTTCTAGTTCAACTGAGTGACTTCCACTTCGTGCCAATGTTTATCTGGGATAGCCCATGAACATCTAAACTGGCAGAACAGGAGGCAGAAGACTTTCAAACTATTCCTGACATTGAGCAAATCACTTCACTTCCCTGTTCTGCTGTTCTTTGCCTGTCATGTCATCCTTAAGGCCAAAATCGTCTTCCTTTCAAGATCTCGGTCTAAACCTTTCAGGGCAAGAACAGTGCCTATTTGCTTGTCCATACAAGTGCTAGCGCAGCAGGTCCCAGTCTTGGTTACAACCTGCCAGTGCTATTACAGAATACCTGGTAATAATGGGAAAAAAAGGATGAAGTCATCCTGGGTTCTCGTCCCATTTACTCACCACCCATGAAAGTTTCTGTATGAGATGCATTCACATCTTTGAGAGAACAGATTTGCCAGGTCCCTCTGGACCTAGATTTGGAGAGCACTACCTTCTCCCCCACCTCTGTTGGCTTTGATAAAGCAGGTTCCTGCCAAATCTATAGAAGGAATGTTTCTCCTCTGTGTCTCTGTCTGTGTCTGTGCCCAGCAAGCTGGGCATGACATTTGAAGCAGAGTTTGGCGTTGCAGACTTTGGTAGCCTAGGTTACTCTCCAGTCCAAATCCTGCCAAAACAACCCAAAAAATGCATATAATTTAGCCCACATTTTTGTGTCCAGAGTATCTATGTTTAACTTGACTACTTAGTGGTTTTGTGGTATTCGTGAACACACAAAAGTAGTGCTTGTCCCAAAACTTAGACAAAGGTTTATTTCCTGTGCAGTGATATATATATATATATGTGCTGCTGTAGCAGCTGCAGTGGTGTCTGTAAAGCACAGCAAAGAGTGGTCTACACATCAGCACAGAAGGAAATCCCTTTATGAAAAAGAAGTGCTCCTTGGAGGGCCATTTCCAGTACAGTACAATCAACCGGGATTTAGCTATGGGTTTGCATTAATAAGAGCTTGTGGTAAGTTCCTAGGCATTGCATTAAAGATGTACCTGAGTGAGAAGATGGCTATTGATTATTCATACTGGCTGGGCCCTGGGGATTGCATTTTCATGAAAGTAGTCGTGTCAACACATATGTGCATTGGCCATACACCCAGGGACCAGAAAAGTAGGTTCCCCATCTCAGCTCTTACATATACATTTGCTACTACTGCGCATGCAGTTGTGGTATCTACCTGATCAAATCAATTTAGTATCTAAATATCTTGGAGATCCATTAACCAAAGCATTCAATTTCATGAACTGGATTCAAATCAACACTTGCCCTACATCCCCTACTTTTAAAATGTATCTGCTCATTTGAAAAGGCTCCTTCCAGAGCCTTGTCCCCATGCCAGAATTGTTTAGAAGATAATGAGATGAAGTGCTGCAGAATAAGCACTTTACTTGTTTATTTCCACACTGCAAACTTTTAGTAACTGGTTGTGAGACTTCTTTCAGTACAAAAAGTGCCGTAACATTGTGTGTGGTGTACCCAATAAGGTAACTGATTGAATATTACAGATTCTTACATCAGACCCAAGCGTTTGATGAAACAAATTGCTTCATTTTTATTATTCATGTAACTTAAACTAAATATTCAAAGCTGTAGGTTCATACTATAGACTACACTGGTGCTCTATGCCCTGTACGACTCTTCTGATTTCTACATTTAGGATCCCTGAAAATATGTTTCTTTATATGAGTACTACCACATATACATATATATATATACACATATATACTAACACAACTCCAGCCACCAGCTCCAGTTTCCAGATACTTCCCACAATTATTTTATTTAGGAAGCGCTGATCAAATGCTTCTTTTGAAAACCCAGCTCCATTGCTTTTAGCATTTTAGTTGCAAAGCAATTACTTAACCTGTCAGGCTAATCACCATAAATATTGCTGTCCACAGTGTTTCTACAAGCCAATAGTAACTGGTTTGGTCAGTTCAGTTGAATTTAATGACCTTTCGAGAAAAAGTTGCACTTGTATTCCATTCCCAAACTACAGACCAAGGCATAAGTTAAAGAGATTGTTTTAACAAGGCCATTGTTAAGAGATTGACCTCTTTCCAAGTCATAATCACTGACACCAGTAAATTTGAGCTCTGTGTCCCATAAAGCTGCCGGTGATCTAGATACATTTTCTCATTTTTCTTGCAGAAGCTTGAAACATTGGTGATAACATGATTTCAAGAATCTGTCAGGATAACAGGTACAGAAGCATGGGTTCTGTTTGGCTCCACTATATCAAACAGAGAGAGCTATTAAATTTTTACTGATTTGGTGAGGAAATCTGAAGTGGAAGACACCTGCTGAGAACAAACGGATGCTGAGATGCTGTCTTCAAGGAGTACCTTGAAAGGTAGTTTCCATGTGATCCAGGAACACCGTCACTGGGTGTAAACTGCTCTGGCTTCCTGGGAGTGAGTGATTTACACCTATGGAGGCCTGGCTAGAGAATGTAACGTAACAATGTCATGTTGGTAGCTTAAGTATTATTTTTTGGCAGCAGTGCAAGTTTAAACAGCCTCACCTCAGGCCTACATGGTTCCTTGATGGGTGCTGGTGCAACCCTTCACATTATTGAAAGCCATCCTCCAGGAGCGGCAATCACTGGATGGCAGGACAGCCCCGGCAGCTCCATGGTCCCAACGCCTCTCACAATATCCAGAATAGGAACAGCAGCATAAATAACTCCTCTTTCTTTCTCTTTCTTTCCTTTCCACCCAGTCTAAATGTGCATATGTTGGACATCCCCCTCTTTTACCCTCTGCAAAACCACAGAGAGAAAACAAGACCCAAAAGGGACATGCCTGCCTCAACATCCAGCCCCATCTGTATTCATTCAGAATATTTTGCACACATCAATTAAAGATGCTGTAATCAAGTTATGTCCACACTGCACTGATAAGTAAACTGAGGCTCTGAACAGTGACGCTGCAAGATCATACAGTGAGTTAGTAGTGGAAACAAGAATACAACTCAGGAGTAGACTGCTAACCACATAAGCTATCCCTGCTTCTGGCCTGGAAAGTAAAAATAATGGTTTGGAGTCCTCCAGTTTTCATTATTAGCTTTTTGGATGAGTTTTGCCTAAGGGGAATGAGTTATTCTCCGCTGTTGCATCAGTATGTTTCACTTCAGCTGAATTATGTGTTGCTTTATGGTAGGGTTGTCTTCATTTTTTTCTCGGCCGCGCTTAGGGAGATCTTTGTGAACATCTTGTTTGACAAATTCTGAACCACCCACATAACCACTTTCCGGCAAACTTAGCAGTCAGAGAGTGAGCTGGGCCCACTTATCTTTGGTAGATTTCATCTCATTGTTGTTAATTGCAATCTCCAATGCCCAGTGGCCGGAGCAGAGTGTGGGGCTCAGATCTAAGTGAGCACTGCTTTGCTGTTTTGTCCTTGTGGCTTTGGGCAAGTCACATCATTTGATGGATAGTGTGCTCATTTGTGTGTGCTTGTTTGTTTCTAATGAAAAATTCAGCCAATGCAAAAACTATTTGGAGCCATATTTCTTTTTTTTTTTTTTTTTTTTTGAGGGAGGAGAGATTACATTAAAAAAAATAAAAATAGTGCCTTCTCCCACGTGCAAACATTTCTTATTTCCTTTCTTCTGTTTTGGTTCCTGAAACCAAACATGGAAAATAAATCATCCTTAAACCAAGACTCACAGTTTCTCAAAGAAAATCCAGAAAAGAAATTTCTGTTTCAGCAACCACTTTTTTTTTTTTTTTTGGATAAGCTTTTCATGGACGTTTTCAAGAAACAGTGAAGGGGCAGAGAAATGCTTAATTTATAGCCTGCCTTGTCTT
Source organism: Cygnus atratus (assembly GCF_013377495.2). Taxonomy (NCBI): domain Eukaryota; kingdom Metazoa; phylum Chordata; class Aves; order Anseriformes; family Anatidae; genus Cygnus; species Cygnus atratus. Next base: position 13,672,868 of record NC_066377.1, on the reverse strand, counting down.
GATCCAGCTGCTCCAGTCTTGAATGTCAACAAATACTGGTGACTTTCAAAAATCCGTAGGTTGTTTTGGATGATATTTAGTTAAGCAATACTTCTCATGTACAGAATAGTCTTGATTACATTATCTAGCAGAATAAAAACAGATGGCAATGAAGTAACTATTTATCTTCCTGGTGAATTTTAATATACATGGAAGTGAGGGCACAAAATGACTGGCTTAAACTTGGCATAACACAGTCACTGGGGGCTATGAAAGCTTTTTCCAACCAGCTCTGATTGTGCTCCTAATCTTGACCTGAAGGCAATGCTAAAACTATAACCTTCATCTGCTTGAGCTAAAATCTTATTTTCACTTCCTCTTCTCAGCCTTCTCCTTGGTTTGACTTCCTCTGCACCAGTACAGTTGTACACCATCTAGTGACCTGGCGCAGCAGCACAGCTCGGTACATGCAGCTCCGTCCACGTCAATGCAACGGGAATGGACAAATGGGAGTGACCCATGGCAGAGCAGAAAATTACAGAACAGCTCACCAGGGTCAACAATCTAAGCACTGCCAGATGTTGAGAAGTGCACTGGTGCTTACTGCAGAGGGGAGTGTATTAACATACTGCTGATGAAAACTTGGCCCATCCCAATTCTGGATGTTCGATATTTTCAGTGATTATGACACAACAGTTTCTGAGCATGTAGCAGGTTCTTGTGATACTCCTCCATCACCATCACATGTTCGAAGATCAATGCCTGCTGCTCATGTATGAGCTACTTGTGGTATACAGGTCAATCGATCACTGGCCAGAGTGATTGCCTATGCTATGAAGTGCAGTCAATGCAAAGAAGTTTCTGTTGGGGGCAAAGAGGACAATCTGGCAGGACAAAACTGAGCTCTGAACCTTTCGTAATTCAGTGTGTTTAGCAGCCTGGGTGGATGCTGAATTTCATTATCCCTTCAAATTGCTGCAGATTTGTTCAAAGGAGCTTTCTCTTGTCGGCAGGGCCACCCGACAAGAACCAGCACGTTCCCGTCTGACAATGACGTTAACTGCCTTTGGAGCAGCAGAAACAACCGCGCCAGCCAAGCAGCGCTGTCTGCCAGCCTCAGAGATACACGCATCGGAGTATTCCTTCAGACACCTGCCAACCGTGATCTATCCCCTTCTGCCTCCCCTCCAGGTGAAACTCTGATTCAGCATCTTAAACAAAACCGCAAAACCTGCTTGTCAGTCTGGGAGCTCTCTCGTCTCCCTCTTCCCTCCACCACAAGACTCTACATGCAGCCGTGCTGCTGCCCAGGGGCTGGAGTGCAGGAGCAGGGTACGTTCGGTAACAGCTTGACATTGGCTGCTGTTTGAGAAACTGCTGGGCTCTGGCTTGCTCGGGGAGAGCAGTTGATGCTCCCCAGGCTTGGCAAAGCTGTTCAGACTTGCACTCCCAAGGAGCACTTTTCAGCATGTCCTGGGCTTTGTCACCCAGACAGACCCATATCAGGGAAGTTTGCTGCTTTTCAGAAGCAGACGCCTGGAGGTTTGCTGCTACCAGTGTTGTTGTTTTTTCTTTTTTTTTTCTTCTTTTTTTTCTCACGCAATATAATTGTGTTTTGTTTTTGCTAAGTGGCTTGAAGTGACAGTGAAGTAGCAACCCAGTAGAAGGATATTCCTGAAAGCAGCTATTGCTCCAAGTGGGGACGTTGGAGCCTTCCTGCCCCCAGACCTGCTCCAGCCCCCACAGCAACCTCTCGGCAGGTGGGAGGAGGGTGAGTGACAAGTATTTAGCTGACTGGAGTTGGCTGTGATTCCTCCTCAATCTGGTACTGCCTTTGCTGACATTCTTGTACATGCCCGAGTCATCCCAGTCCTCATTGCAATCCCCTCTTTTCTTAGTCCTTTTTCTTTTTAAACATTTGATGAGGTTCACATATCATTGTCAGGTTTATTTGTTCTCTGGAGCCTGCTAGATTTCTTTTTGCTTTCTCACTAATTTCCTGCAGCACAGAGCCCAAGCTGAGAACTAGCATACCTGTGTCCATGTAATTCAGCCAGTTTCTTTCTCCTCTTCTTTCCTGACAACTCTTCAATTTTTTGGCATGTTCTTTGTAGTTACAATCAAATAAAGACATCCAAACTATTATAAGCAGCCTTTTCAGAGTAAAAGTATTTAACTTTTATCTGCTCCCTTAACAAAAGTGCAGACATATGAACTTCTGAGTAAGTAAGAAGGGCAAACATATTACCTTTGGATATCAAAAGAAAGGTAGAAAGAATTGTCATCCTACTTACTAAAGCAAATATATATATGTATATCTCTGGGAAACGTACAGAAAGTGGACAAGATTAACACCTCTCTTTCCTCTCTGCTATCTGTTAAAAACAGCCCAAACACACCCAGAGCAAGCATTAGCCCACAGAGCAATTTAGGCTGGCTTAGGTTAATTTCTTTCCTTGTCTGGTTGGCTGGAGTGGTAGAAAACAAACAACATCCCTGAATTTGAACTTGGATCTGAACTTTGCTATTGCAGCCTCTCTTTTCCTCTACTTCAGGTCACATCTAAGATATAAATTTTGCACTTGATGAATCATAAAAGTGATTTTTGCCTTGTAGCGAGCACATTGTGGTGAAACCTCAAGAATGTTTCCATGATTCAGGAGAAATGGCATAGGTGTCTCACTAAGTGTGATAAAGATAGGGTGACAGCATAGAGTAACAAGAAGCTACTAAATGTACTTAGAAAGCTTTTCATTAGATTGACTAGGGGGAGTTAAACTTCTCTGCAATTGCTTTATGGTCCCAGAGAGAACGAGGCTTTGTAGAGGTCTACAAAAACTAGACTGTGATGTTTGAAGCTTGAAGCAATGGGGAAGAAAAACTCCAAGGCTTTGAACAGTCAGTGAAAGTAAGATGAAGACAGGAGCAAATCAGCTCTAACCTGAGAAAACAAAGCATGTACGTGAATAAAGCAACTTCCACCTAACACGAAAAATTGCACTAAATTCCAAGATCATCAACAGGTATGCCAATACCAGGACAAGAAAATTGTATTCCCTTCAATGTTTGGACCAGAATCACTCGTTTTTGAATAAATGTTTCCAGAACTTGTTCTCAGACACAGTTGTTATAATAATAATAATAATAATAATAATAATAATAAAAAAAAAAAAACATAAAAAAGACACATCTGGGAGGGTCTTTTCCTGACCCTACTCTAATCAGTTTAATGAGATTGCATGTGGTAGCACTTGCTAATCAGTGCTTGAAGCTACAAAGGCAGGGAAAGCTGACAGGTCCATCTGAATCCACTCTCTACCCAGAAGAACTCTGAGCCCCTAGCAGCCTTGTAGGTAGGTGCTTCTTCCATCTCCATGGCTTTACACCAATTGTCACATTCACTGCTTGGTTAAATGTAGACGTGAGGGCTACTCTTGTGTATTGTGTCTCTCCACACACAGAAATGGTAATAGATGACTACTGGAGCCTCTTCAGAGGGAGATGGAGCTTTATCACTGGTGTGCGTATATATATATATATTAATTTTATACATATAAATAATGTAAACATACAAAAATATTAATGTATAAATATATATATTTGTGTTTCTATTTATATAAATAATCTCAGGTGGACTGGGAGGGATCTTAGTAGGTTTTCCTGGAGAAGTTAGATCTGGATTAAATGCTGATGAGGCCTCAAAGACCTTGGTTCAGGCTTTTGGCAGACTCGGGCACATACTTCATGCTTTGATCAGTAACTTGCAGGGAAGGGAAGATATTTCTTCTTCTGAATAAATGAAATGTTGTACTCCAGTTGACATGCTTCCTTTCCAGATAAGTAGTACTGGATGTGGCCTGTAGGGCTTCTGTTTTAATCTCTCCTTGTAAATAGTCTCCATCTCCACAAGGAATTTTTACTGTATCATTTTTATCTAGGATCTGTTGCTTGTTTAACAGTTTTCCAGTTAAAGTCCCGTGTTTTTTGTTTTTATCGTAATACATCTATGAACCTTTCACGATAGACAAAATGCAGAACAATTTGTAAAATTGTTGGTGCTCTAGAACCTAAAGCTGAACTTAGAATCCTTGGTTTGGACAGGGACACAGGTGTTAAATATTAACAGAAGTAATGCACTCCAGAGCTCAGCTGGAATATCTCCTCATGAGACCATCTGTCATGTCTAAGCTACAAACAGCTTAGTGTATTGCTGATCTGCCTCAGTGTGCTGTTGAGTTGTTTTCCTCTTCTGACTGGTGAAGCACATTCTTCTCATTCACTAAATCTGTTCTCTCAGTGTTTTTATTCAGCAGTTGTCACCAAGTCAATGTGATGTGAAACAGGAGGGAGGAGAGGACCATATTCTGCCTAACCTGTTTGGTGTATCCATTGCTGTGACTGTACAGGATAACTACAGCACGTTCTTCTTTCCATCCTGCTGCTGCTTCTCTGATATTTGCTGTACGTCCCAGTATCTGTTTAGTTGGAAACAAATGAATAGTTGACAGTGGCTGGAGTTGTGTTCTTTTTCACATTTCTAGTGACTGCTGGAGTGCTTCTGGCCTCTGTGGTGGGCAGATTCATCCATTGAGCTGCACTTTCCAAGGGAAACTTCAGAACCTTCTGCAGTCCTCAATGCAAAATATTCCTTGTGTGCAGTTGCTTAGGATGAGTTATATGTGAACACACTTCAGTGCCTCTGGATCCACCACTTTTTCGTATATTTCCTGCCATCTCTCCTCCCTGCGTGTCTAGTTTTACATTGTTTCTACATGCCTAAGTCATGCTTTTAATAATAGTTGTCCAATTCTTTGCCTCTTCTCATACCCAGCTAATTATTTTCAATTTATTGATTTTCCACGTGGAGATTAATGGGTTATTTGGCTTCAAAGCTTGTATCCACACAGCTGTGAGCTAACCCATGGGCATGGGAAGGGGTATATGTGTTTATGTTGTTGATCACCTTTCTAATGAACTGTAAGAAACTAAAGGGATTTTTTCTCCTCCTTACTTACTATTAAAGAGCCATCCAGATTCAGACTTCTGCCATTGAATAACTGCATTTCACAAAGAGTAAAATTAACAAACCTCAGAAACGTGCAATAAGGGAACTGTTAATGTGTATTTCCTATGTCTTTAATTACAGTGGCTAGTGAGTTATGGGTGCAAAAGAGCCAGGCACAATGGCAAAGCACCCTGGCAAAGATGTGCATGATGTAGGGTCAGAAGCTTCCCTGGGAGCCCCTACCCTTGGATCCCACCTCTGTACCATAGTTCATGTACTGCTGCATCAACCTGTGAGGTGCAAACCAACCAACCTGTCCTTGATTCTTTCCAGACGAAATCACTTCAGCAGTCCAGCGTACAGTACAGCAGCTTTGTCATGCAGCCAAGATAGGAACGAGAACCATTGGGTTCACTACTGATGGAAAGGTGTGATGTAAATTTAATCTCTGATTATGAAATATTGACTCTGATCTTACTAGTTTATCTGACTAGTAATATACCATGTAATTATAATAATATAAGGCTATATGTTTGAGGCTTATATACATACAAGCTAATTATTTTTTGCTGTGGATAAAACTTTGTTGATGGTTTCCAACCTCCTCTATTAGCAGTTTTCACACCCATCTTTTGCCAAATCAAAAGCACATGTGACCATGCTCTAACTGTAAGACAGCAATTGCCAAGGGACTTGGGGAGAAATGAGAATAAATGGCTAAAACATGCAATTAACAGTTAAAAATAAGCAGAAACTTTGGCAAAGTGGTTACTGTTTGGCAAACCTGTGCTGAATATTTCCAGCCTTCATTCAAAATGGTAGCCCAAATTCTCTGCCTCACTGTACTCCGTTGGCATGCTTGGCTTGCTGCAACCTGAACTGCAGAATTTATAGGTAAGTGCTGCAGACTTCACTAATTTCAGGTCATGTTTGAAACTCTTCAAAAATCAACCCAATTGCTGATATATGGGTTAATGTTTTCAGCTTTAAAAAAAGAAAAAGAAAAGAAAAAAGGAAAAGAAAAGGTCTGGTCTCTGCAATGAAGCACTCGTCAAACTTCTGACCTTGTCTCATTTGTATTCTAATTACACTGAACAAAAAATACTTTCTCTGGACCTTACTTTCTTGATAAGACTGGATGGTTTCAGTTGGTTTCTGAGCACAGAGTTTTTCCCAGATCTGCTATAGCTATGTTTGTGGCCACTGCTCGAAGCGGCTTATCTTGCTGTGAATAAAGTGAGTTAAAATAATTCCATCCCAATTAGAGGCACTGGTATGATGCAACTAGGAGGGACTTAGAAATAGTGATGAGCATGTGGCTCTACAGCCATCATTTATGTGTGAGGGGCTCAGACATGGGATTTGGGGCAGAATAGAGTTCTTGTCACCAGAAAAATGGTGACTTGCTCAAAAATGAAAAAATGGTGACAGCTGTCTTGCTGAGGAGCAAGACAGAATTAGACACAGGCTAGAGACTTTTTTTTTTTTAAGTAGCTCAAGAAGGAGGTGGTGGCAAGGCTGAAATGTGTCCAAGATACTACTCATTCTGCCCCCCGTCCCCCAATGTTAATCCCCTATACAAATTAACCTCAGTCATTTTTCTTTTCCTTTCAGACATATACTTTGTCAAGCCGTGTTGCCTTAACACTTCCTAACTACCTGGAATAAATTTAGCCTGCCCAAGGAAAAAGAGTACAACATGGTAACCTTGGATGAAGGAGCAAGCCTGTGTCTTGCTGACTGCAGCCTCTTGTAGGTCATCACAGCACATGTGTGTCCCTCTCCTGTTATGGCTTTTGTTGAAAATGGCTCAAGGTACAAAAAACTGAAACTTCCTGTTAGGCTAGGAGCGGATCAGTGTGGGTAAGGTAGCGTGGGCAGGAAGGCATGCAAGCATCTGGTTTGAATAGCTTCGTGCATGCAATATCAGCCAACTTTCTGAAGGTTTCACGGTTGTTGGCTTTTTTTATCCCAGAGCTCTGGAGCACTGGTGGACCCCACCCTCCCTCTGCCTCCCAGGAAGGCTGCAGGAAAGCTCTTTGGAAAGGGGTCCGCCGCCTCCGTTTACAGGAGCTGCTAAGGTTAGAAAGGACTCCGAAAAGCACAGACACACTCTGAAAGGTCAAGTGTCTCCTGTGACACTGGGCAGGCAGGAGGGTCTGGTGCCCTGATGTGCTTCTGATGGGAAAGCAACATGTGAGAAGACAGGCGGTGGTGTGGCCTGCAGGATACACATTCCTAAACGTCACTTAGCCATACAACCTGCGAGGGCGGAAAAGTGGGCAGATGGAGAAATAATATTTTCATTGAAAATTCTCTACCTCTAAAATATTTCCTGTCAAGGTTCCTTCCAAGGAGGGCTAAAGCGAGGGAGGAGGGGGCTGAGGTGGGATGTGTGGCAGTGGATACAAGTTTGACTCCTCAGGCCTCTCCATTTTGAGAACATTTAACTCAATCCCCTTTCCTTTTCCCCCACCCTGAGAAAAGGATCATGCTAAGCATTACTGGAGCCGGAGGCAGTTTGGGAAGTGAAATAAACACCTGACTGTTAAATGCTAAAGGTTTACTCAACCAAAAATAAAAATAGTTCTGGTTTCCTCCACGAAGCTCTAGAATTACGTTCATCAGCGCACATGAGCTGGAGGTTTGCTCAAGGGGAGACTTGAATGGTTGAAACTCCTCAGAGGGAAAATTTGGAGGCAATAAGACAGGCCTCCCTTTGTCCTGCGAGAGCTCTTCTATGCTGAGAAAATGCTGCAGCTGTTTTCCTGGTGCAATCTAAAAATAAACTCCCTCCTCCTTTCCTTGCTGCTCGTATCAGTTTCATGGGTGCCATCGCAAAACCAAGATGTAAAGCATAATGGGGCAGAGTCTGGGGGGTGGACACGGTCCCTCTCACCCTCTCTGAGGGGCAAAAGGAAACTGTGCCACATGACCCATTAGGAAATGTCAAAGAGTTTTAGGCCAAAGTCACAGCAGCCTTTGGAGGTTCAGGAACTGCAAGGAGCAAATCATAATCAACAAATCCCAGCCCTGAGCATTGGCACTAGTAAATCAGATCAGAAAGTGTGGTGCAGGCACAGTGGTATTAGGAATCATCACTAGAGCCTTTTCTGCTGTAGCTTTATCAGATTTAAGCCAATGTGTTGCTGTAGATGATCTGCATCTCTGTGAGCTGAACTGGACCATCAGAAAGGTATAATTTCTGCAAAATTATCCTGCTTGTCTCCAAAATGCAAGATGGAAAACTGTATTAAGAAAGATGTTTATTGGGACAGATCATATATGACAAATTTGCAGAATGTTTCCTTCTGTCAGGTCATTCATAGATGGACAAGGAAGTATCATTTAACCCATATGAAATAGAGCAGATTCCTTCCCTGTATGGTGACTTCTCGCTGATTCCCAAAGCATGCCAACTTGTAAAGTAACCCAGAAGGGCTATATGTGAACGAAACCAAACTTCAATAGCTGTTGCAGTGTCCCGTGTACGTATTTTTCTTCTGGTAGCAAAACAAATTAGACAAACTGGAGAAAAAGACACTTGTTTTTGCACATTTTCAGGTCAGTGAGGGAATAGAGTTACTAATGGGATTTCAAACTTGCATCTCTATTCAAGTCAACCAACACTAATGGCTTCACAAAAATATTCATACCATTCCCTTTCTTAACTGAGGTGAAGCAAATCCATGGGATCCAAAATCATTCAGGACTCCCAGAAGGGTAAACTGGAAGCTGAATTGGAAGGACGAGACTCGCAAACTTAGATTTGCTCTAGGGAAATGGGAAGCCCAAAGGGAGAGAAACACCCAACCTGAGCCAAGGTAATAGTGAAGCTGGATTATCGTGGAACTGCTCTTGCTAAAAAGAAATTTGCTGTAGTTAACCAGAAAGTTTTAGGGTAAGAAATTATAGAACAATTTGGGCAAAGAGAAATGAAAGCCACCTGTTTAAAGTTAGCCTTTAACCTATTCCCTCTGCCTTCCCTCTTGCTTTCTTGCTCTTTCAAATTCTCCCAGTATCTCTGCTTTCCATAGAAGCAAATCTTCCCCAGGGAAAGTCAATTCTGAAGGCAATTTTCCAAAAACCATTTGGCAGAATTGGCCAGTACTTCAACTGCAAACATGAAAAGGCATTTATTCCACTAACTCAAACGTAGTTTGGAAGAGACATTACTGAACTTGTTTTAGGAATATACTTCGACTGCATCAGTTTTATTGCTTCTTGTATAAATGTCAAACTCAATTTGCCTCAAAGCAGAAAAAAAAACACAAAGTACACAGTAATGTATATATTACATACAAAAACTGGGGGAAAAAAAAGTGTTATCTCCATGGTAAAGTCAAGCCCATACCATGTTAATTTTGCCTATCATACACACTCAGTATTTCAGTAGTGGTAAGAATAAGGAGGGTGCGTGAGTCTGGTATTGAACACTGTGTGTAGGATTGTTAAACTGGCCAGATGATACAGGATCCTGAAGATCTAATATTTCTTAAATTTTGGTTGCTTGATTTTGTAACCTATTTTTTTTTCTTTTAATTCCTTAAAAGGGTTCTTTTTCTGTTGTGTAAAGAACTCGTGGTAACCCCAGCCTTTGTGCACCATCAGCAGTGTTTAACCTTGCACTGTTAGCACATCAGCCTATCATTTGAGATCCAGGGCACCAGCAGCAAAGGATTTTTCTTTTTTTTCTTGGAAGTAGGGGGGTCAGATGGAAAGCATGTCTTCTAAATTCCTGTTTCAATTAGAACCTATAGCCAAATTTTCTAGCAAGAAGTGCATTGGCTATTTCAAAATACTTTATCTCAGCAAAACTACAGTTGGTATTTCTTGGGGGCTAAAGAAGAAAGCACATCTTTACTCCAAAGGTTGTCCCCCTGCTGAATTTCAAAGACTCAATGCAGACAATGTGGGAGACAGTTTCCAGGGGAAAGAAAAAAACTGCAGATTATTTTATAGTAAATAAAAAGCATTAAGTGACATAACTAATCTAATTTCTGCTATTTTACTGTACAACACAGTTTGCAGAAATTGTAAGTATTAGGACAGACTACACATTAGGTGCTGCCATTTCTAAATTATTACTGTGAACACATTAGATTTTGCAATGATTTCATTTGCATTTTAAGGTCTGATCCTACAAAACCTTAACTTCCCTCATGTGAGTAACTGCAATGGCATCAGCAGTGCTTCTTATCTACATAAAGTTAATGTCTTGCACAATTATTTGCAGGATCAGGACATAAGACTGAAAATGCAATTACTTTGTGAGTTAAAAGACAAAAATGCTCTTTGGAATAGGAGGTGAGATTCTACACTGGAGTAAACGACAGAGGACCCATTGAATTCAGTGGAGCTATCCTGCTTCACACCCGCTGATATGGCCCATTAATTTTAGTGTATGAAAATGAATCTCTGCTCTAAAAATACCAATTAGTAATAAGCTTTCAGAAAGAGGAAAAAATCAATTTAAATTCATTTTGTGTAATGCACATTTTCTGTTGCTATTTTAGTTAAATTATTATTATGCATAATAATGTTAGGCCAATAGGTGCTGTCACTTCAGGAATTTGCAGCTGTGATGGGAAGTGTAAAAGGTAGCAACAGGGAAATTTTAGAAAAGTCCATCAACTTCATACAATTGTCATTATTATGATTTGGATTAGGGTAGTGACATCTGTCTGTGTTGTCCAGCCTCCTCCCCCACTCAGTCTCATCCCCATAGTGCTGAGCACATAAAGAGAGATTATGCCAGCTCAAAGCAATTTACAATCTAACTAGAAAAAATGAGCAAAGAGGAAAAGGGGAAACTGAGGCGAAAAGAGCTGCCAGAAGTAAGTGAGCCTGCGGTCAATCTCATGCCTCTTTGACTCACAGCCAGGTGTGCTATTCAGCACATCAGACGGATGTATTTTTTTTTTTTTTAAGTGTATGTGCAAAAGTGAATATGTACTCTGGCTCTGAGCCAGTCTCAGCATTCAAACTACCTGGAGACAAGCATGCAAGCAAGATCTGCGCAAACACCCAGCTCTGCGGGCATTGAATCACCAGTTGGTGCACGGGGTTATTTGCATGTTCATTTTGCTTCTATTCAGTGTTCATCCCATGAGCATTTGTGCAAAGATCACACTCCTGCGCTGGAGAGTCAAGTGTTGTCTCCGCATTACCATTCTGCATTGGTATTTCATAAACAACAACAGTCTTTTGGCATAAGTGGCACTCAAAAAAGATTCAAAGCTGGTTTCCTCATATTCCAAACAATCCTGAGATAGCAATGAGTCGTAGTCACAGCTAGATTACTCACGCTTGCTCATAATGCAAGAGAAAAACATGGGAAAAAAACAGTTTGGGTTCCTACAGTGTATAATTGAAGGGTGGTACTCACGTCCACAGGACATTGCGAAGACCTAAAGTACCAGTTGGTTCAGAAAGCAGCTGAAATCCCAGAAGAAAAAGGCAGCAAGGACTATTAAACACCGTCGCTAGCTGCAGATGACTGGCAGCAGGGGGTCTATGCTGAGGAGAGCAGCACTCACTGATTGCCTTGCCCTTACCATCTTCCCTCGGTGAGCGAGCACTGGGCACACCAGACCTTTGGTTCATGGAGGTTTGGCTGAGCTAGTGCGCAGCCTGAAGTTTGCCCTAGTCCCCGTGGTAAAGACATTCAAGCCACAGAGCCCTGTCACAGCCATTTACGATATTTAAAACTATAGATGCTGTAATAGTGACTTGTTTTTTTGTTTGTTTAAGAAGTAAGAAAACAAACTTGTCATATGGGTATACCAGCTCAGATGTCTTATGGAGTTTTTCAGGGACTGCTTTGGAAACCCACTGCTCACTATCTCTAAGTGCATTAACTTCGAAGAGTTAAGCACGTTTAACACCTCTTGGGATAGCGCTAAAGTTGTATTACACCAACCAAGAGTTCAGGGTCCAGAACCAAGCTGCTTCATGCAACCTGTGGCTGCCCCGAGCCTGCAGGTATGGACCCAGCAGCATGGAAGGCTGAGTGCCACCTAACCTCCAGCAGGTGGGAGATCAACAGCAGCAGCTCACAGAGCCATCCTCAAGACACGAACCCCTTTCCTTCCCACTTTCACTGTCCCATCAGCCCCTGCTAGCATTTCCACCTTGTTCTGCAGTTATAAAGTTGTTTCTCAATGGCAGAGAAAGAAAGAAAAAAGAAAAAAAGAAGAAAAAAAAAACACTACCCAACATTTTTTCCTCTAAGAAACCTATTGACAGGCAGATCCTGTGGATTCCTCCTAGTGCAGCTATCTTTGAACTGAGGACTTCTTAGTGGAGTTGGGGAGTTTCCTGGGGTTTTACTGTTTTTTTCCTAAATTGATTGTGGAATTTTTAAACAAGGTTGGTGCCTCTGATCTTTTTCTCAGCAGCTGCAAAATCTCTTTCTCTCCCCACAACTTGTTCTACAGAAACCAGGTATTGGAAAAATTAAAGGGGAAAGGACAGCAGCACCATTTGCAGAGCCAACCTCAGATGAAACAAGGACAATTCCCATTCCTTCGTGAACAATCAAACTGGCTTTGGATACTGGAATTTTACTCTAGACTTTAATTTGAATATTGGACACTCCTAAAGATCATTAATCCCCACTGTTTGGTTCAGGTCTCTGCTGTGAAATACAGATTAATTATTTCTTGTGTGGAGTCTTTATTCAGGCACTGAACAATGAAGGATCGTTTGTAGCTTTCTGCTTTTTTCAGTGTATTTTCCATGTCTTGTTCTGTATCTTTTTGTTATAAAGATTACATCCTCACATGTCATGAGACAGTTTGATTTCAGTGAACTCTATGACTTTATGCCATTTCATGTGACTTTGTACCTAGCCTAGCATTTTTAATGTCTGCCTGTATCTATAGTTGCATGCGAAGAGGTTACATTGCTGTGAGTATAAACCTTCTCCAGGCTGCACCACACAGACAAGCATGGCCATGAGAATGAAAGGGGCCTGTAGGGATGAAACAACGCTGAGCTGAACCCTCACCCAAAGGCAGGATGGGACCTTTTTGGAGTGTTGAAGACATGCACACAAACACTTTAATTTGTGGCTATTCTGTATTGTGTTTTAAGCTGAGACAACAAAAGTGCCAGTAAATATATAAAACGTTTGGAAACCTCCAACCTTCTTAAAAACAACAAAATGCTGAAAATCTGCATGTAAATGGTTGCTACCAAGATTTCTAAATGCAGTTTGGCTGTCTTGGGCCATCCTGATGGAGCAAGGATTAGCATACAAGTACTTCAGTGGTTTTTACTCCAATCCTTTTGAGGGACTTTTACCACCAACCCAATCACATTTATTTCACACTCAACCTTTCCAAATAATGTTGGAATCAGAAAGTTATTTATGTGACCTGCTTAATTGAAAGAGCATTTGCTGTCAGTGATCAAATAAACTGTTATTGATCTTCAGCATCGGAGGCTACTCACATGGAGCATTCTGGTATGTATTTTTCATTAAGACACTTTTCAGAAAAAAAAAAATCAGAATGCAAATGCAGCAAAAAAAAATCCTATAGGGTACTGAGATTAAAAAAAATAATCAAAGAGTTTTAAGAGTGACTCCAGAGAAAAGAAACTGTGCAAAGCACAAAATAGCAACAACACCAAAGATTGCAGATAAATGGGAGAGCTTCAATACACACAACACACTGCTCTGAGCTCCCAACACTTAATGAGAGAAAACTGGTAAAATAAGGAGCAATGGTTTGGCCATCACAAACCTACTGATCTAAGTGCATCTTATATCTAATATCTTATCTCTTATGTTCTTAGAGAAGAAATCCCTTAATTGTTGATTACCAGACCCTGAGAAGGTATCATTCCACACGTGCCCGGCTCATGTACGCTTTGCTACACATCATGTCAACCACTGTCAGAAAAACAGTAGGGGTGGATGGACCTTGCTTTGATCCAGCATGACATTCCTGTATTTAAAGTGAAGCTTAGGATATGTCTCATTTACCACTAATCCTGTGGCAAAACTATTGCTTACATTATGTCTGAGAGAGGGAAATACTTGTCCCACTGCTACCCCTGAGACCAGAGGCTCGTGTTCTGTTATGATTTAATTCTCTAAGCTCAGAATAACTAAGTTGAATCTAGATCTGTCTACATGTGAGTTATCTCAAGATAAACTCATATCGGAACTCATTTACAACCTATAGCAGTTTAGTCACTTTTTTTTTTTTCTTGAGAAAAGTGTATCTTAAATGTATGTACTTTGAGCCACGGGGAAATCAAGGGTAGGATTCTCTTTGTTCTCAAACTATGAGCATTCACAGCACAGGAGAGCTGATGGTAAGCTAATTGTTACACCATTCACAGGCTGTGAATTCACCAGGCTTCAGATAGGATGCAATCTTGTCATTCTGTTTTTCCTATTTTTAATTGAAACCTTATTCAAACTTCACTTTCAGTAGGATTTTTTCAGTCTCTTAAACAAAAATACTTTGTATTTTCCTTTGTTATAAAAATTTGGAGACACACTCTCAGACTACAGCCATTTTACTGATAAAATGACATGCCTCTAAAATACAAGGCTTATAATAGAAACACTAACATAGTCTTGACTACCGCAGCCATACTCTAATATCAGTGAACTTCCTTTGGGGGTGAAGCTTTGCCTCAGGAACCTTAATTATCTGATGTGGTCAATTACTCCAAGATAATGATGATTTTATCAGGTATTACTGCTCAAATATTTTACGATAGACGGGCTATTTAATTGCATTCCTGACCTACCAAAATGCTTACAGATGACTCAATTAAACACTATGAGGATACAGGAGGAAGGGAGGGAGGCAGGGACAGTACTTAGAATCCTTGCCTATAGTTCATCTTGAGATTTTTTTGTTCCTCTTGAAAAATCCTGCCATGCATCCATCCATCCATCCACCCATCCTTTCAACCATCCGTCCATCCTTTCACCCCTCCATGCATCTAATTAAGCAAGCTGCATGTGTAGCATTGCCTTGGCAGGAAGTTTGGGTAAATGAGCTCAATATTAAGGTACAAATGGGAACGCATGTCCAGCCTCTCTCCTGCTGAGGGATTAGCAGTGGATTCTGCATAATTCCTGCGGTGGATTAGCAAAGACATTTTAACATCCCTGAGTGTCCCAGTGCAGACGAGCACGGTGGAATGAACTTCCTTCCACATTCAAATAAAGCAGTTTTTAAGACACTGAAGAGATGTCTTTATTACAGCAGCCTATGGGGATGGTCTCAGCTTCTGTAACTCCTTCACACACCTAGGTGCAATGCACACCGAGGTCGGCGGGCTGGCCCTTTGCCTCCTTTAGTCCATCGGCTCCTGGTGCAGGGCTGATGTTTGCCAGGGAGGCTGAGGTTGCCCCGAGGACTGCTTTAATTGGCATCTCTGCTTCAGCGCTCATAATGGGCTGTTTCCCAGGCACAAAGCTGCCATGTCTTAAGAATGTCTGGCTCCAAAGCGAGCATGCCTCTGCCTTGGGTCAGTCCCTGCCCTGAGTGCGCTCGGGCAGGCAGCGCAGACCTGGTGCAGCACCTGCACCCGTGGTGCAGGGAGCGCCTCGCAAGAGCCACAGTCAGGGAAGGGGGGGGGGCATTCCCCTGCCAAGCAATCAATTTGCTTCTGGTTAAATAGGAACTGCGTGCAAGATTTGGAGGGTAGATTATTTGGAGGGTGATCTTACTGTAACACTCCGAGGGACTGCATTAAGGACTCAGCCAAAAGCACTGAAAAGAATGGCGAGCCCTCCCTTCATTTCAATGGTTGCTGGAATTCTGCTGCAGTTCTCCAAAAAGGTCCATTTGTCTTTCCACTCTGGAAATAACATGTATTGTTTCAGTATTGTTGCAAAAACTAGCAGCAAATCCTCCCGGGGAAGAGTGTGGTTACCCACTATTGCATCAGGCTAACAGAAAGGAGAGATGACATTTTATGGGGGTTTACTCAGAGAAAACTTTTCATGAGAATATAATTTCCATTTTATTGAGTCTCTGAACAGAATTTTCACGGGCAGCATCTTGATCCTTTTCTGTTAAGTTTTCAGCATTGCTAACACTCTTTTCAGTCACATTCCAAAGCACAGCATCCACAAATATTCCCAAATATATCCTAAATTGCCCAGGAAGGAAACAATTTTCCCTATCTGAAATTAGAACAAAATAAGATTCTGAAATGTCAAATTTTAGCAAACTAAAATGCTGCAGCAATTGGTTTGGATAAGTCAAAACAGTTCAATTTGACTGTTAAAAATATTACTATCATTAGTCTTCGTATCAAGATGAAAAGTCATATTGAAGCTACTGTAATTCTTTTATTATTAAGAAAAATGACAACTAACAGTCAAAGGAAACAGTAAAAGGCAGCAAAGTCTTAAGCACCATGTAAAGCACCATTATTTTATTCAATATTACTTAAGGAAGGAACTATTCGTAGTGAGTGAAATGATGAATTGGGGCCAGTGCAAAACTGGGACTCTTTGCAAATCATATGTGGCAACAGCATTGACCCAAAGAATTATTTCCTATTGAAAACACCTTTCTTGCAGGATATTCCTTCCTTGCCTGTACAGTGCTCCTTGACGGGCACCAGGATGTGCTTCAGTAACACAAACTGCCAAAGATGTTTGGCAGAAAATACTCTAATTGGGTATTTTCATAAAGGTATACTGACAGTAATTTCTTTTTGTGATATGCAGGGCATGGCATTGAGTCCTGGACCTTTGCTGTGGGATTTGAAGGTAAAACTGTTTCACTGAGCTTTCAGGGATGGACATGCAGTTCAAGCTGGCCCTGCATTTATTAAACCAGCAACTACATATGGGTTCACTCGGTGCCTGCTGGTATTGCTGTGTTCCTAGCAGCAATGCAGACCAAGGGCTGCAATCCCTGCAGCAAGGCGTTCCCTGCACGTACCGCTCCTCCTGCACCCCCTTACCGAAAGGACCACTTTGAGCTACAACACTTTTTTGCACTAGTTTCCATACAGCCAACCCCCCCCAGAACTTCCAAATATTGCAAATATAATTTTTATGCCTGCAGTGCTTCAGCTCCTTCCTACAATACTTACATATTTCAGAGTTACCACTTAATACAATTATAGTTCATTTAGCCAGCAATTACAGTAATAGGAAGACTGGCAACCACTGTCACTCAGACTGTGGAAAATCAATGTTACACAGAGGTATTTCTATTCATCCTATGGAATGCCCTCTTAGTTAAATGCACATACCCTGGGATCACAGGGAAAATTTAAAATCCCTCTGTTTTTTACTTTTTTTTTTTTTTTTTTTTTACATTTATCCAAATACTATTTGGTTTTCAGATAGCAAAATAGTAGACAATACCCTGAGGCCCCTTCAAACCTAATTTATTCCATGATTCCATGAATTATTGGACTTGTTCTTTTGGCAGATCCATTTTCAATTGCATTTCACCTGACAGAGGACTTTTGACAACTCATTTCTTAGAGGCAACTCAAAATATGGTTGTCCATGGGCACTGAAACAGAAACTTTTGAGTTTTTCTTAAAGCTACTGTACAATGTTTGCTTTTACTTCAAAGTCATAAATTTATGTCCAGGAAGGCATTTAAATAGGTGTTTCAGTTAATCCTTATTTTAACAGAGTTCTGAAGAATCTACATAAACATATGGCTACAGTTAAGCAAATGTGCACTAGACAGGAATGAAGTGCTGAATTACAGATGTAGTGCTTCCAAAAGAAAGCTAAGACTATAACCATGTCTCCTGAGTTTTAAATCCTCTTTCTCAGTCACTTAACCATGCTGCAACAAACCTACTTTGGACTGATGGTTTAAATAGCTGTTATATTTTCATTTCATCATGTGAATGGTCCTAAAAATGAAGATTCACATAAGGCAAAAAAGGACCTGTAATTGTATCTGGAATATTTATTCCCAAGAAGGAGGAGGCTGGTAATGGGAGGATCCCTTTGTTGTTCCAAAACCGAAAACCTTTAAATCATTGTCATTAGTGCAAAGAGTGGTTTCAGCAAGGAGAATAATGGTATTTTTGTAGGTTGCCAAACTTTTGCTGCAGAAGAGCCTCTTGGCAGCAGATCCACTTGATTCGATGAGCATTACTGAATTTCCTCGTTGATCTGTTCGTCTCTGCATGGTGCCATCTTTTGACGGTGTTACATTATAGCCCCTTGTTCTTATGATAAATTATTTTAATTCATCATCACAGCACACTCTTCGTCTAATGATGGATTAGTGTTATGCATCATCAGGGCGAGGAGCATTGATAATGTACCAGAGGAACCCCCACTGACAGTAGAAAAATCTGCCAAAATAATTAATTTGCTCTGCACCAAAGTGAAAACAGATACAAAGGTCTGACTGCATCCCACAACAAAAATTCCACAAAGAGGCAAGTCCAGCTCCAGCGGCAATTTGTGAAAAGACGAAGGGTAGAGATGTGGTCACCTAGCCAAATGGCAGTGCAGGGACTGAGCCAGCCTTTGCACCAGACAGTTGTGCAACGGGGATCAATGTGCACAAAGGTGTAGGTGTGTTGTGCAGGCTCAGGGCTGCAGCAATGTTCCTTCATGGCATCAGAGCAACTCGTTTTGGTGTGCAGAGCATTGAGAGACCTGAACTCACTGGGGATTGCATAGGGAGCTTGAAACAATGCTGTCTGTCCTTCAGAGGTAGGTGCCAAACAGCAGCAGTTCAGCTGCTTCTGCATCCCCCAGTGCCAGCATCAGGTGCATGGGAAGCTGACCAAGGAAGAGCATCCTGCATCAGATCCACCAGGATGTAACTCTCTTAACTTTGACAGAAATCACAAGAGACGTTTGTACCTTCATTCCAGCTAATAGCTCCTGCAGAACTGTGGATGCAACCAAACAACAGAGTGCAACAAAATACAGGTTCAGAGCTAATAACAATAAAAGTCAAAACAAGTACAAATATACATTTTAACCACTGAGTCTTAAGAGCTTAATTGGGCTCAGTCATTAATTCCTTCCACTTTAACTGTGGAAATCAAAAAAAAAAAAAAAAAGTGATTTCTGTTGTAAAGAAATGAAGCCCTTTATATATTTTTCTTCAAGTTTAGTGTTATACCTAACATACAATACCTTGTGATGATATACTTCAAGAAAGCACTGAACACCAAAGAAAACACATAGAAGATTGAACATACTATCATTCACTTTCAGGTAAATCCATAATACAGCACATTAAACAATATTGGCATCATCAGAGGCTAGGCTCAACTCATCCTGTAACTTCAGCGATAAAAGTGAACCAATGTATTGGCACCTGGGATCTCCAGGGGCTGCTCTGCAGATCATTTTCAAATGGAGAATTTTCCACAATTTTTTGAAAGGCAAAGCCACAGAACTGAAATACTGAGCTTGAATTTTTGTCCCCTGTTTATGAGGCTGGTACTTTCAGAGCCAGCCATCTGCCTCTGTCTCTCAAAACTGTCACAATGGCTCTTAAAGTTAGCTCATCTGGGTGATAGAAGTTGGTAGCACTTTTCTCACTGTTGGCTTGACCAACATTTCCCTTGGTTCAGTGCACAGCTTACCCAGGCTCAAGTTTTGTCAGGGAAACAAGACCATCTTAATGTCGAACCCTCTTATTGAGGAGCTCTGCCCATCAAGGTAGCTACTCTGGCACAACTCACATTGTTTATTCATGAGTAAGTGAGAAAGTAGTGTGTTAGCAATTAATGTCATTCGGTAACAAAAATTAATGCTTGCTCTTACCAGTCACACATTTCGTGTGGTTTAATGACTTTGAAATCATGGGGTTTACCAAGGCTGAACACTGAGCAGCTGCTGAGGTGGTGACAAAGCTCCAATGCGTGCTCTTGGGGACAGGCATAAGGCTGAACACAGGCGAGGCCACTCACCCATTTCCTCTACATCACAAAAGTAAAGGCTATGTTAGAAGACTTTACAAGTGAAATATGTGGTGAATGAAATCGATTCATTAAATTTGGTGGCAGAACAGAGATTAAACTGTGGTTTGTGGAAGCTGTGTAAAGCAATGAAGAACAGGACATGTCCAAGCCAAGAGATAAATGACTAAACAAGTGGTTATGCATTAAAGCTAAAGATTCACTGTAGTTCTGGTGGAAGAAAGGCTTTGTTCTCATTACCTACCTAAGGCACACGGGCTAGCCTGCCTATGGAGATTACTAGAATAGGGAAGAGGATTGTAGGGTGTGAAAAGCAGCTGTTTCTCTTACTGGTGCAAAAGACAGCTGCCCCCAGGCTGCTTGCCCCAAGCAGATGTTGCAGGATTTGGAGCCATTGTTGACATTGAGACTTTTTCATCAGCTTTTCTGAGCTTTTCATAAACTTTATAAATCAGTGGTGTGTGTTTATGCCTTGTCACTTGTGGGTTGCATAGAGAATGATCCCAGGCAGTTACCAGGACTTGCAAATAATTATTCATGTAACCTACTAATGGACAGTTGGTCTAGGAACTAAACTTCCTGAGGGGTATAAGAAGTATTTTTTCCAGTGCAGCCTCTGAAGAACAAGTCTGAGCACATCTCCTGTCTGGCATTTCATCTGTAGTTACCTTCCCTTCAGAGTGGGCCCCACTGCTGCATCTGACCCGACACCTGGAGAGGATCCAGGGAGAGATTTGACCATGAAAGGGAGTGTGACATGGAGCTGCAGGTTCTTCGTGACTTCTGATTGGAACCTCTCTGCCAGCCGTCTCAGGAATATACCCTAACGGCTGTGATTTATTGCTGTGTTATCATGCCTGTCTGACTCATTACAGACTCTGAATTTTATCAGGCAGCTTGTCCTCTAATGTCTGGTAACCAATTACTGTGGTCTGCAAAGAAGCCTGAAGTACTTTGCCAAACACTGCTAATAAACTCAGAAAGAGCCAGAGCACAGCTTCAGGTTGTCTTAAGGAAATTCCAGTGAGCACTTTCCACTTTATCGTCTAGTTCATAGCATGAACTAGGAATTATCTTGAAGAGTCATTCTCTACACAGAGCTAAACTCCCCTTTAAGGAGTGTGCCACACTGGATTACTGCACACGGACTTGCCTCCATCCTAAGACTGCTGAACTCAGTAGGAGCCTTTCAAATGACAACAGTGAAAGAAGGATTCAGCTGACAGTCTTCAGTAGAAGCACAGGTACTTCAGAAGAAAATGAAAAAAAAAAACAAAACTCCTGTGTTTCTCTTTCTTTTACCACAGCTAAAGCAGCTGGAAAATCAGAATGAGCAAGTGGCTGCACTAAAAGGGTGACAAGTATACATTACTACAGGCTTATGAAAAAAACCTTTATCTTAAAGGCTAAAATCTTCTTTATGCAAGTCCTCTGCAGCAAAGTGAATCTGTGCTAAGTGCTTCATTATATACTTATTATTTTCTTTTGGGGCTTGCTTGCCCTTATGGTCAGAGAAGGAATGAGCGGGGCTCTGTGCTGCAGAGCTGACCACCGGCCACCCCCCCTGCAGCCACAAGTTTTCTCTTAACCCTGCTCATTTCTCCAGCTCCTAAAAGGGCTTCACCCATGGTCTTGCTGCTTCACATGGTATGGTGGCTGGTGTCAGCATAAAACATGAGCAGTTTGGGAGCCCCGATCTTAAAGACAGCAGCTGGGGGACAGCGGAGTGACCCTGTTCACACCCCACACCTATGCACACACACACACACACACACACACGCAAACACACACACTCTAATTTCTCCCGCAGGCAGTCTTCTTAAAAGTTTTTTTTTCTTTTTTTTTCTTTTTTTTTTTTTTTTCCAGGTTGTAAAAGACCAATTCCATAAAGGACTGGCTTAGTGCTACAATGACATGATTTGTGGCTTCCAAGCTCCAAAGCTGTAATTTATTCAGACAATTAGCAGCAGCCCTGTATTCTTGACAAATTCTTTACTTGTGTGCAGCTACTATACAACAAGGTGCTTTTAAGAACTGTGCCTTATGGATTAAAAGACTCCCCCTCCCTTTCCCTCCTTATTTGACAAGTTCTTTTCACAGTCAATGGAAATTAATACAGCAGGTTAGAGAGGTGATATACAATAATCCAGCCAGCCAAGAAAGCATTGTCTGAAAAGAGCAAGTACAGAGCCTACAGGAATGTTCAATACACAAAAGGGAATGCTTCAGCGTTTGCCTTTTGGTGAATTTATTTCACTCTTCACTTCACATAATCCTCCACAGTTACTGTACTGGATGTCACTGTGATGCCATTAAGGTGTGTAAATGGTATTTAAGTGTGGGATAGTTGTCCTGAAGCGCAGCTCCCAATGTCTGCTCTGGCAGTCAAGTGGATTTGCCTGAGCTGCAAGCTGGCTGGAACCTCAACCAGCTTTGCATGTCAGTGCAGAGGGCCTGCAACACAGTGCTGAGGCTCACAGCAGTGCAACATAAATCAGCACATCCCCTTCAGCACACACAAGCTTGAAGTTCAACCTGAGTGATAAAAAAAACCCAGTGCTAAATCCTGCCCTCCTCCAGCACTGCTGAAGTTCATCTGGCTGCAGTCAGAAGCTTAGGACAAGGTCCAAACCCCACTCAGACTGCAAACCCTGACCCAGCTTGCGTGCCTTGTCTTTCAGAAGCAACAATCCCACTAAAATTAAGGCTCTGCTTCCTAGCACCATGAGAACTAGCTTTTTCTGGGGATCTGCTAAAGCTGCTACATTACTGGCACAATGCGCAGCCAGCTCTAGCATGTGCTTACACCATCACTTCTCAGCAAAATGAGGATGAAAGCAATCAAATCATTGTGGAGTTGGGCAAAAAAAAACAAAAAAAAAAAAACAGTTTCTGCTCACTACAGGGGCAAATCCTGAGCTAATGATCAGACTAGTTTTTGGACCAAGATACTGTGGCTCATTTCTCTCTGTACTTTTTTGAAGTATGGTCCCACAGAGACCTCTGTGGTGGCCTGACGGTCCCCCACCATGAGCACTTCTCCTGTTCTCCCTACCCCAGAGCCTTCGTTGTGCAGTGATACAGTTGGGCAATGACATTAATGATCTATCATGTTATCAACTTCATATTATATTATGCTTTATAAACAGCAACTTGGAGAAAATGGGTTGCCAGACTAAAATTTGTTAGCATGAAGCTTTGAGCAAGCAGAAAGAAAATCACAGATTTTTTTTTCACTAACTGTGGACAGAGAAAAGGAGATTTATCAGGCAAAGTATTCATAATAAATGATTCATCTGGTGCTCAGATGCTGGTTTGAATGAGTGTCTTAGAAATTTGTTGAGGGATACAGAGGTCTCCGTAAAAACTGCAAGGCTTGGCCCACTATTGCTTTTGCTCTGAGTCGGTTTTATAGCATTCAGTTCAGTAACAGCAGGGCTTCACCCCACAGCAAATTAAATTTCAAAGTATTTGTTTTCACATGACAAAATACAGTGTTTGTTCAGTGGAACTAACTTAAGCAAATTCCATTTAATTAATACACGTAAGTTTTTTCCTTCAACTAAATCAAGATTGCTATTGAAATATAATGAATATCTTTTTAAAGATCTTGTCTTGTTTAGGAATGGATTTTTTTTTACACTGAAGGGGAAAGAAGAAACAATAAAACAGGGATTGAATCACTACATCTGTTATTTTCAAATATTCTGTAACAGTGAATCAAAATACCTTTTACTGAATAACATCATAAAGTTAAATGAGCACCTTAGTTAAAAGAATTAAGTTAAAATGGGAGAGATGTGGAAAGAAAAGCACTTTGGTGCAGTAAGGTCTGGTGTTTTCCCGGGCTTTAACACATCACCTTGGGATGTGTCTGTTTTTCCTGGACACCTGGATCTTGTGGAAATTGCTGTAGTTACACTGATTTCAGGGTAGTCGTGCTGATTGATACCTGCTGGTGATATGACACCTCAGTGTGTAACCTGCAGACATTAACAAGACTCACAAAGGAAAAGCAACCCATTTCCTTTGCACAGTTAATTCATAAAGCCACCACGATACAAGATTTCCAAGTGTTTGTCATTTATCTGTGAGTCTACCTTAATAAGATTCCTTATTTCACTTAAAGAATGAGTTTCCTCTCTCCTCTCTCATTGTCTTCTTTTTCAGCTACCACTTTGTTTTGGGTTAATTTCCCTAAACAGATACATAAATACCCTATCAGATTTTCTGATTTTTTGGCTGCAAGTCAGGCCTGCTGTGCTGTAAAATCTTGCTGGAGTAGCAGAACCTGTATCTGCAACAGCAGCTGCACTTAGCATTTGGAAAAGTAGTAACGAAAAGGGCTATTTTTTTTCCCCCCAACCCTTCATTAATCATATAACTTAGTCAGGGGAAAAAAAAAAAACAACAGGGAAAAACAAAGGAAAATGAAAGATAGGATGAGCATTACTCATTTCTTCTAGATTTCAACGTCTTTATTCTCTCAGACGGGAATGCCACCAAAGAAGACCAGCAATGTGTGTGAGAGAAAAATCTTAAAAGAATGCTGTGAAAAAAAGTTTAAAGAAGACATATTCTTAATCAGTCCAACCTCCTAGTCCAAGGAGCAGGGCTCCGTCATTGCAAAATGCGTTTTGACTTGCAAGGTTTTTTGCTAGTTTTGTTTTGCTCCCAGCCTGGAGAGGCACCGCCTGTGTGGCAGACATTGGGGCAGACAGCAGAACTCTCTGGGCAGCATTTGTTGAGGTGGGAAAGAGGATCTTATCCAGGAATATTTTAGGTATGCTTTAGGAAAGCAGAGACCATTTAATCTGCCTCTGCTTAACCTTGCTCAGAGCCCCCCAAAAGGCAATAGAGCCCCTACAGCGAGGTCTGTTTATTTTCTGCTCAGTTGGAAAGCAAAGGTCCTATTACCATTAAAGGGAGTTACAAGAATTCATCAAAGAAAGAAATGACCCATAAAGGCAGTTAGGTTAGTTTTATTCCTGCTGCATAAGTCAACCTCTTTTCTATATATAAAACGATGGGTTTAGAAAAGGATATTCATCAGGCAGTCTGATTGGCTGTGCTTCCCCATATACTTTATAATTTGTACTTATAAATAAATGTTTTTAATAATCAATTGGTATTTAAATAACATACAATAACTGTCTTATTAAATCCCACTTTTCAGAATGAATAAGCAGTTAGACATTAAAGACGTGGGTACCAAACAGCCACAGGATTTCAGACCATTTTCTTTTTTATATACAAGCCATAAATATCACTATGGAATTATATGGTTAGCCAAGGCTCTGGATGAAGCCAGTAGAAGACCCTGCTCTCTGATGTTGCCTTTAAGTGATCATATACTTTTCTGGTACGACGACTTTTTGAACAATAACCACACATTATTTTCTTTGGCCGTCCCTCGCATTTCAAAAGGGGCGGCCTCAAACTCCAGAGCTGAAGTAAAGCAATGTATCCTCAAACCAGAGCCCAAAAAACAAGGAGCATCTAATAGCAGGTTTGAGATTATTGGTCTCAGTCAGCTGGGTCCACAGCATTTCCAACCGTTAAGTTCATATATGGCCTCAGGAAGAAAAAAAAATAAAGATTTAAAAAAAGACAGTATTCAGTCAGACATACACAAAAGTAATTTGCTTTCACTGTCACTGATGGGCACATACACATGGACAAGCACAGCCTTTCCCTTGATTTTTGCCCTTGTTTTAGAAGGAGGAACTGTGTGTTGATCGGCCTCCAGTCCTGCTGGGCTGAAGTGGGAATGCTGGGCAAGGAGAAGGGCACAGAAACCCATCCGGGATGGGAAAGGAGGGAGAAGGGGACAGTTTGATGTGGTAGCATCTGGCACAGGGGTGGCCATGGCACCCAAATCCCCTGGTGTGGGTTCACCCTACAAGAGGGGAATCATCCTTGTCCCTGAAATACTGTTTTTTTTCCCCAGACGTGCTGGAGATGGAAGCCACCCTGTGCAGTGCTGGGCCACATGGGGCCTCCCTTGGGAAGCAGCTCCCAGTGTCAGGCTGTTGAAATAATTTCTGGATTTCAGGGCATACCTCAGCCTCTCCCAGCTACCAAACACTGTCCGACCTCCAGCCCTCCAAAGCCCTCTGAGTGCCCCAGGGCCAGGCTGAGGAGGGAGGAGAGCTGTGAGCCCAGACAGGGCCTAGACCAGGGCAGAAATCCAGTGCAGCTGTGAGAAACCAGCTTACAGCTTAGACCCACCCGTCAGAGCACAGCACTGGGTCACTGCCATGACTTGGTATCCTCCTCCCGTTCCCCAGACTCATCCCGTCTCCCTGCATATACCACAGGGGCACTAAGGATGCTGCTGGTCCCTCAGGACAGAATTTCCTCCACCACGGACCGTCAGGGCCTGGTATTTGCTGTTGCAGCCAGTACCTGAACCTCAGTTTCAAGGTGGAGCTGGCATGGGCTGGGAAGAGAGGACATTTTTGGTGGTTCCCAAGGGCAGGTGTGGGCATGGTGGCAGTGGACCCACGGGCAGATGTCCACACAGCACAAAACGCCATGTGGGCGCTGGATTTGCTCCTGCCCCTGATCTTCACCTCCTGCCTCCAGCATCACACTATGCTTGTTCTCCTCTTTTTCCTTATTTTTCTCTTTTAGCTCCCTGGTGGAGCTGACACTTACTCCTCAGCACAGAGCCCCTCCGAAGCATATCACCGCTCCAACCCTGTAGTAAGTGGTGAAGCCAGGCCTGCGCTGCCAGCAGCCCGGCAAACCTGCCCAGGCCCGGCCACTGCATGCTCCCTCTGGAGGACAGCAACTTGCAGATAAAGTTTACCAGCTTGTTTGCTCCACCAACTTTTCCCATCGCACTTTTTTCCCCACTTATTATTTTTTCAGGACCCCCCCCCCCCTCCTTATTTTATTTTAGGCGCCTCTGAGAGTTCAACTGTCGCCCGAGGCTTCAAACTAATTTTCTCTTCAGAAATGATTGCAGAAAGCCGCATGCATAATAAATCCCGTTATTGCTCTTGTTATTAAAATAGGTTGTTAGGGATGTGGACTTGGAGGCCTTTTTGTCTGATGACAGCAGTTCTTCTTAGCTAGGCGCTTATGGCTTATTGACTAAGGCTGCCAGGTTCAAAAAAAAAAAAAAAAGAAAAGAAAATCAAAAAGAGAAGGAGCTCTAGTTGCTGCTTAATAGTGAGAAAGTTGGGATGATTTGAGGTGGTTCTTTTAATCATGTCCATAGGCCGTGTTCGAAAAGACAGAGCATCCCAGCAGCTACAAGGCTGCAGTGAGGGCCCACAGAGAGCATCTGTGCAGAGCTCTGCTCTGGAGCAATGATTAATTAATATTTCTTGTGACAGCCGGGCCTGTGCACC
This sequence comes from Cygnus atratus, assembly GCF_013377495.2. Lineage (NCBI taxonomy): Eukaryota > Metazoa > Chordata > Aves > Anseriformes > Anatidae > Cygnus > Cygnus atratus. The sequence continues at coordinate 13,645,613 of NC_066377.1, read as the reverse complement.
CTCATCACGCTGGGCACCCTACAAGCCCTGGTCAGTGCCAGAGTCTCTGATGACGGGTCTGCAGTCAGAAGAGATGAAAAGTTACAGGCTACAAGGGGAAATGAACAGGACGCACATGGAAGTGAAGTGACATGCTCAAGGGCACCCAAAACCCCAGTGTCTGGGCTAGTAACTGAAGAAAGGCTTGTAAATTCCTGTTTGGCACATTGGCCATCAGCTCACATCTCCTCACCTTGCTCCAACAAACCGCATGCCTCATCCAGCAACCTGAAAGCTTTTGTGAACCAGAACAAGCTTCTTTAAAATGAAATGTAGTTAAAGCAACAAATCTCCTGTGAGAATGTATTCTTAAAACAATAAAAGCTTTTGGAGCAGGTTTGATAAAGGAAAGTACACTGTCCAATCATTAAATGGAAACATTTTCTAGTTACCACATGAAATATGCTTCATAAATCACTGTTGCCCTGTGAAACGAAAATCTAATCATAGATGAGGCTATGCACTTAGCAAGCTTCATATACATGGGAACTGTGAAGCACAGTGTACTCCTACCCAGTGAAACCAAACATTCATAAAGGAATCAGGGCCAGAACTGGCAGAAGTCTCAAAGGGAAAGGAGGGACATCACTGAAAATATGGACTCTAAAAACCTCCCCTTTAATATATATGTATGTATGGAGTTGTTTAAAGAATTTTTGCCCAGGGCCAGGATAGCTTTTACACTGTAGCTTCTAAAGAAGAACCTGGAGGCTTTGCTGTCAAAACTGTGAAACCATGGTACTCCGGGCCTTGGTCTCACTTTCAAGTACTGGGAGATATCCAGAAGACCACACATCAGTGAGCTCAGCCCTTGCAGCACACATGCTACCTGGTTAGCACAGTGTGCAAGGCTGGGCGAGCAGAAAGTAGCAGTAGCTCACAGGTCAAATTTATTCCTCAGCACTAGACAGGGCACAACCAGGTTGTTTGGCTCAGAGATGTTGAATGATATTGCAAGCTCAAGGCAATGGGAATGTGCCATCTCATTTCTGGTGCCAATGCGCTGAGGTTTTGCCTTCGGTGGAGCTGGGACTCAACCTGCTGTGTTCAAGAACCATGTCACTGCCTACATTAGTGTAATAACTAATAAGACAACTGAATATAACAACATAGAAGAGGAAAAAAAATGCTGAATATAGGAAACACTGTTGCTCGAAGGAGAAATCTGGTCATTCAGAAGTCGTCAAGACTACCTAAAGGCAAAGATTTCTGTAGGAAATACAGCACCCATTAGAGAAAACACAGGACCAATTGCATATTTAACAGGTTGAGAGTCCCAATTTGCAATTCTTGATTAATTAAATTAAGGTATCTGTTTGAATGTGGAAGCTGACACTAGATGTGAGTAAATTAAGTTGGACGTTAAGTAATACTTTAAGTGCCCAAATTGAAAAGAGCATGCCTGGCTTCAGTAAGAAGAAAGAAATTCAGACGCAGCTTCCTTGTCCATGTTTCATTTCTAGGAGGATTTTAAAGAATGCAATTCACGCCCCCGCAATAGAGAAGCAATTACAGAAATGGAAAATGACCAAGTCATTCTCAGGTATTCAGAGAAAATTGGCATCTCCTGAATATTGAATTGTACTAGGTCCTAGCTTTCTATAAATACAGAAGATCAATAATTATCATTGAAATGCTTTACTAACATCTGAAAGTTGGCAAGAGTGAAATAAGAAATGGCATTTATGCGTTACTGCCTGAAAGAGAGAAATAGTTTTTCCCGTTCTTCTGGTGAATACACGACATAGCCTCATGATGAGGAATAATAATGGGCTGCTCCACTTCATGCTCAGGAAAGGAATGAATGAACAAATGTTGGACACAGCTGGCTTGCTCTTCTCCATTTAATGACCACTACAGTGTTCACACCCTTCTTGTTTTGAGGCCTGCAGAGCTCCTTCACCATATATCTTCATGGGGCAATGGTGTGCTAAGAACAGCTGCTGTTAGGAACCATTTGGAAATTCACTGAATAATAAAAATACTGCTAACCATCCAAAGACCTTGGGGCACTTTCCAAAGGAGATCACATCGTCAGCCTTACTGTATAGGAATGGACAAGTGAAGAAAATTACTGAAGCTTTTAGGAGCAGGATAGGATGGGAACTAGAATTGAGGTTCCCCCTTCCCAAACTCCAGCATCTTAGGGCTTTCTTCACTGCAGCAGACTTTAGAGTTTGGAAGAATAAAGGCAGAAGGGAATAAATAAGCTAGAAAACATATCATCATCATTACAAACATAAAAAGCTACAAATCTGTCACACTGCAGAAACTCTCACTTCATTGTTACTGTGATTTATTGGGGAGCTAATTTTAAACAAGTTTTCTTTTCCAAAACCACAACACAAAAACAAACTGAACAAGCAAGCCAGAGGACAGAAGCTAGTCGCTACCGGACAATTTAAGCAATAATCTCATTTGCTTTGTAGTATAAAAAGCAATAAAGGGCTGTTTACTGAGTGAATAAACACTGAATGAATCACAAAAAGCTCTTTATTGCGATTATACTCCAAGGCAGAGGAGATTATTGTTATTACACAAGAAGGCACAATGTGAAAATTTAACTCAATGCGCCAGATTTTCAGACTGTTTCAGTCACACAATTGTGTTCAGAGAGTACATTGTGTCTAATCTTAGCACGCTGTTTTGACAATTCTGCATGCAAATCAGGTGGTGGGGTACAAATGCATTTAATTAACTATTTACAGCCAATTTATGCAAGCCTGGTGGCTGGACACGTGTTTTGCACAAGCAATGGCATGCTGAACTGGTTTGAAAATCAGTTGCCCCGTGTGATATATTTAGACCTGCAGGAACCCTACAGGAGCGAGGAGCCTCCCAACCACACGTTCAGCCGCAAGGCGCATGATATCTCCTCCTCGCCAGGCAAACCTGCATCTTTTCCACAGAAGGTTAGTTTCAAGGAGGTGAAGAAAGGGAATGTAAGCACTGAGAACAATGTTGATGAGTCTTTTTTCCCCTTCATATATTTCTTACACTGTATTTTTCTTGTCAGGTAGTCTTGTCTCGCAGGAAAAGTTAAGCTGCCGAGTTTTTCCTCTGTGGGTCTTCCCACTGTCAGACCATTAAGAAGGATGAGAGATTTGCAGATAGGACATCTGTGGCATGGGCTTCATTTCCTGGCCAGTCAGCAGGGAGAAATTTTCCTACAATTTAGGTGTGCAGTGCTCGATCCTGCAGGAGCAAGCAGCCTTTCGAATGTGTGTGCTTGCCAGGCATGTGTTCAGACTGCAGCACTGTCCTGCACAGGGATGGTGGTTCGGCTCCTGATGTGTCCTCGTGCATTAGTACTTCAAGTCTTACTAGCCACACATCACCTGACCCAAAGGACATCATCTCCCTCTAATTATTATTATATCCCTCTAATAATTCTCTACATTTGGCTATTACAAATTTGCTAATTCTCCATTGGCGTTCTTATAGTTGTCATCCAATGCAGGCTCAGTGCAGTGAAGCAGTCAGTGAAAAGTGGTCTTTCGCCTTTGCATTGCCTTCCTGTGAAACCTGCTGCCTCGGCAAAGGTACCAGTGTCTGCACTGAGAAACAGCAGGAGAAGATGCTCCTGGTTACAGAAGGTGCTCTCAGTTAGGGAAGGTTTTCATGCTGGGATTGCTACAGGTTGCAATCCTTCATATTTTATGCACAGAGCTAGATTATTAACACATAATCAACAGCCAGTTGTTGAACGAGAAAAGTGGGTTAAGCTCTGAAGATATGATAGCCAAAAACTTAATCCACCTTTTTCATGTAGTTGAGCAGCTGCTAAGAACTATCTCTAGTGCAGCGTGACTGGCATCTGAACATGAGATCCAGTTAGATAATATGTGAATTGGCCTTTTTTTTTTTTTTTTTTCCCCCTTGGCTTCCACTTTTAAGGTGCTCTGGTCTGCTGTTTATGGGAATCAAAGAAAACCCTGATAAGGCATGGCCTTTCTATTATGTATTTATCAAGAAAAATAACAGAGAAAATACCTATAGCAGAAATAATATAATTTGTCAGACAGGAGATATAGTTTGAAAGGCAGGGTTGACCTTCCTTTAAAAATATGCATCAGAATTTCACTATAGATATTTTGTTTGCTTTTAATTGCTTTTGGGTTTTGCCTTTTTCCCCCCATTCAGCCACACAAGGAGAGAATAGAAATAGCATAATGTGATATTGGCAATCAGTCTCATCAGGCAATAATAATCAAATCCAGCTACTTGGATGCAGCAAAAAATCCTCATGATTTTTTTTTCCAAAACTGGTGGTCTGCTCCATGTATTTGGTTTGACTTCTGAACTACAGAGTAACCAAGCAAGTAACTCACAGCAGTAATTTGGAGCAAATAGTTCAAATTAGCTCTGGTGTTTGTCCAGTTTTGGGGGCAATTAAGTAGATCCTAGGGATTTGAGTTTTATTTATTTTTTTAATGTAACTTAAACAGCCTCCTGACTATGCTCTTTGTGAGGCTGACATTAATTTCAGCGCTAACAGCACATGGAACAGACACTGCAGAACAGTGCTAAGTGCTGATATTTAAAAATATGGCCTCAGATCTATTTTAAGCCAAACCTCCCATGTGAAAAAGAGGCATCAACTTGGACCACTCAGGTAAAGTAAGAGGAGGAGTACAGGACCTTTTGTCATCACCTCACCTCTCGTATTACCAACATAAGGAGAAAGCAAGAGCTGTAAGTGTGAATGAGAGCAAACGATGGTTGAAGGAAAATAATAAAAGGAAAAAGAAAATATAGAATATTATGTGAAGTGTACATGGAAAAAAAAAAAACAAAGAAAAAAACAACAACAAAAAAAACACAACACAGACCTTAAAAATATCAAGCCCCTCAGCTCAAAACAATGGATTTATTTTTTAAATTGTTAAATAAACATGAGACAGGAATGGAGGGGGCTGCCATGGATGAGAATAGAAAGTATTTTGTTGCTGATAGTTCTGAATCTCCTTTGAAGGTTTATTTTGTGAAGGCCGAAGCTTTCAAGATCCTGAATTCAATTCCTTTGGGCTGCTGGCCTCTGTAAACACTTTCACGGACTACCAGTGGGGAAAGAGGAACTCTGGCCCTAGAGAACAAAGCCTTCATGTTCAAGACACGGTTTCTCAGAGTAAGATGTGGTTTTGGCTGTTCTGTTCAAACCACTTACACCTGGTTTACTTCAGCAGTGCTGGGCAGGATATGGTAAAAGTCCTGGAGTGTTAGGACCAAACGTACCAGATGTTCCTACACACACATGCCCTGTCGCAGTGAAACTCCCAGCAACAGCCTGTCCACTTTTCATTCCTTTGACCACAATTCAACAATGTAAGCAAAACATTATTTTTGAAGTATAACTCTTTTTTTTTTTTTTCTTCTAGCTCTGACTCTCATTATCCTTTTGGCCGAGCCCCACTTAGGCTTAATTCTCCTCAGCGGAAAGACTCTTCTGTTAACAATTGCTATGTTTGATTACTTGCTAGACATATAGGTGTATTTTTACATTCAAAGTGTTCTTTCCTGATGAAGGTGAGGCATTAGCATTGGCTCCCATTTTCCACCAGTGATGTGTATGGCATTGCTTCTGTGTGCTCCCCCCTGGACATATGGATATGGAGAGAGGCAGTAGTGAGCAGGGGAGGAAGGCCTTGCATTACTGAATAAAACCCTGTCAGATCAAGTAGAAAAAAGCTAACATTCCCAATGGATCCACTCACAGTTTTATGCTAATGCCTCCTGGGACGAGACTCCAGGAATACTGGGAATGACTTATAAATCCTCAAGCTGTTAGATCTGCTCAATAAGTCTCCTTCAGTACACATAAACTGGTCTGTTTTGAAGACACAAAGAGCAGTAAGACCTACAAAACTGAATCATGTTTTCTTCTAGATCAAGAAAAAAATGACAAACTAGGGTAAAGAGATGCAAAAACCTCCATGAAAAGATGAAACATGCTTGCCAGATCTGGCCTAGGGACACCACCTTCAATTGCCTTTTTCCCAGACAAGCAGAGAAGCCACCTCACCTTTCAAGGTGATGTAACCTAAGTTGTTACAGTTGCACACAGTCAGAAATAGCTCATTCAGGACCAAATACGACCAACTTGGTTGAAGAAGCAATCTGGAGGACAGTTCCCTTGCAAAAACAGCGTGATTCTGGTGGTAGCAAGGCGCAGACTTGTCCACGTTGCTTCAATCAGCTGAAACCTGTTGCAGTTACTTTTAAAGGGAGAAAGAAACTACACTAAAATAGTATCAACATTTCCTGATCTTCACTTTTTCTGACTTGTCTACATAAGCCATAAGCTCTTCAGTGCACACCATGCCCCTCAAATTAGGAGTGTGCAACACCTGTGATTTCCCCATGGGCCTGTAGATGCTACGATAATACAAGTAATACCTGACAGTGTTTAAATGCTGACATCTGGAGTTCACTTGTTGAGAATTTTATGAGGAAAAAAACTCACACACTTTATATGTAATTTTACATGTCACAGCTTTGTTTTTCATTCCCAAATATCATCCCTTTCCATCAATTAGTCAGCCTTCTGTTGCATAAAATGACTGTCATCTTGTGAATATTGTAATTGCCTTTTGCAAGATGAAAACCAGGTATAGTTGTAAAAAAAAAAAAAAAAAAAAGTCACCTAATGGAGCAAACACTGCATATATACACATAGCTTTGTTTAACTTCAAAGATGGGACTGGATAGGCTTGAATGAACGCACTGCTCCCAAGCAAAATGTTATTTTATTATAGTAAAAATATTTAGGAGGCACTGCTTTGTAATATAAATAGCAAAAACCTTACATCTATACACCTTTATCACAAGTGATTTCAAAGGCCTTCATGGCATAAGCAGAAACGATTCTTCCTAGTCCTGAACGGTAGCCAGCCGAGGGCGAATGACATGGCTACTTCCCAGTCATTTACAACACAAGGTTAAGAGGAACATTTGATGCAAATGAACTCGCTGGATGATTTTGGGTGGCCAACATGCCATTAGTTTTCCTCAGACCAAGCCAACATTTCAGACTTTCGTGAAAACAGCCATGATTTTTTAAATAAAAGCAAATTTTAAAAGCTCAAAGGGCTCTTCCAGGTGGAGCTGGGGGAAGGAACTGAATTCTGTTCATGAAGCGCTCTCCAGATGAAATTTCACTTACAAAAGAAGGTTTTAAAAAAAATAACCTGTCTGGGTGGAACCCGGCAGAAGTGCCTAGACAGGGGACTTTCCCTGCTACCCTGCACTAACTTGTCCCATTAATCCTTTTAATTTCACGTATTCATTTTTACACAGCTTAGCTTGTTCACTGCATGCCAGTACAAATCATGTTTTTCTCCCTTTTCTCTCATTATGCTCCTTTCTCTGGCAGGTCCTCGCTGCTGCTGCAGTAACTTATGTGGTCTGTCAGCAGGGCCACTGGGATGCAAATCTCTTTTTGTCCCCTTGGGGTGCCACTGATACTTTATTAAGAGTTTGCATCTCTCTTTATCCAGGAAAGTGATGGACTAACTGCATTTTCCTTCCTCTCTAGTGGTCTCAGAGGGCAATAAATAAATAGATAATCTCTAAAAATGTCTCGTAAATAATGGCTGAAGGAGAATCAACTTGTAATTTTTCAAGCTTTTCTCAAAACTAAAATTTGTTTTTTTTTAAAAAAAAGTATGTTTCAATACCATTTCCCTGCTCTTTTTCCTGAAGCCATGTCACAAAGTAAGTTAGTGATACATAACTGAGACACATCTGCACTGAGTATCCACAGCTCTGACTGTCTAAAAGCGATCATTCAACCCATCAGGCTTTGAAAATATAAGCTATATACCATATTCCAGCCAGAACCTGATTTGAATGTGATATGTCCCCCAAGCATTTGGGGGATGCTTGGAACTGCCATCTGAGGGTCAAGTTCTAATAAACACGTATCTGAAAATTCACCAGAGCTTCAAAGCTATTATTTAAGTTTAACCAAAGCCATGCTGACCCCCCTTGTTTGGTAGTGCTCACTTCGTGCTTAACCTCAGGTACACAGTAGTAAGGTCCTCAGAGAAGTGTCTCAGTGTGAGTAAAGCTAAACACATTTTACCATTTTTCTTGAAACTGTGACATTCTGAATACTACTTGAGAGAAATTTTGGTGTTGCAGGAGATAAGAAGGCAGTTCACATTCTCTGGGGAACATATATATATATATACATATATATTTATATATATATATATACACACACACGTAAGATTTTTCTTCCTCAGAGCATTATGGAGCTGTGAGATCTGAATGCTCCAGAACTGGTGTGTTTGAGCACACCTATCTTACAGTTTTCAACAGAAACACTTGGACCAACTTCTGGAGATCACATTGCCCAGGATTTCCCAATGTCTGTAAGATCAGGGCTCTTTTTGCATTCATATATCCACACCTAACACAGATCAAGATAGGAATATGAGAGAGCCCCTCTGCTTGCTTTTTTACTTAATAGTTTGGAAGTAAAATGAATTTCTTTTGGAATTTGCTTTTCCTGATTAAGGCAAGGTTGTAACTAAACACTTTGCAACCTTAACACACCAAAGCAGCCTGGGGTCCCGCTGCTTTGCCCTCCCTGCTGCTGTCGGCAATTGTCTCTCCCACAGCCCACTCACTGGGCACTGATGCGAAGCTTTGGGCTGCCCAGAGCACTCCCCCACTATCTGCTTTCTTTTCTTCTGGTGTATGCCTGCCAGAAGGCACCGCTTCCAGACTTGGCACTTGGCCTTGCTAGCCCCCACACCGACCCATTCCAGTCTGGCTGCCAAAGCCCTCCATCCCCTGCTTTCCCTAAACACATCCTGGGTACGTGTTCCTCAAGACACTGCTATCTCCATAAAGACATTTGCTGTCTTCCCAGAAATAGCTCACCTTGTTTGTCAGTCTCACCCAGCTTCAATCCGCCTCCGCCCTTCAAAACTGAAAGACTTGTAAGTAAGAAAGTGTTGTTTAACAAGTTAAACTCAAAGCTGACTTTGAAGAGAAGGCTTTGAATAAATGGAAAATAAAGCACAGACATTTAGCATTGCAATTGGCTCACTCTCAAATTGCCTTTGCCTAGAATTCAGCAGGTCTTGCCCTGCACATCAGAGTGTGCACAGTAAAGTTTAGAGATAAATGCAAATACTCAGCTTGAAACCTAGGGTTTCGTGCTTTTAGAAGGTAGATTCCCTGCTGCATGCCCCCAGGGGTGAAGACTGTCCCATTTCCTCACAATATATTGTAAGCAAATGTTTCCTACCCATCTGCAATCTTCTGTTTTTGCAGAGCTTGCTGCCAGCACCCATCCCACTCTGTTACACACAACCCAATTAGGTGCCTGACCCATCTAACTTACCAGTGAATTTCATGAATACCGCAGCCATAGGCTTGTGCTCACGCTATTCAGGACTTCAGTGCCGTGTCCCATCAGGGAATCATGTCCCAGCTTATCCAGCTGTTATGGGGACAGTCACCTCCACATCAGCATTGCCACCATGCCCACAGGCCCCACAAGCTGATGCCTTGCTGCAGGCTGGTTTCTGCCGTTTCTAGCTGGAGCCTGGAGCATAAATATTTCTCAGTGCATCTTTTCCACTTCCTCCAGAACCTCTTTCTGAGATTGCACCTGTGCTTTCCCTACATTATCTCTTTTATTTGTACATAAGTACACATCACAAACAACATCTTAGGGCTCCTGATTAGCCTCTACCTAATTACCCTTGCCACAGCATCCACTCACCAGTGAAGTAGGAAGAATGTTGGATGCAAATATGTAACATCGGGTTCAACTTCTGCCCTTGTCATTCTTAGCTCTAGACAGTTTCTCCAGGCTGTATATCCTTTGAAGAGTGAAATGATCTCTTCTCAGTATCACTTTTGATACTCTTATTCTAAACAGAGAAATCTCATTTTTCTTTTAATTAAAAGTAGCTTCCTCATCTACCTTTCAATTTTTTTTTAATAAGATGCAGATCTTCAGTTCTGGACAGGTTTAACGCAGCCTACCTACGATCCCCAAAAGCCACACTTCTTTTGAAAAAATAAAAAATAAAAATCAGGAGGACCTGCGATGTTAAAGGGCAAGTTTGACAACTTATAGATGATAAAGCCAATCTTGCACTGAGTTGGGGAGAAATAGATGGCATCTTAAGGTCTCTCCCACCCCTATCCTTTTGAGTCCATTATTTTATACAATTAAAATTATCAGAAAGCATATTTCTCCATTGGCATTTCCCAGAATCTGAGCATTTGCAATCCTAAGGATATTCTTTTAAGGGGAGATTTTTGCACATATGGGCATGCTTAATGCAATAGAGAGAAAATAAAGTTGTTTGAATGCTGTCCTACAAGCATTCCTCCTGTGACAGGAGCATTTGTCCTAGATGCTATTGGCCACTACTTGGAACAAAAGGAGAATTGCTAAGCCTCTTGAAACCCAGGAACCCTGGAGGCCAGCAACCATATCCCATTGTACGTTCATCATACCTCCTTCAGCAGCGAAGCAGTTAACAAAACATTTTTGTTCATGTGAAAATATAAAGCAGCTGCTTAGTTCTACGCTTGGCAGAAGAAGGCAGCCCCCTCTGCACTCCTTGTCTTCTGCTGCTCTTGGATCATTGCAGAGTTAACCAGCTGTTGCATTCCACATGCCAGTTACACCAGTTTGGAAAAGCAAGAACAGGGATAGTTTTATGGCCATACAAAAGGAATGAGAATAATACACTACTGAACCAGAAAGGACAATATTTATACAATAAACATTTTCAGAAACATAATGATTCCTTTGTCGTCAAAATTTTGGAGTGGTTAATTGTGCACACAAGAAGTGCACCAAATCCACATGCTCACTAGCAGTTAATATGTTCCCAAAGTGTCTATTCACTGCCTATCTGGCCATCTGCACAGCCCTTCCTGCGAAAGTTCTTGCAAAATAGGGTGGTCAAATGCACATACACTTCTGAAAATATCCTTGTCTGTATGAAATGCCTCATTTTTTATGTCTATGAAAATGCAACTCAGATGATTTTGCTTCCAAGTTTTAAAGTGACAGATTAAACCAGGCATTGAGGCCTTATTGCAAAAAGTTCATACTAGCTCTGTGCACACTGAAGAGGTACTCAGGTATGAATTACAATTTGGTCTTGAGATATGATGGACACAGTTGTAAATAGCAGCTGCAGACAGATTCAGAGTCAGAGCCTGGCTGTTGCTTGAGATGTTCAGCTCAGGCTATACTCAGGTTTACTAAGTTCTGCTTCTGATTAAAATATACATGAGTCAAAACAAGCTTGGTGTGAAAACTTTCCTAAAAGTTGAAGTTTTGGTAATCTGTGTGCCTGTTGGTATCTGTCTGTCATTTGCTAGCTAAACATCACAAGGAAACTCGCACACCAGTGAACTGATGACCTGGCTATAGATGAGAAAGATTACCTCAAAATGAAACAGAGAAAAAAGAGACTATTACTAAAAATGAATCGATTTTTATCTGGGAAAAGTTTACAAAGAGAAGCCAATTGTTTGCAGAGTTCACACGTTTGTGATTTCAGCTCAGAAGTGATACTTCCTGTACACAGAAGCCTATGCTAAAATTTAGCCTGAATAAACTGAAATGCTTTATTTGGTTATTTTAAGTGAGTTTCTAATAAAAAGAATTTGGGAGTAAAAAAACACTAAAGCAGACATTGCTGTTTGATCTCTTGGAGGGTTCGCCCAGCCTCCCAGTCTCCTTGGGAATACAGCACTGATGCAAACTCCAGTCAAGAGAAGAAAACACTTGCTTCTTTCCTTCTTCTTTCTTCTAACAACCACTCATGGCTGTTTTCTTGGATACACTGTCCCACACCCTGACATTCATTTCCCATCCCCTTTGACACCAAGTGCCCAGGCCCCAGCAATACCGACTCACGGATCTGCTCACTCTTCCAATTTCTGGTCTTTCCTCGAAAGCGAAGTTCTAGAAGTAGATTTCCTGTTTGATTCCTTGGATATGCACCTCCTAGCAATGCTTGCTGGTAGCACAAGTCAGTGGCCACTACATGAAATTCAAAGGGTTCTTTTAGTTCTTTTTTTAATGCAAGTTAAAAATCTTACAATGGGAAACTTAGCCAAATGTAAAAAGAACAGCCATTCAAGCACACGATACTTGAAAGAAGAGGTTAGAGATTTTTTTTGCATGCAAGACCTTGACATTTCTGAAACATTTCTCTCAACAGATCTTTTAAAAGATCTTATCTAAAAAATATATCACTTTGCAATAATATAATTGTACATAACATATAATAATTATATCCAGTTTATAGAAACATTGAGAAATTCAGAAACTTATTATTTCAGCATTTGACTATTTCCTATCTAAAAAAAAAAAAACTGCTATTCATATTTCAAATGATAAAATCACCTTCAAATAAGAAACAAAGCTTGCTTTATGAAAATGTTGAAAAGTCCCACTTCAGTAATTTCTTCCAGAATTCTTCCAAATCTGAGCACTCATCAAAGCCAGCCTTTCCCAGAGAATGGTTAGATTTCACTGAAGCTGCAATTGTGTAATATAACAAAGTCCTGCACCAGCAGCAAAAATCTTCATTAAAAAAAGCCTTTTTTTTGCATATGTAGCTCAGGAAGTGAATTCAGCAAATGTAATGAAGTATGTTGCATTGTTGTCTACGCTGGTTATTTATTTATTTATTTTCTGTCTCCTATAAATGCATACAGGTTGGAAACCTGACTTGCCTTCCAAGCAGCTTTCTCGGCACCTTTCTTCCCCATCCAGCCCAGGACGTGTTGCAACCTAGAGAATAACATTTCTGTAGGATATCTGCAGCGCTGCCGTTCCTGGCAATGGGACCGACTGGCATGCTGGAGTTCCTCCTGGGAGTGCCACATTCAGGCAGCATTAGATCATTGCGATGAGTGCTGGGTAGAGTGATGCTCGCCTGCGAGCTATTTGTTGTGGTATGTAGGCTAATGGCTCACTGGGTCAGGCATCCCACCTCCAGTGGAGCAGTTTCATCTTTGTGACGGAGTGAACTGTTATTGTTAGTTAGTGGTGTGTGAGATTCGTGTTAATGTGCAGAAACTGAGTTCGTAATGCAATGACAGTACCAGGCTGTTATTGATTGTTTGCAAGATGGTTTGGGTAACCGGGTCTGTCTGTGCCCAGAGAGCTTCAGCTCTCCCACTAACAACCGCCCCACGCTCACCTGCAGTTCCCTCTCCGCAGCGAGGGCACATGAAGAAGGATTATCCCTCCCTGCACAGGGTTTCAAAGTCGCTTTTCAAAAAGATCCACACAAATCCTGAGTGCCACACAAATCCTTAAACTGGTTATGTTTCCCGAGAAATAGGAAACAGTCTGATAAATAAGATTCCTTGCTGAAACAGGGAGGATCAATTTGATCCTCTTTTTCCCATGTACTGGCTGAGCACAGAATAGTTCACCCCTATTTTACACTGCTGTTTTTTTTTTTTTTTTTTTTTTATATATCAGTAATCTGTACTTCCACTAGAGCTGGGACTTGAGCACAGGTCCCCTTTAACCAAGGCTGGTAGTTATTCCAGAGTTTGTCCCTCTTTGACACGAGAAACTTTTCCCTTTAACTCTGAAAAAGTTTTTTTTTTCAAAGAATTGCCATTTTCCAACCAAAAGACTTTTAATGACAAAAATTCCAGAGCAGCTCTAATTATACCCTAGGGCTCAGTCTGAGGGAGAATATTGCTACCCTCTGTACAGTAACGGCCCGGCGTCCCATTATGTGTCCCTGGTCCCCAGGAAGTCAGAGGGGCAGTGTCAGTGAGAAGCACGGAGAGCTGGGGGGCTGCTGGGTGACAGTGTGCTGCTTTTTTGACCACCCTGGGTAAATGAAACCCTGCATGATCAAAGCAGGATGGAAAAATGTTATAAAAGCAACCATTTTCCATGTGCTGCCCATGGTGGGAAAAGAGAAGGACAAAGGACAGTCTGTGTCCATCCCCAAACGTGCTGCCCCGAGCACCCCAAGTGATGCGAGAGGTCATGCGTGGGCTCTTAGTGCCTGGCACACCAGGCGGCTCTCCCACCAACTTTTCAAGCACGTCGCCGAGCTTTGGAGTTTGCTTTCTAATGAGGATAATTATTATTATTACATACACATATATATAAAAGCCCCAAATCCCCACGAGGTTTCTTCAGATTGTCCCAGAAAGAAAACATTTTCATTGTGTGGGCTGTGATTGGGAACACATGTACCCACCGCACCCCACTTTGCTCTGGTACTAATTACAAGGGGAGCAGAGCCCAGCACGGAGGTTTCTTTAATTCGTTGGTTTTGGAGACTCAGCAATCAAATTACCTGAAGAAGCTGGAGCTTCTCTGGGGTACAATCAGCCATGCAGCGCTTGGGTTAGGCCAGGGTGGGGAGAGATGGATAATATATACATGCTGGCAGCGTTATGCAGCCACCCAACTGGGGAAAAAGGAATTTCTCTTAATTAATGGCATGATGTATGACACGTTAGCAACACAAACTCTTTAATAAACCCTGATGCGTTCTTTCACAATTCAGACAAGATGAAAGCGCGGTGAGTTACCTGTAGGAACCAGGTATTCAGAAATGCTGGCAGAGCAGCTTGTGGTGAGAGTGCTTTAATAGCTGCACATGGTACTTTTGATTCTGGAGTCAATTTTAGACAAAGCTGCCTTGAAGCACAGGAAGCAAGTTTCACTTTCAACCTTGCCCAAGGCTGCTACCCAGAGATGAAGATATCGGTGAAGAGAAGTGAAATCTTAATTTAATTAACTGTAACTCCCAATGGGACGAGCTTGGGAGGTTTGGTTCAAAGGACGATTATCTGAAGCAATTGAGATAAAATATTGGTTTTCCAAGTTCCAGTTTAGGTTTTTGTCTGGCACAGGACTGAGACACAGACTGAATGCAAAGCTCAGATTCACTCAAATTTGCCCAAAGTATAAGGGTACTCAGATATGGATCATGTCAAAAAAACATGTTTACAGTTACAGTGAATTTGGCCTTCTCCCACACTAAAAGCTCCTTATTTAAACCTCTCATTTTGGTCATGTCTTTTCCATCTTATATTTCTTCATCTACTAGGTCAAAAAGTGAGTAAATAGGTCAAGTGCTCCATAAAAATGGAATACAGAGGAGATGGGGCTAGGACTTGGACTCCAGAGCTCTAAATTAAGAATATTAGCAAAGACTGTTATGAATTACTATTTATTTTTGTGCACTTTGATGGTCTTTATCCTCCTTGAAGACCAGTTTCCGGTTTAGGCCAAGAAAGGAAGGGAAAAGGAAATGCCCCAGCTCTTGGCAGCTGCCAAGAACCCTCACTCCACTGAGATCCTGGAAGTGCTAAAACCTCAGAAACAGAGAGATGGGGACAATAATGACAAAATACAAATTAGAAAATAAAACCTTAATCAGGGCCCACCAAACTCAGCAGAAAAAAAAAACCTGAGGACAAGCCCGTGACTGAAAGGAAACATCCCAGACTGTAGACGTGATGGCAAATTTCACAATACTTCACAAACACAGTACCTAAAAGAATTTAGGATTTTTCTGTAATAAATTTATGGCATTTTGTGTCCGTTTGCTTAAAAAAGGAAGACAGAGCTTTTCATCCCTTTGACCTGAGAGTGAGACCAGGCTGTAGAGTCATGTTGTGTCCATATCCTTAAGAACTTTGCGGAGAGACCCCTAAAGAAAGACTCCAGAGCCGAGACACTCAATGTAGGACTTTTTCCTCTATACCACACACCACAGGCACATCACCTTTCTTCCACAGCTTTCCATAAAGGTGAGAAAGAACAAAAAGCTCTCCAGTGAGTGAAAAATTGCATTCCCTAAGACAAAGGAGAGGAGTCTTGCTCCAAACATGCTTCTCTGTTCCGTATAAAACTTTTTTTCTCTTTTTGAGAACAATTTACTGTGGCCAATAAAAGCCCAGCTAATTTTTAAATCAGCATGTAGCCAACTCAGCCACCCAGTAGCTCTGTCCTTGGGCAATATTATTGAAGCACACACAATCTATACTAAAGCGATCAGCTTCCCTCAGGCCTGCCAAGGGGATGCGTTAGGCGAGCCCAAAATATGACAGAAGGAAATTTATGTGCAACTTTTACACATAATATCTCATTATGACTCTCCCCAATCTTTCAATTTTAAAAATAAACGGCCTTTGTAATGATTTTACCAGGAGCATGTTGGAAAGGAGATTGAAAAAGAAAAAGGAAAGTGGCTTTGGCTACAGTTATTTCTTTCGCTCTTCTCCTCCTCTCGGGTTTTTCTTTAATTTTCCTGAAGATGTTTCCACTCAATTTAGGAAGAAATGGAATTTCCCCCTCCCTGCCACCACTCTCTCTCTGTTTTGTACATGTTTTCAAAGAACGGAATGGCTGACATAATGAAGCCTCTGTCAATAGCAAAATCATTTTGTCTGGTTGGTAAATAATGAAAGTTTCCACTTAACGTGCAAGCCGGCTTACCCAGGAGACACGCGCTTGGTCCCCTTCCAGGCCAGCAAATTGTCATCCCTTCTTTGCACACGTCTGGGAGCATTGCCCTGCAGCAAGGAGGAACGAGAGTGCTCAGCTGGGGCCAGGGCTGGTGGTTGCTTTGGCATGAGCACATGGCACGTTGGGCATGAGAGAAGGGGCTGCACAATTGTGCCAGCTGGTGCTCGCAGGATCAGGCCTGAAATGGAATCAAAAAAAGATGGGATAAATGAATATGCTCCAATAAGGAAGGGGAAAAACAATCAATCAGTCAAACAAACAAACAAAAGAAATCAGATGAGAGATATCAATCTGCAAACACCCAACTGGCAGAGCCGTACTCTACAACCAGCTTTGATAAAGAGAGGGCAATGCGGTGCATTTGCCCTTCCCCACTGACATGCCAACTGTCGCATGCTTTGCTAATGTTTCCCTGTGGGTATCAGCAGGAATGACTTCATGTGCTATTCATACTCCACAGACTGCAGCTCAAGAAGCCACGAGAGGAACATATACCTGAAGTGAGAACCAGTTATAAGTATTTTCGGGAACGATCTCCTCGTGGGGGGGGTAAGAAAAACAAACAAAGCGAAGCTCTCACAGCTTCTGCTGGTAGCAGAGCGGGTTGTTCTCAAAGCGGAAAGTGGAATTGCTGCCAATGTATACGGACTGGTGGAAAGAGCTTTCCCATTGCAGGCTGATGGGCAAACGACCATTATCAGGCAGAGAGAACTGGGGCAAATGTAAAAATATTCCCATCTGTACAAAAAAAAGATCTTTCACTGCTACACAGTACTGTGCTCCCCCGTTGTACTGCACCATATTTCCCTGGCATCCCAAGTTGCCAACAGTCTTGTCAGGAGACAACACACTTTATGCATGTTCTCTAATGTGTCTCCTTCCCCCTCTGAAGTCCAGACACTGGGACAGCTTGATGCTTTTAACCATTTATTTAATCAATTTATACATTATCTCATACTTTTCCATGTGACTTTACACTGTTCAGTTTTCAGAAGCTTGTGAAACCAGCAGTAAGGTTAGGAGCACCCAAAATATCGGAGTACCTCATGGAGGAATCATTATTTCTTTCATCGATCCGCAAGCCCCTCCAGTGAGTCCTGGACATCAAGCGCAGCTGTACCTGTCCTTACGGGGCCAGCGGGGCCACCTCTCTCCTCGGGTAGCTTTCAGCTGTATCTTCTCCCTGAGGACTAAGCTATGAATAGTTTTGTAATCCTGGGGAAACCACGAGAAGTCTTGAAGCTGGATACTGAATTATGTAGGAAGAATGCATATATATTTAGTAAATGACCATGAAAAAAACTAACACTGAAACCACAAAGAATGGAAGAAAAAAAAAATACATCCTGGCAAGAAGATTGTGTATTTTTATTGTATTTATAATGTAATAATTCTACATTTGAAGGGATCACAGGACAAATTTCACTGCATTCATTCTCTGAGAGAAAGACCGAGGTTAAAGGGCTAATGCTCAGTACCTCACTCCATGCTATCTAGAGCAAAACAATGGAGGTGAAAACTGAACCAGGAATTCCACAGAGGGATTTTACAGAATAACACAGTTCTTATCCTCATCCCAGCAAGGCCCTAAAGAAAAATGGTATTTAACAGGCATAGTCTGGAGGGGTGAAACTAAACATGCTAAATTTGGAAATATCTAAAGGAGATGTTGGAGCTAGTGGTGCCTGTTTGTTGTAGCTTCACTGTAAGCCTGCGGGTTTCTATCTCTTGAGAGACATAATGCAAACAAATTCTTTGCACCTCAGTTCACCCCACTTTGAAATTGGTACAAACCATTAGGGTAATGAGATTTCATTTATTCTTAGATCTTGCTTCAAATTTGGCATCTGCCATGGACGCACAATGAATGTGAAAGAAAACTTCACTTTGAGTTCATTTTGAGTATCCCAGACTCAGGCTGTACATGAAACACACCACAGTAGAACACCTGACCATGCAGCATCCAGGGCGGAACTTTGCAATTTCACTGATTGCAGTAAATACATGTTTGTGCTTTTTTTATAATTGCTCATCTTTCAAATTAAACAGCACAACAATTAGCACATGGCTGTTCTTCATACACCTTAACATCGATCACATCACTAAATGCTTTGTATGAGAAATTTTTACCCCTTTGTTTTATACAGATTTAAAGCAAACCTGTCCCAAGTCTCTCCAAGCTTGCTACATTTCCCGGTGTTTCCTGGCAATGTGACTGCTCTCACTGAGCACCATGGCACTGCTGTCTGAGGCTAAAGAAAAACCCAACCCTAGAAGTGAAGGTGCCTTGATTTGGTCACTGATTCCTTTGGAAATACAAAGGCTCAGGCTGATCCCAAACACAGTTTCCCACCTGTAGAAAGGAGACTCTTCTATTCCGTTCTTACCATGGGATCCATCAGTACAGAAGGTGGGCGCATCTTTGAAGTGTTTTCCAGGTGGGGTATGAAAACATGGAGTACCATCCATTTCCAAAATAAAAGGTTAATTACAAAGCTCAGAAATTAGGAATATTAAAAGGGCAAGAGGCTGGGAGTCTGCTCTTTCAGAGGTCCCGGAGCAGTGTCACACTTCTGATTGCAGTAGGTTGAGCACAGTGGAGATGACCTGGTCTGGCCGCTTAGTCACAGCATGCAGTTGTTACCTAAGGCAGCCAAATGTTCAGTGGCTGCTTGTGGTTTCAAATCCCAGAACCCGTAAAGCACAAATACAGGTTCTAAATGTGAGGCTGTGACCTCTCTACTCGCCAATAAAACATGCCCAAAGTCATAATAAACAAAGCATTACGATTCAGGGTGGCAAGGCATAAACCAGTCATATGTGTTTTCTTTCTGCCCACTTAAGCAAATCTTTGCCTTTACCAAAAACTACCTCGGTGAACTAAGTTAGCAAAACAATACTGATTACAACATAGGTTTAAAAAAAAAAAAAAAAAAGTCAAATAAACTTAACCTAGAGTTTCTCATGGGATGTTTTATGTTCTTGTTGCAGAGCAGAATATGGGCCAGAACAAACATGGAAGGGACACAAGTGTGATAATATAATGATACCTTTTATTAGCTCAAAGAAGGAAAAAGAATAACAGAGCTTTAGATACATCAAAGCTCTTTTTTCTTCACTTTCAGGATTCAGAAAGAAAAAAACACAGCTTGTATATTCCTGACAATACTCATCTTGTTAGGAGCATGAACTCACGTTGTGGGCTTTTCATTTCTCCGGATAGCCAGCAAAGGAGGGGGAAGGGGAAAAAAAAGAGACACTTTGTAGGAACTGAAGGAACTGACATCTGGTTATACAACGATACAAATTTCCAGGTCATAATTAACAGCACAAATAATAAACTGAAAAGAATTGCTGGCTACTTTCAGTGTGACACCGTGGTAACCTTGTTAAACTGTTTTCCGTGGGCTACCTATGGAGCTGCAGCAGCGTGCACTCAGGGGAGAAGCAGGGACAGACTTTTAGGAAATCCTTACTCTTGCAGGAGACGAAGATGCTAAGATAAGAGCCAAAAATGGGTTCTCCTGTATATGTGACTCTTGTCATAGAAGGGACAAGATTAAGGGCTGCTGGAGAAAAACAAAAACAAACAAAAATACAAAAAAGAAGAAAACAAAACAAATCAAATCAAAAACCACCAAAACCAAGGCAAACAAACAGTGCCCATGAGGAGATAAACCTATGGATAAAAGTGATGTGCTGGCAGTCTAGTATCTGCTGGCTGTTATCAGATGCAGCAGAGTTGGTGCAGTGGATTAATGATTTCTTCTCCATCCTCTTACATCTTTTTCAGCCCCTGCCATCATTTATTACAACATCCTTACTTTGTTACTCAGGCTGACAGAGGTGAATAAACTTTACCCTGCAGATGTTTTCAGGAGAAATTATCTTTTCCCCAGGAACAAGATCCTAGATTTGGTGAGTAATAGCTATTTCACCCAACAGTTCGTGACACTTGTAGCAGATACCTTTTCCCTGGGTATTTCATGTATGCCCACCTACATCTAAACAGAACTGGTCTACTGAGAACATGTGCTTTTAAGCTGTAAGAAAGCATTTTAGAGTGTTAGGCTGAAAAGTATATTAAAAGATCAATCACATTGATTTTACAGCATTAAATTTTGACATCTTTGGTGCAGACAGACCAAAAAGCTTAAAATGGATTTATCACACAGGAAACGGATTAAGTCCATTTTACCCTTTCGAAAGGGATCTCAAAAACTTCCTCAAGCAATAATGGCATATCTTTCAGTTGACTAAAACAACAAAAGGGTCTAATAGGATTTAGAGTGACTGGAAAGACAGAGACACCTCTAAAGGAGATTTCAGAACATAGGCAAAGGGAGATGGAAAGAGAGACCTGGCCTACCATTTTGCTCTCTTGTTAATACCCTCCCACCTTCATTTAGTGTAAATCTGATGCCCCATCGCTTGCTTCCCTCAATATTTGTGTGCTTGTGCATGTGTATACATGTATATAATATTGTAGCAGAAATGCAATAATGGAAAGCACGAGGATCCTAACAATAGCACAAGTTTAGGAGGCAGCAGCAAATGGTTGATGGAACAAGAGAGAAATCATCAGCTGATCAGCTCCTTCAAAAGGTGGGGATGGTGACAACAAATGTCTGAGAGGGGGAGAGGGACAGGGAGGGAGGAAGATTGGCACAATGCAATGATTGCGATGGCTCACAGAGAAGTCACCACCTTGTAGACACCTGCTTTTGGACTGCAGCACTGGCTTTTGGCCCTACATCTCTGTTAATCAACATTTGATGAAATAAATGATGCATTTTTATGATTTTTTTTCCTCCAAATTCAACAGAGTTACTCTGAAACACAGGGGCACAAAAAAAAAAAAAAAAAAAAAAAGGACAGAAACAGGTATTTATACTAGGAGCAGTCCCTGTACCTCCTGCAGCACAAGGCACTCCTGGGGGAAGCCGAAGGGCCAGGAACATCCCGCGGGGGTGGCCACAGGAGTGCTGTGCATCACCGCGTTGTGACCCAGCACCTGCTGGGCTCAGGCCCTCCCACCCCGCTGAGCTCCAGCATGTTCAGCAGAACCTTGATGAATTATAAAAACAGCTCCAGAGAATTTGGTAAATCTCCACGGCTCCGCCTGGAAGCCTGGACGGTAGCACAGGAGGTGTCTACGTGATTTCAAAGGACCGCAGGGAGGATAATTTTGCTGATGTTAGGCGTGCCCTTGCTGATTCAGAGAGATGCTTAGACATTACCAGGGCGAGGGCCCATAGATTGAGAGATAGCATTTAAAGTGTGCCTTCTGGTCCATGCTGGGGGGAGAGAACCAGAGGGTCAAGCTTTAGGTGGATCACACCCGAATCATCCCAGCAGCTTCATGACAGCAACTAGGAGAGGGGACCAAATGGACCAAACAGCATTTGCCTTCTTCCAAATTGCTTTTCTGCATTTCTTTTGGTCTCCCTCCAACCATTGAGCAAGCCATTGTTTGTCTGCAGTAGTACGCTAAATAAAAATCTGGCGTCTTGAGGGTTATTTTTATGGATTGCACAGCTTTTATTTAACGAGTACTCTGCCACTAAGGCTAGCAAGAAAAAGATGGTCTCTTCCGTGGGAGCCTCGGCACTGGCACACTAACACACCACGAATGCCAGGTTGCAAAGTGCCTATTTGATATCCAGTCAACATATGGGAAAGTTCATGGGATGTAGTCCATAGACATATTTTCTTTAGTTTCTTTGCCACAAAGAAGTTTGGAGGATGAATGCTTCAGAAGGCAAAGATGTTGCTTGGACTACTCTGTCATCATTAACCTTTGTAAGGGCACTGGGCCTTCACCCAGGCCTAAATTTAAATGTTGTTACTCTTCGCAGTAAACAGAATGACAAATAAGGGGAAACAGCTTCATTGTCAGTATTTTTTCCTATCATAAAACAGACCAAATGTGTCGATCTAGTTTGCCCGTCCTCCTGTTGCTGCATTTGTGGAAGACATTCCCCACTTTGATGACAGCTGAATTTGGCCTTGATCCAGGAAATGCAAAAGAAAGGAAAATAATGAGTGATCTACCCCACTATTTGTTGTAGCAGCTCTGGGTCACTCCACAGGTCACATATTTGCTTTATTGGATTATCAGGGAACACGTGTGCATCACACACACACACAGAGCAGCTTCTTGTCTCTTTTGGTCTGGCTTTTGGGGTAGGTGGCAAGAATATGCCAATATTTCTCCTTTTTCATAGCAGAGCATGGGCAGACTGCTTTGCCCCAGCACCTACCAGCCTTAGTCTGAAGTCCCCGTCCTGCCTTCCTGCCACATGGAGGGTCCCACCAGAGTCCCATTAACCTGACATGCTGCTTCATCCTCCCCTCCAACCCCTTCACTTCTCCAGCAATGCGAAGGGGCAACTGGCCACCAGTCCCCATGCTGGCTTTATGGAAATCAAAGACAAATCTTCCATTTCTGGCAGGAGTAGCTGCCCTAAATCTCTGTCACTAGTGCAGCTCTTTAAGAGCACAGTAATTCTCCACCAAATTGAATCTTCTCTGACAATTGGCAGCACATCAGAGATAATTCACAGGCATATTTTTTTCCCCTTTCCTAAGAGGAAATAGGGCTTGTGCTACATTTACAGTGACCTGGAGCTCTGGGGGCAGACTAATACCTCACCTAAACAAACAGACAGTATTTCTTCCCTGATAAAGGCAGATGGGCTGAAAGGGAAAGCCGCCTTGGCTGTGGCCCTACTGGCTCCCTGCAGCAGCGCTGGAGGTGTCAACAAGGCGCAAACCCGCAGACACTAACATAAGCATCCCTGACACAGCCTGGAACCCGAATAGCAGTTCAGAAGGTTGAGATCTTTGTTTTGGTTTTCATGAAACAACTATTTGATCGTCTCCTGGGGACCTCAGCGGGGTTCGGATTTTGGGTTTCACCACCCAACCCCATGGTTGTACTCAGCCCCCTGCTTCTGCTGAACCTCTTCTTGGAGCCTGCAGTGTTTTCCCAGGAGGTTCCCGCTAACCTCTGTGGGGACAGGGAGATCATTCCAGGCTTTATTTGTGGTGGATGAAAAAAGCAAACTCCAAACTGTGTGAAATGACTCTGGGGGACAATAACTTGCAACAGATGTCATGATTGTTCAATGTCCGATTGACAAAAGAGCCTTCAGAAATAATAAACACCAACATGTCATTGCTTGTAAAACAAATAACATTCAGATACTATTTTACTTGGATTTCCCCCCAATATAATACTGTATCTTTTGCCCAGAAGTGATGCCCATTTAGCCCTTGTAAAGGCGAAGAAACAAGCTAATCCTGATGGGGAAATCTACTTATTGCAAAACTCCACACCATACATGCATCGCCCTAAATACGCACACGAAAAGCAGAAGTGAAAAGTCCGGTTTCACTCCCATAGGCTCCAAACACCAAAGGCACCAAAAAATCTGCACGTTTCATAACGATCTGCATGTTTTAGCTGCTCGTCTGTCCCAGCAGCAGGATTCACCTCTCTGCCATTCCAGCAGGCAATGCACCACCAGAAACCTGGCTCGGCTCAGCAGCACCCACTTTCCTGATACAAAGGGGCTTTGCACCAGGCCCTCAGCTTCAGTGCACAAAGTTTAGGTCTGAAGACAACATGTCTCTCAACCTCAGACATTTTCAGCTTTGCTAAATACAAAAAGTACAAAAAAAATGTAAAGTAAATACAAACGAACCAAAAGCTCTGCAGCATCTCCCCTGCAAGTCTTTGTCCCTATCGTAATGAGGGAGTCGGGCAAGAATCAAAACTACAGGAAAAGTACATGTTGGGCTCCTGAAATTCAGTAAAAGCCTGGCTTTAGAGAAAACAAAACAAAACAAAACAAAACAAAAGAGTATAGTGGCAGGAGGGGAGAAATCCAAGTGGGATAAATGTCTTCAGCAGAAGATATTCTCTGAGGGAGCAGCAGAGACACAGCGACAGGCAAGGGGATGATACTGCTGGAATGACTTGCTCTAAGCTGTTGTTTTGGCTTTGTCAACACAACCACAAGTCTGCTCATGTTAGGAACAGACCTCTCTCTCTCTGGTTATTTCCAGGAATCAGCCATCACCAGTTGACAATTAGGAGAACAGCCTAAGCACTGTGGCTGGCCAGTCTCAGTAGGTCTGAGGTTCTTGGATCGTTTTTTTTTGCAAGAGAAACAGCTGTTGACCTTAGGCTTTTTGGTGTCACTCATTGTCATGGCACTGAATGGAGGTATTTTAGGATGACCATATCTGTTTACACTAACAGTTACGAAATATCCCCTACGTATTTCACTGTTAGGTGGAAAAGCAGTGTGCCAGCCAGTTGTCACTCCTGCTCATGTGGCTGCTCTGCAATCATCCCCCTCAACACTTCTGCTAGTCCAGGGCTGAATTTGAGAAAACAACTGAATTTTAACCCCCTGAATCTGCTTTGGGGGCCCCAAAACCTCCTGCTGAAGCTCAGAGTGAAACCCTATGCCAGCCTCAAATGAGTGAGAATATTCTTTGACTGAATCCTGTGGTTTCAACTGGTTTTGCAATTAAGTTTGTGTCCTAGTTTCATTCTGAATTTCAGCTGATGCCATCCTCAGCTCAGATAAATCAGAGCCTTAAAATGAAACTCAAGCTCATACCAACCTCTCCTCTGAACTAACTGTTGCCCTATTCTATTTTTCCCCTCTTTGTTATTCTTTTCTGCACCTCATTTCCAGTCAGACCAAACCCTCTTCTAAGTCACTGCTGTTTGCCTTCATAGCACCAGTGAAAGAAACCTCCTGGGCATGGAGGCAGCTGCTAGCCTTCCCCTCCAAACGCCCGCTATCAGAAGCCTTGCTTCCAGCCCTCCTACATTTTGGCAAGTAACAAGGCAAGGAGCTCTGCTCTCCACGGATGAGCGTGCTCCACTGGGCTCTGTGCAGTGCCTGAATACGAGGCTCAGTATCTCCATCAAAACCCGTGTGCATGCACAATGTCTGACAGCTATGCATTAGAAGGAGGCTTAGGTGATGATGTCGGTTTTTCAGCCTGAGAAGCCCTTTCTTGCTTTGTCAGTAGTCCAAAGCATGGAAAAGCAGTAAAGATAAGAAAGCATTAAAATGAAAGAGAGCAGTCAAGTGGGTGCTCAAGGGCTTTGCATCTTTCCAGGACTCTGAAGCCAAGAAGCTAAAATTTGGCCTAAGGCTGCGAAACAGGGGTCACAGAGAGGAGGCTGCACACTTGTGCCGAAGTTATGCAGATGCAGTTATGTACTTTTGTTTTTGCAGTTAAACGTGTAGCCTCCATCTGTGTAAACAAGGAGCAGAGCAAGTTAACATTGCAGGGAAAATACAGTAGAGAGAAAGAGAGTTGGGCAGGTTTTGGCTACAGAGCAAAGAAACTTGATGGGATTAGGGACCCAACTCAGATGTGACCTCATTTTCCAAACCAGCTGAAGAAAAAGAATGAATGCGCAGCAAAAAGAGGAAAGGGGAAAGACCCATAGAGGACTGTACCATCTAGGCCAGCAACGCGACCTGTGAGAACTCAATCTGATTTTAATGCAGTGGGAAGTGTGCCCGGGACTCTAAATTATGCTCTGTGTTGTACGAAACGTTACACAGAGCTCCTGTCAGGCAGGGTCCTGAGTTGACACAGCTGGAGGAAAAACTCTGCAGGAGTCCCATGCCACTCAGTAAGTAAATAAATAAACTTCTGCGCCATTCACGTATTAATAGGTTTTTTGTTATTATTGTTTAGGCACATTAAAAACCCAACATCAGCCAATAAAGTCCTCAGCTACACTTCCTTCATGTAACTAGAACACTTAAAGTATTTTGGGGTTGGAGCAGATAACCTCCAACCTACACCATTCTGTGATTACCTCTCTAGAAATACAAACATTTCTCATCTGCCTTCTCCTCTCCTGCCTTGCTTTCCCCTACCTAATACTGCCCATCACTTCCTTCCTTCTCCCATAACTTTTACAGAGACTTTCTCTGGCAGTTTCACATGCATCTTATCTGCTACATAAACACTGAGCTTGTTCATTTTGCATATCTGCTTAAAGCACGCCATGGCCCAATAAAAACTTTCACTTAAATCTCATTATAATCACAACTGCTTGCCCAGTTAATGTGATTTTTGAAGAAGTGATAAAAAAAATCAGATCACAGAATCTTGGGAAATCTGAGAGCATCTCAAGATCTGCCTAAACTGCAGGGCAGGGGTGCTGCACCGCAGTCTTGAGTCTTTCTTAGCTGAGAGTGTGGGGTCATACGAGGCTTTTATTTTTTAAAGCTATCAGGCAATAATAGATGGACAAAGCTTTCCCCGTGACTCCCTCCCTCCTTCATACACATGCACTTACACCACCCAAATCAAATCCAAACCGGATAGTGTGGGCAGAACAATGGGAAACAGACAGCATCTGTTCTTTTTGTTCTTTTTTTTCTTTTAAAGCATACACAAACCAGTTAAATAACTGTCTCCTTTTCCCCTCCATCCCCCACCTTTTTTTGGTATCTCGACTGAAATCCCAAACGCAAAGCAGACCTTTGGGGTGGGGTGCCAGGGGAGGAGAGGAAGGAAGAGGGGAGGAAGGCGAGACCTGTCCTCCCGGCCACCACTCGTGTCACTTCATGTGCTGGAACAACACCGACTCGGGCATTTTTCTAAAACGAGGTCTCCTGCCTTTTCACATGCGTAGTTTGATGAGAAGAACTGGGCAGTGACTTCTCTGTAGAGGCCTTGGCTCCCTCCTATCAAGCAAGAACGTCTGATGCCATCGATGGACTGGTTCTGTGTTTAAGGGAAATTCTTTTTGCTAGTCAGTTCGAACAGCATTTAATACTTCTCTGCCTCAAAAGTGTGGCAACAAGTCACAGACATGACTTATGTGTGACCTGTCTCATACAGACAGCAATGTAAGAGGTGTAAATAATATACCATTGTTTTATTTCTGTTGGCGTATGATTAACAGCAATCAAGAATCCTCTCTCATATCCCAGTACAATATCTTTGCCTGTAGGAAACACATAAGCTGTAAAAGTAATTGAAAAAATATGCTCGTGGATTGCATACTAACAGGATTTAAGCCACCGTTAGGTCTACAATTTTACTGTTATCTTTTTTTTCTGTGTCCAAAAAAAAAAAAAACAACAAAAAAAGCGTTTGCAGTGAAAAATCGAAAGCCACTTTTGAAAAACTGGAAGTCAAAATGCGATAGCTTTTCACACCCCACAAATACATGCAGTTTGTGCTGCCAGCATGAGTCTGTAAGGAACCAACCATGTGCTCTGTGCTGTTTATACCTCTGAGCTGTGTAAGCTCCTCAAAACTGGAGGGCACGTGTCACTTACACTGACATGCAAATCATTCCTGCTTTGTCTGCCAGGAAATTTGTGTAAACCAATGCTGAGTTCAGGTTTGCTCTATTGACATTTTCGCCAACGAGTAAATTGAAAGGTTACATTGTTGACATACCAGATGTTATGCAAACTGCTTTTCAAACCATGGTTTCCATACATCTCTGCAAATAAATAAATGAGACACTTACAAATGGTGTGTGAATCAATATATGTTAAATCACCCATTTATATACACACAGCAAAAACTACTGTGTGTAAACCCCATATTTCACACAATGTCAAAACCTCCTTTTTCACCCAGTACTTTTCATTTTCCTGCAAATAGCTGTCATCTATGTAAATGTTTTCCCTCAGGACCAACTGTTCTTCATAGTAAGAACATTACATGGAAACCTGGGTCCCCAAATTAGCACATGGTGTTATCAATGGGAGTTAAGCACCCAAGTGGGAGTTAGGCTACCAAGCATCTTCAAGGATGTGGATTTGTGTGTCTACAAGAGCAGCTCCGAATGTGCTAACTTTAGACACACTCAAGTTTTTAACATGGATTGGCTCCAGTTTTGATTTGGCCTCAGGGTATTTTGACCCCATCCTTCAGCACTTTTTTGCCCTTTGACTCATCTCTAATAACAAAAATAAGCAAAACACTACTTGTCCAATGAGACAGTTATTTGGGACTGGTTCTCCTTTCATGGTGATGCAAATCAGGACTGACCTTGTAATTCCAGCCTCAGTGAAGCACATGTGGTCAGGATGGAAGCACAAGAGTAAACCTGATTTTAAATTGGCATTGCACTTCCTTGGTCTCAGAAGTAACACAAAGTGGGGCTGACCCCAGCTTAGCTTACAAATACTTTCAGGTACCTCAGGCAGCGTTACTGCAGGCAGAGAAAATGGTGTTTGGTCCTTGTTCATCAAGGTCTCCCCCTGTGATCACTTTTTCTTTAGGAGCGCCCTCCAGTGCCAGTGATTTCTTGCCATGTTCCCAATGTGTGAGTTTATTCTGGTATAAATCAGGGCAAACCAGACTCATTTCCTAAATTTCTAGTTGCAAAGAAATGAGATTTCTTGGAGTGACAGTGATGCCTTCTGCCAGTTGCCTCATCTCCTAATCAAAGAATTGTCATAACAAATCAGCTTTCTTTAGTACCTTATATACACTCAACATACAGATGCAGAATGGTTTCAATACACTCCAGAACGCTCCTCCAAGCTGGAAGAAGCCTTGATAAATTCATGCCCTTCTCAACCAGCTGAGACACAGGACTGTGTCTTTCCCACTTTATAATTCTTTGCTGAGTGCTCATACTGAAATTGTTTCATAACCACATGAATTTGGAGTTTTCATTTCACCCTTGGAAGAAATGTAGAGTCTGGCACAGTGACAAGTATAACAGTGTGTAAAAGCACAATTAACTTATGCTCCCACCCCATTTTTTTACATTTCTAAGGAAGCTCTGAGATTTCAGAGTGATTGTTTTCACTTCAGAGCCAGCAGCACGTGGTCCCTTCACTTCATCAGCCGTGCCGCACAGAGCCAGCGTGCCCAGGCACCGGTGTGAGCCCGTCCTAAAGGCACAGGAGAGAGGTCACAGCCTCAGCACCCTGCGCCGTGCCCTGGCAATGGGCTTCCTAACTGAGAAAAGCAGGAATTAAAGAGGTAAAATGCAGCTACATACGACACTAACACAGTTAGGCACTGTAACCCCTTCAGAGCTGTTAAAACTGGGTACCTGTACCATGCTGAACATCAAGGAAAGCGCAGCTGAGCCTCACAGTTCAGGTCATGATGTGAGTTGCTCCTGGAGCCTGCAGCTGGGTCTGCTGGGTCCGCATACCCTCAGGTAGCACAAGCTAGAAAATGTGCTCCAAAATATTTCTTTCTCTGGGAAATACCAACTCTGAAACTCTTCACAGAAACACATTAGGCTGATGCTTTATCCAACTGCAAAAAAAAAATATTATCTGAAAGCTGCAGAAACATTTTAAAGTTTTTTTTTTCCTAGTACAATCAACTTTTCATTTCAAAATGTGAATTTGTTTATACATAAACAAGTAGTACCCTAGAGAATAAAGATCAAACACAATTTTTCAGTATGATTAGGTTAGAGTGTGCCAAAAGATGCTGAAGTTATCGGTTTGCCAAGTATTCTGAGATTCTGAATTCTCAATTCATCTTGGTAAAAGAAAGATGGTAAAAAGAAAGCAGTTGTAAACACTCCATACTATTATCCCAATAGTGCAATTTTTTATGAACTTTCATACCTGCCTGCTTTCCAAATGCAGCTTAGGTGAGCAGAGTTAAATGTAACTTCTCAGAATGTGGCCCCTTCTGTCTGTCCAATTTGTTGTGTGGCTGAAAGAGCAGGTGAGATTCATAGTTCCTGAATGAAAAAGAATACGTTTTACTAGTTTAAGGATGTCGAATTTGCAAGGCTGAGGTTATCTGTGCTGAACCTGGACACTTCTTCAAACCATAGCTATGAACTTGGCTCCCTGGTGACTTTGGTCTACTGCCACTTGCTTCCCGGAAATATGAGTGACACCACGGAGAACATCTCGCTTGCATTTCACCTGGCTCCTGACGACAGCAGGCCCTCATAAGTTTTTGTTGATCTTCCAACATATTTAAGCAATGGTCTATTCTCCCTTTCTTCATCCATTTATTGACCCTTTTTTGGCATCTATATGTAGACACCTCACTAAACAACTGGTGCTAGCATAGGCCAGGGGTGCTTTCAGATGTAACTACCCCAGGCCCTAATAGTCTCAACTCAAAACACAACTCTAGAGTTCATCTGTCTTAAATTCTCTTAAAGTTTGTTTTAGATATCCATCAAGCTTGCCACTTCTAAGGGAAAATAGTTTAAAACCAGTATCAAGCAGGCTGTCACTTCAGAACCACCATCACTGATCATGGATGGCATGAGGCACCAGGCAGGTCTCATATTTCCAGCAGCGTTCAATAGCACTGCACATGCTTTTCCCTTACCACCAATACCATAAAGACATTCTGCCAGGACATAATCATCTGTATCTAGGCTGGCAATTTATAAGCTATCCTAAGCACATGGTTTTGAAGAGCCTAGCTGTTAAAAGAGGAACAGCCTGCTACAGCAATGGATAAAATTGCATCTAAAAGGAGAACAAAACAATGCCACGCCAAGCCTTTGCTAGTTCTTCTTCACGAGCTCAGCTTTGTGAAAGGTTTTAAAGCTGTTTAAATAAACAGATAAGTAAGTATTCTGCCACTCCTGTTTCAGTTGTTGCAGATTAAAAGCAACGCATGCTGATAGCCACAAGAAAGGCAAAGGAGACTAGCTAGGTTTTATATTGCGAGGTTTTAGTCTGTGGATTCTGATTAAAAAAAAAAAAAAAGATTGTTCATTTTTAATGGAGTTCTAATGAAACACCCTCAAGCTCTGCAGTGGTTTGCATCTATGGTTAGTGGGCCAAATACAGCATGTTTGTTTCACAAGTAGCATTAGAGATAAGAGAGGGCAAGACCATGCTCTGGTTTTACAAGGCTGTGAGAGGCACTTAGGGGCCATACAGTCCCCTGCTTGGCTGCCTAAGGCCTGCTCTGGTCATTAAGTAATGTGGAAGCCTTATAATAACAGCTGGTGACCAATATATTCCCTTTGTACAAATGTTTTACATTTGTCACCATAACCACGGCAGAAAGACAGCTCTGCTCTCCTAACAGGCTCAGTCTTGACCAGAATTCTTTTATTTACTCACAACTGAACCACTACAAGGCATCATCTGTCAGATACTGCTATACCATGATGAGAGCTTAGAACCTATGCTAAGGATAAAAAAACATCAGTCACAACACAACCTTTGGGTTACCAACCTTTCGGAAACCACAGTAAGATAAAAAGTCTTAAGTAGGAAAAAGGGGTAGGAAAGGTCTTACAGAAGCTCCTTCCTTAAACTACTTGGAATCATACTTTCAAAGGAAACATATACTCAATTTGTGAAAGGAAAATAACCCCACAGTTCTGTGTGCAGTGGAAAAATAAAATAAAAAAAAGAGGTATTGGGCCTTGAGATGCACCACAGATTCCACCGAATCACAGGAAGGGTAAGGTTGGAAGGGTCCTCTGGAAGTCATTTGATCCTACCTCCCTGCTTGAGCAGGGACTCCTGAAGCACCTAGACTACGTCCAGGTGGCTTTTGAAGATCTCCGCAACCTCCCTCTCTGGGTACCTCTGCCAGTGCTGTTACCTGCACAGTAAGGAAGCGCTTCCTGATGTTCAGAGGGAACCTCTGGTGTTCCAGTTTGTGCCTATTGCTTCTTGTCCTAGCACTGGGCACCACTGAAAAGAGCCTAGCTCCATCTTCTTTGCATCCTCCTTTCAGGTATTTATATGAATTGATAAGATCTTCTCTGCGCCTTCTGTTCTCCAGGCTCAACAGCACCAGCTCTCTCAGACTCTCCTAGGAGATGTGCTCCAGTCCCTTGATCATCTCAGTGGTCCTCTGTTGGACTTTTTCCAGTATGTCCATGTTCACTTTTAATTCATTCTTCTTTTCTCTCATGTGAAATTCACAGCTGAGCTCTGCCAGGCATTAACTTTCTGCTTTCCAGATACACAGGTCCCTTTTTTTCCAAACTTCGTGTTTTCAATGGACAGCATATGAATTGCACATGAGAATCACTTGCACCAAACATGTCTCACATGGTCATTGTTGATTCAATCACACTGACCTCTTATTAAAAAAAAGAAAAAAGTTTGCACACTGTCCCAGCACATCTGTGGATGATCCTAGGCGAACAGCAGATTATTTCACTGAATCACTTCTCCAAAAAATTTTGTGACTTACACACTTAGTTTTGTGAACTAAAATGTGATAGCGAGCACAAACCCAGACTTTACCTTAAGTTTATGGAAAAGCACCAGCAGCCTCCTTGTTCTAAAGGAATTTTAATTGCTCATCTTCCACACCTTGGGGTCATTAGCTCTTTTTTACTGGCCTATTTCCAAGTAAATATCCATGTATTAACCTCACTTCCATCATTTTAACTACCTTTCTCCATTTGAGACGAGGATCAACAGATGACTACACTTACTGCAAGGAGGAGGGAGGGTGTACTATTTCTTCATTTGGGAATGGATGCGCAGACACCTTTTTTGGTTGCATGCAAACAAACATACTTTACTGCAGAGAGCACCTATGGCCGTGTAATCCCACAACTCAGCAATTTGGCCAATGCTGACTGCAACAAAACACTCCAGTGAGCCAACAGTTTCACACAGAAATATGAAGTACATGAAGTATGTCATGTCTAGCATACAAACTCCTTTCTTAATTATCTCCTTGTCTCCTTGGACTGTCTTGCCTTTCTGGTTGTAGCATGCACAGTTTTACATTATATATCCTTAGAAAGTCAAAGAGTCCAAGAAGATGAAACGTTTTTTCCCTGTTTGTACAGGTCATGCAAGGACCAAAAAGTATTACTACCACTGCCTTGAGTCAAGTCAAATACTGTTGTTGGTAGTGTCCACAGAGCTTACACAGTGAGGGAGAAGAGGCAAGACTGATGGCTAGGGCCGATGAAATGTTATAGCAAAGATTTTGCCAAAATCCCACTTCTGATCAATGAAAATATTCCCCAATTCTGTGCTACTTTCTGCAAAATCTAATGGTTTAAAATAACAATGTCAAACAGTAAATACAGTTTTAAAACATTTAAATGTTTAGTTTTCATTTTTTTCAGAAAGAAATACCTGTGCTTTTTCAATAATTATTTTAAAGCAACTTCAAATTTTGCAGGGTTCTTACTTAAAATTTAAAGAAAAATTAAATTAAGACAAACAATTAAATGAATAAAAATGAAGAGAAATTTTTCATTTAAATCAAGAAGGAAGGCTGACAGCTTTTCAGTTCACACTCTGCTTGAAGATGGATTGTTGGATTGTTTTGAATATGCTCAAACATTCTTTACAAATATTTTTGCTGCATGTTTTCAGAATTGTCAAAAAACAAAAATAGTCCATTATTCACATAGCTTTGCCAGTAAGCTCCATGATTACAAAGGACACAACTCATGTGGCCTTCAACAGCTGTATTCCATCTAATTCTCCTGGTTCAGCTTTGGTTTTCCTATTGGTTTGGCAACCCTGAAGGTCTAGAATATGTTGTGGATAACATTAGGCACGAGAACATAGGTAGAATTTAGGCTGCCTGAAAACAGCCTTGAATTCATGGAAATTTTCCATCTCTCTTCCAGGAGTGGTGCCACTCTGCTCTTCTCCTTCCTCCCCTTCATCTAGGATTGTGTTCATATAGCACAGTTAGACTCTGCAAATGGCACTGAAATGCATATATGTATCACAGTGGTGCCAAGGAATAAGGCAGGACAGGTATCAGATGAGGGAAATAGAAGTGCACCAAGGAAAAGAAACTTGGAGTAATGAGTCAACTAAATTCTCAGAAGGAGAGTGATAAGATGAGATGCTCTGGTGACAAGAGGAGATATGATTCATAGGAAATACACGTGAAATACAAACCTGGGACCCAATGTTCACTGCCATGTCTGGGGATGGCTGAGTGCTCACAAGGGTATCACCAGGAGAAAACTCTGCTAGATGTGTGTGGTCACCTCTTCCCTAGAATACACAGCTGTCATTCATCAGGGAACAGAATACGAACTCAATATGACTGTACAAAACTTGTGCTTTGTCATAGACCTTTTATAAAGCTACTTTTTTAAATGCAAGCTCAGCTGTGGAGCATGCTTTTGTGACTTACATTCGGTAACCATTACCATCACTTGTTTGGTCCCAAATTGTGGGCTTCTTTGGAATAATGACTGTTGTAACACTGAATGCCGAATCATGCTCTGCCCAAGGAGCCTAATACCTAAATGTAGGGCGAGAAAGAGGGAGAGAGAGAGAGACAAATAAACAAGAAATAAAGGAGATCTATGAGACAACCATGGTAAACAGTAGTCTCAGCACATCATGTTCCCTGGCATTGCCAGCTCTTTTAGCAGACATTGTAGCAAAGGAAAACTTTTTTCTCTAGCTTCAAAAATAATCTATATTTTGAATGTTTTGTTATAAATCTGTTCTGATCATTCATGTGATCTCTGAGTTGAGAATAAACATAGGCTATCTTAACATACTAATAACTCATTGGATATATATCTTTTAGCTGTGTGTCCCAAACAATTTTATAATTTACACGCACACGTATTTAATTGTATGTTTTAAATGAATAGGTATTCACGCTGTGCCTTAGCCTCATCATGAAAACACATTTTCTGGGTAGATGAGACATTTTTATAAAAAGAAGTTTTACTTCTGGTTATGGACATGATCTCATAACTGTTTCTGGCTTGTAAGGTTACAGGGATCAGGTCTGTGCCGTATCTACTGCAGTAGGAAGCAAAGATCTTTCTTATATGAAAATGCATTGATTAAAAGAAATCAACAAAGAACTGTAAATTACAAGGTCAAAAAACGATTTCTAACAAGATCATCCAGCTCAGCTGAACTCAGTGGAAATACTCCAAATAACATCAGTAGAGGCAAGTCCTAAGAATAGACTGATGGTCTGGAAGATGGATGTGCTGGCATATTTTATTTACACCGCAGAACTGTAATTTTTGAAGTTCTCTGAGGTATTCAGATGCAAAGTCCAGTTAAAGTGCAGGCTTTGTCTCTATCTATATTGCTACTAGACTCAACGGACTTGGTCTGTGTTCCCATACACAGGAAGGACGGATAGACTGGCCACAGAGGAAGGGGCAAGTTGAATCCATTCCCCGCCGTTCTCTTCCAAGTAGGGAGTGGAATTACAGGGGAGGAAATGAGGCGAGCCTCAGCTCAGCTTGCTGGCAAGAGCATCTTAGGCTGTGTGGGGTAGGAGACGGGAAGGCGAAAAGGCCTCCTGAGGTTAAATAGCCACCAGCAAATTACTGGCCTCCCTCAAACTGGAGAAAGCAGGGAGGAGTGTGATTCCAAGGGGTACCGAAATTCCTGCTCGAATTAGCCAAAGGATGACGCAAGTTACATGCTACCTACTGCCCTGGGTGATGCCTGTGATCATAACCTAGTGCAGTGTGATACAAAGGCACCTGAAATTTTAAAACAAAGGTCTGCAGGCAGATGTAGATCTGAAAACTCCATGTGGCACCTCTTCATGTTTAGGGGCTATTTTTAAAAAAGCCTAGGGCAGTGGCTGCCAAGAATAATGGAGTTTCTCAAGCTCCAGCCCCATTATGAGAGATTTTTTTTTTATTCTTCATAACCTGTAGCTCAGGGCACAGAGCCATTTACTGCCAGGTTACTTGTTCAACTCAAGCTCAGAATAACAGTGAATAAAGCGTTTACCATCTAACAACTACAGTTTGTTAGAAGCCTGTTGCATTGAATCAGAACCCTTTTGGGCAGACTTGAAAAACTTACATCTAGCTCCCTGTGCTAAGAGACCTACTAGCACGACAACCTAAATGCAGTGCCAGCAGTGCTGTACCACCAGCGTTGCCCAAAGCAGGCTGGAAAGGGATTGTCTGACCGCTGCTTCCCTGAGGACCTCCAGGGAAATGACATGGATCTCATGAGCTTCTTAATCAGCAGAATCTGCGGGAAAAAAATAAATAAAAATAAAACAGTTGGTGGTCTCAGCTGTATTTCTTGTGAGCAGTCACCCATGTCGCAAAAGCTTTCATTGTGAGGGGCACTAATCATTCCCCGTTGCTAGAGCTCTTAGCCAAGAAGTCAGAAATGAAATTACAATGGAGAGTAAAGGTCAGGCTGACAGAAGCACTGAAGTTTCCTTGCCCCAAATAAGGAGCCTGAATTTCCACCAGGACCAGTGGGAATGTTGGTTCCTGTGTAGGAATCAGGCTGGACTCACCTGACCCACACTGAATCACTGCAATGATGATCAGGTAAAATGCTGTTGTTGTTTCGGGTTTGTCTACAAAGGAGGAAGAAAGGCACCTCCAGAAGTTAGATCAAAGCTTTTGTGGGACACTCACCTCCCCTGGAGGTGCTTGTCTCATTCATCAGTCAGAAACATCTGCGTGCCTTCCAATCTAAACCCTCACAGAAGTGGCCAAAATGAGAAGTCACAAATCTTGGCCTGTGTATCTAAGTCATCCTGTGTACCTGCCCTCATGGTACAATCTCCCTCACCTCATGCTTGTCACTAGGATTCCAGCATCTAGCATAAGCTGGTCCTCCTCCTGCTCCCTGTGGGAAGGCATCTCTCCACTGGTCCAGAGGGACCCTTCACTTAGGTTTAAGGCTTCAAGCTTCTAACTCAGCTTGCTCTGCTCTCCTCTGCATGGTCTGTGCAGCATGAATGAGCCTCACAGCTGCTGCCAGGCCAGAGACGGAGATCTGTATGACTGTTATGTACACTGCAACATGACTGCTGGCTTTGCGTAGGCCGTGGTGCCCCCCTAACGCTGTTCGTTTCCAAGCCAGGTAATCCTAGCGTGTGAAACCACTGCTAGTTCTTATTCCTAGTCGTTTCATATGCCTTTTCATAGAGCTTCAGCTATAACTTTCCTGTTCATTAGACACATCTTTACCAGAGCCTGTAATAGACCAAACCAAATGCAAGCCAAAACTTGATTTGTAAAACAAGCATTAGGGACCTATCAAGGTTAACCATAGGTAGCAGGCTGAAAGATATACAACCCTGTCTGCCCTGAAATTCAGAGAAATAGCTAAAGCAATGTGAGAAAGGCAATTCTGAAACTGCACATTTTGAAAGAAGCTTGAAAGAAAGGCAGTCATTCTCAAACACAAACATTACTTCTCTCATCAGAAAGCAGGTCGCTAACAGTGCTTCCCACGAGCAATACATTTGTTGTTATGCAAACCTTTTAGGCACAGTTTCTAATGCAAGCTAAACTAAGTATTTTCATTACTAGCAAGTTCAATGCAATTATGTGTCTTTGTCAGTAGAACTTAGAATGTTTTAAATTGCATTTCTAATCATATTTTTATTAATTAGCACACAGCTTCACTTTTAAAATCATTTTAAAAAAAAAGACAACATAAAATACAATTTCTCAGTGTTTAGACTTTGACACCCGTGTCTGCCAGAATAGATCTTAGATACTAATCTCATTAGAGATACCCTCAAAACCTTAAATTTAAGGAGCTTCAGGTAAACCAGAAGCTTTCTCCCATGTGGGGAGTGAGCATGTGGGTTCTCATGGTATGAGAGATGTTGTGGGGTGGTACATACTTGACAGGCAGACAGCGGCACTTGGTGTGATGGATCAACCCTTCTGGGGAGTGCTGCAGCCTTTCCCATCAGAGGCATAATTTTAAGTCTTATTCTTTCCTGTTTCTTGCAGGAGTCACATAAGTAGCAAATCTTCAGGTATGCAGACTTACTTGCAGACATGGGATATGCCATGCTCAACATCAGAGGATATATTCTGGAGGTTACAAAGAAACAGAAAATCAAATCAAATGAAATGTAAATAGTGTAATTATACCAAAACAAAGCTGGTAATATGAGGTTTTATTGAAATCAAATTAATATTTCTAAGAAAATATCTGGTTTTAGTAGAAATTATTTTCTTACACGACACTTCAATGCTCAGGAATGTCTAATGTTTAAAAAGTCACCATTTTTAAACAAATGGTGGTGTTTCAATGGAAAACGTTGGCATTTTTTCACTTGAGCATCACTAATTCTTACGGAATATTTCATGCTATAAAAGCTTTCAACGCATTACTGAATTCTACCTACTGCTCTCAAAAGAGGAGTAAAGGGGAAAGGGAAAATTCTTAGCAGAGCAAACATGGTTTAGGATGACAGGAGCTTCTTGGTGCTGAGTGGGAAGGTGAGTTTGTGTAGGGCCCGCTCTGATCTGAAAGGCAATGTCCAGCCCGTCTCTCTCTTAACTTTAGCCTGGAGCAAGTGTCAGATCCC
The DNA here is from genome assembly GCF_013377495.2 of Cygnus atratus. Classification (NCBI taxonomy): domain Eukaryota; kingdom Metazoa; phylum Chordata; class Aves; order Anseriformes; family Anatidae; genus Cygnus; species Cygnus atratus. The sequence continues at coordinate 13,606,801 of NC_066377.1, read as the reverse complement.
AATGTAAACTTTCCCATCTGTGTTATTCTATTAACTGAACGGGAAAGGGATTAGCATGTGTACTTGTCACATCTTTTGACCTGCTGCATACTGAGACCGAAGGTAATGTTAAGGCAAACAGCATTCTTCTCCTTCTGCCAGGATAAGCAGGGCATGGGGGCGGCGTTTTGTTAGAAGAAAAGAAAGCCAGACCACGTAAAACAAAGTATGTACTCAGTGCAAAAATAAATCTTGGAAGCTGCAGACTTCCAAAGGGTATACCTTAAACAGGGCAAGAGAAAGAAAAAGAGAGAAAACATTTGAGAGGAAAGTTCCCCTCTCTGCCAAGCGCCAGATGGAAGACCTTCCCACGGAAATAGCTGCAGAAGACAGATCGCTGACAGAAACCACTGCCAAGCGAAGGAGGTCCCACTCGTCCTGCTGGTAAAAGCTTAGTGGACGAGAATATAATACTCTGATTAAAACACTTGCTCCAGAGAAGGGGGCTGGAATGCAGCACAGTGCTCTTCAGTGCGACAGAGCGCAGCTAGTATCTCCAAACAGGGCGTAAATTTTGGGAGGTTGATGTGGCTTAGGGATCCATTCCTTCTTCTCTTATAGATTCCCCCCTCAATGTAAGTTTATAGAGCACATGTGCACACACCCAGACATGTGTAATGGCAGCAATAATCTGCTTTTCTTCTCCCTTCCCCTGCATTTTATTTCTACAAGGCCTTTGCTGTGATTGGGACAAGATGAAGTGTTGGATGCTGATGCTGTTAGAGAATACATTTGGGTATAGAGGGTTTAATGAAGCTAGGCACCAAAAATCTTTTTCAAGCGTTTCAGTTAACTTGGCACTAAATTATTCATAGAAATAGAAATGGAGGGCTCTTCTCTCCTTCTGCTTGTCCTAGATGTTTCTGGTTCCTTTGTTAAATCCATAAGAGTGCATGGTCAGAGAAGAAAACAAATGCAGCACCTCCAGGATGATCCAGGCAGCTCACCAACAGGAAAAAAAGGCAATTAGCTGTATTGCTATCAGAGAGAGCCAAATGAATGGGATGGGATGTGCTGGGTACAGCGTGTCCAGGAAACCGGCTCTTCCAAGAAGGCTGACCAGGTACACCCTGATGTTTCCAACATTTGAATAAGAGATGAATTACCACAATTATGACTGAGGTCTGAGCATCCGATGTCAACAGAGGAGATAGTTAACACAAAATATTAACCACAACTAAAACATAGTTCCACTGTTGGACCATTTACCCTCCTCAGAGTGCAAGAAGGATATCAGCACATCAGATTTAGTCCAGAAGTGGATTATCAACATGGACTGAATACATGAGGGAGGTGAATTTGTTCAGCCTGGAGAAGAGAAAGTTAAAGGAGGGGATCAAATTAGTGCCTTCTGCTAACCAATGGATAGCTATAAAGGAGCTAAAGAATCAGATAAGAGCCCTCACACTTTACCAGGTTTACTCTTTTCCGTTTACATGACTGGAAGAGTCCAGCCTGACACTACAAGGCAACAGGATTGCAAATCCCCCATACAGCCCATTTCCCTCCTCATTTTCTCCCCTGCTCTCACACTCCGCTTACTGACTTTGTATTACAAGTGCCCACTGATGGGCCAAGCCACAATGCACTGTGCAAGCACTGAGTGCAACCCTGACACCAGCTCCAAGTTGCCTTTTAAGGCATCTGCCATCCCAGCAGAGATCTATGCACTGGTATTTGTATGTATCATAGCTTGATATCACCAGATTGTTTGCCTTTTAGGAAGACCCTAAAATGACATTTCCCAAAACAAATATATAGGTGTGGTGTATATATACCGACCAACAGAATATTTCCAAATATAGATTCTTGACAATATCCGTGTAGAAGTCCCTAGCCTTAGCTATCTCTGAGCTTAGCTACTAGCCTATCTTATTACCCAAAGCCAGATGTGAAGCTGCCTGGGCCCTTGGTCTGATATCCTCACAGACTGTCCTTTTTAATCAAGTAATTAATATATGTTTTTTTCTATAGATACGTGTAATTATCTATGTGTAAGCACCCATACATACAAAAACACAGACCTATACACACACACCTCTGCGCAATGAATGCTACAAGATAAAGAGGCGAGAAAAAACCACTCAGGGCACTGCACTGCTTTACATCACAAATTTGTGGTCTCCTGAAATGGACTGACAGTATCTGCTTTCTCCAGGATTTCACAGATTGTGTACCAAGCCGGTGGCTTTAAAAAGACTACCGGTTTGCTCAACAGAACTTACTAGTATTCCTTGGCAGCTTTCCACTCTAGTTCTGCACTGGCCAAATAATCTGCCTAATGCATTTTAAGCCTTAATTAGATTTTTCTTACTTTTATTTTTTCTGCTTAAAGAGAATATTAGTATAAGGACCAAGTATTTATAGCCCACTCAGTGGTGTTCTGACACCAAAATGCCAGTGTTTCCACCACCTGGCACTGCCAAGGCCTAATGATGCACACATCTACAGGCGCATATACCATATCCTTGAATGCTCTGAAATGCCAAAAGACAGAAACTCGATGATTTGCCCTTATTTTAGCAGTAGCAAAGTGAAAGGAAAACATGGTGTGGAACATTTTAATATCTTAAACATTTCTATTTACTTAAGTAATGTTGCAGTTTTTCCAAATAGGGTATTTTCACACCACTTTTTTTTCTCTCTCTATTTGTCCTCTATTTAATTTAACCACAATATATGTCTTCAAATTCTATATTTGAACTTGCCTGATTTCCACCCTTTCTCACTAACAATTCCAATCTTTTGCTTCAATTTCTTAGCTGCTGGGTCCTGGAACCTATACAGGATGGTGAGATTTCTGGTAAGTATATCTGCAATTTTTCCTGTTTTAGAGCAGCTGAACAAAGGGAGCACTGAAGCATTGCTCACACCTATTCCAGAGTTACAGAGCATTTTTTACGTGGAGGCTTTTGGATCAAGTCTCTAATACAATAAGGAACAGTAAATGGCACTTGCAGGATCTCACAGGTAAGACACGTAGGTGGGAAAAGTTCTGAAGCCATGACAGCAAAAAAGCAAGTCACCACTGGCTTCAGTTTCAAACTGAGTTTTCTGAAGGGCAGTACACTCTTTAATTAGCTAAGTGACAGCAGTATAGGTCTTGTTTGCACTTGATTTTCACTGATTTCATTCCTCACTTGCCAGCCATTGGGGCACCTCCAAGCTCAGTGCAGATGCTGAGATGCTGTCCTGTTGGCTCATCAGATCCCCACTGCTACCAGTGTCACTCACAGAGCTAATATGAGTTGTGGTTCACATGCTGCAGCTTATTTTAAGTGAAAAGAAGGTGCACCAGTATTAAATCATTTCAAATTTGTCCGGCTGTCTGTGCTGTGTAGGTGTTGGTGTGAGCAAGTGTATCAAGATCTAGTCCTCGCAAAATGAAGGTAAGTATTGCTCAGCTTCAGTTTGAGTTTTAGATCACAGTTTGTCAAATGTAGATGTGAACTAAATTCTATCAGTTTGCTTATCCCTTCATGCTTATAAAGTCCCACTACACTAATACAAACTCCTCAGAGAAGTCTTTAAAATGAAGGAAAAAAATCAAGCTAAATCAACTCTCAAATTTCCATGTAAACTGGGTTTAAGAGTGGAAAATTTATTTTACCTATTCTTTGGGTGGTACAAAAATCTAAAATTCCTATAGCCCTGCTTCTCTTGGCCAAGTCAAACAAGGATATTGTCCTTTTAATGTCTTAAAGGCTCTGTTTTCTTGTAATGCCAAATGCAATATTTTTTTGAAAACACTACACCAGAAGTTTCCCAGCTGAGAAAACAGGCTGGTGAAAAATGGTTTCAGAAAATGAAATAAACCATGCAAAAGCTGTTCAGGGTGTATGTATGAAATGAACATCTGGATTTGGCTTGTTAAACTGCCTCCTTTTTTCTCTTTCCTCCCTCCTTTTTCTTTTTCTCACAGCTGTTCGAAAGAGTCCTAAGGGCAAAGAGACAGGTCAATGGACTGGGTTACACCTTTTTTTCTTTCTTTTTTTTTCATACCTCTTTGCACCTACGCAAGGAATCCAGGCCACATGTGTGTTTAATAAGTAGGCACAAACACAAGAGAGAAAAAAAAATCTCAATTCCTGTTGGTTCTTAGGAGAGACACTGAAGGAAAAATAAACTCCGGATTTCAAATTTTCTCTCTTTCTCAAAAAAAAAAAAAAAGAAACCTTATGGTTCCAATAAAATATTTCTTTAAAAACCCATTTTTTTTTTTTTTTTAATGATGGTCTTTGCAGAGCGTATCTTTTTCTCTGCTCCTTCAGACAGGAATAACAATGGGTTAATCTATAACCTGCTGGAGCAAGAGGAAATTATAAAATGCCAATGGCATGGGTTCAATGAACTGAGTCTTCCGATACCACTAAATAGATACATACACTGGTATGGAATGGGCTGGGTTCACATTTAATTTTGGGCTGCAACTTCCCCAGTTTGAGTAGTCCAGAAATGAAACAGAGAACAAAAGGAAGCGAGAAATTATCTGGAGAAGATAATTTCAGAGAAACAGATGATTCATCTTTTTCTACTGACTCTACAACCCCTGGCATTGCTGAAGCAACAGCCAGCGGCAGAGCATCTTCCAGCTGCGGCAGGCTTCAGCAGAGCTAAGGGAAGAGCTCTCACAGGGCTCTTGCAGCCAAGGTGCGAGGGTGCGTTAGGTCTGACACAAATCTTAGATCATATATCAAATCAACATATAATGCATTTCGGCTAGCAACCAGGGCTGCTAAGATAACCCTAGACCACTGGCTTTAGCTCAATTGAAAATATTCTGCTCCCTCTGAAATACAGCCACAGGCACTGTACCTTCATATACACACGTGGAGACTACCAGTGAACAAAGCCACCAAACCCGAGGAGACAGAGAGCTGCTATAAGCAAAACCCCCTCGTTATTTAAAACTCTATTTTCTGCTCAACTCGTAGCAACTGCGGTGCTCCTTGTGCACATCTACATTTGGTGCACAGATTTTAAGCTCAGACAGAAGTATTACACACCTGCTGATCCTCACAGCAGCAAACTTGAACCATGACTGCTGGCTACACCTCATTTTACTCCTGATCCTGAGTTCTGCTTGGGTTTAGTCACAATACTGCGGTCAAGTAAATCAAAAAACAATCCCCCAGATACTTAAGTTTATTTGGGGAATCTTAATTTGGCTAGAAAATTGATGTTGAAAACCAAGAACCTGAGTAAAAACCTTTTGAAAAACACATGTACAAGTGCCAGGAAAGAAGCTCTAGTGCTTGACATTAAAACAACTCAGGCAACACAGTGATATTTTCTAGGAAAAGCCTTTGCACAACAGCCTCCATGAGAAAGCCAGCCTCTGTCAGTAGGTGCTGTGTGTACAGAGCAGATTAAACACAGAGCGACAGTGCTGAGCTTTGCGAAGGTTTTTCTAGAGATGAGAAGGCCGTGCTGTTTGGTGACCCTGGATTTGAACTAGGTAAACTCTACTAAAAATAGAAAAATAATGTAACAAACAAACAAAAAATCAAACACAGAAGTCCCAGTCCAATCGCACTGTCCCCTTGACTGTCCATCTAAGGTGTCCATGGGATCCATGGCAAGGAGGCCAACCTAAATTTCAAACAGAAACTTGCCTCTCATTAAGTTAGTCTAGTGATGGTTATAGGGAGTCATATTTGTTCTTCAAAGAACTACTTTGCTCCTATTTTCCAACCTCATGTCTGCTTCAGTAGGGCTGAAAGACAGTGTTACCCCCAAACCCAGCTGAAGGCAAAGTGAATTCCATTTCTCTTCTTGCTTCCCTTATTTAAAAAAAAAAAAAAAAAAAAAAGTCCACGAGAGGAGCATGGCAGTGAATATTATTTATGGAGCACCTAATAAAAATGCTTTGGGGAAATAATTACTGGAAACATCTGACTGTGTGACTGTAAATGCCTAGGCCCCAGTGCGCTGATTTAATGGACCACTGCTTTACTCTGTTATGCCTCGTGCTACCGACATCAAGCCCCCTGCCCTCCTGTTAAACTGCCTGCATCGCTGCTAGACCAGGACTTGGTTCTGCGAGGTTTATGGCAGCTTTCCAGAGAGCCATAATGTCGGCAGGGTGACTCCCTCTTCACAGCAAGGCCTCAGGCCAGCCCCACGAGGGAAAACGGGCTCGGCGGCTGGACGAGGCTTCGTGAGGGAATCGGAGTGGAAACCTGAAGGTTTTGTGGTTCTGGGATTGAGCAATGTTTAATATCCAGACGCCAGGTGCTTTTAGGTATTTCTGACTGACATTGGTTGGATATGAACTCTTCCCTCTTTTTTCTATCCATTTATCATCCACAAACCACCAAACTGTTATTTTTATTGCTTTCTTTTCTTTTCTTTTCCTTCTTTTTTTTTTATATCCTCTTATGACCTTCTGAACCCAGTGCCACAAACCCAGGCAGCCTCCCTGCACCAAGGGTACTTCTTACCCAGAAGACTTAACTAATGCTCATCAGCTTTTTTGCGAATAAATGCAAAAATTTTAAAATTCACAAACACCTTGTAAGTGATATGGAAAACACAAGGATTTGAAGCTCCTGCTTTCATTTGCAAAAACAGTCCTGAAGAAAGACCGGAGGGCTATTATTTAACTGCTGCTGCTGATTTGCTATATGAAGAGGAAAAAGCAAAAGGCATCTCACTGCTACACTGACAGCAACAACAAAATCATACCCACTCTTTCTGAACCCAGCAGTTAGAATGTTTTTTATTTTTTTATTTTTATTTTTTTTTATTGCTGGTTTTAATGTAATATTTAAGTTGGAACTAAAACAGACCATGGAACATTAAATCACCACCAAATGCAAATTTACCTATGTATCTGAACTAAATTTTCTCCTACATTTACAAAGCAAAATTCTGCCATTTGAACTGTGAGCTCCCATTGCGTTTAATGGGAGGGAGCAAACTCTAGACATTACTTGGAATATACATGCACTTATCTTGTTGTTACAGGTCTCCCTCGCAGAACTAAAAGAGAGCTTTAGTATCAGACAGTATCTCTCTGGGGTCATACCCAATGAACAGTGTTTTTTGAAAGGATTATTTCAAAGGAACTCTGAGAAAGAATCTAATGACTTGCAAGCTACAGAACTGCAGCATGGGAGGAAGTAGATAATGGAATATGACAGCAATGCATTTTTCATAAATCCAGTGATTTCTATCGTAACGAGAAACCCATCTATAATTCGGAGAACTTCCCCCCCCCAAAAGGAAACCTACACTGTTGCAGAAAGTGCACTGAAGTACAAAATGAAACAATAATGATGATGATGTTACTGATGAGTCCCACAGCTCTGTTTTCCCTCCCATCTCACTAAGGTTTCAGGCGTGATTCAAGAGAAGCAGCTCCAATCCCTCTCTGCCTCAGCATCACTAACCAGGGAAGCTCACAGGCATACATCAGAGACCTCATGATAGATGCGAAACCCTAGAGAAGAGGCTGTTCTTTATCTGCTGGAAGTTAAGGCCTGCATCTGCTCTCAATTAGCAGGCAATTAGGGGAGTTGAAAACAAACCTGTTTACATTGGCTATGAAGTCTAAAATAATTTGTGAGATGTCAGGACAGGATATTAAGATGTTAATGATCTTGTTTCCTTACTTTTTTGCATGCAGTATAGTATCGCATCTTCATTTCACAGCTCTATGTTCAAGGACAGATTGATTGACTTCTGGCAGGGTAGGAAACCATCAGAGATGGTTGGGATGGGAGAAGTTATCTGGTGAATAGTATGTACTGGGGACCTAACGATAAGGAGTTCTTTGCAAAAAAAAAAAGGAAAAAAGAAAAAGAAAGGTTGCCGTTCATTTTTAATTGTGAAGTAATGTCAGGTCATGCATTACAGCGGTCAGAGGTTTCAACCACAATTCCCATAGTAAAGGCCTGGTGTGCAACCTCCTGCAAAAGTCAGAAACAGCGACTGAATGAATCCAAAAACAACTGTTTGCAGACTTTGCTGCACTTGCTCTGGCTGGACTGGTTCTGACCCTAGTTCTTCCTCCACAAAGTCCAGCCTAGGCCAGTGACTGCAGTACAAGAGTATTGGTGATAGGAGGACAGTTGGACTAGATGATCTTGTAGGTCCTTTCCAACCTTGTGTTTCTATGATTCTATGATTCTAAGAGGCTGTTTGCTCCCCCAGGACTCACCCTGCATTAAACATCTGTGGAAGACCATGACCTATAAACTCCAGATTAGGATCTGGGAGAAGATCCTGCTTATTTCAGTGCTGCTTCTTTCCAAATATCTGTCTACAGCACTAGCTCTTTCAGATGGAAATTTTCACCACTGACCACCCAATTCAGAGGTCTGTTAGGGTGAGGTTGCTGAGGGCTCAACTAATGCCTGCTGCTTTTGCTTGGGTCACTGCCGATCAGTCACATAAAAAGGCTTTGCAGAAACATAGTCTTCCTTGAGCAGGAATTGATGAGTGGCATTGATACCCTTTACTTCTGAAATCACTGAACTGGTTTCCTTTAGCACAATACAGTAGAAGAATGGTGGAACGGATCTGAAAAGTACCTGCCTGGAACACACTTTTTATACTTATTTAATAGAGCAGGCTAACTGTCCTGGTGACTGCCCAGGTTAATTCTGTCAAACACAGTGGGGTAGCTATCATGCTGCCCTCAGATGATACAGTCATCACACTTTACCTTTAACCCTGGTAACTAAACAAAAAAATTGTTTTAGTAAAAAAAATCTACTCCAAGTTGACAAATTTACATTTTTACTACTCTAATTCATCAACAAAGCTACCATAATTATTTATGTCATGCAAGAATAGGCCTAAATTCACCTCTGCCCTCCACATTTCAAAAATCCAGTGAACAAGAAGTGCACCACAGGTGCCACTGTGCCCTCTTGTGTTCTCCTCTGGGCCATCTCCTCTTGTCTCTTTTTTTTCCACCACACTCTGTGGATCCAGCTCTAATAAGAGCCAGGTGTTCAATCCCCCGGGCTACAAAATAGCTTTAATTATAATATTAATAGCATTCTGCTAAATCAGAAAAAAAAATACAACAAATAGGTCAGTATTTGTGGTTACATTTTTCAATGTCCTGGCGTTTGTTTTCTTTCCAATTTTATGTTTCTCACTGGCATTTATAATGCCTAAGAGACATTCCAGAGGCCAAAATACAGGCGATCTGATCTTTGCATGATATTCCTGACTTTCCACAAAAAGAAAACTAGGAGATCGCATCTACATTATACCAGTCCCAGAGGTATACCCTTGAGTCTTGACCTCCTTTGATGAAAAGCAGAAGAGCTCAGTATTATTAGTATTTATTGTTATTATCTTAATTGCTACTATTATTAAGCAGCCCATGAAATAGATTAATATAAATAACACAAACACAGACATTTGAAACACAAATTCAAGCACAAAGACAAGACACCCCCTATTTACCAAATATTAAGCCAAATTAATTTAATACTTTCCATTAATAACTCTTGCAAATGCATGCTGTATGAGTCAGTCAATAGTAAAGGTTAGGATGAATGTGTATAGTACAGGAATGCCAGCTAGTCCCCTTTATGGATACCTATTTAAAAGATTTAAAACAAAAAGAAGGCATTATAACGGACCCATAACTTAGTTTCTGGCAATAACATTCAGATCGAGTTTGTTCAGTTCAGAAGTCAAACAAAACCAAAAACAAACAAGCAAAAAAAACAGAAAGTGACAGCAAATCCTAGATGTGCTCCGAGCCCGGCCACTTTGTTGATACCACTCGATGCAGCGAGCTCAACCCATTCACTCCTAGCTCTATTGACTCCTCACAGCTGAGAGTAGTAAAACATGTTTTTGTCAGTAAATTAGACTCCTGTGACTCAGACATTGACACACAGGGTGCAGTCACCGTGTGTACAGTAACATGGTGCCATATTTAGAGTTTCTAACCATAACCACACTTGCAAAAAAACTGCATTAGATCAGCAGGCAGTTTCCCGGACTCCCACTCCTTGTTTCTGCCTTCAGGAATCCAGATTATTTGTCTTGTACCATATAAAGTTGCTTAGGAGATAAAACAGTACGAAAGAAAAACAGAGGGGCCTAACAATTAGCTGTAATCTGTTCTAACTTGAATAGATAATGTTATAATGGAAAATAGCAGATGGGGGGGGGAGAAGCAGCAAATAGAAACCTAACATGAAAACAAATCTTTTCCCCTACTTTTTATATTTTAAAATTTTTAAGTCATCATTAGTAACAGGTACTAAATTTACAGTTTTGGCCAATCTTCATTAATTTCATTTTTCTTCGTACAGGCTGCTGTGAACATCAGCAGAGCCAAAGCAGCAAGATCTACCGAGTGTTGGAGGTCAGTGCTGTGCAACTCCTGCTGCAGTGAGCAGCCACCCAGAGGGAACATTTCAGCTGTCTTCTCCCTCAAGAGCAAGTTTGGTGCTTTGTAAAGGCACCACATATTTATTTATTGAGAGAGTGAGTGCAGGTATTGCTAGTAGATGAAGAAAGCTGAGAGATGCACACAATTGCACAGGATGCTTTGGGATTAGAGGGGATCAGAAGCTCATGCTTTCATTGCAAGACAGACTGTTTAGCAGTGAGGGCAGCCAAGATCAAAGATACCTGTCCTGGGAAAGGAGAGTCAGATAAACATCATGAGCTAGGGAAGATGACAAGCACAGGAAAAGGGGATCGGGGACCTATCAGATAACTCTGACCTAGGTCCCAGCACATCTACTGCTTGCTGAAGAAAAGGAGTCAGCCCTATACAGGTGTATTTATTATTTTGTCTACACTTGTTTCTTTCCCATGTTATGTAAGAGAGAATCATTTTAGCACCGTAGGCAACACCTGCATGCACACTGCTCTCAAAACAAGTGTCCAAAGAATTACAGGGTGAGCAGGGAGTGCCTGTGGGGTTGCGAATCTATGAAAACTCATGGATGTTAAGTCCAAAAGGTCATGGTTGATCCTGTGGTTTTAGGACAGCTGCACCACAAAGCTTTGCTGCCTCAAGTACACTACCGGGTACCAAAGGAGGAAGCATCCCAGCAGATAGGATTCTTTTAGTGAAAACACAGAAAGAACACAAAGGCCAACAGGGGAGGGAGGAAAAAAAAAAAAAAGGAATCAACTATTTCCCTGATCAGTTTTGTTTTAAGTGTTGAGCTCTAAAAAGCCCTCTTACAATAGCACCAACGTGCTACTGACCTGGTTCCTTTTGATGCCTTATCAGGGCAGGGAAACTGTGGAGTCCAGGTATCCAGGACACATCTGAAAAAGAAATCAGAGTTGAGAAAATTAAGACCCTTCGCAATATAGCAATTTTGCAGTGGACCCCAGGAAGTCCCTTAGGTTAGCTCCCTCTACTTAGCATACATTTCTCTATTGCAAAAGTCTCAGCATCACTCCTGCTCCATTTTTTGCCTCTCAGGAGGCTGGCAGCAGCGGAAGGGGGGGGCTGGCCAGCTCTGCCATCACTGTTTATTTTCTGGGAAGTCAGACTTGGTCAAGAGGAATGAATCTTGTGTTCATTTTAAGAAAGTTTATATTTGACTCTGGTAGGGCTGGGGAGGAGGTGAATGATAGGAAGGAGAGGGAAGGATCAGAGACCTTGTGGGGCTGCCCCCAAACACCACAGGCAGCCTTCTCCCTGTTCCCAAGGCAGCCAGATGAAGCAAAGCACCATAATCTAACACCCCTGATTTATTTTTTTTCTTCAAAGCTCAGAGACTGCTGTAAATCTAAATCCATATCTTACCCCATAGCTGACCTTGTGGCCCATGAAAAAATGTAAACTAAATTTCCTACTTTTAAAACTCAACTTCTAAACGTCAGAACACTTTGCAGCACAATCTGGCGCATCCTGAAGCAAAGGTCTCTATTTCCTATCCATATTTTGGGGGTCCCCAAAAGTCTCATCGGGCATTGCTGCCCTGCAAGAGAAAGTAAGGGGATGCTTCACTTCGTGCAGTAACTGGAGCCATTCTGCTGGCACAAGGTACAGAGCTAGAAGGGAAGAACGGAGCTGAGCCAGCCCAGAGTCTCACCCCAGCTTTGCACGGTTACACAAAGCGCTTCTAATCTGCTTGGGCCACATCCCAGCAGCAGGACAGGGGAAATGGTTGCAGAGCAGACATGATATTATTCCCTCTCCTGTAACTGTGCGCAGGGAGTGTAAGCAATACAGCCCTGGTGGCACGCAGAGGAAGCAGTAAATGGAGGTGCTCCGTGCAGACTCTGTGTTCCCCCATGCAGGGTAAGCCAAAACCAGTCCCTGCAATTCAGTGCAATAATATAGAAAGCTTGCTGGCTTCTTCTCCCATCTGTCTCCTGTGGGTATAGACTCCTGGCCTCTGAGGAAACCAAGAATGCCATCCTTCTAGATTTATAATCACAGAGATTTAGAAAATACTGTGTTGTTTTTAGATGCCTTGAAGTGAAAGGGAAAAATAAATAAATAAACTATGTGGGTGTTGCCACTGGGAAAAAAAAAAATATATATATATATCTGATCTCAATCAACCAACCACATTTACTACTCTGCAGCCATGGCCAGGCTTACTAAATAAACCACCACTGTCATCCCTTCGTTCTTTTCAATACTTCTTAGGGGCATCCATCTTCCTTAACACAGCGTCCCTGATTTCAAAAGCCAGACGCAAATTAATTCCGGGAATCCTACGGTGGGGAGACATTAAAGCCCATTTAGAGGTTTCTGTGGAAGCCTCTCTCCATGCTTATTTGAGTCAACTCAGACTTGGAGTGGAGCAGGCTGGAGCCAGCCTGGAGGAGCTGGAGGTTATAGGTCTGCGGCAGACTGCAGGGACATGCTGGGCTGGGCTTATGCAATAACCGAGGGTTTTGTTTTCTGTGGTAGGGTGTCAGTGGTGCGTGCATGGGAGGAGGGGACAGGGCAGAGCTCTGTTTTAGGGAACTAAATTAAGTATTTCTTTTATTTTTCTTTTAACTCCTTCAGCCTTACTCAAGGCATTAAATCTCATAGGTTTCATTTCCAGAGACCAGCTGCCTTCAAGATTTCCTCTACGGCTCCCCTAGCCTAGGAAATACAAGGGTGGGAAAAAAGGAGGGGGAGCACAGCCACGATATTCAGAAGAAATGTGACATCTCCCAGGGCCCGAAGAAGGAAGGAGGCTGGCTACAGGTTTGGGGGTTTAAGTTACTGCTCTGGGTTAGGTGTTAAGTAGCATCTCTCCCTCCAACATGTAAACATTTACACTGCTAAGTGCCTCACTTGCTCTGTTTTCTAATGGAGGCTTTAAGACACTGGAAGAGCTGAGATGACAGCAGCCTGCCTCCTGGCTCCCCTGGCCCGGGGGGGTCCCTGGGTCAGCCACCACAGCTGCAGCATCACGGCATCCCGGCCACACTCTTAGCTGCTGGCATCAGCACAGAGCATGACTGAACATTGTGTTTTCTCTAGCTCATAAAATTCACACAATTTGTCAATAAGCCCTCATATTTTTATATTAATTTTGCAGGGATTTTTTTTTTTCCGGGTATTGTCAAACATTGCTTCAGACAATCCAGCGATAAAATAAACATTTCCTGAAGATACATTTCCTTCCTTTGTGCTTCAGAAGAGGAAAAACACCTTGTCCTAAGCGGATGTGCTGAAAGGTTTGGGTTCTTTCAGAGAATTGGCCATCGTTCGGAGCTAAGCTCGCTCCTACCTGCCTTTGGGAGCGTGCCGGGCGCTGTGCTCCCCACAAGGTGCTGAGAGGTCTCTACCCAGCAGCCGCCTCCAACCCCCTGCACATGCAGCCTTCTCTGGCCGCATCCACACCCACATCTGCAGCTGAAGTTGGTGACCATCCCCCACGTTCAGCAACAGCCAAACCAAAAAGTCAGCTCTGCTTACTCCCCGGTCTTTGGGAAGTGTTTGATCTAGCCACTAATACTAGGATTATACTGGTTTGAGAAGCACAAGCTGAAGCCAAAGTGGTCATTGGACACTCAGGGAAAATAACCAGTGATAAGAAGATAAGAAAACAAGTTGCTATACTGCATCCAGCACCCTTCTCTTACTGATAGCTGGGGATTTGGAGGAAGGTGGAGAAAATTCCCCAGGTGTTCAGGCATTGGGAGTGACCAGGAAGGGAGCCTTCTCCAGTCACCTGGGGCAGCCAGCCCAATGGCAGAAACACCGAGGAAAGGACCAGTTATGTTCTGGGGGACTGGTTCTTACCAGCACTTCCACACCCCATTGGTTATCTGAGATTTCCGCTTCGCAGGATTTTGCAAAGTGAGACTGCAAAGCCAGTGAAACCTGCCGGTGTTTTCGGTATGGACGATATCAGAACAGGCATTTCTCACAAGCAGAGATGGACAAAAGAGTATTACCAAGACCTCCTTGATTCAGACAGTTCATTCAGTAGTTTTTAAAGCTCTGTTAAAGTTTTTCTTTGGGTTGTTCACAGGACAAGACTTGTTCTTGCCTATTTTACAGGCCAGTGGCAAATCCACTTCAGTGGGCTATGCCTCAGTTTCCTAACTACACCGTGAGAACAAAGTATCCTCCTTACAAACTGGGGCTAAATGGTTTCTGGCCATAACAGACATGAACTACTGTTAGAAAATGGCCTTACAGCCAGTGTCTATAAATGCTTGAGAAGACAGGATCAAAAGCAGCAAATCAGGGAACAGAAACTAAATGCAAAGGAAGAGAAACTAAATTCCTTGAAAGATCTATAAGAAAAAAACACAACAGACATTAATTATTTAACAAAACTCAGATGTCCATTAATGGCTACTTAGACAGCGTTTTGGCAGGATATCTTAGCTGCTGTATCGCTACTGTATCCCTGTAACTGCACACTTTGCTTCAGCTTGCCCATGAGCCATTTCTCTTGCTCCTGTCAATGAGGGTGAGACTCTGCAGCTCCCCGGCTCATTACGAGAGGTCTCTGTTACCATACCCACTCCTAAAGCCAGCACCCAAAAAGCCTTCCATGGACTGCTGAACAGCAAAATGAAGTCATCAACTCTAGGGAAAAAGAAGCTGTGACAGATTTTTTTTTTTTTTTTCCATCTGTAAATCAGTGAAGCCTCATTTTACTAAAATAAAGGACCAGATTCTCATCTACATCAGCCAACAAAGCTTCGTAAAGTGACTGAGATCAGAATCTGGCCGATAAAAATAGACAGCTTGGAGAAATCATATTTAGTGCTCTTGGGTGCCGCCTGCAGGTTTTGGAACTGCAGTTTACTAATAACTATTCCAAAACAATGCGGAGCACAGTCATTTGTAGAATAAAAAAAAGACTAATTACACTAAAATTCCTAGAGAAATCAAAGAGTGAAAATAAGACTTTTTTATTTGTTTTTGAGTAAACAGAAGTCGAGATGTGCCCTTTTAGTGATGATTTAAATCTGGAAGGTAAAATTTAAAAAACAAGTCAGAGGGCCATAAACTCTAGCAGATCAACCTGGGAGGAAACAGGCCCAGGAATTTTCCCAGATGTTGTTCTCTCTAACACAACACTGTGCCTTGACGAGACCTCATGGACCTTTCGCCACATAAATACTTTTGAGGATCCTCATTGCAGCCCCAAAGTTGGACCACATACGGAGATGTACAAAGTTACTGTTATTTTCAAGCAAATGCACCTCTTTTTTTTCCCCACTCATTTTGGCAATACTCCATCATGCTTTTTACTTTCCAGAGGCTCTAGGCTCAGTGTCTGGAGACAACCTCCTCAGAGGTGTGATAACAGAGCAAGATGGCAACGTGCAACCTGGAAGTAGGGGCAAAGCCTTGCTGGAGCTACCTGCCCATGACAGACATCTCCCTTGGAGGTCTCCCATTACTTGTCCCTTCCCGTCCCTCTTTGTTCTCCAACCTTGGGATGGTTTCCCAAAGGGCTCTGCATTTGTTCTGGCAGCAATCCCTATTTTGCTTCCTCACAGTCCCCTGGGTCTGAGGCTGCTGCTGTCTCCCCTTCTGCTCCTGGTCCCACCACTTCCTCCCCGTGTCCTGTGCTGGAAGTACAACTCAGCTCCTACTGACCCAGTTACAAAAACACAGGTTATTTGTTTACGGAGCACATTACACACTCAGAGACACGGCCGAAAACAGCTTAAAGGGGATGTGGGGGCCTCCTAGGTTAAGTAAAAGTCACTGCTGATAGGCAGCTCGCTTGGACGGCCTGAGCCCTGCTATGGACGAGGGACTTGCCCTGTGCATGTCCCTGCTGGGCTGGAGGCAGCGACAGCACCTCCTGCATCCAAACATCACCTGGCACAGGGGAACCCACCTGGGGATGGAGGAGGGGGGCACGGAGGTCACCTGAGTCCTCTGCAGGCCTGCACGGTCCTCATCTTCAGTTCTGAAGGAGGTGTTAAGTGCAAGGCAAAACAAGAGGGGGAAGGAGCTTGAACAATTTCAAGCTCAATTCCCATTCTTTCAATGGAAAAATTAAGTAACTTACCTTTTCTGACGATCTTAGACCTGGCATTGCATCCGGGCTGTATTGACCTGTGACATCATTAAAATTTAGCTTTTAAAATCCTTTCTATTTACTTTGTGGAGAAAGAAGACAGTTGGCCCACCCTCCAGGCAATGCATATTCTGTTCTGTAAAGAATCTCAGAGTAGTAGACATTTTTTCAAAATGTTTCCAAAGTGTTTTTCAGGTTTTTACCAATTGAATTGGAAACACTGATTTGGTTTTAAAATGAATAGAATCATAATAAAGAAGTCTGAAAGTTACTTTATGACTGTTTAAAAAAAAAATAAATCTTTTCTTGTCTAAATATAGAAGAAAAAGGAAAAGAACAAAAGAAGGGAACAAGAGGAAAAATCTACCTGAAATAAAGACCTGGTATGTATCAAAAAAGACCGTATTCATTCGCAATCGTTTTTTCCCCCAAAATGATGCAGTTTACCACTGTAGCAATTTTTCATGGAAATTGCTTTATTGTCCATACAACCATATTCACGTTAAAAAAATAGGACCCAAAGAATACATTTGAACCACTGCTCATAAAATATACTCTTTTTCTCCATTTCACTGCTTCCTCTCATCTGTCAAGTCACTCCCAGGAGTGGCCCTTTGAATTGAAAAAGAAAGGGGAGAAGGAGAGAGTAGAGGGCAAGAGCAAGGGAGGGATGCAAAAAGGAGGAGAAAGAATCATAGCATATCCCGAGTTGGAAGGGACCCATAAGGATCATCGAGTCCAAAAGAGGGAGGAACAGCCCTGACACAGCAGAACTGTAATGGTTCAGTGTCCTGTTGGAAACCTCCAGTGGTACCCGCAGAAATCCATCGGAGTCCCAGATGACTGGTCACTTGAGGGTTGTGCAGCACACCCACCAGGGGCTGGACAGGGAGCCAGCTGGCAGGCTGCTGACACAGCCGAGCAGCAGAGCCCGGCGCTGTGAAGGTGCAGGGAGCAGCCCAGCAGCGCGCGCTTCATGGGCCTGAGCTTGCAGGGGGACGGCAGCGTTCCTGCCTTGCCCTTGGGAGGAGGAGAGAGGAAAGGGGCAGGAGATGCACGTCTGGCTATCGTCAGTCTGCTTTTACATTTTAATAGAGGCCTGGGCGATATTTCATTTCAGGGTTAGGCTGAAGCCTCTCTCTGAAGCTGGCTGCTTGTTCATCTAGAAAGCGAAACACCAGCCAAAGCTTTTAAACATATTACCACTCATCTTAGTAGGAGATCTCTCGTCTGAGGAAGGAAGAACTAGTTCTAAAAAAGATGTAGGGGAAAGCATTCTGATTGCTTTTTTCCTCTTATAGATAGCCTGAAAGCTGAGTGTTAGCATCCGTGTGAGAATGTGGGAAAAGAACTAGGCTTAAAAGTGCATCATTATGAAGTGTTTTTTCATCCAGAGGATCCCAGTGTCCTCTCCACCACCAGTAACACTAATCTCACCAGAGAGCTATGAGCACACAGCAAGCAAAGGACAGCCAAAAAGCCAAGAAAACAAAGGTCCAGGGGAACCAGTAATGTCATGAACTTCACCAGTGAAGCTTACACTCAATAAATGAGGCAATACAAACTCCCCATCACCCACAGAAATTAAGAATAAAGCAACTAAGAGACAGCTCACCCGCTTCTGAAATGCAGGCACCAAGTGAGTGGAGCCCAGAAGGTGATCCGATTGCATCGCTGCGTGACGGCTTCAGGAAGCGAAGAGTGCCATATCTATGTGGAACTAAAGCGATATTTTGAGCAGGAAGTTGGTTAGGAATGGGAGCAGCAGAATAAATACAGTGTCAATGAGAAGAAAAACAAAACAATAGCATGCTTTCCAACTATCTAAAATAAACAAGCACTTACAGCAGAACTGAGAAATACTGTCTTTCTTACACATACAGCTTACTTACGCTTGTTTCCAGACCATATGCTTACATAGCTACAATAATGGTCCTACAAGGTGAAGTAAATAAGTCAAATATAGGCTTGCTGGAGACATTACTGGAGCCATTCTGCTGCACTCCAACAGAGCCTGTCTCTGTGGGTGAGTGCAGGCAGCCTTGTGCTTGCTTCACCCTTGTTCCAACCAGTTTCAAGCCCTGATGCTGCATTAGCATGCTGTTATTCCTGACCTGTTAAGCTCAGATCCTCAAAAAAACCTTAATAGCACAGGTGCAATGCCACGGTACAGACTATAACTGGCCTGCATCAAAGCTTGACCCCATAGAGCAGATGTGAGTGTCTGTACCCATCTGGCTGACCACATCTATAGACCCACACAAATGTGGCATCCTTTCACACTGCCCTTAAGGACACATTTCTTTCCAAAGCAGTTTCTGCCCGTAGCTCTGACAGCACAGCATATGGTCTGGGGCTCACAACAGCTCAGCCCTGACCTCCTGCAGACGCCAGCTCCAGTCTCCCTTTCTGTGCCCAGACACGTTCCCTTGGTGTTGGTGGCAAATCTCCCCTTTGTCTCAGCTTGTTATGGATTTGGTCAAGCCTAGTCTTGTTTCTTTTGAAGTTAGCAGGAATACTTTAGCAGGGGGACAGGATGTCTTTCTTTTCCAATTTCTAGCTTCTTTTAAAAGTCAGATTAACTTTGTGCAATTCAACGTGAAGTCCCCCACTCTGACTGGTCCCAGTCCTTACGCTGCTAGGTTTTATTCTCTGGAGTTTGCATCTTGGAGTCCCAGCAACAGCAGCAAAAGCAGCTGCCAACATCCTGGGAATATCTGCCTTGGGATCTCAACTACTGTGTGAAGTTGCTGCTCTCCAGTTTGAGAGTTGTGTTTGCAGAGGAAACCCGTCCAACAACAACATCGAGCGAGAGGAAAAAAAGGAGGAAAAATGGCTTTATATAACAGAATTAACAGAGCTGTTGCAATAGCAACATGAAGTTAACAGGCAGCTTTTCCTCCTCTTTCTCTCCCCCCACCCCAACCTCCTCCTCTAACAGCAGCTCCATTTGTTTTTGTTTCCAAGCTTCTTTTACTGGCCACTCACACAGCCCCGCTCCCTTTGTCTAATTTGGGTCTCGAACTTCCATGCAACCGACTCTTGCTGTAACTGTAAATCTTTTTATGGCCCTTCTGCCTCTGAACTGTAAAAGCAATGCCACTGTACGCTGCCTAAATGGGTCGTAAATCCACTTAGTGCACTGAATGAGGAAAAAAGTTTTTAAGGGAAAGAAGGAAAAAAAAAGGCAAACTAAGGTGGCTGGAGGGACACAGGGGAAAAAAAAACACAAGAATGTATTTGCTAAATGGAACCAAAATAACAGGAGTCAAAGGGAAAATATGAATTCTGAGGGAAAAAAAAAAAAGGATGAAATAATGCATCTTGGTGGTAAAAACAAAATGCTTCTGAAGAGCTGCTCGGTTTATTAACGCTCAATGATTTATGGGAGGATGTTGGTTGCCCTCCACTCCTGCTGGCATCGGTAGGACCTGGTAGCACCAGCAGTCCACAGGATGGCTAGCAGCTAACAGGCTCTTTTTCCACTGGGTGGTCCAAGGACTGGTATCTGGGTCTAATTCTAGCTCTGCTGCACTGCCTGCCTGACCCGCAGGCTTAATCATGGCTCTGTGCCTCAGTTTGTTCATCTGTAAATGGGAGACAGAGATATTCCCCTTCTTTGTAACACGTCTTGAGAGCTGCTGAAATACCAACAGAGAAGGGCCAGAACTGACTCCTGTGGAAGTCAAGAGCAACAGCTCCATTTGCTTCTGTAGAAGTGGAACTAGCCCAAAATGGGCAACTTTTGTCTATGTAATTTATTGCATTTATCAGCATGGTATCTGAGCTCTAAGAGTATTATCCAAATTCCACTGAATTCAGAGGGTGTCTTTCAACTGCATTCAGTAAGTTTTGGATTTGACCCCGAAGTCACAAAAAACCTGAGAAATATGTCAAAAGAATGTAAGTGGGTGTGAGTTGAAACTGAGGAGTTTGGAGACTGGAGTATGCAGAACAGTAGCTATTTAAAGACTGAGTTTGCTACTGAGTGTTCCCTTTTAATAGGGTTATATAAATACATTCCCGTCTCAATATATGTGGAAAAACAGGCAGTGAGGTGAGATTCTATTGCTTTATTTCTTATGGGAAATATTGTGCATAGCTAAACCACCTCTTCCCCTTTCCTCACCCACCACCCACAGTCGCTGGAGGCGTTCAGCAGCTGTGTGCAGTGTGAAGAGTCACATCCGGGAGCAGTGCGAGAGTTAAAAAGTTCACAGCCCTGCCTTTATAATAAAGCCCCTGTTTTCATTGCCTTCTCACTTCACCTTAAAGACTTGATCTGAGTTTTGGCACTCAACATGTCAGAATGGGAGGGGAGACTGGCTGTGCCTTTTATTATTATTATTATTATTTTATTGCTCTGCTCCCTTGAAAGGAAAAGAAGAGAAAAAATAATAATAAAAAAAAAATGTTCTTGCCTGGCTCTGCGCAAAGAAGAAATGAGTTTCAGCACAGCTCCCTCTGGCCAGATGTGTGCCCTGGAGAAAGTCTCTGCCAGGATGGGCACCAAGGGGCATCTTGACTGCCAGTCTCAGGAAAAATATCAGTGGCCAAAATGGACTGAGAGGTGAACCCCTTTCTTCGTTCACCCTTACTGTATGCGGGGCACTCCGCCTGATGGTTCAGGTCAGGGGACGCTGATACTGTGACTTAAAAGAACCCAATTAAAATGATGGAAATCTTTGACTATGAAAAGTGGGGTCTGCACCTGGACAGTAATTACGTTTCAAAGGAAATCCATCTGGTATTTTATTGCTTACTCTCTCTGTGC
Source organism: Cygnus atratus (assembly GCF_013377495.2). Taxonomy (NCBI): domain Eukaryota; kingdom Metazoa; phylum Chordata; class Aves; order Anseriformes; family Anatidae; genus Cygnus; species Cygnus atratus. Next base: position 13,585,540 of record NC_066377.1, on the reverse strand, counting down.
AATTCATGTACAAGAACAATACAAAGACTGGAATATTTCATATCAGGAGGCTTCCAAAAAGCTGTTTACACTCTGTCAGGTCAATAAGCTACAGAGATTTTTGCAATATTATCTCAATTATGGTTAACAATTGAAAAACACATTTTTAAAAAAAACTTTCCTGAAAACACTGGCATAAGTCCTTGGAGCAGGCAAGCTCCTGCAAACTCCACCAAACTCCATGAAGCTCATATACCAGAGAAGCAGTTAAGCTTTCAGTATCTGGAAAGTTTTATAACTACAACTGACGTCAAGTGAGGCTTATTTTTGCCATCAACAGAGCTAGAGCAATCTGCTCGTGCTGCGGATTGAGCCCTGCTTGCACGCATGTATGCAGAGGGACACAAACACCACGGGGTGCAGGACACTGCAGTGATAGGGGACCTTCTCTTTGGGTGAGAACTAAGATTTGCCTGTGTTAATAATGCCAGGCTTGAGCTGGATTGGGTCTGTTTGGAAATTCCCATGCAAATATACTAAAAAGAGCACATTTTTAAAGGGAGAACAATATACAGTCTATCAGAAGTGAGTGCCAGTCTTAAAAGACCTTGGGAACGCAACAGCAGTCTTACAATAAAATCACATAAGGCCAGAGCAACTGGATCACAAGGCAAGTTCTCCTTCCTTGCCAATTCCAGTGAATTTATTAATTCTAGTGAATTTATCTCAGGCCTCAAGATGACTGATGCTTTCATTACAGCCTTGGCATCAGCCATTAGATGATTGTTATGAATCTCAATTTTCATTTTTTCAAGTTTTAGCTGTCACCAATGAAGGAGAGGGTATTCAAAATAAAATATGAAAGCTTAAAAGTAAAAAGAAATGAAAAAAAGCAAGGTAATCCCCATACAAATGCAGGAGACAAATAATAATAAAAAGGTTATTAGAGTTATTTCCTACATATCTTGAATTTTCAGTGATCACATTTAAAGGCTAGAGCAGACATTACTGGCTAGCTGAGAGCAGTGAAGTTATCTTTGAATGAAACCAGTGTAACAGAATCTGCACATGATCTACATTTGTCTTAAAACTGTGCAACCCATAGTACAGAACTAGGAAATTATCACAGATTTATTTTTCACTTCTGACACTCCTTGCATATTCTGGGGGATATAAAATTTGGCAAGGAGTTTGCATTTGTTAGCACATATAAATTTACGAGGAATGTTTGGTCTTGCTGTTAAAGCCTAGATCTAGAACACAGAAATATGTCAGAAGCTGAGTTTCATTTTAAATAGCAATCTTAGAAACCATGTATTCTTGTTGAAAAACTTTACAAGTGAAGCAATTGCGCCCAAAAAATTGAGAAAGCAGAAACTGAATGTAGCCTGAAATATTCTTTTCAAAAACATATTTCATTATTTCTAAGGTTTGGAAAGCCTGACTCATGATTTCTAAATCCTTGGAATTGGAAATACTGCTGTTAACTGGCTATCATTGTTTCACACAGCATCATCCAGATCCAAGGACAGATTTCAGTTCCCTCCTTAAATTTAAAAGAGTAGATTTATTGAAATAACTTGCAGAGTCATAGTTTAGCAGCTCAGATTCAATAGCAGATGTTGGCGCTTGGTCTCCTACCTCTACGTTCTGTATAACTACCACTGCAGGCACCGAAAGGCCAAGAATCCCGGAGCACTGCACTGCATTTTGGAGGAGTCAGGTAGGAGATTTTGCTATAAACCATCCCCCTGTGACCCAGGCTGATGCAGATAGGTCCAGGCCCCTTAGGAGAATTGCGTGCAGGGGACCTGGACCTCGTCCTCTTCTCCTTGAACTCCCCAGCTGTGGAATTGTTACGTGGCACAGCATTATCCTGTGAACCACCAGCAAATGTGTGACTAATGCAATGGAGCCCAGAGCATCCTTACATCACACCGGGGAAGTGAGTCACACTCACCTTAGGAGAGCTTGCACATACAAAGAGCAGTACGTGGCACAGTGATATCGGCTCAGGAACCAGCAACAAAGCAGGGTGGAGAAGCGCTCTGTGAACTCTCTTGGACTCGTGGGCTCTTGGACTTGTGTGCTAGATCCACTGCGGGCAGTTAGGGAATGTCACCGCTGCATGCCACCGGCCGGTGAGGGAATGGCACCGCTGTACGGTCACACTGAAGGGAACAGAATTACAAGGGAAGTTGAAAATATTTCAGCTTCTGGAGTTTTCAAAAAGGTATTCAGAAATATTAAAGTTCAGAAAAGCAATTTTTTGCTTTCCTTAAACAAGTGTGGAAAACAAAAGAGAGATGGAAATTAGTGCCTAGCTCTGAACTGCTTCATTTCTGTTTGTTTTGCTTTACTCCTCTTTCCAATGTTTAGGATGGGAACAACTTATTTTGGAGTCAGTATCAACTTTCTTGTTCATGTCAGTTTACTTTGGATCAGGTTCCTAAATTCACATACGCAAACTCAAACAACAATTTCCATCCTACTCTATGCTATTAAAGCGAAAAATCCTCCTCTCAACTTGAGGAGAACCTGCTGTCGACAAAGTCCTTCCCCTCTGAACCATAACCTTTGACTCGTCCTCTGGGGGAGAACAGAGAAATGCAATCAGGTGCAGAATGCCAATGCATCCCTCTGGGGTGACCGACATCCAATTTCCAAGCAACCATTAAAAGCTCCATATGGAATTTCATGTTTATATGAAGCAAGAAGAAATAGGAAAACCCAACAGCGAGCACATGCCGTGTGTTCCTTCTGCCTGCGAGCACGGGGCAGTAGCTGAGCCTTCTGAGCTGAGAATGAGCTATGGGGATGGGATGTTCAGCACGCCTGGGTGCTCGTACACTTTATTATTGTTATTTTAACTAAGAAACTAGCTGCTTGGTCCATTTGACGAGGGTACGGCTTTGAGACAGATGTAGAAATAATCTGCAAACATGAGGGTCAGGCAGCGGAACATTTCCAAGACTGTATGAAATATTAAGCAAGTGAATGGAAAACATTTATTCTGCATCTAATATTCCACTGCAAACTCTGATTTCTCCAGCTTATCTCCACATTCACATTATAACTGAAGACTAATTGCATTTTTCTCAGTATTTTTCTGCAGATAAGAAAACGTTTAAGCCTAGACTATCCCCACTGCCACCAAAAAGTTTTCCCCACCTCTGGCACCAGCTCAGCAGCCAAGAAGACAGTGCAGGTGCCAGACACTGCTGGGCTACGTGGAACCACTACAGCCTGTGGACCTCTGGAAATGAAGCTGAAATGAGGCTCCGTTGTGTGCAGCACATTGCTAAGATTTTGCCCCCCATTTCAGCATGACCCAATAGTCATTTCTCAGCCAGCCAAGAGCAAATGGGTGGTGGATGTGATCCGGCTTTCACAGGAAATCACTCGTGATTGATTTAGCTTCTCCTTCTCCGTGGTGTATGGGCTCAGAACATGGCCCAGGCACATAAATTATATACAGAACACCTTCCACGGTTCTGTGTAGTGTTCAAGTTGTCACCCCATCAGAGAAGAAGCTTTTATGAAGTATTAGGTCCAAGCCTATACGGAACAGAAATGACCACTTTTAGTTGCTCAACAAAAATAAAGTCTCATTTCAAAACAATAACTTTGAATAAGGCAGAACCAAGTAACTTTGATCAATTTTTGTTTTTCTTAAACACAGAAACAAACAGAAAATGCTGCTGGCTGTAAAAACAAGTGAACTTTTAGGATTTTTTGTTTGTTTTAAAAAAATTAATAAGGGCTGTGAAATTCAACAAAGTTTTCATTAACAGGATTTCAGCAGTTTTGGTTTTGCTTTTGCCTTTTTGAAAGCAGATCCAAAGATGTTTCATTTTCATTTTAATATGTTTACAGAAGAAAATTTCTACTAGCACTGCTACATTGTTATGTCTGGGGGATGAGTAACAAGATATTGGAGAATTATTCATAAGAATCATTTGTGTGATTTATACACTTTCCTGTGATTGGAACAAGGACCTCATTTCACAGCACTCTCAGTTTCTACCCACAGGCAGATGTACCGCGGAGGAGAACAGTCACTTGAATCTAGATTAAAGACAGCAGCGATTAAAATCACTGAATAAAAGCTTCAAGACATGGGGTATTGTGCAGCTCGTGACAACAGGGTCCTGGCTGCAGACTGCATTTCCCAAGTGACACAACACTGACAGGCGTACCGGCACCCAACAGCAGAAATCCGGGCAGAAGGGGGGCTCCTCCACAGCCTAGCCTGAAGACACGTGCGAGCCTGGCTTCTGTTGGAAGAGAAAGGCTGTCAGAAGAAAAGGGAATGCATTTTGCAGGCCTATGCTCAATATTCCTATTATATGGCAGGAAGGTCAGGTTTTCAAACAGATAATTTGGACAAAGATGATATGAGATTTTTAGACTCATGATCCAAGTATCCTAGTTTTTAAGACACCCATAGTCCACCTAGCTCTAATTATTATGTCTCAAAGTTATTTTTCATCTTTAAGCTCAAGCCTTCAAAATTTCCCCAAGTGGGCAGATTTCTTTTCTGCTTACCCAGCCAGCTCCCACTGAAGGCAGTGGAGAATTTTCTTCCCCGGGGTCAGGCTAGGGTGTCAAGACTCAGACCTATTTTAGTACCTTACGTTCCTTCAGTTCTGAAATCTGCTTTGCTTGCCTCGTTGCTGTAAAGTAAATAGTACGTAACTGCTGACTGCAGAAAGCCTGGAGGAAGTTACCAGCCCAATAAACATCTGATATTTAATACTCATTAGCAAAATTCCACCATTCATATCAGTTTGGTGAAACAGGAATTAAAAATTATGTATTTCAACCATAATATATGATAGCACAAAAAGGCCGTGTAAAAACCCTGCCATTCCTGCAGCATCCCAACCATCACGTCCCCAGTCTTCCTACCCAAAGCCGTGCATTCAGCAGAGCCCACCTGCCATAAATCTCAAAGCATTACCAGCTTTCAGCAAAAACCGGTAACATTAGGGCTGGGGGATGATGTATGGGGATGTCACCGACTCCCCCTTTGCAGGCACATACCCCTTTCCCCCGGTGCAGGCACTTTTTTTATCGGTTTCAGCGACTCAACCGTTGAACACATCCCAGCCACCGTGCCAAACGGCGACAGGGCAGCGGCAGCTCCCTCCCCGTTCAGCGGCGAGCGGTCAGCAGCTGATGTTTATGGGAGGGAAACGGGAGCTGGGCATAATTAAGTGGACAATTGAATGGGTTCTGCCTCTCTGATTTCAATTAACCTCTGCACTTTGCAGTGACAAGATCTCATGGTTACCGACTAACTTCAGCCAAAAGCAGCTGTTCTAGCTGGTTAATCCAGCCCCCAAACAGCGTACAGTCGGGGTTTGATGATAGTCTCTTTTCTCTTAATGCTCACCGAAAGAAAAGTGAGTGAAATCTCAGACTTCTTTAATACTATTACTGCATTGCAACTGGGGACTGACTCTGTTCCCATTTGAAATAAAATGCAGAATTCATATTGATAGGAGGAAAATGAAGTCAAAAGACGCGCGCGCACACCAACTATATTAATGACAGCATTCATGGCTTGCAAAAGAGATTAGTGTGCACCAACAGATAAATAAATAAAATCTTCATTCAAGAACACTGAGATAAGCACAGAGCTGACATCAGAGAATAAACCAATCTAGCTACAATAAGAATAGATTTTACTATGATTTACTCATGGTTTTTAGAGAGAACTTTTTAGTCTTAAAAGCAGCAGTTTCAGAGATCCAATACAGAAGTCTCTCCTAAAATCCTGTATGAATTACAAAGGCTCCTAGCATGCAACGAAGCTAGAAGTTAAAAATTAAAATTGATCAAAAAATGCCTTTTTTTTTTAATGAAAACATCTTTCAAATTCTTCCACTTTTTTTCGTTCAAAACTGGAGAGAGAAATCCTGTTTTTCTTGGCCTTTGTTTTCATCACAACTCTGCCACTTAAAATGTTTACCACCTCTCATTAGTGGACATGGATTTAATTCTGCTGTCTTTTTTGGAGTTGCGTTGGCTGAAGATGATAAACTGTTACCACTCTGCCTACTGGCTTAAATGAATCTGTTCCCAATCTTTAAGCATCTATACGTGAGTGCCAAATCTGAATTTATGACAGCAGACTGTACATTTTCATGTAGCTGCAGTTACAACACCAGGTATGAGACACACTGAAGAGTGTTGAAGCAAAACCAAAGGCTACTGTTATAAAAAGATTATAAATGTCAAAAAACCTGACGAGGCTCATAACATCTAAAACACATGCGGTATCCTATAAGCAACTGCAAGACAATTTCAAGACAAAACACAGTTGATGGTATAGATAATAAACTTCTCTTTAAAAATGCATTAATAAAAGGCTGTTTAAGAAGAAAAAAAATATGAAGAAATTATAGGACTTTATTATGCAATTCTTCATACTGTAAGTAGTACAACAATTAGTGAAATTCATCACAAGCCTGCAGATACTTTATTCATTACAGTAAATACGTAACTTCTTGTAATGTAAATCTCACCATCTAGCCTAGCATTATCAAGCTTTTTTTTTTTTTCTCATAACTGATATTTAAGGCATAAATAAGAGCCAAAAATCAACGCTTCCTTAAAGCACCCTATCCCACTTCTTGACATTTAAGAAATTCCAGTGGATGCATTCAAGAAATTCCTTCTTCCACCTTCCATAGCAAGACGCCTATGTTGTGGCAGACGGCAGTAATGCCCTTCAGTTTCTTACACATTAGTAGCCCTATCTAATAAAGCCTAATGTCCCAATGATAGAAGCATCTGGCTCTTCTCCCCTAATCAATAATATTCAGCAAAAGTCCCTTCTTCCAGCAGCGGCATAAATTATCAGATATATGCAAATAGACTTGCTAATGTTAATTGCCAGGGCTGATTGGTGATTAATTTTTTGATTATGATCAATCATTCCTCAGGAATCTTAATAAGACATTCAAGGCAATCTGCAAATTGATAATAATTAGGGATCCCAACCGGTAACGCATCCACAGCCAACGATAAAACATCCCCATGACTGCGCATGTTTCAGTGAGCAAAGTTCCCCCTCTTGGAAGAACAGAAAAGGGAATGACCAAAGCCTCTTGAGCCTGATGGGACCTGTCCTCACACATACCAAGGAGCTGCTTTTTTTTCCGTATTTGTGGTAAGATTGCACACAGAATCCTCTTATATATCTGAAACACTGAATGCTGTGTGTCCCTTGCATGGTAGGAGATGAAATGGAGGTTTCATTTAAATGACAATGCTCTGGAAACATTGCTCCAACTGATGAACAGGCCGTACAGTCAGGGAAAACAAGTGATTCAGACTACAGGATCCAGCAGAAGCAAATCTTCACAGAGCTGAGAAGCATCTAATGGAGGAGTCCTGCCAGACCTGCAGGGAGCACAGTGAATGGCGAGATAAAATAAGAATTTCAGTCCATGCACATTTAAAAAGAACTAAATAGGAGGTTCATGTAATGCTTTCTGTCTAGAGCAGACCAGGCAATAAAATTTCATTTCTAGAAAAGAAGAAAAGTGCTTCCCTGGAGTGACATATGCTTGTATATTTTAGGGTGAAAATTCAGATGCTGTTGTAAATGCATCAGCCCAAAACGTAACATGATTTATAATATTTTCTTTAAAATTGAATTCTTTTGCAAACACAAATATCCGCAGTGTTTTAAATCCCAATGCTAACTATTGCTGTGTATGAACCAGAAAGTACAAGTGGCTGGTGCAGGACATGAAGTTGGCCAAAGAAACCTTACCGAGGAAGCTGTAGCTCCTCAAAGCCACTGCCCGCTTGGCCTGTGCAAAGGAGTTTGCCACACCTCGTGCAATGTCTGTACTCACGCAGCTCTCTGCTTGCACACCCCACCCCAGTGCAGCCACTGTGCACTGAGCAATTCATGCACAGACCCAAGCACGGGCACGTCAGAGCAAGCATCCTGCTTTGCTCTCCTCCTGAAACAGACAGCTCCTGATACCTGCTAAGAAGAGCTAAACAGTCATCATGTGCTGTCAAAAATGAATGACATGCAGAAAGCAAGGAGCACAGAGGGAAGTACATTAAGAGCCCACCATACCTCAGGACTGGCCTGTCATGTTCTACTAACATCCAAGCTTTTGAAATTCCTGTCTTCATGGCTTAATTCTGATTTGCACAAAATATTCCTTTTTGCATGTCAAGAACAGTGTAAAGGAGTTTGAATGTAAATGATAATAAATCCCTCAGGTCTACAATTTCTGCAGTGCTGCCAAATGTACCATTTTATGATGGGTTCCAAGGTATTTGCTCTTTCATTTGAAGAGCTTGCAGTTAGTACCATGTAAAGAGTTCAGCTTTTGTTTTTATTGAGAGGACAGAGCTGAACTGGCCCCTACTTGTTGAATTTTACTATGTTAAATTTTACTATGTAATTTTACTATGTTAAATTTTCCTAAGAGAAGTTACATTTCCATTGAATCTTATTTTGCCCAGGAAATGTCTTCTTCTAGAAGACTGTCATCATTTCCACAAGAAACCAAAACATGATTTTTACAAAGAGTCCAGCTTTGAGTGAAGGCTTTACAAGAACAGGGAAATATTTTATTTTTCTCACAACAGTTTCAACATGAAAAAACCCTGAGTGCATGCTTGCTCTCTTTCCTATATAGTAAACATGAAATTCTTAATAAACACACATATGTACGTGAGGTTTTTATAACTATAAGATGCATTTTTAAAAGCCTAAGTCCATTGCTTGTTTAATCTCATTATTTCTAAGCCAGTTAGTTAGTAAGTACAAGCATGTAACAAACACATTTATTTTCAACAAAACTGGCCCAATTCTTTCATAGTTGTCCCAGATCAAGAACAACTCATCTATTGTCAGGGTAGCAATTCTGCTGTAAAACTGATGTCTCTGAAAAACAAATTAGGCCCATACTTTTTAAGTTAACATTCCATTATTTTTTAAAATGAATTCTGCATATTTTCTCAAACCACATAAATTAACAACTGTTTAGGCTATCTTTGCAGCTGAGATTCCTCGCTGCTCCCTTTATAAATCTAGCCCAGGAAAACTGAAATGCTAACACGTTTCTTGGATTGGGTCTGTCATTCCTCTCTAGCTCCTCGCACTTTTACAATTCACAAGGTCATGAGTACAAAATGTGCTTGTTAACTTACACAAGAATAAAGCTGTCAGATGGGCTGAAGCCTCCTTGCGTACCAGTTTAGTGAAATATGATTATCCAAGCTGTAAAATGGATAAACCTATTAAATTAATAAATCTGCTGCCCCGTAGCCTACCACTGATGTCATTGCCTTACCTACAAGGCACCCCTTCTTAAATTAATACTTGATAAAGGAATAAATCTTTTAAAGACATACACTAAAGCTTTGCATTGAAGAGTTATCTTTTGTGTTACAAACTGTAAGTATTTTTTACTGCAATGGACATGAGAGAAAATGAATTCCAGAAAAAAATAAAAAAAAGAAATCTTAAAAAATATTGTTATCCTGTTAACACTGTGGGATGCTTCTTATCTGTACACAACTAATCACTTCCCTCTTTCTTTTTCTTTTACTATTCTTATTCTTATGTGTGACTGAATTTTAGCGGCCATGAAAGTGAAGGATAATTAGCAGAGTTGTGGATAGAGTGGAAGGGCAGTGCCTTATCACAGACAGACTGGGTCAGATACATATGGGCAATAGAAATCATGATTCACTTATTTCAGCTGCTTTGATTTATTACTCTGAAGGTCCAACAATGAAGTTGCACATCAGGGGAAAAAGAAGGGAAAAGATTTTCAAAGCACTCTTCCTTCATGACTTCTTAGAAGGCCTTTAGCATATTGTGTTTGCTAGAGTACAACATCACTGTTCCTTATTATTAATAACCATGTATTACATAGACAACCTCGCAGAAACCAGAAACACACTCTACAAGGCACTGACCGAATAAACAGCAAGACAAAACTCTCTGCCCTCAAGATCTTACAGTCTAAAATATTTAATTTTAAAAAAGTGTAAGGGAAATAAGCACAGACAAGTGAAACGATTTGCCTTAAGATAACATAGCAAACAAGCTGCAAAAATATGAAACAGAAAACAGATTCCCTAGATCCCAACCAGTGCCCACAGATTACGCTTCAATAATGTTAAAAATGAGATAAAAATAAAATCCCAGCTCATCCAAAGGCATCCAACAATGTGCTCAAAACTCAGAAGTGAATTTGTAAAAGGAAACAGGAAATGAAAACTAAAGAGGGTTGACATGATTACGGGGTGTTAATAAGAAAAGACATAAGCCAGGGGCCTTGATGTACAACTAGACAACAAGAGGTTACATTTGGAGTCAGGGCTATGCTAATTTGCAAACTTGGGTCCATTTCATTAAGTGAGCTGAGAGACAGGCTGTCTCAGTCCAGCAGAGAGGGATCTCATTATCCATGTAGGGAGCAAGAGATAAGAATCTTTTAATAATTGCTGGGATTTTTTTTTATGATGATATGGAATGCCAATTTATGCCTCTCCACTCAACGTGGATAAAAACCAGCCTCCTTCACAGTTCAAACAGCCCCTCCTGGCCACGGCCATTAGGGCAGAGAGGGAAAGCAGAGACTAATATGCTGGCCTGGGAGACCACTGCTACAAAACTCCATTAAATGCACTTCAGAGTGGGAACATTTTTGTTTACAGTGGATGGAAAACTTTGCCTATCTTTCTTTACTTAATGATTAAGAGGCATGGCTGTAGGATTTAGGGCACAACCCAAAACTCTGTATAGCCAACGGACAAAACTCCTACAGACAAGTAGTCTTTGGATAAATCTTTTATTCGTTTCTTCTTCAGGAAGGGTCCTGAACTGACACCTTTGGAAAAGGCTAAGGAACCTGCATTACAGTGGCAAAAGGACTGTTTGCACTCCCTTCCCCTTGTCCCTCTCTCCAAAACACATCCACTGCAGCTTCTAGAGCAGAGCAGCTTTCTAGAAGCCAGAGGTCTGCACACCGTGTCCTTCCCTGCAGTAAGTATCCCACTATTCCACTTCAGGCTAAGCATAGCACAGGTTTTGTGATAGGGATGAGTTTAGTCTGCAAGGGACTAATTCTGAGGGACTTGCATTCTTTCCTATGACATTACCAACCAAACAGTTCCAGCTGCCACTCAAAGCGCTGGCATAGAAGAGCAGGTATAGAGTCAGACGAGGTCTCGTGCTCTTGTTTTACTGCAGAATACTTGCAGAAGGCTGAGACACAGGCCCAATAGCTTATTGAAATCACACTAATAGCGCTAAACTTTTGAGAGCCAAGTTTTCCTTCTGCCCAAACTCCTGCTGCAAAGGAAGGAGGAAGCAAAACTCACCAGAGCCAAATCTGCTCTCAGTTACGTGAAGTCACTGGGTTGGACTGCACATTAGTGTTGGAAAACACTGTCCAGGGAACTCCGAAGCTGTGCTTATCTCTAGAGCTAGCTGCAGGATTTGCTTTTATACATCGGGTCAGCTTAAGGACTATGTACAACTTATCTAGCTTCTGAGCAAGACCAAAATTATAGGGCTCCCTTCAGCTGACCTTGTCTCTTTTCCCAGTTTACAGTTGTTCACGAATAATCTTTAATTTTCCATACGTTCATTTCTATTGAAAATTATTTGTCAAATAGCTTTTGTGAAAGGCACAATCAGTCTTTACTTTGCAGGTAAGACCATGAGGCTTCCTATTGGAAACAGGGCTTGCTTTTCTGAAAAGTCATGTTCTGGCTCCTCGATCAGATGGCAGACACAGACACAGACACAGACACAGATTTCTAGGTTGGAAGAGACCTCAAGATCATCGAGTCCAACCTCCGACCTAACACTAAGTACTCCACTAAACCATATCACTAAGCTCTACATCTAAACGTCTTTTAAAGACCTCCAGGGATGGTGACTCCACCACCTCCCTGGGCAGCCCATTCCAATGCTTAATAACCCTTTCGGTAAAGAAGTACTTCCTAACATCCAACCTAAAACTCCCCTGTCGCAACTTTCGCCCATTCCCCCTCGTCCTGTCACCACGCACGTGGGAGAACAGACCAACCCCCACCTCACTACAGCTTCCTTTAAGGTAACTGTAGAGAGCGATAAGGTCGCCCCTGAGCCTCCTCTTCTCCAGGCTGAACAAGCCCAGCTCCCTCAGCCGCTCCTCGTAAGACTTGTTCTCCAGACCCCTCACCAGCTTGGTCGCCCTTCTCTGGACTCGCTCGAGCACGTCCATGTCCTTCCTGTAGCGAGGGGCCCAAAACTGAACACAGTACTCGAACAACATGCAACAACATGGGAATCAGCTACATGGACACAATTGCCCCCCTGCAATTACAAAAGTGCTTTCTCTGAACATTTTCTGATATTTACTTTCAGGGAAAAAAATTCAGTCTCCATTAATATTCCTGTCCACAAACCCCTTCCCTGGAGTATTCCTGGGATTTGAGGTCCAGGTGCCTGGCAGCAGAGCTGTGAGCAGGCAGTGATGTTTGCTGCCATGCAGAAACTGCCCAAAAACGTGACTCGGGGGAAAGCCCCCTGGGTCAGGAGAGGGAACGACTGGCAGGAAGGAATCGCAGAGAAAAGCAAGTATGCTCACAAGGAGGAGGCTGACAAAAAAGAAAGAGAAGAGAAACAGAGGGCAGGAGCAGCTATGAAGGGGGTACGTTCTCCCTAGGGCCTGTGTGACGACATTGGGACAGCTCTCGACAAATGCTGAGCGACCAGGAAGTGTCCCATCCTGACTGGAGATCGGTGCTGCTGTGGCACAACCCCTGCTCCTCCTGGTAGCACACTGCTGGAAAAAAAGAGCCAAAGGGTTTACAGGCACCCCCTCGCACATCCATAACGAACCAGGGCCAGGTACACCTGTGTTCTGCAGACCAGTCCCATGCAGTCGCTGTTCCTCGAAAAAAGCAGTGCCTGTATCAAGGGGTGAGAGCCTCATTCAATGCAAGCTACTTTTCGGGCTGTTGCAAAAGACGTTTCTCTTCAGAGGCAGTTGTTTCTGTGAAAAAGTCGATAAATGAAACAGAGAGGGTGGCAGAGAAGGCTCGGATGAGCCAGGTCCCAGGAGAAACCCCAAGACATGTAAACTGGGAGCAGGGCACGGGCTGCTGCTGGTCAGGTGCCAGGCGGGCACGTCCAGGAATTAACCACGTGCTTATTCTTAACCTTGCAAGGACAGAGCTTTACGTTGTCCTCCTGGTAAAGCTCTGACAGAAATTACAGTCTCAATTCCCCGCTCTTCCCTTCCCCTCCACCACCACCTCCACTATCCGATCCCTCAGAGAGATGAAGAAATACGAACAAAGGCCGCAGTAGATCATGTCAAGCCAATATTAAATGCCTCTAATGGAGCTTCGATGAGACCAGCCTTCTTAAATGTCTGGATGTTGCCTGCAGACGCCCAGGGACACTGCAACTGAAAGTCCCGATCGCTGGGGAGGAAGGGTCAAATACCAACTCTGTGCTTACAAAATTCCTCAAGTTCTTGCTATCTTCAGCCCTATCCCAATAAAGCAACGCTTGCAGGCCTCTCTCATTAACAACTTTTAACTATACAGTAAGCAAGGGCATTAATGAAAACAGAAGAGCTTTGCTTAGTGATCAGATGTCACTTGCAGTTCCCTTACGCCAAACTTCAAACCAGAGCTGAAGTACCCAAATAGCATTGTTTCTGGCTTTGACCACAATTCAGTCAATGTTCAGCAAGTCAACAGTACATTTCATCACTTTTGTAGCTTTGGGCTCCAGACATATATGCAACTGCTATATTACATCAGATTTCATCCCAAACAGCAGTGGGAATGATGTATGTCAGCCTTCACTTTTAAAAGTTTCTGTCTCCCAGTCCTCATAACTAAGCTTTTTCCAAGCTTTACCTTCTAATCAGAGACCTCATAATGTTAAAACACATGTTGATCTCTTCTACTGGATAAATGATGTCCACTAGGGGCTTGTATGAGACCACTAAATTTATTTTTGCTTTTGAATTAAAAAGTCACCAAATTTTAGCTTAGGTATTGAAAGATTAAAAACTGAACTTAAAAATCTGACACTCCTGAAGCTGCATGCTGCTTGCTTTCCTCTGCTCTCTTCTTCCTCTTGTTCAGAGGTTCCTGTTCTCAGGTTGGGAAACAAATATCCAAAGCTACCTCTGAATTTATTTGCAGCGTACTGAGAAAAAAAGTTCAGCTGTAATACCATTAGGATTTGGCAGGGTAGTAGGCTCCAGATTTTTCAAAACCCATTTTCTATTGAAAGGAGATCTCTCTCTCCTCTCTCTCTGTGCTTATTTCTCCTAATCATAATATGAATTTAAGGTACTGTAAAATTAATAGAATACCGACGCTAGAGACTGACGTCTCTGACACAGGCAGACAGACAGCCTGTCCCTGCCAGTGCCCTCCAGCTGCGACCCTAACTGTATGCCTGATAACAACTGGTTTACCTCTAGGCAAACTCATTTATTGACCCTTTAAGAGGGATGTTACAAGACCAATTGAAGCTAATAATGTGTAATACTTTCTGTGAGCTGGATCCTTGACCATACAGAGCAGATTTTAAATTACTCACTTCATTACATGCAAAATGTCACGAAAAGCTGTGGAAAATTCAACTTCTGATGATATGATGATATGTATACAAGGGAATTTGCTAGTGCAGATACTTTAAAGCCACCTCTAGCCTATGTTGGGTTGGGTCTGGTCTGATGTCATGTTTTAAGAGGCTTTTAGTAAAAACGGGTAGTAAAACCAATCTTCAGCATCCCTTTTTCTTGGTACCAAGGGCCAAGGAGCATCAGGACAAGCCTTTGGCCTGCTGCCCGTGTCTGGAGACCTTGCAGCCTACTGCCCCACCACCTCGAGATTTTGCAAAGGATTTTGGAGTCCTTCCATGTGCAAGTTCTCACCCCAGCTGTTAATTTGGCAATGACAGCCCCAGGGGGCCTGGGCAGGAAAGCTGCAGCCATGGCTGGGTGTTTATCAGGGAGGATTTCTTCCCTCTGGCTTGCCTGTATTGTGCATCCAGATCCACTTAGGAAAAAATCCCGTTTTCTCTGTCCTCATTTCACAAATAGGTGTGGTTGTAGCTCTAGGCAGTGGCTGTATGTTTATGAATAGTAGAGAAAGAGGAGACAGAAAAGGAGGCTTCTGTTACCAGCTCCTGAAGACAGTTACCCTGAACCAAAATATTACCTCCAGACACATACCATTGATACGTGCAAGTAAAACAGATTTATGTACATACTCGTATTTGCTCAAGTGTAGGATATGATATAATCATAGCCAATTAAATGCTGTGTTTTTTCCTAAGATACTGTTTAAAAATCAAGTTATTATCTGTTCATCAGACTGTCAGTAAACACAACTCTTTCACATACAACACGTTTAACTTCTGCTCAGGTGACTTTACTCATATGCAGACCTTGTGGTAAGTAATTATAACTCTATCAGTTCAAAACCTCTGCAAACAAACAAAAAAGTAACAATTGAGAGAAGGATCCTTTATGCATTTAAGACTAGGTCATGACTAGTTTTTTTTGTTTGTTTTTACTAACTACCTTTATATTCATATACATCTAGAGCTGGCTATGGGGTCACTAAGTCTCTAGCCCTGGTAATGCTCATTCATGTCCGCACCTTGAGGCAAAGGGAGAGATCATATTCAGCAGGTTCAAGTTTTGCTTTGCTATGTGTACATCGAAACCTGGTTACTATTCTTGCACTTCACAGACGCAAACATACATACGTGCTCATTTCGGTTCATAACCATACTTAATTTTACCTGCGTATACATACTCACATGTCCCATACAAGCAAGTCCTGGGTCTGCAGCCTGGCTGATTACAGTTTGGTTGGTTATGTTAGCTCTGGCTCAGTTTCCAGAAGTTATGTCGACATTTTTTTCTTGCATCAGGCAGCTCTTTCAGAGGCAGCTAGTGTTGCAGTCCTACATGAATCACGATGTATTGCTTGGGTCCAGAAACGTCAAAATGCTCAAGTGGCCTGGTGGTAAGTGCCTTTTGTGGTGTTGAAGGCAATGGTACTGCTGAAAATCCCATGCGCAAAGCTAAAAAGCAGTTTTAGCCCCTCTACAACCTGCTTTGTGCCTCAACAGCTACCAGTTAGTCCCATTTTAATCCTTCACAAACAGCTTCTGTCTTTATCCTAAATAAGTCACAGAGTTTAAACAATGTTATTTAACCTCCTGTGCCCTCTCCCCATATTTCTACCAGTGCCAAACGCACGTTAGCTCATTCCAAAAAGCCACACGCTACCCAACCAATGCAGCCTAAGGAAAGCATTCATGAGTGTTTATGGGGCAGCTGAAGTGTAATGATTTAGTAGATGTTTATAAATGTTTATACTGTACAGATTAACATTCCCCAGGGGGCCTGTAATGAAGAGAGTGCTCCAACTGGAATCAAACCAGCCAGCCTGGGCTGAATGAGCATGAATGAATCCTGCTGGCCTACCCTCACTAGTTGTTTACTTAGTTTGAACGGATTTACTCTGCCCGTGCTCCTTCAGCATTTTGTTTGGGAGAGGCAGAAGAAGAGTCTGGTCTCAGAATGAGCACAGTTTGGAAACAAGCTAGAAAATCCAGCCCAGCACTTGGAGCATAGTAATTGCTCACAAATTGTGCTAGACAAAAGAACAAAGAGCCCAACCCACCTGCTCTGGAAGTCAAGGCTGAAATTCCCATTGACTTCAAAGAAAGATAGGTCTCAATCTTAGAACACGGTTTTCAAACATCATGCCCAACACGGAAAATCATGTTGAAGCAACCAAGTCCTGCTATTGGCTAGGAATAAATCCATAGTTATGTACTAAGATCAGGGTCTTGGAATTTACAGCCTAGAAATGTCACGTTAGGTCACTGTATTTGAAAAACAGGACTTGCACTATTCAGTGATGCTGTGCTGGAGGTTAACAGCAATGGCTTGTGAGTTGCATTTAAAATTTTTTTTTTTTTTTTTTAAGAAAACACCCTGGAGAACAGTGGTACACAGCTTCACTGAATATCTAGCTGAAGGTGATAGACACCTTTCACTCAGATTAAGTGAGGGAACAATTTCAATTTGTTCAATGATGGCTCAAAGATGAAAAGTATTTGCTAGCGGTACCAGGATGCATAGAACTATTCAAAAAAAATGTAATGCGTTTCAGATTGTCACGGGTTTAACAACAACAATACCAAACCCAGGAAAGTAAGGCTGGGCGCTGGTGAATGAAGCTGTGCCTGCCTTGATGGCTCAGAAGCAATGAGCAAGCAGGTTTTAAAAGATGCTAAGAACGACCCTAGGAAGCATAAAAGAGAGTTCATTTCTTTGGGGCATGGTGCCAAGTTAAAAAAAAAAAAAAAATCAGTCCGTGAAATCACATGTCAGGAAACAAACCTCTCTGGATTTCTGCTGTGGTCAGAAGAGTAAGACTTTTTATATATGACACACACATATATTCAGAATATGAATCATCACAAAGGAGCCGGGAAAGGGTAGGAAGAAAATAGAAAGGATCATGGCAGGGCCAAAGGATCATAGCCAGCACTGGCCCAGGGAGGTGGCCAGAAATACCAAGCAGTGTGAACTGTATCTTCAAGGGAGGACTACCACTGCCAGGAGATTTCTGCACAAAGAGGGCCCACATTCTTCCTGGTGCCGTACTCCTTTGCGGATGTGAGAAGATTCCTCACTTACCCCAGAAGTATTCTAATTCTGCCCCTGATAGCTACATGCCTGCAAAGGACAAACAGTACCACCACTCATTACAGGTGTTGTCAAAATAAAATAAATAAGCTTTGCAAACTCTTAAACTGCAGCACTGAAAGCTGCCCCATTGAAAACTTCTGCCGTGATCCTGCAGCCTCTCTAATGGATCACACAGATGCAGAGGGCTCAGTACATAAAAACATTTGTTCCAGTGGGCTTCCGAAATGCTTTTAAAGGTTCAAAAATAAGCTTGCTCTGAATCTTGGATGGAGATGCTGGACAAAGGCAATTTTGTCTGCAGTGGTTTATTTGCCCATCTCACAAAGCTGTCTGAGCTAGTTACAGTGTTTGGCAAACACTCCTGGTCCAAATTCTGCAGAGTAACCCCACCTGGGTCTTTAGGCAGTGGATAAGACAGATATTTGAAATCTTCTAGAGCACTGTAACCATCAGGTAATTAGCTGTAGCAGACTTACAAAGTAGGAAAGGCTCCTGAGAGCTCTGAAATGAAAGCACAAAATGCCTCCTGGAACTAATTTTAGAGTGGCTGAAGTATTTAATCCTGCAAATTATTGCCAGTGAGGAAACATCAAGGTACTGCTGGATGTTAATAGTGGCAAACCAGCAGGAATGGTTCACCCTAAGCTGCCTCCTGCTGATGGCTAAGCAATCAGACATGCTTTACATCACTCACAAAGGACAGGGTGCAGGGGCAGCTATGTTTTGTTCCCAGTGACTTGCAAAGAGGCCTGGAATTGTTCCTCCTCTCTGCATCTGCTAAGGATCCTTTATCAGCAAAGCCAGGGTAGCCCTACTTTGCAAATTGTGGAGAATAAGGAAGAGGAGAATAAACTCTGGGGGTGCTGAGAGCACCCCAGCACTGCAGTGATGCTAAACCCCGGTTCCACAAATGCTCTCCATCCTTCAGAGGACAGGGAAGGGTTTGTAGAGGTGATGGGCAGGGGCAGAGTGTTTTACTCTTTCATTTGAAAAGATGCCTTTGTAAGTCTTGATCTGCTAATAAGTCCTCATTAATGAGGTTTCGGAGATTGGATTTATCCTTTCATCCCTCTAGGAGTTTCAGACTCTCCACGTGTGAAATGGGGAAGGTAAACGTTAACCTTGTGGGGGCTGCTTTTAGGAAAAGGGAATGGCAGATATGGGACTAAAAACAAACTTCCTAGGTTCTTAAAACCAATCTGCTCTTACGCAGATCTTCAGACCTGAAATCCCCTTGTTTATTTTGATCAGACACCACACCACGTGAGGGAACCAGGGAACTCCATGTTTCTTCCCACTGGGAAGCCACTCAACAATCCTGTTGCTGTTCTGGTTAAAAAATTTCATTTAATCTCCAGCCTGAATTTATTTATAGCTAATTAATACCCATTTGTTCTTGTGCCAAAATATTCCTTTATCTTTAATAAGTAGTCTGTGTAGCTCTGAGAAAGCTATATACTTGGATTGCTACAGAACCTTGGAATTTCCTCTTCCACAAGCTGTAGGAAAAAGTGTTAATACAAGAATATGCTGTAATACCCCATGCAAATTTTTCAGGAGCCCATCCAGGTATGCGTAAGAATCTATGTACTGATTTCAAAACCATTTCCAATACCATTTTTCCCAGCTAGAAGTCTTTTCCCATCTTTTAAAAAACAAAGGAGAGACAGCAAGCTGAAATTTAACCTTTCCTGAGAACTGTTTTCCAAATAGTATAAGTTGTAAAGTCTCATCCTCTCCAAAACCCACCAGACACCAAGAAGCATCTCATCTACAGATGTAAGGATTAAGATCCTGCACATTTTTTGAACAACAAGCACTTTGGAACCCAGGTTTTGTTTCTTTTCAGACACAGGTTTCCTTTTGCACATGAACCATTTATACATTTGCAAAAACAAGTGAGCGAAAGTTAGAAAATGTCAGAACAAAAGCAAACCATAAAACCTTATACATCTGCATTATGATTCACCCTTTAAGTATAGGCCTTATTTTCCACCAGATTTTACCTCAGGATGGACAGTGCTCACTTAATAGGCAGATATTCAATATCTTGTTACGGTGTCATTATACAGCATGTGGCTTGAGGCCTTATTTACCACATAGTATTCAAAACCTACTCGGAAGACACAGTTGCTAATTTTTTCATGAGTTCTTCTAGAGCTCTTATCAGTATGGCATGTGAGTGCTTCAGAAATGTTAATTTCTTTTAACAACATCCCGTAAGACAAGAAGATATTATTATTCCTGTTTAACAGATGGGAAACAAACACAAAGAGATTCAGGTCAAAACATTCTGCTAGCACTGAGTACCCAAACTGAGATGTCTGAAAACTGATTTCTCAGAATGCTCAACGTACAGCATCATATGCCAGGAGAAATACTACTAGCAATGTACTCTGCAAATGGGAACACAGAAAAGAAAGGAAAATTAACAGCCAATTGTGAAGTTTAGTTTAAATTGTCTTCTCTGACACTGGAGAAGAGTTTTACACTCTTCAGACGCCTTACCCATGAAACTATCCATTTCTTTTCATTCTTTGCCTTTTACTACACATCTCCCAGCTCTTGTACCAAAACCAGACAGAGCCCATCAGACACCAACTTCTCCCTCTACCCAGCCATCACTCATCTCCTGCTCAGCTCCACCTTCTACACAGAATGAGACCAGGGTCCTGCACTAAACAGAGCACCTGCTCAAAGACTATACAAAACACGTGTACAAGGGAAGCCAAATAAATATTACATGTGAAAGCCTACTTTCATAATTTCCCGACATCCTTTTCTAAATAATAAGCTATTCAAGAACACTACCTCCATTATATACACACATATATTAAAGTGCATATATACACACCATATATATTTATATATACATATAATATGTATGATATAAACATTATTAAATATATGTAATAATATAAATTTTTATATATTTATATTCTTGATCCTTATTCACATTGTCTGAAATGTTCCAAAAACTGAAAAAGGGTTGGGAAATAAAATATATAACCTGGCACAGAATACTAAACCCAAAAACTAAATTTAAGTTTTCAAGCTGAAATTAGAGGTGATCACAATCTGCCCACAGGTTTCAGTTTAGCCTTTTGCCTATGTCTTTCTGTTTCAAGGAATCAGGATATATGTGCTTAGCTGAATCAGGTCCACAGTAATTTTGTAAAGTTCAGTGCTGAAGGAATACATAGAGGCAGAACTCCGAATTTCCAGTGTGCAGGAAATGCAGTTATTTCATAATTTCATTCTGTTCTGAATTGGGAGAACACCTATTCCTCTCTTGCCTCAAACTTTCAAATTTCCTTTGAAATTTTATTTGTGTGGGGTTTAAATTATTCTAAATAAATCAACCAGAGCTAATGCCAACATGGAAAATTTCAGTCTGAGTGTTTATAGTTTGACAGAGTTACAAGGAAGTAAAGAAGCCTGGAAAGTTTCAAGCAACCTTAGATATAGGTACAGCCACATCACCAGCCACTTCTAAAATATTACTGTAGTGGAATATATATATATTAATGTAATGTATATATAATTATGTATTAACAAACCAAGTAAATACATGCTGTGCTTTATTTCAATACGGTGACTCCAAATAGCCTTCAGCAGAAGGTATCCCTTTTCCCACTTTTACTGTCTCCCATTTGGGCATAGCAGAGTGAGGAGGGGAACCCTGTTCTGCTATCCACATCCCTGCCATGTTTCATAAATTTATGAAAAGAGACCCAAAACCCTTTGACCTAAAGGAAACAAGACTAACCTGTGAAACAAGAGGTACCAATTTGGAGTTTTCTGTTCAGATGCAGTGACTGCAGCATGCAGAGCGGTGCCAAACCAGCACCCAGCTGCTCCTAGCAAAGGTAACAGCACTTGTGGGCAGACACAGAGTACTTTCAAGAGGTGAAACCACAGTTGGGCTAACCAGGCATTATCTGTGATGGAAAGCTGGACAGTATGGTTGTTTCACTGATTGATACCTTGTTTTTTTTGTGTGTGTTTTTTAATCAAGGGGATGAGCAGAGTGCAAAATGTAACTTGACTCAGATGGCTTTGCAGGATACTCTGGGGCTTGCTGTGAACCTGGGATTCTCTTGTTCACAAAGAATCAGACACACAAACTGGATGAGAACTGTTTGATCAAAAAAAAAATTAAAAAAAATCAGGATCTTCTATTTTCAAGGGAGATGAGAAACTGGAATAGAACATTAAGCTGAGAATGGCTCTTTCCATAACACTCGGGCAGTGAAAACCGCTCAGCCCCAACACTGCTGCCAGCAGCCAGAGAGGAATTCCCCTGTCATGAGGGCCATGACTCACGCCTGCCCCTGCTGCTTCTCTCCCTCAGATGTAGGGGCCATACTTGTGGTCTGGGATGTGTTAGAAGAAAGGAGCTGGCAGAGCCAGGCTCTGTTGCACAAGCCCTTGGTTGCTGCCCAGAGGCACGCTCCTGCTGGGGCAGACAGCTGCGCAGGTGGCACCAGCTCGAAGGTCGTTTTGCACAGAATTCCTTCTCTCCCTTCATTTCTCTTTTCCTTACTCTCCTGCCCCTAGCGAATAACCAGAGTAACTCTGTCAGCTCCCAGGCAGTCCTAAGACCTCCTGTTAGAAAAGTATGTGGGGTTTTAGCATCAGTTTCATTGGTGTAAAACGAGGCTCCGCACGCAGCAGTACTAAAACTGGTATTGAGGGCTCTCATCAGCTGTACTCAATAAATTAATGACAGAGCTGCTGCCACAGCAGTGTGAGCAGTTTGCAACATTTGTATTTGCACTCTGAGTATTTATTGCTATGTTTTTCACAGGCCCTTTTAATGCCTCCAGGAGTAATTTATGGGGACAGAATGGCATGAAAGGAGCAGATCCCACTTATTTAAATCTCTGGATGATGAAAATCACATGAGAAGAGCAGATCACACATTGCTTCCTCTCCATAAATGGATTTCTGAGGCAGTAAAAGCAAACATAAACACTGTACAAACACCAAGATATGCATGTTTGTTTGGGCTTACCCAAACACTGCACAAAGATATTCAGGTTTATTCAGGTTTGGACACTGTTTTGCTAACATAAAAACCTTGCAGGTTTTAGTAATTGTTAACATAACTAACTAGATACACATCATAAAATTTCTTTTAATTAATTTTTACTATAGTAGAGGATTACTTTATAAACACATAGTTCTTAGTATTAATCTTGGTACTTTTCAGATTGATGAGTAATGTGTGTGACTGTGGTAGCTTTTTTTTTTTGGCAGCTCTTACTGCTCCTGCTCCAGAGCATGAAGCAGACTCATCTTGGACCTAGGATGGTCCAAGTTTCCAGCAACTGACATACTGGTTATTTATTTTATAAAATAAGCAAAATAGTGAATTATGACTAATGAACTTTTTGATCCAAAGAACACTCATCTGTGCAGTCTCATTCAGAATCATGCCCTTTTGGTGCTATATGGTGCTCGCAATACCAATAGCCTGGGACATTTCACCAAATTTCCCTTCTAGTGCTGGGCAGTGTAGTTTTGGAGGTATCTATCATAAGCAAAAGCTTTACGTTCTTCAAAGTGCAACGTGACATTTCAGAAATAAGTAGAATTTGTCTTTATAAGGCAAATTAAAGAGGTTTCTTTGCCTTCTCTTTTCCCATTAATTAATACTCTGACTCCTCAATTTCCAGATAAAGTCATAGACCATAAGATATAATGTTTGCCTACTTCAGCTCTACTATATTTCATGCTTTGCCTCATGAGACCCAATTTATTACAGTGATGGATGTAACATAAGAGTATATTTTAAACAACCATGAGTGTACCTGCTTGGCTGCTCATTTTTCACAAAAGCATTCCAGGAAACATTTGAAGTCAGAAGACTGCCCCAGAATTTGTTTGAATAATCCAGGCTTCATGATTCTGCAAGACAGGATAGAAAGTAAACTTGAGAGGTTTCCTGTGCTTCCAGTCCCATCAAACCACCATCAAGGCAGCCTGATGCTTTAACACAGTTTTCACACAGTGTCATGAAGTGAGAGGTAGCTCAAACGATCTCTCTTCAAATCTCTGTCAAGCTTTCCATCCAGCAAACCACCTGCACACATGCTCAGCTTCCTTTACTGTTACCTAAATGTAACTGGAGGAAATCATCTGCAGCGTATGAAGCTGCAAACCTGTGCAAGTCTTTGCAAAACCAGAGCCACTACAGATCTGAGCTTTGGAAAGCTGTGAGATTATTCATAATTTCACCAGCCTGATTCAGCAAAAGGAATGTGGAACCATTTTGAGTCACATTTCAAGCTGCTCATAGTTTTTGGGAAAAGTTGTGTCCTCTGAACAAAACGTAGCTTTCACTCAGTTTCTCTATCCTGTGTTTAGGGAGAATTAAACCTTCTTGAAACTTGCTGGAAAAGGAGGGACAGGAAGATAGAGAAGGACAATTCATCTCTAAATTACATTGCTCTTCAGAGTAAACCACAGAGAGCTGTAGTGGGACAAGTAATTTTTTTACGTGGCATAATTAATTAGAACCCATAAAACCCAATTAAACAGCACTTTTGAGACTATCAAGTAGTGCACGTTTGAAACAGCAAATATGACAGCATAAGTACAATTTTATAGCTGGGCACACTCCTCAGGATTATTTTCAGTGCTCTGCTAAAATGGGAAACGGCACCAGTTTGGCCCCTGCTAATAAATTGCTTGCAAACAGGCTATATTAATAATCTTTATGGGGGTAGGATGGAAGCCAGATGGGGCAGGGAGGGGAGTGTGGAGGTGGCATAATATATTGGCCTGGAAAACATAATCCAGGCCAAAGCAGACATTTAATCTCTGTATACATCTGAGAAGGCTCAAAATATAGAAGGAGAGGTGGTGGGCCAAGAGGGGAATCCCCTGAGAGACCACAGAGGATATTTCCAAGATAAAAACTGAAGTAATACCCAACCAGGTAAGCACTGGGCCTTTTGCATGGAAGGAAACAAAGGAAAGAGATTTAGCAGCCTATAGGAAGGCAGGGGCCTTGCCCCCTTTGCCTGTAAATGACAAATGGTGCTGGGGTGCCACCTCAGCCCTGCCTCTCATGTCAGTAATACTCAGTCCTTTCTCACTGCCCTAGCAGGGAGTTATTGTGTGTGCATGCACACGATGGGCTCTATGCATGTGTACAAGCTTGATATACAATCTAGCGCGAGTAAAAGCTCACTTTGCCCTTGTTTATTTACATGAGGTCCCACTTATGTTTAACTTGGCAGCCAAGAGGTCTGAGCCTTGTGCCAAGCACTAATTCCTTGACTGCCCTGACAGGCCCTGGCGTGCACACCTGAAAGTCATTAGCGCTCGGACCCATTTTGTTCTCACATTTCGAGGCAGTGACCCACAGCCACGTACAGCTTCAGCAGACACTTTATCATCTCCCCTGTCATCAGCTTTGCGCTCGGCAGCCTGGGCACTGCCAGACCACAATAAGCAATGAACTAACAGGAGAAGCCTCTATCTGAGAGGACCGAGGCCTGTGCGGAATCGCAACTCCACTCTTGTGCATGGAAGGCAAGCCATGCTCAGCGCAGGCCTTCTTTCTTCTTAAGTTACAAGTTTGTTTGTTTGGGGCATGTTTTATCCTTCAGAAAATAGCAACGCAGTGTGATAAGTAAACAACCTGAGAGAGCTGAGCTTTGGTGGCAGAATCAGACAGATTAAATTCTAGCAGCCCCATTCAGCTGTACAATGCTCTTCACACAAGCTGTTCCCCAAAAGGGTACCTTTATCTCATCAGTCACTCAGAAAACTCCTCCAGAGTCACTTACCAACACAGGAAGAATATTTAATCTAGAAAACACAGAAAAATATACTTTCAAATGAGATAGGGAAGCAGAAGCGTAGTGAACAGCTGGTCTGGATAGGAAGCATTGCAGTGCAGATGCACACCACCGATGGGAAGAATAAAGCAGACACATAAGAGGAGAGAGGAGATGGAGCTTTCTGCAGAAGAGCTGTTGCACTGTGTTATGCTCTCTGAAGGTTTGCAGAGTGACAACACATTGTTATCCATGGAGATGCTATTCATCCAGCTTTTGGGAGTCCATTTACAAAATAACAGAATTTTATGACTGTTTGCATTTTGTAAGTCGTAGGCCATTTCACCTGCTTTTAGACCTTTAGGCTTCCTCCTGTACATGTTGTTTTAAGCTCCCAGTCTCCTTAACAGCTCCAAACACAGCCATTTTAGTCTGCTAGAGACATTTTTATCCCTTCTATTCTCTCCATGTTTAATATTCTCTATTTAAAATCGATAAGGACTGAGACTCTGACAAGCTAAGAGTCAGTCCTAAACCACAAACAGGTTTTGGACTATGTTCTCACGACCTTAAAAAGGAAGGAATGGGAAACTTAAGCCCTGGAGAACTCCAGATTTCCATGGGGGGGAAACAGAATTACTTTTTTTCTATGGCAATCTCAAGGCTATGCACTTTGAAGTTATCACTTACTATATATTTATTTAAAAACAAAAGGTCTGAACAAAAAAAAAACATTTTTGGATTTGTCTGGAGGTTTTTTTTTTTATGGCTCTTCTGAGCCTCACACTGCTGTATATGTGGTTAACGTAGCACAAGACCTTACAGAAAGAATACAAACATGAAACTAATAAAATGTTTATAAATGCTTTTGGACAGTACAAAAGCAGCATTTTCTCTGAAATATATTAAGTGCATGCTGATATTGACATTTTTTCAGAAGTGTATATAGTTTACATGTGACTCCTCTACAAGCTTTGTACTTCAGGTCCCTCATGGTTGGGATTTTGAATGTTCTTCATTCTCTTAGCACCCCTGTAAGATTAGCCATGGCAATACTTCCCATTTGAAAGATCAGACACTGGTACACAAGACTTTAATGGCCAGAAATGCGAATAGATCTTAAAATGTAAAAGCTGGGATGATTTAATATAAAATATGTGAGGTCTTTGCTCCAAGAGCCCATAAAAAGGGTTTTCTCCCAAGTGATTTTCTCACTGAGGAAAAGAAAAGGGTATTCTGCATTGTGCAAGACATACTGAGACAGAAGACCTTCCTCTCCAGCTGTAGCAACATATGTGGTAAGAATAATCTGGCTGTGCATTGTGGAACTGGGCCTTTAGTATAGATTTATGCAGATACACATAAGGTCATCACACAGCGGGAAAAGGGTGGAAAATTTGCTTTAACCTTAAATTCTGGTTTGGATGTTTCATGTAGAGAGCACATTTTAAGGAGATTGGAAGCTGGGATTGGTGGTTTAGTTGGTTAGGGGGTAGAGGCAAGAAGAATATCAGCAACCATCTCAAGGATAACAAATGCAGTTTGTATAGACATGTGTCATTCCTGTACTGCAGCCAAGTGAAACTACAAACACTTATTAAAAGTATAAGGAGGCTTTAATTTACATTCCTGTTAAGGCATCTTTATGTTGCCAGAACATTGCAAGTGGGCTTAGCATAAACGAGAAGCTGGCCTTAATATTCTCAGACAGAAAACTGAAATACACAAACATACTGACTTAGATTCTCATTCTCTCTTCTGCTAATGCAATTTACATACGTGGATCAAAGCTAGGAAAAAGAATATGATTCCTCATATACATCCATTGCACAATGGCATGAATGAGCACAAATGATCAGAAGACTCATTTCATGTGTCAGCAAAACCAGCCCTGTATAGCATCACATCACCTAACAGCACAGCACCCTACAGCTAGAGACACCTCCCAGACCACTGTGCCCCTGCCATCACAGCAATCACAACGCTAAACTCAGAAGCTCAGCTGCATCATATGCCTCACCACGAGACACCCAGAAAACTCCACTACCTTATAGCAAACCTCATACCTTTAGCACGAAAGACCAAAAGCCTTGAGTACCACACCAGTGCCTTAGCAGAAAACTCTGTCCTTTGCTAGAGAGAAGAAAAACAGTAACACAAATTACAGCGATCCTAGAAAACGTGACCGGGGGCAATACACATCAGCCAGGAGCTTGAGAAGTTTCTCACTACCACCAGAAGCATCTGCGCACCCTGCCCAATAGCCCATTTCTAGCTGTGACCAGTTCCCGATGCTTCAGAGGAAAATGGAAGAACAAACAAACTCAGAGGCCGAGTTATGCATGAAAGGAGGGGAAAAAAAATCTTTTATGGCCCTGAGGAAGCCCTGGAGCAACGAGATGAGATGCGGGTTTCAGAGCATGCTGTGAGGAGAGCATTCCATCAAAAATAAAACATCATCATATAAAAGACACATGCGAGAGAAGGTAACTAAATACACTTAAACAAAATGGGTAGAATTCTAAGGCCTCTGGAATCGATAACAGATCTTAGGAACTTTATTTGGGCCAAGACTTCAAAGTCAACATATCTAAGTAGTTTCCTACATTTTCTTCTAAATAAGAGATCTGTAGCTCTTGGAATGTCTTCTTGGAATGTGTTAATTTTGATAGGAAAATGAAAGGTGCTAATCTGTCCCTGTCACTGCGTAATATTAAACAGTTAAATGTAGTCTGAGTTTGGAAACAGTATATGGCAGACATCCTTAAAAATTCATTCAAAATATATTGAAAGAACAATATTTTCCAAATCTGTCAACAGGATCCTAGCCACTGTTCCTGGCAAGACAGCTAGCTTAATTTGGTAAAACAATCACTTTTGCTCTCACAAACATTTTAAAAGAAATGAGGTCACAGAAAGAAAAACAGGGACATTACGATGACCCTTGATACGTCCTCAGCAGCAAGCTGCCATGTTACAGTGGGCTATTTCCAAGGGACTGCACAGGTTTTAAAAGTGCAAGCAAAGCTGGGGGGTGGGAGGGAGCTTAGTCTCCAAGCAAGGGCTGAGGCACTGCAAATTCGATTCACCGCGTGGTTTTGCTGTGAATGCTTTTCCAGGTCTCACACCATTACATAGGATGTAACATCATAATGATGTCAACTCTTGGACCAGGGAGCAAGCTGATTTAAGTTTTACGAGGGGAAGGATGAATACTTTCAAAGGAATGGTGAGTCGAATAATGCAGAACTGGTAGGATCACAGTGCAGGGAACTCATGGTTACACTTTGAACTATTTTTAGCAAGGTACTGTGAGTTCAAGGATAGAAAGGGCCTATACAGCTCAAGTGAAGCACAGCCTCTCCAAGCACTGACAATTTTCTATCAATTTTGCAGAGAGGGAATCAAAAACCTCTCTTGCCTTTCACTGAAGGTGACTGCTGTAGCAAGGCTGCTGCTTGCAAATGACCAAGTGTGTGTATGGGCATCTGCATGTGTGCAAGAAGCCTTCCTTCCCTGTGCTCTGCGTAGGGATGAAGGACAAACACTGACCTCATTCTTGAAGCAGCACAAGCACCACTCTGCTTTCTCCAGGATGCAACAGGCCACAGCATGGGGGCAACGGGGCTGCAGCAGGATACAGACTTGCTCCAGCCCTGGCCTCTCCTCCTGGTCCTGTCCACAGCTCCTCACCACATGCCATTGCCCTCCCGAGGGTGCTGTGACTTCGTTCTGCCAAGGAGGTCCTTCACCACCTTGACTTTAGCCCCAACACTTTTAACCTCTATGGGAAAAAAAAAGCAACAAAGTCACCAGAACTTCAGATATTTAAAAATAAACAAACATCAACAAAAAAAATGCACAAGCAGGTATATTTTCCATCCAGGTTTCAAAGCTGCTGCTGTTCCTGCAGTCAGAGCACGTTAATAAGGACCTCCCCCACCTCAACTTTGGAGTCACTGCAGACGCTTGCTTCTGCCAGCTCTTGTTAGATTTTTTTTTTCCCCCTTCTTTAAATGCATTCTTAAGAGTATTGCAGATCACCAGGAATACAGAAGGAATGGGTTGCTTTATAAGCTTTACTACAATTATGGATAATGTTGGAAATATATACTGTACATTTCCTGTATGGTGGGACCGCTACAAGCGGAGAAAATCCACATTGAAGGGGATTTCTATGCAAGCTACGCAGCAGATGAAGATTGTATTACAAGCTTGGATTACTGATTTAAGCCTCTTCTCTTCTCCCCACCCATTTCACTGATAGCTTTTAAACTTAAATAGCCATATAAGTTCAAATGTTCTTTTATAGGGTGAAATAAACAGCTTTTATGGTTCAGAAACTGCAAGCTTAGAGATCAACACTTCACCACTAATTCATGCAGGTTCAAGCTAAAGAAATGGCTCATTTTCCCCTCTCCAGTTGTTGAGATATTTTTTTCCAAAAAATTCTAGATGCACTTTAAATTAGATGTTATGAAAATCGTGGATGCAGACAATGCTTTCTCTTGACACAGTGCACCCAGCGTGCCGCTTTCCAGGTCCCAGCTCCCATGAAATCAGAGGGAAATTACTGCTGAAAACCTCAGAAAACTTGGAAGTTGGTTCAAAACATTAGAACACATTATTCATATTATTGACATGCCTTTTTAAATACTTTTTTAATGCAGGAAAGCTTTAATATACCTCTAAAAAAGTCTTATGAGTGCAAACGTAATTTATATTGGTTTAGGCTTCTTTTAAACTGGCAAAGTAGTGGAAAGAGCATTTAGCTCAGCCTGCTGGGTACGATCCTTTCCAGGGGGGTAGCAGAAAACCCCAGTTCCAGCTGTCACAGGGACCCTGAAGAGGAGCAGTACTGCCAACTACCTTATGACGACAGATTTCCATCAGAATAAAGCATCCATACACTTCACAGTCACCCCAGCATTTCAGTGAGCCGGGGGAAAAACCATTGGCCAGGGATGTGAATTCCATTCATCCAGAAGTAATAGGAGGATATAAAACCCAAAGAAGATGCAGCTTGAAAGGGTTGCTACAATCTGAATGCACAGAAAGTTATTTTCAAACCCAGAGAGAGCAAGAGCTGTATTCTGCTGGGCAGTGAAGACTCTCTGCCCCATATGCTCTAGTCAAAAATAGTCGTGCCCTAATATTTTTATCCTAAAATCTACAGCATGTATTTTATTTATCCATCTATCTGGCTGTTTATTCCATCCTCACCAATATGCCTTCTACGCATCTGATACATCCAGTAAAAGGAGTTTTTTTTCCTGCCCATTTATTAGCCACAGTTACCAGCATTTAAGTGGTTAAAGCAGCAGCTTTGTTTCCAAGCAGAGATAGTCCTGTTCCTGAGGACACCAGTAACGGTGGTATATGACAACATAATCAGCAGCACAAGGATATAAACAACTCCCAATTATCCCAAACCAAAATTTTTGAACATCTTGTTACATTTTTTCCTTAGGCCTTAAAATTACTGAGTTGTTATGGTTGGATGCTTTGTGGTGAATAAATCTAGAATAATTCCCTGGAAAGAGTGAATTGCCACCGAAGTGCTGTTAGTGCAAAAGACCACAGTACCAAGTTTGCCCTGGCTTTCCCATCCAAGGGGAAAAACCATACAATGTTCTCATCATGTGGGGACAGGAAAGAAATGGGGAGGTGATTTGATTTCGAGGAAGTGGGAAGCAGTTGCACACCCTGCATGGAAAACAGGCAACAGGAGAGCACCATCAGAGCAGCACACAACACTGGGGTTTCTCCCACCCTTCTGTCAAAATGCTAAATCCTGTAGGCCTCCAGGTACATAACAAACAAACAACCATTGAAGAAACCCACTGCATGTGAAAACCATCTGCATGAAGTTTGAGAGGAGCGGTAGATGTCGTTTCCCACACAACAGGCACCGAGGTACTAATCAAGGCTGAGATAGGAACACAAGATCTTGTGCTAGAAGCAGAGATGGGACAGGACACAGTATTCGTATTTGAAGCCAGATCAAAGTAACCATGTTTAGAGCCAAATCCAGGCGCAGGCATTGAATATACCTTCAAAACATGGATGGTTTTGGATCTAGTTAGGGTTCTGTCATCCATCTAATCTTGAAATGGGTGGATCAAAGACGCTCAGACTGAGACTGAGCAAAGTGCTAACAGATAGCTTTGAATAGAAACGATTCAGTACAGTGCTTCAAGCAAGGAATAAATCTGTTGGTGGACAAGTTGTGAACCGAAAGAGAAGTGAAACTGGCCAAGGAAATGACTAGGTATCTATTGATTGCTTTGGTATGTTACCTCACGAGGTTGGCTTTATTTATAAAAGCAGGGAAAAAGAGGCACAATGTGGTTGAGGAATTGGCCCAGAAAGTTGGTAGCAGTGCCAGAAGAGACTGAAAATTAAGAAGGATGTCCAGTGGTTTGAGTGCTGGCTTGGAAATCAGAAGCAATCGTATGTTTGGTGCTCCATCCCAGATTTCCTGTATGACCTTGGCCAAGTCATTTAGTGTTTTGGTGTCGTCTCAGCTTCCAACTTGTCAAACAGAAGTAATAAACCTTGTTAAAAATAAAAATAAATCACTGGGGGTGGGGAGGTGGACCAAAAAACCTCTTTCACCATTTGCAGCCTCATGACTTGTAAGTGGCCTGATACACTGATCAAATAAAGGAGATCAGATGGCCTCCTGAATTATTCAGAACAGAAATACAGAAATACAATTATAGGAAAGAACTGTTCACAAAACACTTAATGCTATAGGGGCAAGCCTGCTGATAGATTTTCTGACATTTCTGTTCTTTAAGCAAGCCATAGGAAATAACACAGGCATGAAAAACATTGCTCTGTTCAGGCTGACACTGGTGTTTGTTCTGTAGATGGCACACATGCTACCCTTCTTTTCTTCATTGTTTATGCCAACATAAAGTGGTAACAACTGCAGGCCACCAAGGAATTATTGCTGGCATATACTTGCATGAGATCTGGCCACACCAAACATATCATTTACTTCAGCATATACATTTTCTTGGTCACCATTTTTCAGGCTCCCGTAGTCAACTGCAGTAATAATTTTGGCCAGTATCAACTTTTGACCTGATGTCTATGCAGATCTGAAAGGAATTTCCCCTTCCATATACATGATCTTCCATTAGGCAGAGCCAGTTCCACGATTCCTGGAAGAATTAAGAGGTACAGATTTCCTGTAACTCTGGATCCTTGCAGATGATGTTGTGGTCTCCAGCTAGGGTATAAGAAGAGAATTCTTTCACACCTAGTGCAGCCTGGTCATTCAGGGATGGACCCAGCGAATAAAGGCAGATTCCTGAATTATTCAAATTGAAAACCTCTGATGATGTTCACCCTTCTGCACCAGGTGACCAAGTGCTACGCAAAATTTGGAGTGGAAAAATATGCAGTCAGCCTTGCAAAAAGAATTACACTTCAGACAGGCTGTTGTATTCTGAAGAAAACAAAGGATAAGAATCTAAGATCTTATCTACAGTCCTTTCAGGTTTACCAGTCATGGATAACTATAACACTTCTGCAACTGTTATACGTTCATCTCATCAACAGTGATAATTACAGAGGGCCAAGCATTTCTACCACTGTGTCATCCTAACTCAGCTCATAGCACTTGCTGGTGAAAGATTTTTCTTGAGGCATTGCTATCTTTAATAGAACAGTAGTCATGAACAACTGTTCTAGTACAAAAAGGAAACAACCATTTAAATACCTACACAATTAGATGTTGAATTTCCATTGAAAGCCAATTGAATACGATTATTAAAGATCAAGCTTTATAAAGATATTTAGGTAATAAAAGCAGCAAAAATAATGAAACCAAACAGTAAAATCAGAAGAACAAAGAACAATTCAGCATCAGAGACACAAGCCTACATGCTCTTTCAATACCCCGTTGCTCTGCTTGGAGGTGATACAGCCGTTGCATTCTTGCTTGAGATGCTAAGACAAAATGTGGAAAACAAGGGTTATGTCCCAAAACTCTCTCATTTGTGGGTTTTCTCCTTGTGTTACAGGAATACAGATCCCCTTTAGACACATTAACTCTTTCCCCCAAAGAGCCCCACCAGAGAGTGCCCTTGCAAGCTGTAGGAGAACACAGAAGGGCCTTACATTTCTTATGCTGAAGCTGAGAGTCCTCCATAGTATAAGGCAAAAAACCCTCCTCTTCCTGGAGTTAGCTTTCCTCCTGGCTCAGCATTACCTTTGGGCTGCCCAGGTGCTCAGGCTGGGTGATTTCTCAGAGCAGTTAAGTCTGCTATGGACACAATCAGCCTTTGAGATCTGCTGCATTAGAGCACACACATCCTTTGACATGCTATTTCTAAGTGCCCACATAGTGTGCAAATGGGAATGGAATGCCTTTGGGAATACCACCAAAGGCCTTTTGTACTCAAGTCTTTGGGGGAGATATTCCTCCTAGAGTCCATCTGAGAGTTTTGGATTAAAGCAACTCCTCCTAGCTTCCTCAAAGCACACTTTGGGTCTCCTTGAAATTGGTGCATATAGTCTGGGAGAACATCCTTGGGTATAAATCGCTATTTCCAGCCTCCTGCAGGAAGGTCACTTGGCAAAAGCATGCGATGCCATGCGTATACCGAGTTGGGTGCAGACGTGGTGCTTTCATTTTCCAAGCAACGTCCAGCGGACACCACTAAAAGCACTGTAACAGTCTCAAGTGTTGCTAATCTCTTTAGCCACAGTCACATAAAGATCCATCAGAGAACAGCCTCACAATTACATGCATCTTTATGCAAAAGCAAGCAAAACCAAAGTTAGCTGTTTTCCCCTCTAGTGTAGATATTACTATGCAGATTATACATTTTATTAATTCTAGACCAGTGAACTTTCCTCCTAGCTTAAAACAAAGTGTCACATTATTAGTCAGGTTTTCCAGCATCTTTTGATAAAAATGGTGTTTTTATTGCCACATAAAAAATACAAGGCGAGTTAAATGTTCAGTATTTTCTTATAAAATATTTAGGTTTATAAACTGTTGCAAACAGGCTAGTGTTTATATAATATTCACAGACATCTGTAATGCCTCTCATGAAAGCTAATGTATAAGCTCTTAGCTACTGCAAAAGGGTTTCAAAGATGCTCTGCCCATCTTAAAGTGCAATTCTAAATAGTACAAAGAGCAACTTTGGTAACAGATTGTTTTGAGCTTAATGTTTATTCCTCTCACAGCTGTCTAGGTTGAAATTTGCGTATTTTATGAGTGAAGGCCCCGGTGCCTTTAAAATTTAAATACCTAACTAGGACACCCTTACTCAACAAAACATAAACACATGCCTGATTTCAGGTACATGTTTACATCCTTCAGGTCCCAAGGCTCAAATCACATATCCACATTATTTCTTTTAACAGACAGAAAAGTAGTCAAGCATACAGGCATTTTTGAGGCAGAAGACTGTAGTTCACAAAGGTAAGAAGCTCTATTGACTTGTTTTCCAGGTATTGCCCAAGCATCTACTACTAAGGAACAACTGTTGTTTCAGTTTCTGATTTTTTTTGTTTGTTTCTATAACAGTGAAGATGTCATGTAGAGATTTTATTTTTTCTTTTTTCCTTTCTCACTGTTTTCCTTGATATAAAATGAACTAAAATAAAAGCCGCTCAGACAACTACACAATTGACCCCACATCCAATAAAACCCAAAGCAGAGGTATGATTCTGCTTCTCCTATCGCTGGTACACAACAAGATGTCATATTTGCACCTTGCGTCATTTAATGTCAAACAATAGGTAGAATTGACAATTTTTATCATTGAGTGTGTTGTTTGAAACGGCACAGCGTCAGAGAGACTCTGCTTGGATTTCTCCTTCAGCTAATTTAGAGGCAGAATAACTGATGCAAGAAGATTGTAAGTCTCAACCACACAAACTCAATGCCAACAGCTGAACAGCACAATCTAAAGAGAGTTATGGCATTCCCCTCAAACCTATTTCCACCACGCATCAAGTGTAAACATCGATCAAGTGTGGTTCTGAATCAAAAGGTTTACAATGAGGATCTCAGATTACCTTCATCTGGCTCCATTCAACATCTTCAGAACAGCCCTGCCAATCAATGGCTTTACGGCTTCTGCAGATGGAGCATTTGCAGCATTTCATATTTTAAGAGACTAAGTGGTTGGTGAAGCATACCAAACCATCAGCCCCACAGAATGACAAGCTTTCGGCTTCCTCACACACGTCTAACAGCCTCGAAAACAGCAAGGCAAGATGCCACTGCTGTGTATCCCTACTATTAAGGTGTGATTTCTCTATCTACCTCTATCTTTCCATATCTATCTTTTTTAAGTTCCAACACGCAATAGGCAACGGTCATATCTTGATCTCAGATCAGGGGCAGACACTTACCACACTGCAGATGTATATATGTGGATTGGAGCAGGTGAGGGCAGTCATATGCTGGATGGCAATTCCAGATCTAAGCAAGCTGCAGCCTGGGGACCCTCAAGTAGGAATGCAGCAGATGAGCTGTAAGCAGGCACAAGAACCTGAAATGGGGACAGAGAAGTGCAACTCAATAAATAAATGGCTCTGAAATCCTAACCATGAGATCTCAGAGAAGTTCCAGGCTTAGATGCAAGGACATGACCTTCAGTATACATGTCAAGCTACTATGCCTCAGACTGGTGTACCAGCCTTAATGATGGTTATATTGGCATTTTATAACAATAATCTACACACAAAGGTGCATACTAACCATACTCCCTATTTCTTTCCTCATCCTCACCCTGGAAGTGCTGGATCTTGGACCATACAAATGTAATCACAGACTAATATGGTGGGAATCAGTAATGTGCTATGAAGATGTTTTAAAACTCAACTCTCCCAGCCAAAAGACTGAGTAAGCTGATACCCGATGTGGCACCAGACTATTCTTCTGGGCAGCCATAACCCTAAATAAAAACACGTGAAAGCACAGGAGCAAGGGCAGATGCAGGATTCTTTGGGAATTTCCCCCCCCCCCCCCTTACGTACACAGATGGTTCCAATCTCAGAGCTTTCTCTATTTATTTATGGTGACTGATACATACTTTGTACTTGATTTTAAGGCAAGTTACAAGGAGGAGTAACTTAACGTGCTGTTTCCCATGAAACATATGGCAGAACTGGTATTCGTCACCATGGAGCACACGTAACACGGCATTTGCCTTATGCTAGGGGAAAACCTGCACTCAACACAAAATGAAGTCAGGACAGACTTATAAAAAAGGAACTAGATGATCTTGTATCACACTTTCTTACTTACACAGTTCACAAATGCAATTCTAGACTCACAGTGGTAGCCTTTCTTTCAAGGGTGTGAGGAAGTATTTGGCACCTTCTGTTGTCTACATCACAATCTTACAGATAATCTGGGAATTTTCTGGTTTAACCATGTCACTTATGATAGCCAAAAGTGTACGGACTGAACTGATCTCAGTGTTCTTCCCCAGCGTTTTTTTTCCTGCAAAGAAAATCAGGTTCTTGCTTTGTTCCCCCTGTGCAATTTCTAGGACCTGTGGTCATGGAAAGGAAGTTTCATAGTACTAAAAAGCCTGTAGGAATCCCAAAACAAGAGCTATTATCCTGAGGAAAGCCTTTCAAGAGGCCTGAATTTTTTTTGTGTTGTTGTTGTTTGTTTTGTTTTTTATGTAGTTTCAACTCATGTGTTAAAGAGGATGCAAATTATTTTTCCCCATCACTGAACACGACCTGTCACCTTACAGGTCTGTGTCACCTTATAGGTCCGTGTCCTCATGAAAACTCATTCTCTATAGCAAATGCAGAAACATGTGCCTGAATTTTTAACTAGATTTGCAGAATGAGGGACAAAACAAGCCTAGATGA
Source organism: Cygnus atratus (assembly GCF_013377495.2). Taxonomy (NCBI): domain Eukaryota; kingdom Metazoa; phylum Chordata; class Aves; order Anseriformes; family Anatidae; genus Cygnus; species Cygnus atratus. The sequence continues at coordinate 13,548,153 of NC_066377.1, read as the reverse complement.
TCATGTTTCTAACTAAACTCCCCAAAGGGGTATTTCCTTCAAATATCCACCCGTTCTTGAGCTCCTTCTCCACCCACATCTAATTGGCCTTCTTCATAGATTTGCAAGCCAGGACTCATGAAAATGACCACACCCTTCTGATATTTTCATATTTTAATCTACAGGAAATTCATCTCTGGTATGCAGACCCAGAGGGTAGAAAGACGCCTGCTGTTTTGGTAGATAAATGGCATCTGGTACATAGAGCAACACAGGGCCACAGAAATACCTGCACAGGCAAACAGTTATTCTCAAAGATCCTCTGTACAATACTAACGGCACTGAATATGACCTGCAAAAAAATCTTTGCATAGTAAGGTAACTGTCCTCAAAGCATGCATTTATAGAAAAAAGGAAAAACAAACAAACAAACAAACAAACATAATTTATATTTTCAGGAAAAACAACCAGAAAAAGAGACTGAAGAATTTATATTTTCAGGACAAGGGCAATCTAATAAATACATTTATCCTTTGAAATAATTTCAAATAATTATATGCTGGGAAACACCTTGAAAGATTCACCTCCCTGCTCTCTTTAATTTAATGAGGGACACTAGGTAACAGTGCCAGTAACAGACTGTTGTGGTAACTCATCATGGCCACTACAACCCAGCTCTAATCAGACAGAGTACCAAAGATTATTATTAAAAAGAAAAAGAAAAAAAGGGGGGGGGGAAGGGGAAGGCAAGAGATTTAAGAGGACTTTTGTTTATTTGATTAACTCCTTGACATCTACTTTAATTCTTTCCTCTTTTGCATGTAGCCATTTTTCACTCATCTCTCGTACTTCCTCTGCTTACTTTGCTTAGCAATGCATGTCTTGCCAGCACATGAAAACTATTCCTATGGTACCAATCACGCACACTCTAGAAAGGCAGGCTTACCCTAAAAAGCACTCGGAGTCAGAAAAAGATGCACGACAAGTGGATCCAACAAATGAATAGGAGGCATCACAGTGAGACAACTGTGATGAATATACATAAGCTGGCGAGAAGAAACATCATTTCACTGAAAAATGCAATTTTACTGAAGCCAAAATCCATTCTTAGAGAAAAATCAGTCTTCAAAGGGCTTATCCGAGGTTGGATCAGTTCTGACCAAAGACAGCAACATCCGAGATATTTTGACTGACCCTCCCTGCATTTTGCAACGGCAAGTTTTGAATGTGAGAACTGCCATTATCTGACCATCTCACAGCCCAAAGGTAGTAAGAGCCTCCTTTGGGAAAGGGAACGTTCACAAAGCCCGTTAGCCCAAACCCTCTCCTGCTTTTGCTAGAAGCCACGGTGCAATGCTATGCAGAAACACCCAAGCTAATGCTGAATGAGTTGGCTCGAGTACCAAGAGCAGCATTGACATGACGTCCCTGCCCATGGCAGGGGGCTTGGAATTTGATGATCTGTAAGGTCTCTTCCAAGCCAAACCATTCTATGATTCTCTGATAAGCTGGCAAATTGCCCGAATCGACCAGGAAAGATCGACACCATAGAACTCCAGATACTGCACTGGGAGCAGCTGGCTCAGGTACCTCTATGCAGTACTGCCCAGACTCCTGTAGACAGCATATATCTGTCTGCTTTACCCTGAACAAAGACATAAAAGATCACCCGAACGTGCACATTTCTGACATGGTGGACTCATCGGATAAGTCAGAATCCAGCCCTCACTGTTTTGAGCTGGTCACCCAAACACTGCCGGTAAATCTCATCAGCTGTGATCTACAGGATGAAAAACATCCAGCAAACTACAGCAGTTTTGTTTTGAGGTTTTTATTGTGGGCTGTCGCTTTTTTTTTCCTTTGTTTTTCTTTTTCCTTTTTTTTTTTCTTATTTTCTTGCTAGGGAATTACTAATTGTTCCAAACTGCCATTAATTGGCTTACAGTTCCACTTACCCTGTCAAACTGCTGGTCAGCTGGCGAGCACGCCGTGCTTTCCCAATAAATTTATTTCACAGCTGGAATCTGCAGTCTGGAAGGTCCTTCCGATTTCCAGATCTGCAGTCCTTCCAGACAGAAGGGAGGGGAGGAAGAGTCAGATGCTTTTCCACGGAGATGTAACAACACTAGCAGGTTCTCAGCATGTCAATAACAATCTAATCAGGCTGCATTATATTGAAGGGAAAATGAGATTTCTGACTTTGCCAGAACACTTCACACATCCGCTTGCTCTTACAGACACATACAACACACTTCAGTTTCCAGATGCAGATAAGGATAACCACACAGTGGGGAAAACAATCCAAGAACTAGTCTAGCCAATTCCTAGCTGGACCTCAGCCTCTTTCCATCTCCTCTCCTCGCTCTGGAATAACGATTGCTGCCTGTAACTTTAATGAAATTTCATAGACAACTCCTGTGAGTTTATGGTGCAGACGGTGCCCTGCTGCTCTGAGGATATGAAGGAAAGATGACTCAACAAGCTGTCTCACCTTGCCTCTTCTCAGCCTTGGTCTAATCACAGGGAAACCTGCAAATCTAGCAGTGCTCAGGGATCAAGAACTGGTCCTTGGAGAGACCTGATGGCACTGCAGAAGAAAGGGCTGCTGCAGGGACCTCTCCTCCCCACGTGGCCAGCCAACTCCGCAGAAATGTCACGCAGCTCACCCAAAACCTAATGAACCAGGCTTTTCTTCTGCTTGGTGTAATTCCTGCCAAAGCTCCCTCCTCACGCAGGGCTGGTTAAAGTAGACATCACACCTCAACCGTAAAACTAGGGAGCATCATCCCCAGGTGACAAAACTTAAATTAACCACTGGCCTGTGAATTGGTGAGCAACGAGCCACCCCCACAGCAAGGCTGCAGTCTGGCTCTGTGTTCTGCAGGCTCTGAGACAAGGATTCAAGCCCAGTAGCAATCTGTCCTTAGTGAAAAAAAAGACAAAGAAACAAAAAACAGAATGATAAAATAACACAACAGAATTTTGATTCCAGATTCATTGCTTGGAGGAAGGAGAAGGATATTTTATTTCTTTCCTGGCCGATTACCTAATGAAAAAAAAAAAATACTAGCTCCAGTGAATGAAAAAGAACCTTTGAGTCCAAACGCCTCAGAGTCAGGTCATCCAAATTCCCGGTTGCCTTGATCTCTTTTCCAGCCAATGAGCTTCTCTTAAGCTCTGAGTGATGGTGTCATATATTTTAAAATGTGTTTATTCTGACAATTTGCTATGCTTTTATGTAAGAGGACAGGCAAGCAACCCATCCCCAAAACCTCAAGGAAACAGCATAAGTCCTGGCTGCTAGACTGGTTGGCTCCCTGTGGACTGTTGATTCTTGGACAAGCTGTTATTCCATCCTTAAAATATGTACTTACCCTGAAAAAGAAAATGCACACACAAACATACAACTAGGTATTAAGCGCTTCGGTAGATCTGTGACTCTGATCTTGTGACTAAGGTGTCAGCTGCTTCTGCAGAAACAGACATGGTAGTGGAAAAAAAATAAAATCAAATAAAAATACAAGAGCGAGCACTGAACTGCCCACAGCTGGACTGAGCTGAACTTCCACTGCTGAGCCGCTAACGCTACGTTTTCCTCATTGCTCCAGTGTCATTGAGGTTATGGAAACCAGAGAGGCAAACGAATGGGAATTTCTAAACACATCAAGGACTAAAGGAAGCGAAAAAGGGTGTGGGGGAGAATACTTGGAGAATATCCGTTCTGTGGATAGTGGCGTGTTTCTCAGGGTACCCAAGAGAAGGGGAGATATGCCTATACAAGAGAGGTCATCTGGTATCAGATCACATCACCCCTTTCCTCTTTCCCTTGGCTGCCTTTTCACATTCCCTTTTGAGCACATTTCCCTTTGGTTGTGGGAAACACATAATCCACCAGCACTCTCAAAAAAACATGTCGCAGTGGCACAGCCTGAAATAGAAACCAGATTTCTGCCTCCAAGTCCCCTGCTCTACCATCTACAAATCAGACACAGCCTCAATCTGAGAAGAAAAGCCAGGCAAAAGCCTACTGTATACCAACAGAGCACGTGCATTACACCAAACACCATGGCAGGGCTGCTTGGTCCCCCTCACTCCCTTTCCCTGAGGAATTCACTCCTGGTTTTAACCCAAATGCCTGCATGGCCACTGTGGAAATGCACTCCCAGCTCCGCATATGCATCTACATGCTCAGGGGTCAGCAGCCCTGAAAACGATGCCCAGACAGCAACATGATGAATGGAGCACTGGGACTAGATCAAAATAGACTTTCAAATGCAGTTCAATTTAAATAACTCCCCCTATTTTTGTTGCCATTGACTGCCTTAAACTACATTTAGTCTCTGCCATTTGTCATCTTTTTTTTTTTTTTTTTTTTACAATGTATTTGTGGTTAGCAGAGAGCCTTTACAAGTAACAACAGAGGCACACCAGCTCACCACCTTCTCGGCCCCGGCCCCACGCCGCAGGCTGTCTCATTCTCGTGGGCTGCCCCAGTGAAGGTCCCAGACCACAAGCCCTGGGGATGCCCACCTACGGCCCCACACTGCACAGCCTCCCCTCACACCCCCCTTGCCAATTCCTCCCCGAGTGCTGGGACCCAGCCCCACACAGCTGTGGAGCTCATCCCACAGCTGCGTCCTCCACACCTGGGCCAGGTCCCGCGTCCCCACCCTACCACAACTTGATGCCCAGCTGACAGACCAGGGCAGAGAGGGAGCTGAAGGCTGGCCACAGGAAGAGACAGAACCCACATCGTGTGGCATGTGAACCCGTGCGCATCAGCAGGGCCATGGGAAGCACGAGCCAGGTTCAGGCACAGCCAAGCTGCTGGAGGACCCCTCGACCACGCTAACACCTCGTACAGGCCACAGTTCCCTTGCACCCACTGGCAGGACGCCACCGACCTGCGTGAGGTAACCCATAACAGGCTGCTAATAGCCAGATGGGAAAGAGCAGTAAGCTCATGCCCAGTGTTTTCGGATGGCATTGACTCTGGAGAGCAGCCAGCCCATGCCAGAAATGATTGGGCATCACCAAGTAGCCTCTGGTCAACATTTTTAGCTGCACAACATTTTTAGCTGTTAGGCACAGCAATTTAACATCAAATTCTCCGTTACCATAATCACACCAATGGGAAGCACCACCATCACTACCACAGATGTCCAGAACCAGAGGAATGCATTTAAGAAACATGACATTCCCGTATGTGGTGCTGCCATAGATGGAATGCACTTTTCCATCCACTACAACTGGAATTAGCCCTGGATTATCGCCAGTCCATAGAGTGCCCTGCAGTAACACCCCAGGTTCCTGTTGTTCACCTGGGACAATGTACAAACGCTTCAGCTATACAGCCCCGTGGCTGGTGCCTGTATGTCTCAGAACTCCTCTACCCACACTTTGGGACAGGCAGGCAACTCCTTTCCTCCACACAACAGAATACGAAACATCCATCTGTACTGCCAATGAAGTTTACTTCTCAGGTAGCTGCAGCCCCACGGGGCCGACCTGCAGGGATTGCAGGTAACTCTTAGTTTCTGATGTTCTCAGGAATGTAATCACTGAACAGATATACCTATTGTGAAGTGCAAAAAGGCACTGATGTCAACATATAAAACCTTTTCCTGCTATCAGATAAAAGAACAATAAATTGGCCACAACAAGAAACTGCTAGCAAAGAGAAACCCCAGAAACCCAGCCCCTGCTTAACATCACTCAAGGGGACTGCCTGCTCCATCGTGAGTCTAAGAAGCCAGGAAAACCATTTACTTGCAAAGACTGGCAAACAATAGTCAAAAATTGTGGGTTTTTTTCCTCCTTTTATTTTGTTTCTTTACTTGGACCTCTGTAATAGTTCAATGTATAGTTGAATAAAGATCAGTCCTCTGCCCCAGCCCACCAGTACTGTTTGCTGTATGGATTCCCTGTAGGCCATTTCATATTAAAGAACACCCAGATGTAGCATTAGATATTTAGTTTTGGTAACTCAGAAAAATAAATGAATTCTCTAGTCTCAGGATCCTGGGTGCACACAAAATCCCAGCTCTGCAGTCAGCTCCTAGGTGCCTGGAGACAAAGTGGGGAGATGCATGGCCACCATGGGACAGCAGTGCCAGAGACGTTCTTCTGCAGCTGGAGGTCAGCAACACACACCGTCGGCTACCCTCATCTCTAGCGCTAGTACCTGTCTTCACACCACTTCACTTACCAAGCCACAGCTGCTGGTTAGAATAACATTTTGCCCACTTTCTTTCTTTCTGCTTGGTGTAAATCATTATGGGCTCACTGTGCAGCCAAATGGCCCTATAAATCCCGGGGGTGGCACACTGCCTGCAGTATGTCCTCTCTTAGAGCTGTATATGATCATAGGCTATGCACCAGCTTCCCTGCCAAAATTTTCCTGCCAAATCTCCTACCTGAGGCAGTCCTGCATTTCCCACCCACACGATTTTCCCTGACCCTTTCCAGATGGGACAGATGCAGACAGCGCTGGAAGGGCTCAGCAGCCTGGCTGCTGGCTGCAGGCTGGGAATGTAACCTCGAGGGTGCCGGACCCGGACTGCACAGATCCCATTCATCTCCCCTTCAACCTGGTGGAAAGCTAAAGTTCTCAAAAGCCATACTCTTTAACCCCTGTGAAGAAGGAGAGCAGTCAGGGATTTGAGCGCTGATGATCTTAGCACTGCATTAGGAGGTGGAGGAACTTGTTTGAACTGATCAACGAAGTGTGGCTCAGGGGAGCACGTCAGAAAATGTCAAAGATCAACGCTGAAGAAGATGGTTCTGTTTTTCAACAAGCTCCACTGCTAAAAACACCAGGGAGCAGAGGATAGGAGGGAGGGAAAGGGTGTATGGTGACACCGAGGGAGGGAAAGCCTTAGCCAGCAAGATGAGCATCCTGAGTCACTCTGTTGGGGAGGTAGGGCTGCTTTGCCAAGGAAAGGATGACAAAGTCAGTCAGATGCTTGGAGTAGCTCCATAGCATTAAAAAAAAAAAAAAGTGTTAGTGGGCTGGGTTACTTTTTTGGCAACGAAGGGTTAGTACAAAACCTAGCCACAACCAGGGCACAAAACGTCACTGCTATGAGCCCCACCGCTGCTCCCGTTCACGTGTACAAGGGAAGAGGGTCCATGAACGTGCTCCCTGCCCAGCAGCTGGGTTAGCTGCAGTCCTGGGCTTGTGCAGAGCAGCTCGCCATGAACTGGTGCTGAGCTGCCGGCAGTGGCACCCGTGCACAACGCAGAGCGCTCCCTCCGCACTGCCACGGCCACGGCTGGCAGCCAGGGCGGCCACCAGCTGCCAAAAGCGAGCTGAGTCCCATCTGCATGCCAGCCAGGCCTCGCAGGGGCTGGGAAATGCAGAAGCTGTGATCTTCTCCAAGGGGAACATTTGTGGATGAGAGCGAATCCTGTTTTGCTGACTCATAGATGTGACTGTCATAAAGCAGCAGTGAATTTGTCGAACTCTGATTTTGTTTTGCCCAGATCTCCAAAGCTACTTTCTGCAGCTACAATCCATGTTATTAATCCTTTTTTAAAAAAATTATCTCTATAAAACCTTCCACATTTGACTGACCTTTTAATTAGAGATGGAAAAATGAAAATCTGATTTTTTCATATATAACAAAAGCACCACATTACACACCAAGGCCTTTGAAAACATGTCTTAGTTCGCTTACTAGCAAATCATCTTTTTTTTTTTTAATGACAAACTAAAGAGTGAATACAAAAAGAAGAGGAAAATAACTTTCTTCCATCATCATTGGAGCAATAATAAAGAACTACATTTCACAGCACTCTGAGAACTGGGGTTCTCAGAACTGTTGAGACAAACAACAGGAAGAAACCATATTTCAATTTCATCTCACAAATATTTTTCCTGCAATGCATTGCTTCAGCACTGAGGGGTCTAAGGACCTACGCACAACAATGTTTTCAGGCAGAAATAAGATCTTTCATTAAATCAACTGCAATAGCTGGAAAAATTAGATAAGTTTCTGGGCACTTCCTAACCAGTCTCACACAGTCACCAAGACAAGTCTATTAAATCCTTTGAGTTGTAGGAGTCCATGGGCTCTGCTTGGTTTGCTTTCAGCACTGGTTTCCAAAAACTTAAGTACTTTTTGCAGTTCACTTGAAGGAATGGAAAGGATTAGGCCTCTCCGGTTTCAGAGAAGTGCCCACCCCTCTCTTAAACCAGCCAGAAGCACTCCCTTTGCTTTAGTAGCTTGGTTTTTCCCCAGGCTCCTTTCTTTCATGAAATGGCCCAGAAGAGTGACTTACAAAGACAAAAAAACACAAAAATATTTTAAATCCTCCTTTTATGATACATCAAATCTATTCTCCTTAGTCCCTTCCCGAGCCAAACTCTCACCAAAAGCCCCATCAGACGAACTCTGATTGCCCCCTGTGCACTGCCTCTGGGGGAGTGAAGGAGCCCCCGCGGCATTTCACAAGCCAGCGACAGATCCAGCAGCTCAGTGCCAACTCCACAGACCTGATAGTGAGAAAGGCACCAGGTACTACCTGTTCGGTGAACTCAGCAGATGTGAATGAAATCACAGATTAAAAAAGAAAAAAAAAAAAGTACATTGGAGAACGCAGAGCCCTCTCTGTGATCTTTATCAGTTCAGTGGTGCGTGGGACTTCTGCACACAGACACTGCAAGCGTGGCTGAGGAACAATAGTACTTCATGATGATCTTGTTTTACCCTTGAAAATAAAAGCAATGCTTATGAAAGAAGTGACAAGGTTGTTCTGGATATTCTAATTGAAAATTGCTGACATTCTTCTAGCTCTTCTGTATATACGGCTTTGATTAACCAGAATTCGATGATAAGTAGCATCACAGTTGAGAATGGGTTTGGGGTTATTTGATGTAAGCTGAAGACAGTCAGCAAAAAACCAGTGAGATGCTGTGAGGGACGGACCGTGTCTATCTCGGTTCAGGAACATCTCACACGAGTTTGGTATCATCAGAAGAGTGAGCAACCAGCGTGTTCAGAGCCACTAAGTCGAGCTCACAGTCCAGCAGCCACAGAGCCCTTTCACACACCAACAGCAGACCTCCACAATGGGCATGGACTCAGACGCTTTATCAATACACAGTGCAGAAAGCCCAGAAGTCAACTGAACCTAGATTGTCTCCTTGGAAGAGGAATGGCAAAATCAGCCAGCCAGGGTTTGACTCAGTAGCTGGGACTGATAACTGAACTGCAAGCAACCCCGAAGGCTGCTTTAAAAAGAGAAACAAAATCACAAGATCTGTCAGCAGATTTTCATTACAAGGAAGCTGAGGTCAACCATATTTCTAAATTAATTTTCTAGTACATGTTGGTTAAACTTTAGGTAATTGTCCCTCCTCCCTCTCCCCCTCCTTTTTAATAAGTACAATTTACTAGAGTTGCATAAAAATGAGTACTACGTTAGTTTCACTTAGACTCGATATGAAATGAGTCATTTCTTTCCAGCACATGACCAGGCTATTATGTCTTTCCCAAATACACTGGAGAAAGATTTTTTTTTGCCAATACACAGACACTGCAAATCACCTGAGCCGTTAAGTGACAGCCAGTTCACCTCCTGAGAAGGCCCATTTGGAGCCCCCCTCTCCCTGCCATACCCATATCCCCGCGGCGCTGACAAGCCCTGGGAAAGGGGCACGTGCTTTGTTCTCACCCAGACAACCCCTGCCCGCCTGCCTCTGGATGGCAAGAAAAAGAAAAGGCTTTTGACAATGGGAATAAAGAGGGAATAAACCTGGTACCATCATTTGTAGATCCGAGGCTCCATGGTCTGCTCACAAGATGCTCCCTCCCCATCAGGCTCTGTATAACCAGTATTTATTATAAAACCAGTATTTATTCTTGCACTGTTCCAGGCTTTTCTGCTCCACTTACCTCTGTAGCCCTCAACGTTTCAAACTTCAGAAAGGTGAGATGTCCTCACTGGGACTATGGACTGCCATGTTTGTGTAAATAGCATGATTGCACTGAAATGCTATTCTCTATTCCCCAGGCTTGGCTCTGCCCTTTGGTTTTATCCCTAATGTCTGAACTAGTGGAAAGGCTGCAGGCCATGGTGCCCTGATCTCATAAATTAGACTCAATTTAAGAAAAGCCGAGCAACTAAACCAAGGAAGTAATTCTCTCCTCAAACAGCGAGACTAATACTTAAAACAAAAAATTCAGCAGATTTTCTTTTTTTTTTTTTTTTTTTTAGAACAATTCCTTAAATATAAGGCAATTACAGATTAATTCAGAACTATTTCTCTCTCTCCTGGGTGAGACACCAATGAAGCAGACATTGGGTATTTTGCATCAAAGGGGTTGTTCTGCAATCTACAATGCTCAGAGAAGCTCAGTGGGGTTTGGGAGCACAGCACCCACTTGTGTCTGTACCCCAAATCCCTGCCTTGCACACCGGCAAGGTGGGATGGATCAGTGCTGTCTCACACAGTGGTGGCAGCAATGTTTCTGCATAATCTCTATCAGGTTACACTGAAATTAGGGTAGATTCCTTGAACTTTGCTTTTCTTTGCTAAATTCACCTCTGACCAGTCCCTCTGGACTTACTTGGCAAAGTCATAACTGCACCTAAGTAGAAATCAGAGGTAGGATTAATGGCAAAATACAAACCAGTCATTAATCTATTTACGTTAACACAGCATGACAGGAACAGGTTATTGCATCCAAAAACTGACCTGAGGGAGATGCTCCCGTACTCCTTTCTTGTCCTTTACATCTTTGCTGGCCTACTTCACATCTCAATTCATGGAGCGTATTTCACATACCCAGGTGAACATTTCTCAGTGTCGCTCTTCCTGCCTGCTCCAGTCACTGTCAGAAAACTTGCCCTGGCAAACACCCCTGCTATGGTCTAACCTAGCCTTGCCCTTCAGTGCCATCCAGAAACCAACCCTGAACTTGCCAGCATCTTTTTTTCTGTTCAAGGAAATCTCTTTCCTAAACCAACTGATACAGCAGAAAGGGATAAAATACATTCCATGCTCCCAAGCCTGCACTCAAGGTCAGGAATGGGCGCAGGCGATGTTTCCTTCATGTTACAGAATTAGTTTGTTCACTGGCATCCTATGACTGCATTTGCCATACTTCTAAACGCATGTGCCACTTTCAGTGCTCTCAAAGCTGGAACTGTTGCATTAATTCAAGCATTTTCTGTGCAGGAACATCCACCTGGAGGTGAACATCCAGTGGCACTGACAGTCATCAAGCACAGTGTTCACTGCGTGTGTGCATACACCTTACTACTTTGTCCCACTAAGGGACAAAAGTGCCCTACTGTGAACAGAGATTTTAACTCCTTCCTCCTTGATCTTAGTTTTAAGGAGATAGGAAAACAACCAAGAAAACCCCATCACCATCACCAACAAAATCCAAACCCTTTCTGTCACTTTGTGTCAGAGGCGGGCAGAAGCGGACCTCTTTTCACTTTTTTGGTTTGTTCTACAATTTAGGAAGAAAACATTGATTTACACAGGACAGTGTTATTGCCCGGATTTACACAAACATGACCAAGACCACAGCACTGGTCAAAACTCAGAAGAGCTGCTCTCCTGCCTTCACATGTGCGAAACATCTCCACAACACTTCTGAATTCAACTCCCACCCACTTAGCTCCATCCATACAGCTACAAATAGGTGATCTGAAGCTCCTTGTCAGGTCACAAGCACAGGAACTTCTTTTGTGTTGTTCAAAGTATGAGTAGGAATACTGAAAACCCATTTTTCCTTTGTCTTTAGACATGGACTGTGTGTCAGCCTCTTTCTCACTTTGCAGTCTGAGCCAACTTTTAATCCATTGCCTTCCAGTTCCTCAGTCCTCAGGGTACACTGAGGTCACGTTTCGTACATTTTCTTCGTAATGACAAAACTTACAGAGAACTGTGGGGGGATTTATTTTAAGATCTTCCATAACTCAAGAGCTGGAGCTGTAAGACTATGCACTGTGGCACTGATGATCAAACCATGAGTTGGCAAGACTGGGCATTCGTTCAACTGAACCACAAACTCACTTGAAACAGTGACTTGCTTTTCTCCTTTTGTTTCAGATCAGCCCAGCATCTTTTCTGACATAAAACGATCCAGATCATTTCTGCTGTGAATCATCAACAAAGAAGGGAAAGGAAGAAAAGTGAAGATCTCTCTCTCCACCTCTTCATCCCACAGCATATTCCAGAGGGCACAACTTGACCATAACTTCTCTCACTTTCCCATGACCTCTTGCAAAATAATCCCTCCTCATGCCTAAATTACAAAGCAAAGCAGTTCCTTTCACGCTTAAAGTGCATGCTACCTGTGATGGCAAGATAAAAGTCATCCAACACCACACAGAATTTCAGCTTATCAGGAGAAAAATGATGCTTCAGACACAAATGGCAAGGACCATACAGTGAGTGCAACCCGCCCAAGGTTATGGGAGATCCACATTTAAGAACTCACAGCTCTTCACCCCTGCACTTCTTCAGCACACAAGTAGGGCAAACAGACCATAGCCCTGAAACTGAGGATACTGAGGCTCCACCACAGCCAAACCATACAACAGCACTCATCCAGGGGAGCTGCCTTCCCCTTCCAAAACCTCAGGAAGGGCTTGTAGGGCATGGCTGCAGCTATCCGCAGACCAGTACCCAGATGATGCATCCATATCAGAAAGCCTAACACATGTCCTGAAGCAGTGTGACTATGCTATTAGTTCGGGTTTGAGGCTGCTTCTTACTGAAGCCTGTACAGAAGGGACCCTACCTGTTCGGGACCATCCTTCCACCTCTGTTTTCAGCCCCATGGACACGGCACATGGAGGCACGAGCTACAACAGCCATGACCATACCCTCCTACCCTCAGCCCCGGGATGCGCAGGCACAGCATCATTTCCCAGCCATGTTCCCCTTCATCACCCACCTTTCCCTCCAAAGGCTCACATCCATTTCATTGCATGGCAAAGCACCGGGGAAGCACCAAGCTGCAGATCATGAGCAGCATTTCAGGTTCCTTTATTCAACAACAGCAACACCTGAGCCCAATCTGGTGCAGTTTAGGCTCCCTTTGGTTGCAGTGCACACAGAGGACAAAGTACATCTTGATCTTCTACCAAAGACCCCTGCTAGCCCTCAGACTCATGCTGATTACAGCTATGGAGCGAGTAAGTTACATTTCTTTTCATTAGACAACGTTTAAGGATTCCTGTGTTTGACTACAGAAAACACAAACAACGTGGTTGTTTTAACTGATCGCCCTGGCAGTAATTTAAAAGGAAATAAAACAGAGCCAGGAAAACCCAGGTTTATGGAGCTGCAGCCTAATAGCATGAAGGAGAAAACCTGCCTGTACACACAGGCTTTGCCAGCCCCCACATTTGTCATCTGTACTGGTTTTACATCCAGGGGTCCTTCTCCAAAATCCCTCCAGGTAAGCTGGAGCGTAACCACAGCCCTGTTTGGTACAAGGCAGATGGCACTAGGGCAGCCAAAGCCACAGGCCTGCCCTGCTTTGCTCTGAGCAACAAACATTAAGGCCACTGGGCAGAAGAAACACTGGGCTGGTCCCTCCTCAGGAAACCCCAGACGCATTTCCAAACAGCAAATTACACAGGTATAAAGACTTGGCAAAGGCATGAGGCCAGCTCTGTTGCTGTTACCTTCCCCACAGCCTTAATCCGTTCATTTTCATCACGAGCCGCTTTACTGCGTAATCATGCCTCCACAAAAGTGCATCGCCTTCTCCTCATAAGATCACCCTTGGGAAGCCAAAACACTTCAAATGCAATAGTTGGTATTAAACAAGGAGAGTTATTGTAATGCTTCTTGCCCCTACTTAAGCTTGATTTGGGCGTAGATGGGAAGCACAAACTGGACAGACAACTGCTGAACCGAACGCAGGCCTCTTGTCCGAGGCAGAAGAGGGGGAGGGAAACAGGCCGGGGGGGGGGCGCTGGTCCTTAGCCAGCCTCTGCTGATCGAAGTGAGCCATCCTCATCAATATCACTTTGCTTTGGCAGCTTTTCAATAAAAAAGAAAAAAAAAATCATACCTCCCTCATGCAACATGCTACAATTGCCAGGTGTATCAGATACTACAGAGGAAATCCAGGGGGGTCACGGTACCGCGATGTGCTGCATCGCCTTTAATGCTTTGAAGAAAAACCCATGCAGTTGGGAGCAAGGAGGGGAAGACGCACCCCCTCTGACCTGCAGGGCACTTCTCTGCCACTCCATCTGCCACCCCCAGCTGCTAAATCCTCTGTCACCAGCACAAGGTGAGCGCAGAGTGAAGCACGCTGCTAACACATGAAAGGAAACCACTTTGGTTTGTTGCCTCCTCACAAGCCCGCTCTCCCCACCCCCTTCCTTCCCTTCCTCTCTGACACGTTTAAAGCATCTGAACGTCAAGGTATGGAGATATCACGGAGCCAGCTTCCCTTCCCCATCCTGTTCAGATGGCTCTTGTCAGCAGTGCCCTCCGGGCCTAGTCTCGGCCCCCCGTTTTCCACCAGGGCTTCCCTCCCTCTCCTCCCCTCCTGCTCTGGAGCCGCCGCTCTGGAGCTCGCATTATTTCCCTTCTTGGAGCCTACAGTCTGGAGCCAGCGAGGTTTGTCTGCTTCCCTGGGTTCAGCTAATAAATTGGGATCAGGGGGTCGCACAGCAGGGGACTTGGAAGCCTGAGAGCCTCTGACACCATTTTTATTAGTTTTTACTATACATACCATTTCAGGAGCCGGGATGCCATCCCAGTGGGGCCCTACCCATTGCTTAGTAACTAAGATTTTGTAATCTAAGTTTTGACAAGGTCATTTTTTACCTTGGGAGAGGGTGGGGGAGGGAGAACCCCCACGTACATTAATTACACAAACACTGTGGGGACAATGCAAATAGGAACCCATTTCCCCTTTGCATCAGGGCCAAAGAAAGAAAAATCTTTTTTACTATACGGCTATTTCCAACCTAACAGGCCGGGATATTTTAAACAAATGGATACAGTCCCATCCCGTGCTTACAGTCTGGATGTGTGCATTTCAGTCCTTCACCTGCCCATCCCTAATGAAACATGCTGGCAACAAAAGCCACCAAACCTGGGGGCAGTCACAGAGCCCTCATACCTAGGTTATGGGAAATGCCCACCAGCTTCTGCTGGTAGCATAGAGGTGACCCTGATAAACCCAAGGTTAAGCAACAAAACATCCACCAGCAGCACAGAGCTGATTAACCCTGTGTTTAGGTAATCACTGCTGGCACACAGGGCAAAAATCACCTTTTGGCAAGCTCTTGTGCCAGCAGACAGACGTGTGAAAAGCCTCTGGCCCTTCAGGTCAACCAAAGACACTACTTGTTTCCTGATGATAATGTTTCTTATGCTAATAAGCAGGACATTTAGAAAGCACTGGAAATGAGAAAACACCACTGCAAACAAGTCAGCACCAGGACGATCTCACAGGAGCAGGTACAGATCGAACCACACACACCAAGAGAAGCACTGCCCACATCCTAGGCCTTGCCGTTGCTTTATGGAATTGGTGCTGGTCTGGGGAAGCGAACTGCCCAGCTGTCCCAGCTGAAGCAAGGCAAAAGTCATTTGGACCCAAAATCACAGGAGACCATGCAGAGAAGGAGCCAGTCTGCCAAGCTGGACCTTCCCTCTTGCATTTTCTGCTGCTTTGTTCAACTGCAGCTTTGCTGCACCCAATAACCCTAGGCTTTTTTTCCCCCCGTTTCTCCCCCTCACCCACCCCCATCTGCTGCTCAGCTCTGATAAATTCATTCTAGAAGAAGCAAAAAGGTCCTTTGGTCACTGCTACCTTTGCCTTCCACCCTCTCCCCTGATCTGGAGCTGTGTGAGGTGCATGCCTCTGATGTGGTTAAAGTAGGACTGAGACTGAGTAATGCTTTGAGGTCCTCTGGTATGCATTTCGCTGGCTGTCACCTCATCGGGCTTCAGCATATGCTTTGAGGTTAAGTCCCAGTGTTTGTGTTTGGGGCCTTTGTTGTGGTTGCTTGATTTGTTCATGATGGCCTTGGCTCTGCCACCCCACAAGCAAATGCAAAATTCACGAAGTGGTGACTCAGTCATTTTATCCACTGGCAGCAGCAGCTGGCAGAGGCTCAAAACAGATCAGAGAACAGGGCAACAAGTGTCTCCAAGATGGATTTCAGACAAACAAGGAAAAATGAAAAACCTGAAAAAGCCTGGAGAGAAAAAGCCTGAAATTAAGTAGAGAGAGACAGAAAAACGGCTGGAATGTCAAGTATAGACTGAAGAGATCAAAAGTAAACAGGCTCTGTGACAGACAAGGAACTGTACTATGGCTCTGAACAGCAGCACTTGAATATAACGGCAACTTATGGGCAACCCCCATGGCAGGGGGGTTGGAATAAGATGATCTTTAAGGTCTCTTCCTACCCAAACCATTCTAGGATTCTATGAGCCTACTGACCCATACAGCTTTTTCCATTGGTTCAAGTCAACTTGCATGTCAAAAGAAGTTGCTTTTTGCTGCCAACACTGGAAGCTCAAAGCAGAACCTACAGATCATGCTGTTTCCTTCCTGCTTCAGGCATCAGCCCAAAAAATAAAATGACCCTGGAGGTCTCGAAAGCTGGCTTGCTCTTTTGGCTGTTAGGGTACGAAGTACAATACCAAAGCTTGTGCTTGCTTTTCTAAAATTGCATGGTCTTTGTGGGCTTTCAAATAGCAAAAATATGTCCCCAAACACGAAGGGGGAACTTCATCCTGACTTGTTTTTACATCATGGCAACACCTTTGTCCCAAGAGGTGAAAAGAGAAAAAAATGATCCTTACAATGTATAGTCTCCTTTCTCACCACATAGTGCAAAAGGCACTTATTCACTGGACATGCAGAACTGTGAATAACATCAATGAGGAATTACAGTACCAGGCCACTCGTTTGAACTGAAGCTGTGAATTTTCCAATAAAAGAAAGACATTACGAATTATGCCCCACGTAATAAGCACACTTCTACATTAACCATGTTTCAGGCTGAACACAGGAGAACATATCACATATGGAGTTATATGATGAGGTACTCTGTAGTAAAATATCAAGTTCTCAGAGGGAGGAAAGATGGTCTTGTGGTTAGCACAGCACTACAGTCACAATGCTTGGGCCCTGCCCCTGACATGACCCATGGTCATCCTGTGAAACCTCAACCAGTCTTGCCTTAGCTGTGTTGTACTTGTGAAATCACTACAGTATGTAGTGTTGGTTTGTTTTTGTTTTTAAACACAAGGCAGAGCAATTTACATTCAGAGAGCTTCATAACTCTCTTCTGTCTGTTTGATCTCCAGCCCCAACTTTTCCAGCAAAATAGCAATTAGAGCATAAGTGCTGAGCAGGCTCTTTGTTGCTGTCCATGCCCTATCACACTCAGAAAATGATTGTGACTCAGTCACCTAAGCTGCATTCTGTTTATTCATGTGTAAACTGGGAATCATTATAATTGCTTTCTAAGCATTAATTGATTATTCCTTATAGCACTACTCTAGAGTTCCTAGAACAGAGAGGAAGAAAACCAACAAGAGGAGCAGACATCAACAAAACTGCGAATTGCTAATAATTTGCTGTTTACTTCTTTTCTTCTTCTGAGCACTGAGTTGCAGGAAGTATTTTTCTTCTAATGCTCTGACTTCACCATTGTGTGCCAAGGTTTGCTCTGTGACTTCAGTCTACTCCATCCCAATTTCTCTTTGTTCAGACACAACTCCATCACAGAAGTGCAAGTCTATGTTCCCAGGGGTGCCTAGCAGGGATTTTCCTAACTACCATGAAGACACTGAAGATGCAACCACTTATATCACTACCTGTATTTGCTCTGATCAAGCAATCTTCTATCTTTCCCTGTCATTAGGGAGAAAGATAAATGAATAGCAGGAGATGTCTCATGAATTTCTAGGCAGAGTTACCTTCATCTACAACTTCCCTATGCACTTGTGCATCCTCAGTGAGTGCTGTCACACACACATCCTCTTTTTCCTGCTGACTGAAATCCTTTTGCACCTCTGTCCATCTCCCTACCTGCTAGAGAAAGAGGCTGAAAAGCAACTGTGACCAGCAATCTTCTTTGTACGAACAGAAATGCATCCCCTTCCTTCCTGGGGCCGAACTTGAGTGCAGTATGGATGGACCAGCACTCAATATGGAGTATCAGAGCATCAGAGCAGTAGCAGATGTGTTACGTGGGCAAATTCACTCCGCACCTCTGATCACTTCCAAGAATGAAACAACCAAAATAAAACACAAGTCAGATTACAAAACTCAGGTCTGATTTGCAGTCAGAAAGAAAACAAAAAAAAATACAGTCCAAAGAAAGCCAACCTCTGGAAAAGTTTATATGGTAAGAGGCAAATATATACTTCAGCTTGGTAATGCAAACAGTCTTCTTTTCTCTAATGGAGAACATGCTCAGCACACAAGTACTGCTTTAAAGAGCCACAGCTTTAGGTTTGATTTTTATGGTATTAGGCTAAACTAATCTTACTATTATAGCTATTTAGTCACAGATCAATTAGTCATACGACAGCAACTGCTATCACAGAAGGCTAGCTGGAAATACGGTCTGCACATCTAAAAAATCAGTTTCCTCTCATTTCAGGTAACAGCATGGGAACAGACTGAAAGGACACAAAGAACATTCAGACACAGGACTAGCTGGCAAAGATTCAAGCAGATATTCTCAGCTCTTCATAAGACACTCCCAAAGTGTCCCACCTGAAACCCTGAAGTTTCTAATAGCAAAGGGGAAAGTTATTTGGGAAAAATACACAAGTGAAAAATCAGACATTTTTGTCAGCAGGCAGCTAGCTGAGCACTCATTTCTATCCTCAGAGAATGTTTTAATGGAAAATCTGACTGATCTGTCAGAGTCTGTTCCAAAGCAGTGATACTGAGTCATAAAGCAAAGCCGTAGCTACCATACAGCCTGATCCAGTACCCCTGAAGTCAATAGGAAGGCTCTGGAACAGGCCCGTACAAACTAAATAAAGTTTGCTGCATGGCTGTTATTAGCTCAGACCCACCGGAGGAGCTGGCAATGAAAGGCTGCTGCTGCTTTCATGAAGACTCTTCTCTCGCTGCTATCAATGTCATTTCTGTCCAAGGATGTTCTGCAAATGGAGACAGGCATCAAACTGAGGAGTGTTCTTTGGACTTTGTTGTTGGAAAAGAGGGGGAAAAGTTTCACAGCTGTAGGTTGAGCATAAGAAATGTGGCAGGTGACAGAAAGAGGGTCACCACACTGTGAGAGTGTCTCTGTTTGACAGTGTATGGCCTTGGCTTTCTGTTATTTTGTGTGAATTTAGTGCTGGTAAAACAGAAAAAAAAATGCTAGTCTATTTAAATCCTGCGATGAGGAGTTGCAGCCAACACTTAATAGGAAAAAAATATTCTCCCTCAGTTGAAGAAGGGAACAAAATATATATAAAGGGTAAGCAGTAATAGAAATCAGACATAGAAGCATAAGTCAGGATGCAAGAAATAAGAATCTCCAGAAAGTCCACTGAACAAGGTTAATTGATTTCATGATGCAAAGCATATTCCTTGATACCAGCTATTTCTTTCAATATGGGGTAGAGACCAAAAAGATGGCACAGCACAGTAATATGCCGATACAGAAGGCCAGGGAAGAGACAGAATTGTATGTTACAGGACAAAATAAAAGCCACAAGGGAGCCCCTGACCTCCATCTCTCAGTTCTCAGCTTAGATGCAAGACAGGAATAGCACAGGTGGGGTAGCTTCTCATGCTGCAGCACTCGTCTCCCACCTGGAAGGACCCCAGGGAGGCCAGGAGAGCCCCCAGCCATCATCTACCAACAGCAGCAGCAAACCTGGCCCTTGATGGATTTCCAGTGGAGGCTGTGGTCAAGAAGGCACTGAATGCAAAGAGAGGATGGGAAGAAGAAATTATTTAATTAACTATACTGTAATGTACTATACCAATGCCAAAAGCCTGGGTAATCAACAAGAGGAAATAGAATTAGTCATTTATAAGCACTCATTTGACCTAGCTGCTATTACTGATCCTCGCAGAATGATGTGCATGACTGAATGTTTAAATCAATGGCTGTAATCTACTTAGATGGGGCCCAGGACTGGGAAGAAAATGAGGAGTGGAAAAGATGGTATTACCTATAACCAAGTCACCAATTCAGAAAAAAAAACTATCCTGAATGCTTCCTACCTGATGAGCCCAACAAAGCAACGAGAGCACGTATTAGCTGACATCCCCTACAATCATCCAGAAAGGAAGGTGACATATAAAAAGTAGTTGTTTATTAGGGGTAGGATGAAGAGGTAATCTACTAGCCACAAGGTCTCCCATCCGAGAGATCGATGCTAGCAGCTTCATTCTGCTAGTAACTAACTAATGCTTCCCGGCGACCCTCTTAGCACTGCTGAATACCCTTGTTGTAACCTCTGGGGTGGGGAGAGGGCAGCAGCCTCGGGAAGTTACTCCTGACAAAGAGAGGAACTGATCATGCCATAAACTTAGTGGTAACGTAAGTACTGTTAATTATGAGTCAATCACAATTGCTATAGGCAAGTCTAAACTCATGGTGATGTGTACTTGGGGCCTGGAAAAGTTTTCAGCTTTGTGAATCTGTTACCGGCAATTCAGAGAATGGAGAAGTCTCACTGACCAAACGGGGCTGGGAATGGTTGATGGACATCTTAGTAAAAGGCCCAGATACTACAATCCAAGAGCCAACAGAAGAGAGGATACTGGTCAAATAATTAATCCGCAGAAACCTAACAAAATGGAAATTGTATAGCCATTAGGATAATGCATAACATAAGAGTAAATCAAAAGTTTCCATGGAATCTGTGCTTAGAACTAACATAGAGATGCAAAAGACACGAGGATGAAGTATTTCAAGACAACACACCTGAGCAACTCCCATTTTTTGCTATCCTATCTTGCTCATCTCCAAAATACACTCTGAACGTAGGGCTCCAACAAGCTATATGGCAAATATCATTCATATTCGAAGACCTTCCAGAAAGCAAAAGGTTTTTTGTAATGATGCCTACAGTGCTCTTTACTGAAAATTTTGGAGAGTAAGAAGTGGTAATCTTCACTCACTGACCTTCTAACATGCATGGCACGCAATGACCTTGACCTTATTTTTAACCTCTTACATGCCATGCCTTGATGGGACCAGCCCTGCAGGGTTATGCTAGTTAAAGCTTCAGTGATTATTTCTAAGTGACAGATGGAGTGTCAAAGCAAACAGCATCTGTCCAAAGGGCCCCAGTAGGTAATGCTTCACAGAGTATCTCCTGAACATCTGCAGTAATTAAATGCTTAAGCTGAACAAAATTTAATTTTGCAGGCTGTGTTGAATCACATATAGTTCACTGCACAGAAGCCCTTGATCTGCTCTTGCGCTCCCAGAAAATAGTGTTGCTTCTCCCTAAGCCCTCTTCACCCTGAACTTCAGAACTGTGGCAGCTTGTTTGTTCAAAAAATAGGCACTTAGTGGCTAAGTACCCAATTTGGCATCTAATGAAGTTGTTTCCCATGTCTGAAAGGAGGCTGCAGTCAGAGTTTAAAAAGGATGCATTTTTTCTCATTTCTTTTACTGAAGGGAGAGGTTATTTTACTGCAATCGCAGCCTTTTCCATGTCTTTTGGTGTCTTTTTTTTTCATTTTTTTTTCAGAACTGATCAATGATATCTTAATAAACACAGTATCTCTATGATTCCCACATAAGCTGAACAATATCAAGAGATGTTGTCACTCAGGAGATGGGGAAGATCATGAGGATAGTGAGAACTGGGAAAGGCCAGAAACTTATCGAAGTTGGCGACATTTGAATGTGATGGTCAGCAATCTTAAAGATCCCAGCACATGGATTAAATACACTCCCTTCCCTCCCACAGAAGGGAGGCAAAGCTCAGCTCTTCAGCAAGACAAGCTCAGTACCCCCGTAAGAGAAGACTTACAGATTTCCAATTTCTTAAAACACTTTGCTGATTCTCCTCCTCCTCCTATGTCAGTACCAGAGATGTAGTAGAGACCATTTTATTTGCTGGAATCTACACACACCTGGGGTGGGATCCGCATTTACTCCTTTCTACCTGCAGTATTCCCTGCAGCTTGAACTGACACGCACTGTAGTTCACTTGACCTTCTCCTTTTAAAAGTACAAGAGAAGTCTCATTTGGGAGAAAGGTGAAAAAAATGTTAGCAATTTGAAGAAGAATCTGCAACCAATACAAGCTGAAAAAGTAGCCGTAGTGTTAAGCCAAGCAGTGAGGAGGCAGACAGGTCTGCAGAGAGGAGATACCACTTCTTAAAACAGATGATGACTGTCAGACTGATATATCAAGCCTCACTGGACCTGATTCTAACCACAGTTTCCTGGCTACAGAAAAAAAACATTGATATGTTCCTTCCAAGACAGAGAGGGACAAGGAAACTAAAACCCTTTGTGCTGCACGTCAGGAAAACGTTATTATAGAGGGACAATTTTCTCAGCATCCCGAATATCAGGTAACCCTGATTGTTCCAAACAGGGAACAGGTCATAAGATAAATGTTCAGCCTTCGGCACTTATTACTCAGAGTGCGAGGTTCTCATCTGGAGGTTACCTTATAATATTGGATTATGGTAATATATTACATTGCTGATAGTTTTTTTCACAGGTTTTCACATCCATTGCTTAAGTCTCCATAGTTTATATTATTTTCTTATATCTATCTAATCTATCATAGTTCTCAAGCAGCTATCACTTTGGGATCCTTTTTCTACAAGCAGCAATAGATTTCTTGCCCATTGGACAGTTTTCCCAGTCACCTGCCAGCACTGGCTCTTTCCCTCTTTCTGTTGGGGAACCCCAAAAAAGATGTGCTGTAGTTTTTAATCCTTTGTCAAAAGCTGAGCCTGTTGGTCTAGAAATGGCACAGATTGGGAAATCTGTTTGTGTTCCCTCTTCTTACTCAATGGCTTTTCCTTTTCCAGCTACAGAACAAAAGTCTGCAGGTCACACCAAAAGAGAGTATTTCATTATTTTTTAGTTTACAAAGTTGAGGGTGAGTAGGAAAAGAGCTGAAACAATGGAAATGCTGATCTCATTCTAAATCATGAGTTACATTTAATTCTCTACTGGTGTTTGTTCTTTGCTCACTAAACCTAAACTGTTTGCACATCTAGTAGGGCATGTTCAGAGCCATAAATGTCAGCAAAACTGAAGAATGGGCACAACACTGCAAAACACCCAGCAAGTGTGTTCTCCTATGTCTGAGCTCTGACTTACTGGGACCCACAACGTCATGGCCAGCTCAAGTTGCCTTACCTCTCCAATTCAGAGGTTTTTGATTCCGGACACATTTTTTCTAACTCTGAACTTCAAAAAAAAAAAAAAAAAAAAAGAAAATAGATATCTGTATGTGACAAACCCTGCATCCACTGTTATAGGAGGCCTAAACACTCTGATCAAAGTAAATCCTGCTTCAAATACAGCTTTGGACTGCCAGAAAAATCTCGGGAGAGAAGGAAAGAAAAAAAAAAAAAAAGTAAAGAAAAAGGCTGTGAGAAGGAAGGGAAACTCACTACATGTCTAATATGCACATGGGGGATGGGAAAACAAGATGAAATAAAGGCCATGTCAAATGACTCTGCTTTCCCCTCTATTTCGTTTGGAGAGATTAGGTTACTACAGTTCAACAGGACTCAGTTTGCTTATTGCTTTGGGCATTAAGAACTTAATGCAAAAGTAATGAAGTTAAACCTGTGGCATAGATAATGGTCATTAGCAGCCTTCTTTCCCTGTCATAAACCTGACCCTTGTTAACTCCCATTTTATCTTTCCATGCAGATGATTTTGAGTGGGGTAGGAAGTATTCTCTGTTCTGTCCAATTTGGGAAAAAAAGTCAGCTAGTGAGTATGCACTGCTATTTTCCAAACTGAAACACCTTACCCCCAATTTACAGTTCAGGTTGCCTTTAGGAGCTAAAGAGAAACAAATGTAGGGAGGAAAGAGAACTGGATCTCTTGACAGAAAAAACTAACTTTCAGTAGGGACAAGAGCTCCAGTTCAGTTAGGGTTGAAATTTCCTAAGAGGAGGATGTAAAGGAAGAGGTTAGGATTAAAAAAAATATATAAAAAAATAGCAAGAAACAAAGCATATTTACTGCTTAACCCCCTTCATTTCTGTCCTCCACCTCACAGATAACAGAGCTCTTTTCCCACTCATTAATTAGGCTCTTTTAGAGTTTATTGACCAAGGGCAAAAAACTGCTCCTGCAAACAGATCCTTGATAGCTGTTTGTGACATTTCTGTGCCACTGCTCTGACAGGGAAACATACCATCCAGCTCTATTAAGCAACATCTCCCTTGGAATAGAGATATTTGAACAGACAAATACAACCAAATACCCTATTCTTAAGCAGTTATCTGAAACTCAGATTTTATTTCACCAAGAATGCAAAAGGAACACAAAGTAGCCAAAATTAACCCATTTTTCATGACTGTATGGGGAAAATTGTGTCTCACAGTCATCCATGTCTGAAAAGATGTTCTAGCTCATTGGCTTTTTGAAGCAAGATGATAATTACTAACTTCCTGATCCGTCTGCATAAAAAAAAGGAACAGTTTGTTGTTGTTGTTTTTCCCCTGGGAATTATATGTTGCCATGGAGAAACATAATTTAAGGTTACAAACTGAGGTGACTCTGCCATTACCTGTCTAAAAAGGAGAAGGGATAGAAACTCTGGCCTCAAAGATAAATTAATCAATTTGGTGTTTCATTGACAAGTGGATCCAAACATACAAAAAAGACAGTAATAGAGCCCTCAAGCCAATTGCAAAATTGCTCTACCTTCAAAGGAAGGATGATCTGTCCCTCAAAGTGAAAATTCTTCTTTATAATATCAGTCATCACAAGAGTTACACCTATATTTGAGTAACAGGGAGTGGATTAGTCATTGCTTGATGAGCAAACAAAAAATGAAGTTTTGGGTTATAGTCCCAGAGAATTATCTGTTTTCCTGTAAATTCACTAAAAGGGAGGAAAACCACAAACTAAAATCTCAGCTTGGGGTAATTTTGTATTTCGTGCAGAAAAGGGGTCTGTATAGGACATTGCTGAATAGACAGATAAACCAGGCAAATTTTAAGGTGTAGATGCCAATATGACTGCTTGAATCATCTCCCAATCTCCTGTTCAGCTTCTCATCTACTTTATTTACACAGACATATGTGATTTTGTTGCCAGCTGGTGATTTGGCAATAAAATGAAATCTGAGCCTAATGTGCCTAGAAGATTTGTTTGGAAAAAAATAAACCCAAGATAAAAAAAAACAAACTAAGTAGTACTTGTTTATAGAAACATTACGGTACCTTTGATCCTTTCTTCTGTTCTGCTTCAATATGCTTGAGTTAAAAGAAAATACGCTGTAAATTTCAGAGAGCAGCATGGGGGCTCCTATGTTTGTGTTGCAAAGACAGACTGAAGCCTTTAATCAAGACAAACTCCTGTAGGGCAAATTTCCCAATCCGGCATTAGTGTGGTGGTGTTGCTAGGTGGATCCCCATCCAACCAATCCACAGTTCCTGTAACTTGTCTGACCCATTTCTGCGGCAGGGCAGCCCTGTAAAACCATTTGGGCACAGGAGAAGGGGGGGAGACAAGAAGGTGAAACACAGCTGGTAGCAATAGGAATGAAGACACGAACTAGTAAATAAGAACACCGAACATAAGAACACCAAAAAATAATGCAGGACGCTCCTTAAGTAGGGCTGAGACAAACTAGACGTACATAAAGGCATCACCAAAGCAGAGATATAAATATTATGGTAACTACAGCATCCATATGAAGAATGTTTCACATACCCAGGACCCTGAATAAAAACACTTACAGTAAGTCCCTTGACCTTTTCTATAAATACACGTCAGACAAACACGTACATGCTTCTCTTTAAAATCTGATATTTATTATATCTCACATCAAAGCCTAACTGCACATGGACAGATTCTCATAGAGTCTGAGCACGCAATAAGCACAGGGCAGGGGGGAAAGGCATTAAAGTTGCCTGTCTCATACAAGTTCCAGTCAGGTAATGATACCTAAAAGTAGCGGATACTTTTGTATATGAAATTGCTAGCATAATTACATTTAAAAATCAGACATGCAAATGCATCCCTAAAGTCTTTGAGGACACCTCCTTCAAAACCAAGAATTTTCCATTAGGAGTCAAAGTTAATCTGCTTATAGGAGAAACAACGTATTTTCAAATGCTTGTCCAAAGTACGTAACGTACGTAGTATTGTGCCATGCTACTTAACTGATGTATGTTGGGAAATACAGTACTGAAAGAAGAATACATTGAAAAATTACAGAGTATTCCCTTCTAAAAACCCTGTTTTTAAGCAGTGTAATATACTCCTTTCAGACCAAAATCTTGTCTTTTTTTTTTTTAAATAGCTATGAATATATTCAGTCAATTCTGAATTCTTTGTGATGAGATAAATAATTGCAATTAAAAACTCTCAACAACAAACCAGAAAAAAACTCCAGAATGGCCAAGGGAAAGCATCATCTGCCTCTTCAACAATCCAGTCCTGTGCATCACTGACATAAAGTAAACTCATTTTTAAAACAGAACTCAGAAATCATTACCAGGCCCCTGAGTTATGAAAAATAAGCAGCTGTACTCCAACGCAGTACCCAGTATACACAAGAGCCATGAAAGAAAGTTATACTATGGCAGCTACTGTGGCAGGAAATGGTTTAATTTAGCCTCCTCCTCACAACGCCACGCTGGAGATGGAGGGGAGGCTCTGGCAGCACATGTCAGGAAGTCCCACGTTGGCCACCTTATGTGGCTATGGGGACATTTCTTAAGTCTTTTCCATGGTTCCACGCTTCCACTAGGCTAAGCCTTTGAATGCAGATGGTCCCCCGTGGCCTGATTTACTTTCTCTTAGTTAAGGGACCACAGTGTGAAAGTGGCTGATTGCTGCCAGTGTAGAGGGAGCAGGGATTTGGGCCTTCTCCAGCTTTCTAACGGCAAGTGGAAGCCATATGCAATTTCCTACAGCCATCCAGAGAGAGCAGGAGCTGAAAGATAACTTCCCCACCCATGTGGAGGAGTTTAAAGCCTGCTGAGAACTTCCTTCAGCCAAATGTTAAGGCTCTCTGTGCTGCAGTGATTTCTGCAGCCCTCTATATCTTTGAAACACGAGCAAGTTATTGTTGGCATACAAAGAAGCTGGCAAAGGATCATGCAGTGATTCAGCATATTAAGAAGCTAGATAGCATAATGAATCATTGTGCAAAAGGGTTGCGCAACATGGACTGAAACAGTCCATATAAAAGCACCGTTGTATTGGAATGGAAATGGCTTCTTCATGGAAGATATCCATCTGCCAAAAAAAATGTTGTATAACTAATGTTTTATGAGCAGAAGATCCAGAGGCAGATAGAGGCACTAATGCTAGGACCTTGCCTACTGTGACACAGACATTAACATATGAGAAGATACTTCGCTTTGCCAGGATGATTTGTTTACAATTGTAACATCTGGTACAGAAGGTTTTGAAAGAGATTCATGAAATGGAAAGAGGAGAAAAGAGGTCCTGCATCTGATTTAAACTGCACTGTGAATTGGAGAAAATCCACTGGAGTCAATAGAGATAACCTGGCACGAAATCATTCTCAATGCAAGGAGAATCAGAGCCAAAGAGTGTCAATGTACAGAGCCTTACTGCATTTTCTTGTCCAACCCACAGCAAAGTCTGCCGTTGCTCAGTCTACCTCAGCCATTTCCAACATACAATTGCCTTACAGCATTGCCCAGCAGCCCCCAGTCCCATTAATTCCTCCCCTAGTGCTCTGACATGGTCAGACTACCAGAGATCATTTCTTGGTCCTTACATACCTGGTGGATGCCAACATTACTTCCCATGAGGGACTATACCTTTTGTCTGTTACCCCCTCTCCATCTGCCTTGGGAATGGCTCTCCAGTCTGCTAACCGGTTCTACGTGCTGAGCTTGTCTCCATCAGAAGAGCACCCTCACACCCTTCTTCCCATCCTTTCCTCCTCGCAGGCAAAGAGAGAGCATCTCTCCTAGATGAATTCGTAGATAAAATGCTCCAAAAAACTCTCTTGAAGATTTAAAAAAAAAACAAACACCTTTTCTATTTCAGAGTTTTTCAGCCTGCATTAAGCTTGTGGACTACTAAGAAATAAAGCAAATGTGACTAAGAAAAGCAAGTTCATGAATCCTATAATTTCGGTTGTTCGTTTGAGTGCCATTTCTAGAGCAACACTGCCTCTAGAAAAGATGTAGCAGGTCACACAATACTAAATATTGAAAGTCACTGGTCTTTTTTTGTAGCAGCTTGTGAGCCGACATTGCACAACCACCAAAAAGCTCACTACTGTCCCGACGCCTGGGCCTGCCCATGCCAGCGGCTGAGTACCATGCGGCCTGAGACCATCAATTCACTGCTGCAAAGCCACCAGGCTGTCATCGGTTGGTAACAGAGACTGACCTTAGCGAGGCTTGCCACGATACGCCGAAGAGAAAAAGCTCTGCAAACCATTACTTGCATCTCTCTGCATCGTTCAGGCACACAATCTCCATCCCCTACTCCTTTTAATTTAGATAACTGCTTTCAATGTCCTGTTTAACTTCTGTTCTCCCTGCCTGGGTTCCCTCTTTGCTTCAGCTTCCTCCTCACTGGCCCCCTGCTTGCTTGCCCAACGAGCTGTTTTGTCACCATTTTTCATGCTTTATTTTCCTTTTACATCTGTTGACTGGCTCAGATGCTCCTGATTCTACTTAATAAAGAAGGGAGACACAGGCAGGCAGGGCACATTGTTAGCAGTAATGTGAATAGATCAAACTTTCACCCTACACACCTCAAATTATGGGAACCCAAAAGTAAGGCAGTAGTTAAGAGCCTCAGCCACTTATATTGGCAAACTCGTCTTTCATAAGTATGCAATTTAGATTTAATAATATGCTTAATGAACAGTAATTAAAAACAAATTGCAATTAAAACACTATTTAATGAGGTTTAACAGTGATGTGATAGATATGTATCTATCACTGAGTTCAACTTCAATAAATATTTTCTTAATAACAAACTGGCATTTAATTAGCATGGGAAAAATGTTGCTGTTAAATCTAAATTAAATTAAAATATACTTAGGGCGCTTACCCACTTAATAGTATGTGTTAATGAAAAATATTTAAAAGGCTTTTTCTTTTTTTCTGTTCTTTTCTTTTTTAAAGGGTAATGTTTACAAGAATTAAATGAAAACAACTTAATTGATTGCAGAATATGAAGACACAATCCAGTCCTAGACACGAACACTTTGACTTAAAAGCCCTCAATATCTACACCATGACACGTGAATGAACAAACAACTTGGCTAGAATTTGGAGTTTAAGATTTAATAAATGTAACAATTTACAAAGTCAGACTCTAAATTCCCACAGCACCTTTCCCACTAACCTATCCATGTCATTTTATGATCCTATTATCATAAATATATGAGCACCTGCCAAAAATTTAAAAATAGAAATAATCTGTTTTCTTTCTTCCTGCAGATATAAGATATAAAGTTTGAATAATTAATAGATTTTTGTTTGTTTAGTCGGAGAGGGCAGGAGATGTTTAGTATTTGCAGCTTAGCATATGTGAACTATTTTGTTTGAAACTGAGGTTTGTGAACCCTTTATTCTCATAAAAGGTATTTCAGTAGCTTAAGCCCTGATCCTATCTGTCTCTTACACTCCCAAGACTCCTTATAGTGGCTGATACTTTAATTGCTCCAGTACTCATTATGACTTGGACTAAATTCAAAGAAAGCATTTCACAGTGAAAAATAGCTTTTAGGAGAAAACAACATTTTTGCAGAAAACATGAATCCTCAAAACATTTAGCGTTTCTAATGATATGGTTGTAACTAAGAAGGGTTTAACTTACCTTTGACAGAACTGGTGTAAACACTAAATAAAATCTGGAGTATTTTATGATTCATTTTTTCCACCCTTCTTTACTATTTCAGGACAGAAGCTATGAAAAAAATGAAAGCAAAACATTGTCCTCGCAGATGCAACCAGGACTTTTTCTTCTGTGTCTACACAGCACCTACCACAAGGGGTCTGGTTCACAAGAAGGACACAACAGTAACACAGATTTACAATATGAATGTAAACAGTTCCCTGAGGGGGGAAAATAAATAAATAAAATAAAATAAAAAACTTTTCTATGCTTCACTCTGCAGAAACATTGGACTTGATGACATTGCTACATAGCAACATATGTCATACATACAGTGTTCAGGTAAGGTCAATTTTTTTGCCTTTTTTTCAAATCATTTCTGACAGTATGTAACATATCTGTTTGCAGAGACAGAAACAAGTTTATAAGAAAAAGTGGCATAACATTAAATGTAATTTAAACAGAGAAGGAAAACACATTGGGAAAATATTTGCCATGAGTTCACTATGGCTTCCTATTCTTCTTTGCGAATACAAAAGACTTAACGGGAATTAGATAGTACAGATACAATTTTAGCCCTTAATTCTGTTCCTCTTGAAGACAACATCAAGAACAGGAGATGATAATCATAAACCTGGTCTCTCTGGATAGCTTCCCACTTAATCCCACCAGCAGCTGCTTGGCTTGAACCTCTTCTTTCTCCATACGTAGCACAAATAGACTAGCACGAGGACTACTAGTTTTAAATTTCAGTTATTTTCTGTTGTATTTAAAGTGCCAATCTTGGTTTAAAGTGATTGGTGCAACGCTGCATAGTATTATATAAAGCAAAAGCACCAGCCATAGAAAATAGGTAACAGATAAGCAATGTGAGAACAAGTTACTGAATATGGCATATAACATCACGCCACACATAAACAGAGAGAAACAGTGTACATACCCAGCCAATTCACGACTGATCCTGAAAGCCCAGACAGATTAGTTGCAGAATGTGAAGGATGTTTTTCTGGCATGTTCAAGCTTCAGATATGATGTGGGTAACACTTAGCATTAAATAATGCTCCTATGATTCCAGTTTTTGAGCATTTCACAATCCAGTGCTAAATGTGACATCCTGGAGGAAACAAATGACTTGATTAAGGACTTATTAACATTGAAACAGAACTGACATCATGAAATATGACAGGTCCTACTGTACATGTCACACTGCATCAAAGCTGAAAGCAAAGACACTGCCCTTAGTTCAGAAAAGCACAATTATTTAGTCAGGGAAATACCCACTCCATAGTGGCAGGCACAGGGAGTGCCTGGTTCCAACGGGCAAAACAGAAATCCAGATTTTTCAGTCCGTTGCCTCCTTCCACACAGTGATCTACTGTTGTAGATCTTATTGTGCCACTGCTTGGATGGAACAAAAACTATTTAACTTGCATAATATCTACCCATTCTACAAAATTAATAGTTAAACTGATTTTTCCCCTTCAAAGAACAACTTCCTCCAGTCCCACCATTTAAACTATTTTTTTCATAGAAGGATCCAACAGGGAGCTTGGAAAGATTATTTATGATATAGATTACTGGATAATGGTGAAAATCCCCTGTGGCTGCACTGGTTTTCACACCAAAACCCCAGCTACGATACAATCCATAGTTCAGCCTGCCACCTTGTCCACAGTGTACCCAGTCATCTCATGAAAGCCTCCAGTTACAAACTGTGGAGATTCCCTCTGAAATGTCCCAGGGAAACCCATGAGATTTTGGCTATGTTGGTACCCACTGCAGTAACTACAGTGGCTCAGATGCAGCTGGAAGTCAATCAGCTTTGTCTTCCTAATCACTTGGAGGCTTTCAAAAACTCCCCTTAAGATGCAAGAAAATAAAAAGGAAATTAGAGAATCAGAAGCTTTGGATAATAATTTATGTTTAGGGTTAGCTAGACTGCCCCAGGCTTACCAGCTAGTCTCAGCTGAGAGAGCTTAACCAAAGGAAGGGCAAAGTGCTATTGCTGGTGCCACCCAGGATCTAAACAGTCAGGAACTTCCCTTCTCCTTCGAGTATTTTCCACCACAAATGGCAGAGAGGTGCTGATTAAAGAAAGATGGTGCTTTAACACTCTCTGCCCATGGCTAGCAGTCTGGCATCTCTGGTGATGCTCAGCTCAGGCTGAGACAAACAGGAGACTCATGCCAAGTTGTTTTGCAGTCAGTGGCCTGTTGCCAGAGTGTCATTTTTCACAGAAAGGACACAATACCGAGCAATCTGGCTGAGAATGAATAAAAATGTCATCTGTGCTCGCTCCTCTTTAAGGGCTTGTGTAGTATTGTTCTGCTCACCTGCGATACGATTCCAGTTGATCCAGCAGACACAGCACCAGAGGCTTCTCGGGGACCTACCAGTCATTCCTTCAAACTCAGCAAGGAACTCACATCAAACTCTTACAGCAGAGATGAAAAAATTTGTTGGTTTTTTTTTTCATGAGCTGGGGTTAGTTTATTTTTTGACTACTAGAAATTTTGACTACTAGAAATCTCACCCAGCAAAAGAGCACAAGAATTAGCCTAGAAAAGAAATATACTTAGCAGAAACAGCAAACCATCAGATTTCCATCAGATTTGCACATTGCTGGAGATACTAAAGGAAAGATGATTGAGTGAAGGCTGCAAAGCCCAAAAAGCACTGACAAGATTTATCTGCCATCTGCAAAAGAGAAAGGAGCAAACAGAAATAAATACAAGCAGGAGGAGAGAGGAATCAACAGTGGCTTATTATCATGTAAGACCTTTCACAGAACAAAATCCAAAGACTTTAACAATATGGAGACCCAGTCTTTGAAAGAGTAGATGTAATTTTTGTCCTCGGTACCTGGGCCTGAATATGCAGAGTAAGAGACTCATCTGAAGTCCGAAGCCAAGAAAAGCATACACAAGGTACGCAAGGAGCGTTAAGAATCACAACTGGTTTTTAAGGGTCTACTCCCAGGTATAACATTAGGATGGTGTTTAAGATGCTAAGCAATTACTGAGAGTTGTTCAGTGTCCTCATCTCCTAAGGATGAGCAATAGATGCTGGTGGTATTGACTAAAATGCAGAAAATCCCAGACAAAAGCTCTATACTAGCCAGTACTAATGGGAAAGGGTGGTAAAGACCTGGAGAAAGAGAAGATCTCCCTTTGCCATCTGAGAGCATTCCTGCCAACAGCTGCTGATAGGATCTAATCTTAAACACAACCCTCAAGACTAGATTTTCATGCTTGGAGAGAGATGAGGAACAGCTTACGACAAGTCTCCATGAACCATCGTAATGAAGAAACTGAATATCAGATAGAGCAAACCACAAGCCGGCAACAGAGAAGGGAGCACGCATCCCTCAGCTACTGCTGCACACAGAACAGAGGCACTGGGTATCTGAAATTAGGATCTTTTTTCTGATTTCCCGTAAGAGGGTTCCGCATCCTCACTGGCGACTCAAACACACTCTGATGGACAACTCCAAGATGTGTTTTGGGGTGAGGTGGGGAGGGGCAGTGGGAGGGTGGGGAATAATAATAAAATCAGTGAATTCCATAGAAGACTTCTGTATTTTGAAAGCTAAAGAGTAAGAACAAACAACACTGGAAGATGTCTTGCCTTTTTTTGTCCCATCCAATATGGTTTTAAGCCCTGAATACGTTTTTTAAAAATTTCCAGTAGAGATTCCCCTACGTGCCTTATCCACCAGCATCAGAAGCCATGTAAATGGGAGCTGCAGGAAGATATCCCCAGCCATAACTATTCAGCACCAGCTTTCTCCCTGATCTGAAGATTCACTTAGCTCCAACCTGTAGCAGAAGGCCAAGGCTTCGTGCAGCCTGGTCTGCCATCCCACTGCCACAACCAGGCACAGCACAGTGCTGCTGCCTCCTACCCAGGGAAGGGGTAGGACTGCCAACACAGCAGCAGACTGGATTCGGCATTTAAGGTGTACTGCACAAAACATACATGTATACACGTGACACACCATTTAAAAAGGGGCTGCAGAAAGTGGTTACCGTAAAGTTCCCATTGCAAAGCACTGAAAACTTACATTTGCTTATTAAATTTCAGTTGGAGCCCCAGGCAAATGAACAGAACACTGGTCTAGCTAGTGCGTTTTGCTTCGCTTACTGCTACTGACGTACGGCCATAACTTACATAGAGGAATTGGAAAGCCTAGGACTTTAATCTTGGCTAACCACCCCTTCCACCCCTGCCATTCGGGGTAAAACCAGCAACTAACATCACCACATTTCAGTTTCTTCTTTAAAAAAAAAAAAAAAAAAAAAAAAACACAAACAAAGCATTACGGGAATGTGGAACAAAAGAAGAATTGCACGTTCCCTGCTAAGAGCCCCCAGTGCAAAGACCAGCTGAGACAATGGCAGGATTCTCATTGATTTTGTAGGCATTTAATAATAACCCACTGAATCCAGGCGGAAAGTTGATGCTGTCAGGGGCCCGCTGGGAAGTCACGCTCCTCTCGCTTGCCGGTGCTTTCACATCTCTGCTCACGCGGCATGCCATTCCATGCCATGCCATCCCTGCTGTACTAACGCTGTGGCAGCCCAGGAAGTTCCCTGGAAGCCCAAAGCTTGAAAGCATGATTTACTCATGCACACAAGGAGCTGCATGCTGCAGTAGGGCTCTGCAAATAAGGCGAATGCTGCAAAATACGTTGAGATTACAAAACTTGTCGCAGTTGTAGTCGCTGCAATATTTTGCAAAAGTCCCACTGGCAATAATTTCAGATGGGCTGGTCTTTAAAGCTCAGACCCTCTCTCACGGGGTGTTGCTACAAGTCTCGGTGCAGCCCAGGAAGGATGAATTCCCTAAAAGTGTAATAAATAGCTGATTCCCTGTAAGCTAGGCTTCAGGAGCTCAAGGAATTGCCAACACCCAGTGCTCAAAACCTGTTAGTCAGGCCTCAAAAAGGCTTAAAATTGGCTTGAAAGTCACGAAACAATACTGAGTGTAGGGTATTTATTTGTCTTTGGATTTTGGAGCCCAGGCCATAGCAACCACGTCACATTTCAAGTTCTCATCCACCACACTACAAAGGCTAGACACGTGTGGGTTTGCATCTGTATAAAGACAAAATGTGCTGGGTTTGATTTTTTATTTATATTGAGAGTCCAAAGAAAGAGCAAAGTTACAAGAGCTCAGGCTTTAAAAGAACCCCAAAGCATTACCTGAAAGCTTCACAACAGCATTACCAGGCCTGACCACAAAGCCACCTCTGGGCTCTCCCTTCAAGGACACCAGACCCCCCCCACAGCTGGGGGTCTGCTCCCCCTGACACAGCACCATGGAAAAGGGGTTAAACACTGGCAAGGAAAGACAAACAAGCTTGCAAAATACGTAGCAAACAAACAGGCTAACCCCACGTAGCTGTTGTTGCAACCCTCAGAATGGTACTGACCGATTGATGTATTAGCAATTCTCCAGCATTTGCTAAATCCAAAGCATTTGCTAAATCCAAGTCCAGTCCAAAGCAGAAGTAGCAGCACACCTCAAATAAACATCGGCAGCAGCACGTGCTGGAATCAAACAGTGAAAGAGAGACGAGCTGAGGCATACACTTAACTGTGCAAGCATGGGATTCGATGTTTTGCTGGGCTGCGACCAGATGAATTCTGCAGCTAGTTTATTGTTATCATTACTACCAGACAGAGAACAGCCTATGTCAAAGCTGGCTAACCTGTTTCAAAATAAATTTTTCATCCAGTTTATTCAAAATATCCTGGCGTTTACAGATACCAAGTTAATGACTCAAGAGAGCAGGGTCAGCAACCACCCGATTTGTTCTGACAAAGCTGACCAGGTCTAGCTACTGCGTTGCACCCCAGGCATGTTTTTGACAATTTGGAGTACTTGAAGAAAATGGCGCTGAACACTAAATGACAGAACACAACGTACAATGAGTAATCACCAGTAGGAGTATTTGGATATGCAGAGCAGCAGAATCGGAACAGTTTACGCACTCCTACCTTGTTTGCTTTTTAAACACACCGCTCCTGCTGTAAAGAGATGGCTTAGAACAAACATTGGCATTTGCAATGCCCTTTTTTTAGAATTTAAATTACTGATACTGGAAAATATTAAGAAAGACAAATGGGAAGCTCTCCTTTAGAGAGGTTTATTCTCTGCTTTTTTTAAACTGATGGGTACTTCAGATGTTCAGGAACTTTGACTGTAATACATCCGTATTTTTATGTAATTAGGTTTTTCTGAAATGAGATTACAACATGGCATGCGGTGCCTTTCAAACCAAACACCTGTAGGCAGAATTAGAAGCTCCACAGCTTCCACCACTCAAGTTCCCAGGCACCGGGGAGGTGGTGGGGAATTGTTCAAGCTCAGACTCACGGAAAACTCTGGCAACCTCATCAGCAGTGTTATCAAGGCGTCTCCAGATCTGAATGGCTTTCCTGTCTGCATGTTTTTATGCGTATG
This sequence comes from Cygnus atratus, assembly GCF_013377495.2. Classification (NCBI taxonomy): domain Eukaryota; kingdom Metazoa; phylum Chordata; class Aves; order Anseriformes; family Anatidae; genus Cygnus; species Cygnus atratus. Next base: position 13,511,712 of record NC_066377.1, on the reverse strand, counting down.
TATATGTATTTATTTATTCATTTTATTTTAAGGCTGGTTCCAACAGGAAAAAAGTAATAGAACAGTGAGAATTTCCTGTGACAGTATAACCAGAAAAAAATGAAAAAAAAAAAAAAGCCCATAAAATAAAATAAACCTAGACAAAGCCTTATGTGAAACTGAAATAAAGCTGAGATGCCCCAGGTGCAAAATGGGTCAACTGTCCCTCTTACAGCTCAGGGCTGGAAACGTGCCCAGCTTTTGTAAAAGGTCCCAAAGCCACGGTGGAAGGCTCAAGATGTTGACTGCCCTTGGGCTACACACTTGGCTGCAGCAGAGGCAGTGACCTTTGTTCCTGACACAGGGCTGCTTTATTTTATTTTATTTTTTGGTTTTCACCAGAGTTCTTCCTTCTCAGAAGAAGAAAAAAAAAGTTCTCGGCAGTTCGGGTTTGCAGCCTGACATTTTGGCATCTGATTTATTTTTTTTTCATTGGCAAAACTCCCTTTAGAAAAAAAAATAAGCCCATTGTTCATACTGGCTTCATACGGCTCGCAGCTTCAGGAGGCTGTGGGCTGAAGAACTGCTGCAGAGCCTGCTGCAAAGCCCCATCAGCTCGCATTTGATCCTGCCCCACACAGAGCAAGACTGGAGAGAGGGCAGCCAGGTATAACTGGAGATTCCTCCAGCGAACACCTCAGCAGGAATGAAAAGTGGAATCAGCTGTGGGTGGTGCTCTGTTTCTTCTAGTAACTGGGTTCCAGCTAGCAAATGGTGCAAGCCCCCAGACTATCTACCATCTGGCAATGATTTCTGACCACCACCGGGGTGGACAGGAGACACGGAAGTGGAACTACAGGCATCCCTTTTTTAATCCTTTTGCCATCATTTGACTGGACAATGGAGCAATGAAGGGGCCCTGTGCAAGTGGCGCAGAATAGGGAGGAGAATCCATTCCTCCACATTTTTCCAGAAGCACGTAAAAGCTGTCAGCTTTCTGCAGGATCAGTGCTTGTTCGGTGTCACAAGGGTAATGACAGAACAGTGACAAGAAACACATGGTGCTATCTGCTGCTTTTTCTGAAATTTATTTTTAAAAATTTGTATTACTACGGTGCCTGTAGATTCCCTTTGTGGGACAGCATCCCACAGCGACAGACACCATGCAAAGCCAGAACAAGCAGATGGTTCTCAAACCAGGCAGCCTCCAAGCCAAAAAACGACAGATGATGTTACAGACAAGGGGAGTCCATGGAAACCACCAAAGTTAGCATAGACATCACAGCTCTCAGCACAACAGCATCACTGCTGTAAAGGTTTTACAGGCATCTGAGAAAAGGAATTTGTAAAGAAAAACTGGAAAGAGGATAATGAAGCTGTCCTAACAACATGGGGAAACACGTGAGGGTGCTTTGAGAGTTTAAAAACTGGGCAATAGAAAGTGGCATAGTGAACTGATCAGAGGCCGTAACTGACATCTTAACCACAAAAGGGAAATATTATATTGGGTGGAGAAAGACCATGAAAGATGCTGGGAGTGAAGACAAGCAGATTATGCTCGATGTGATCAATAGCAAAGACTTGCAGGAGAGCTGCAGAGCAGGGTGGCAGGATGATCTGTGCAGCATAAAGCACACGTGTGAGCAGGGGGAGATTGGATTTGTCAAGGCCAGAATTTGCCAGGCTGTAACAGAAATTGAGGTGCAGGATAATGACAGCGTGAACAAGCGTGCAAGCCACGAGGGGGACAAAAGTGGCAGTGTTTTAGAGAGGTTATGCAGAAACAAGGGGCGAGAGTTAGACACAGCCTGGAGGCACGAACCAAATGTCTGAGCCAGAGGTAATGACCATGGCTCTGAGTGACAGGCAGGATCGTGCTGTTGTCCATGGTGTTTAAGAAAGAGCAAGCCTATGGGAAGTGATTAAGAGCCCTGGTTTAGCTGTGGTGAGGATAAGCTGACAGCCAGTCACCTGCAAAGGGACACTGGGGAGACGGTCCCACAACTGACATGGGAGACAGCCGGTGCAAGCAGGGAGGTCTCTGCAGTGACAACATGGGGTCAGAAGCTGAATTTGTTTTTGCAGAGAAAGTAAATGAGATACAACAGAGCAAAATAAGGGACAGCAACTTAAAGTGAGTCTTTTTGAACCTCAGAGGAGAGCTGACGAATGCTGAGTGAGTGCTTGCTCCTACCTCTGCTTTCTTTAAATGCTGCTCAATTGCTCCCACCTGAGAGGGCTCATCACCAGTGTTCCTAAAAACATATCCCAGAAATTAGCCATATTCTCCCCAGCCTTCATGCTTTCCCTTTCAGCTGAAATTAACCAATGGAAAGAAAACAGGACAACCTTTCCAGCAAACAATTTTATAGTACAAGCCTTGTTGCTCCTCCTTCTCTTATACTGAGTATTTTTGTTTAAATGGGAAAAAAAAGAATACATTCCACTACACACACCCTTCTCCTCACCCACAAAAACTACTAAAACATGAGGTTTATAGCTTGCTACTCAAAAACTCTTTTATGTCAGAAGCCACGTTAAAACATCGGCAGGGCAAAGTGCCTGAACCAGTGCCTGCTCGCAGCCATCACCCCAAACTTCTGCCTCTCCCCGTTCCAAAATCCTGCCTCACACCCTCATAAGGGCCCCTCATGAAGAAACCAAAGCTCAGCTTTACATAAATCACAAAACACAGCACTTGCACGATCCTTCACCCACAATCTACCTGCTCCTTTAGCCAGTTGCAGAAGTCCTGCTGACATGCGAGGTGCCATGATAGGGCTGGCACGGAAGGCCGATATTGCATGTTCCAGACCAGACGGGTTATCCTACGTACAATTACCAGCTACCTGCTGCACAATGCTCCTGGCTCTCACAATGCTTTGGCAGCAGTCGCCGTGTCCAGGTCCACTTCAAAGCTACCTCTGTGCTTTCAGAATCGTGTAAGTGCTCTCTCTAATTACTACGTGTTTCCACTATGTTTTTAACCACCATCATTAAGGGATTGAGCATAACCCACTGAGGTACAGAAGTGTAAACATGAGCAATAATTATTCCAACCTCTTCACTGGCTTCAGGTAATGATCACAGTACATATTTAAAGCTCTAGCATGGTTTATGATGGTCTGTTTTCAAATCGCATTATCCTGCATGTTTCTGGTTAAGGCCAACTAAAGGTTAAGGTCTGTCAGGGGGAATAAGCATGTTTAAAAATTATTTTAAAGGCTTTCAGTTATTTAAAGTCAACGTCCATGACCTGTTAAGAATCAGCCAAGATGAAGACATCTGCCTTGTGCTATTCCCAAGTAAACAGATAGGCTGCAGAACCATAAGACAACTTAAAGTTAGAATTTCAGCTTAATTTATGGTAGTTGTGCAACTGGCACTGCTCAGCGTAGAGATGGACACAGTAGTTTTAACCAAGCTAACAGGGGTTCTAGAAGCATTCTAAACACAGCAGCCCAGCACTCACAGATGTGCTAATATTTGCCCTAGTTTTCAACAAATAAGTGGGAGAGGAAGGGAGAGCTTGTCATTTTTTTCCCATTTAATTTGGTATTTACTGGTCACTGTTCTGGCCACACAGCCAACACTGTTCATGCAGATAAATAATATGTGCTCCGAGCACCTCTAGCTCGTCTGCGTGCCCGACTGTGGTCACAGCAGGGCGTGCAGTCACTCAGCACATGTGCACAAGACTTCTCATTCTGGGACCATCCCAAATTTAACCATTTCAAATCTGACTCATCTACCATGTAACAGGAGCCTACACTTTGCCAAATCCTTAAAATAAGTCTGGGGACTTAAACATACAAAAGGGCTACCAAACATCTGCTGATGTCCATAAACATCACTTAATGCCCTGCAAGTATGTAATTTAAGTTTGTTTAGTTGTTCTTCCTTGAAAGTTAAAGTAACATAAAAAACCTCCCATTTGCAATGGACAGAAACCATGAACGTCTGATTTTGTGTGTCTAAGCCTAAGCTGTGATTTTTCCTGAGCAAAAATTGTTTGGATTGTTTTCATCAGGAAGTATGTTTTGTTTGGGGTTTTGTTCTTTGGTTACTATCTTGTCTGTGTTTTAAAAAATAACCTTCTTTTATTTTTCAGTAAAATACCAGCAATGGAAATTTTTGGTTGACACAATTTAAAACCCTCATGGCTTTTTTATTTTTCTTGGTAAAATATAAAGGAGCTAGCTGGCCACTAGAAAGTGCAAAATAAATATAACATTTACAAAGTATCTTCTGAAAACTTGTTGGTGTCTTTCCACCAGGCCTGCTCCAGTCCATCCTTGGCTCTGATGAGGGAGTTCTTAGGTGACCCTATGACACGATTTTTCTGCACCACCATTCTCTATTTGCAGAGATAACAGGAATTGTAGTCTCCAAATAAGTGATTTCTCATCAGAAAAATGACAGCTCATTAGATTGAAGGTTACTGCAGAAATATATTGGCTTTGAATAATCACAGCTTTTATGGGAAATATCCCTCCAGGTCAAGATGGAGATTTTAGTGAAAAACAAACAAAAAACACCCAGTCATCACAATGATAGTAGCAACAACAATAAAAACTCCCAAACTGGCTATTTCAAGCTATACTAAGGCTTTGTTTTTTCGCAAGCTATGTGGTGTAAATAACAGGCCAAGCTTTGATCACGACCACGAAGGTGGATTTTCATTGAGAGCGTGCTAACACCACCCACCATTCATGCCCGAGCATCTAATATGTAAATGAAAATCATTAGGCATGTACTCAAAACAGGCTGACACCCACTTTCATGGGTGCAGTCCAAGGCATGTCCCAAACTGCTGCGCAAAGTTGGCAGAAGCACAGAGGGCTCCTATCAGCCCTGCTGCCCATCAGCCATCTGTGCCCACAGGTGGAGATGGGAAGAAAGAAAGGCTCCACCCTGTTCCCAGAGGATGGGTTGAACCTCTTCCCCCAAGTGAAAAGAGCTAAGCCCGGCTCAGTCTTCAATTCACAAGTGTTCATCTATGAAATCGGATTCCCACCCCTCTCCACTAAGAATCTGCTATTTCAACGGAGCGCAAGATGTCAGGATTTTTGCCAACACGAGCACAGCTGTCAAAATCTCATCCTTGGACAGAATCCCAGATAGACACATGTTTTACCCCTGCCAAAATGGTCAAACTTTGCAGAGAAACATTCAGAGAGGAAAAAGGTTCCATATTGTCACTGCAATATCTCGGGACTGCTCACAGCCAGACAACTGGGATGCAGGGTTTTAATAGCTGAGCCATTAAAAGCAACAGGCATCTTGCTATTGACAGCAGTATGAGCAGATTCAGTGCCTTTAGCATAAGATTATCAAAAGCAGCATTACAGGAAAGGAAATAAGCTTGTTTGAATTTGGGAGACAACAAATAAAAGGGAAAATATGCCTGCAATTTTCTATTTCTACACTATGTTTTTGTAAATATCTTCAGCACTTTTGCCTGGCATTTCCGACGAAAGTCTGAGCAGTCTCAGGTTTATGCTGTCCTTGGGCTCATGTTCTTCCAAGCCTAGGAGACCAGGCTGGACCACATCAGTGCCACGGGGAGGATGAAGACGGCTTCCTCCCTGGGTTGTCTTGGGGGCTAGAGACCGCCACTGCCCCACAGTCCCTCAGGGCACCAACACAGGCAAAATTGTGTGGAGGGGGCTAGCAGGAGGTGCTAAGGCCATTGTCCAGCTCAGCCCTCTTGTGTCTGACATTTGGGGAATGGCTCTGGGAGGTGAGCCCCTAGCCCAGAGTTCTGCAGCTTCCCATTCCCCTCTCACGAAAGCATGCCGTCAAGCCTGAATTGAGCAAGATTGCCAACCATCCGAGCAGGCAAGCATCAACCTATTTCTTCTGATCTGAGGTGAGAAGAGGACAAATGATTTGGCTCACGTTATGTACATGGACAGAGGCAAAACTAGCAGAGATCCAGCAACAACTTGATTCCTCCCAAAACAGGGACCACCATCCCCTTTCATTTTCCCAACACCACAAACGATGCATACAGGACCTGTGTGTGCTGCCTGCTGTATTATGGCCCAATTTGCGTGCAAGCAGCAGCAAGCTGCTGGGAGATGAACTTCTACAGCTGAGGGGGTGGGGAGGTGGCATCAGAAACAGCAGTCGTTATCCTCTTTACTGGAAAACGTGTATCTGAATGGCCAAATTTACTAGCTGTTCCAGATCTTTGTGAGATTTATGAGGCTCAAGAAAAAATTTACTAGGAAGGCATAAAACTTCAGTGGTTTGAAATGGAAACATTTGCAAGGGACTTGGGATCAGCTGGTTTCAATTGCAGCCCTGTCTGAAGCAGGGAGTGCTTCGCTTCAGGGCTGAGGACCTCAAACTTCTCCTGATCTGACCCTCAAAAGACAGCTAGAAATTAAAGCTGCCTAGAGAGCCAATGCTCCATCATTGGGAGGAGCTACAGTACCCTACATAAAGAAAGAACACAGACAATAAAATGATGAGGAGCACGTGGCAGAGACGCTCACATCACCTTGTGCGAACCAGCCCAGTCCTGCAGGGCTGGTCCTGAGCTGGAGCTACCAATACCTGGTGAAACTCCACTGCCTGAGCTCCAGTGCTCCCGGAGCAGGACAGGTTTCTTGCAGGGGCACAGGAACGTCTCTGTACGCAGCTCTTTACTTTCCTTGTGTCTGCAGGGAAACCACTCCTGCTTCTGTACAAGTGCGTTTTCCCAGACGCAGCCCTCTGCCTTCACAGAAGCAACCCCAACCTCTAAAATTTGTGAAGAAATCTTATCTCCAGGCTGAATTTGACCCAGTGGAAAACAGAAACTGAATTCCCCTCCAAGCGTAACAGAGGGGACAACAAAACACTTGGAAAATGTTGTTTTTCCCATATCAGAAGCCTGCAACCACATTACACACACCTCTTAATGAGGGTAATAAGCTTTAACTTAACAGCCTCTGCACTGAGCTCATCATCCACTTAAGAGGAATATTCCCTTCAGTACCTTGTAGGGCATGCTGGGATAGGTTGGCCAACATTTAACACCTTTGCATTTGCCAGCATTTGTTCCTGGCTCTGAAACAAACACAAAACACGTGAAGATTTCCAAAGGGCATCCGCAGGGTGTGGAAAGGTGCTGCAGAGCTGCTGATGAGCTTCTTGCAGGGCTCACCCCCTCCTCACTTTGCAGGATGCTTAATTACAGTGGGCTGCTAGGGGATTCACACCTAGTAGCTCATAACCAATCTGCTGGCAACTATGCTCAAAGTGAGCTGAAAACTGTGTGGGGTTCCTTCCGCCCCTCTCTCTTCTCCCAACATTACTGGAGAAGGTTTCCTTTCCTATTTTGTGTCCTACAAAAAAGAGGTTTCAGCTGCATGGCTCACCTAACTGGCAGACACTGAAAACAGCCCGGCAGCTCGTGATCCTTGTCATTGGGATCATCCTTAATTCTGTTTAACTGAAAATACCACGCACTGCGTTCTACTAGATAGGAAACTTCTTTCACGTGAAGCCCTACAGCCTATACCTGAGCACCGCTGTCAATATGGGGTTTTACGCAACACAGTAGCTCACCTGCCCGGCTCCTGCCTCCGTGTTGGCTCACGCTCAGCAGGGCCGTGTCACAAAATGCACTTGTCAAAACTCTGTTACTGTCTGAGACAGAGTTTTACATAATTCTGCTCCAGCATCCTTTCCGACTCAAAATGTGATTTTTGGCTCACTTTCTCTAGCTTGCAAATTACTCACAGCACTTACTTGGGTACCAATGTTGAGAAAATCTTCTTTATCTGTTTTAGGCATCCAACTTCACGCCTTGTCCTGATAGCACCTTGAAGGAGGGAAGTCCACAAATTGATTGACCTTGCTCTGCATAAAGACATATTTGCTCATTAGAATTAACACCAGCATTATCTTTGTAAGATCTCTTACCAGACTAGAATGATTAAGATCCTTTCACTTAGTAATTAGGTTTCACTTAGTAATTAGGTTTTGAAACACAGAAACAAACTTCTTAGTCTCCCTACATTCATGAACCACCAGCAGAAATTCGCATCTCACGGGCTGGCCAGTGCTTCAATCAAGATTCCAAGAGAAGTGACCAAGCCTACTGCCTTAAAATCTGTGAGCGCTGACTTGTGGCATTTGATGAAGAAATGCAAATTTGGCTCTAGCTTGGAATACACTGGAGTACGTTTTCTTCAGCAGCAGCATCAATGTGAACCATTGTCTGGAAGGAAAGACAACTCTAGCTTTTAACCACCAGCTCATTGCATGAATCTAAGCTTATGTGCTGACTCCCAAGCAATGCAGCTCAGCACACATTAGCTGTAGCTACAGTCCTGCTGCAGTTTCTCCAACAAAGTAAATGACTGAGGGGAGCTTGCCAAGCCCCGATCTCTCAAGATTCCGTTTCCCTAGGACTCTCATTCCCTTCTCGCTGGCTGTAATTTCAGAGAGAAAGTTTACTGTTACTGACATAGTATTGTGACTAGGTAAATCATCTGCAACACAGAGAACTGTTAACTGCTTTTCATTAGATTAAGCCCCAAACCGATCAAGATCTCTCATCTTCAGTGCATAACAAGGACATCCCATGGGCTGAAAAACTGATGACCGAATTTTTTAATTCCTCAGTCATTTGTAAGCAAGCTTTGATTTTGTTTCTCCAAATTCTTAGATAAATGCTTCACATGAACACATTTCAGCCAGCAGATTGCTTTCAAACTCTTCATATTGATTATTGACCAAAGTGCCAGTCATGATTCATGATCTGTGCTGTGCAACTGCTCACTGAAGTTGCACAGAGCTTTTTCAGTTCCTGGCTTGCAGAACCGATTGTATAGTGAAAAGGAGGGTTTCAGCAGTGCACAGGCAAATATTAGTTTTCTTTCCCCCAAAAGAAAACTAATGGTATATGAACAAACTGCAAAAAGGAATAAATGTAATTATAGAAGTTTTTATCCTTAACATCGTTAATATTTTCTAGTAGGAACACATTCTTTTCACTGGCACTCCTCATTAGTTAAAGTACAGTCCAGCATAAAAAAAGACAGCTGAAAGTACATTTCCATTTTTTTCCCAAATGTTTTTATTTATATTGTTTCCCCATTTAAAATTCTATTAAAAATAAAATTAAAATTCTAAATTAAAATTCTCTAAATTGAATTAAAATTAAATTAAAATTAAATTAAAATTTTCTAAATTAAAATTTTCTAAATTAAAGTTCAGCTATTCTCTGACAAAGCTTTTATGCATCCTTACATTTACCTGACTATAAAGTACCGATAATGTCTTTGTCTTACAAATATTGCATTCATGAATGGGGTTGTATTCAGCTATATGAAAGACCTTAGATTTTAGATTTATAAATTGAATGCATTCCTATAACCGAATTTAGCCTGTTTAACAGAATGTTTACCCACACATTTTTCAGACCATTAACTAAACCTCCATGTATTAACCAATTAGTTAATGAGAATTGTTAATAGGAAAGAAAGACATTTTTCCAGAAACCTGAGAAATTGTGAACAATGAAATAGCAAATCAAAATAAATCAACCAACTTCAACCCTGCTCTCCCAGTATTTGTTAATACACAGGACTGTAGACATTTTCTCCAGTATTTATCTTTCTCCCTTTGTCTCCAACTCAAAGGGATTTGTAGCTTGGGTGACTGTAATATACTGCACGCTAACACATTTGGCCTGAAATTTCCAGTAAGACAGGCAGGTCTTTTTGGCTTTCTATAGGCATCAACTACCAAGTCTTCTAGGCCTTTCTGTAAATCTCAGTCTTTAACACTGGCAGATGTCAAAGCATGTATATAAATTTACTATTGTAGCTTTCTTTAACCAAGCAAAAATAAGCATGACAATACGACGTTGCCACTGCAGAGTATGGGCTGCTACAAAGAAGACGTGTACTTGGCCTTGAAATTAATCACTGATTTCTTCCAAATTTTTCAAGTTCATAAGGACTTACCTAGAGAGTAAAAAGCCAAGGGGGATAGAAAGAAGGACGGTTTGTAAATGGAGACAGATCCTACTTCAGATGTCATTCAGGAGATATCTAGTTTCACATTGGTCAGGTACAGTTTGTCTAATCCGACTTCAAAATCATTGTTTGCCCCTTAAAATAGCTTGGTTGCATGAGACAAGATATGAGTCTTTAGGAGGCCGGCAGAGTGAAGAGAGGAAGAGAAAGAGGAAGAGAGAAAGTCAACAGATCAATAAAAGCACTTTAGGATAATGGCTCTACCTTGAGCAGACCAGGTCTGGATTCCAGGCCAGCCCCGGCACTGCCAGGAAACATGCATTTGTGTGAATGAAACGTTCAATCTGCTGCATCGCAGCAGAAGGCTGAGGCTCCGCTTGTGTCCCCATTCTGCTCCAGAAGTGTGCTTCCCTTCCAGCTTGTCCTTGGGCACAGCTGGTGTCCTGACCGCAGTCACCAATACCAGAAACAGAGGGTGCCTGCAGAGAGTGAAGATTGGGGTCTTCTAAATGTGAAGAAGGACAGTAAAGGAAAGCGTTCGGACAGCTTACAAAAAATGCTTTAAACCTCCACATCAGTATTTGTTAGGCACACATTTGGAGTATCACTTTAGCTACATGCCTTAGCCAAAGAAAGATGGTAGAAGACTGCTGAGACTCCTAGGAGGAGAGACGGGCAGCAAAAATTCAGACAAGTCTGTTAGTTTTAAGTCATTACAGGTTTTTATTGGAAACGTGTTGTGCATTGCTGCACAACACAGCCTGTGAGGGCTGCATCTTTGTTCTTCCCATTGCATTCTGTGGTTTCAAACCACTGCGCGTTGTCAGCCAGTAAAGCAGCTTCTTGCTGGTTTGGACGTCTTCGAGTATTTCTTTGATTCTTGTGGATTTCATTGATGATCTTAAGCCTGGAAGCTGCAGAATTGATTTTCCTTTTAGGCTGGCGCAATGGCTCTCCCTTCCGTGGCTCCTGAGGCTTAGGGAGCACCTGGTCCGCAGAGAATTCACTTCTTTGACACTTCTGAATTGGTGCACCAGCTCCAAGGTGATGTGGACATCTTACAGTATGTTGCTGATTCTTGATGATTGCATTAATAGCTTTGATTCTGGAAGCGGCTGAAGGCGTTGTATATTTTGGCTGGCATAGCACTTCCATCTTCTGTGCCCCTAGAAATGGCTGGTCCATACAGCCTTCAACTTTTTGACACTTATTTTCACTTCTCCAACGGACAGATTCTGTGCATCTGAGAAACTGATGACAGAAAATACACACATTTCGAGAATGAAAACAAGGAAAGAAGAGATTGTCTTCAGCAGAGAAGGAAAGGAAAAGCAGAAGTGTTTATCGACTTCTTCTTCAGATGTGTTTGTCACATAGTAGAAGTACTTGCTGAATTACAGACTATACTAAATACTACTTTATGTGCCCCTGATTGCTAAGCTCCGTTTATTCCCACCACTTTCATGGGTTACATTTTAAATTGCAACTCCATAGTGAAAATAGAAATTCAGACTGTATTAGACAAACCGATGTCTAATCTTACGCATTTCTAATTTACACAGGAAGATACCTCTAACTAAAAGCACAGACCTTTCCATCTTGCACAGATGTTGCAGCCTCCCTGTCATTGTGAAGAGCCTTTTCCATATTACAAATCTGTGTAGAAATCTTTGGGACCTCCCCATTCATAGTTGCATTGACAACTGTAAAGGAAAAAATACAAAAGAATACAAAAAAAAAGAAAAGAAAAAGAACAGAATGAACAAAGTGAAGAGAAATCAGTTGTTGAGGGACATGGGACATGGTATTGCCTGCTGTTTTGCCGTACCTGCATTGCCCGGGCTCAGAGTTGACTGAGGTCTTTACCTAACTAACCTTTGCCTAGGTCTTCACCTAATTAACCTAATACGTGAATTCTAATACCAGGACTAAACTGCAGAAGCAGCGCCTCAACACCGTGCTCATGGTCTCCAGGCCTATTCTGCTGGGCTATAAATCGAGCCTTTATCATCCACAACTTTGTCTATACAGGGGCAAGCGTTTGCGTGCGTTTTCAGACAACTCTTAAAATGCCCAGTTCTTTCCAGCAGTTCCACACATATTTGAAGCTACCTTCTTATCCCAAACTCCTCTCTGTGTACCAACATATATACCTGTTTCTTAAGTCCCATTGAGATCAATAAATGTGCTTAGCTGCAGAAGGAGGCAATGAATAACTTGGAGCAATGTCCCATATCTGTATCCTAAGAGCAGTCCCACATTTGTGGGAGTGAAGACAGTTGCCAAGGACTTGGTCCATCGTGCTCCTTTGTGAGCCTTCACTCTCAAGCCACTTCGTACCTGTTTCATCAGCGTGCTGCACCACTGTAGAAGCCTTGTCTCCGTTTGTCTCCGGAGTAACCTTTTCCTCGTGAGAAACCTGTGCACAAAACCTTCGCTTTACTGGGGGATTTAGTGCAACACGTAAGAATTTTCCATATTTCTGCCACCGTCTTTGAAACATTGCAGAGAAGCACGACTGGGAAACCCCATTCATTACCACATTCAAACAACACTGTATAGGACACCATTCTAAAACCATTGTTATGCACGGCCAAATGAGGACGGCTATCAGCAGAACATCATTATCTTGCTGTACCAAGTAGTGTTGGAGTACAACGCACAGCAGATAAAGATCGGCATCTTGGTATACTTGCCAAATGATATAATTATTAATTGGTAAAGTTACCTCTTCTGTTTGAAAGGCTTCCACGGGGCTTTCTTTGGAAGCCATTCCATTGCACTCAGCTTCCCTGGTGCTGGTTGATACCAGGGGCTGAGTGGTAATTGAGGTCTCCTGAAGACAAAGAATTGCATAATTAACAGTAATCTGGATTTTTGTTTCTGCCTGTGAAGGGCTGTCACAAATCCATTCTACTTTAAGTGGTGTAACCCCAAATGGTTCTTTTATGGCAGTGTACCCTGATGATTTAGCGGGTTACAAGCACCACAAGGGACCCTATGTACCAAGAAGTTTGAACTTGCGAAGGTAGGTGAGGCTCGAGGAGGGCAAGTCAGAGCGTGACGTACACGTGCAAGCTGTGTCTGCGTAACAGCTGAGAGAGCCACACAACACGAGGAGGTACAGAGTTAACACCCTAGCGAGTTGAAAACAGGGTGCAAATTTTTCCACGTCTTCTCTGTTTAATGAGGATGCGTGTACTAGTTCTGGAATAAAGCAACTAATGGTATTTTTCCCTCAAGCTCTTTAGCACGGAAGACCTCATTTGTTAGTATTAAAAATGGCATTGTTACCTGTGCAGATTTCTGCTGGTGCTGGGAACGAGCAAAGGTGATCCTTGAAGAGGTGGTCTGCCCATTCTCAAACTGTCTCCTGACTGCAGCCAGGCCACCAGGCGCAGTGCAGGACTTGATTTCCTCTGAAATCTAGAGTGATTAAATAAGGCCAGGTGTTTTCCATTTGTACTAAGAATGTATTGTCCATTTCAACAAGAAAGGGCAAGGTGTTCTAGAGTGTAAATGAAGCAGTTCATATGTTCTCAACACGGTTCAGTTGGGCCAGGCTTCCTACAGTTCTTCCTTTTGGGGAGAGACAGCTAACTGCAGCATTGTTTGCAGTGTCAGGAGGAGGGAATTTGAACTTTCTCTGCCCAAGGAACCGCAGGAATCTGCTCTGAATACGCAAAAGCAATTAGAAAATAAGGAAGCCAGCGGGCAGGAATTGTGTGGTTTGAAAACACCTGGGCTCTTCCTGTACCTTATCTTAAACAGTCCCTATTTTATAATGCAGCAATTTCAAATTCTTCAGTTTGAGCAGCAAGAGCTCTAAACTTACTGTGCTTCTGAATATGATTTTATTATTTGTCAATAAAGAATATTTGTTGTGATAAAGAAATTGCCGTTTTTTGTTATCATGAGCAAATAGGATAACCGCACTGCTGATCTCTCTCACGCCTATGGCCCTCATAAATGAAGTTCAGGCAAAGGTGGACTAAAAAGAAGAGTAATTCCATGAATTAAAGGGGATTGTCCAAAAGACCAAAGGCATATAGCGTGAAAAATCTCGTTTGGTAGAGACAGAGACTGAAGGATGACTATGTTCGCTATGTAAGTTCCCTAATTTTGGATTTAAATTTTGATCCACCCCATGATCCATCTGATAGCTTGCTTGTAGAAATAAAGACAGTTAGGATCTGACCCTGTGCAAAGCAAACGTAGAATTAAGAAGATAATGAGACACTGGTATCTTACATTAGCAAAGGAGTTGCTCTTCTCTGCCTTGGATGCTGCAGCCTGATAAAGAGCCAGTTTATCCTTCAAGGAGACATTCTCCTGGAAGACCAGCGGTGTGTTGCCAGTCTTGGGAGGGCTCTCTTCTGGTAGTCCTCCTAGAGGTTTGCGACCACCCACTGAAACTAAAAACAGACGTCATGGTTGGGGAGAGGGAGATGGGTGCATGTGTTTCAAATCTTGAAAGAAAAGCAGTAGGCAAAATGAACAGTACTGCCAACTTTTTAGCAACTGTGTCGTACTTTTACTTTAGAACACATCAAGAACAGAGCATTCGATTTGTGGAAACCTGAAAGCCACAATCAAAAGTTAATGTGTTGTTACGGAAGCAACACGTCACCAAATCCAAACTATCTTCACCAACTGAGAATAGGAAGTTACTGCTTTTTCATAATTGATGAATGCTGCCCATATTTTTGATATCGTATTTTTAGATTTGGGTTGTCTTCATCAAAAGTTATCTTCTCTAAACGTAGGACACCATTCTGTTGTGTTTTGTTCAAAAAGTATTTAATGGGCTTTGGGTACTCATCCATAACACAAAGATAAAATGGAGAAAGCTGGGAAGCTTGTTTTGCATTCATAAGAACACCATGTTCTTTTCCTGGGCGGCCTGGGGGCTGCCCTGATGACATGAGTGTGGTTGCCCCTCGTCACAACAGAGATCGAGTGCACTGAACTAAAGCGAGAAATCAGATCAAAGTGGTAAGACTAACCTTCAGCATTGCTGTTTTGTCCGTTTTCTGAGAACATCTCGAAGATTGCCCTCCTCCTTTTAACGCTGGACTCCGTTATGTCTGAATTGCTCCCAGGCTGACTAGTCCGAGTTGGTGACAGTGAGCTTACCTCACTTTCTGCTCCCTGTTAGAAGATGTCAAGGGGATGTGAGTTGGAAGCTACTGGTAGGAGACTTATAGGGTTCTCGGGGGCAGAAACGATATGAAAAAGCAGCAGATTGGAAGGGGGTGCTGTTCTGGCACTAGTGTTCTCCGCAATGCTCTATGGTAAATTTCTGTGGCACTGCAGGTTGTGAATTGTGGATTCATGTGCTGCTTAGCTGATAGCTCATCGCACCGTCATGCCTAGCAGTATCTTGCACTTTCCATTTGCCGTGGTCTCCTTGCAAAACAAGGTTATTTGGCATAGTTGCACATGTTGACAGAAGTGCTAGAATCGCAAGTCCGCAGTGTTAGTGGGGGAATCATTCTCAACTGCAGAACCTTCTTGCACTCACCTTCGTGCCACCCAGGCTCTCAAAGTAGCTCTGAAGCTCTTTCATAGCAATGGGGAAGGTTTCAATCTTGCGAGGGCCGCCCAGGTGCTCCTCCTTGGTCATGTCCACGCTCCCGCTGTCTGCCAGGACTTTTTTCACAGTGCTGACATGGCTGCTTTTCTGTCGTGCCAGGGACCGTGGGGCTGGTGGGTGCTGGAGCACCAACTTGGGTCTTGGAGCACTGGCGGACTCCCATTTCTCCAGGAGGAGCTTGACAGAGCCCCTCTGTGGGGTCAAGTCAGGCGACTCCATCGTGCCCTGCCAATGCAACAGGTACATCATGACATAGCTTGTATTTCAGACTGAGCTTCAGCCTGCATTGTTGGACTGATTGGACTTTTGTTTCTTTGCTTGCTTTGTTTTGAGACAAATACTTAAGGATTTGAGTGGTCTGCAGTATTTCACAGGGGAGGAAGAAGCATAGGAGAAGCGCTAGGTTTCTGCAAGCCAAGGGCACTCATGAAAGAAATTCCACTGTGACATCTGCGCTTCTCAGTAATGAATTTGAATTTAGGCCTCAATCTGACTTTAAGCCACTTTCCCCACCTGCTCACGGTCACTTAAATCACTACAGAATGCTGATGGCAATTCATTCTGAAGTAAAATTCTTGACGGCGACTGCACATCTGAAACCATCAGTAAATTGTAGTGTTTCCTCGGCTTCGTAGAGCCTTCTTAGCCTTTATGAAAATGCAGGAAGAAAATTGGCGGAATAAGAAAAACCAAAGAGATTTGGAGTTGGGCTTCAATGGCCTTTAGCATTTCATACCATCTTTGCTGACTGTAATTCCTAACTTTTGCTGGCCACTTATAAAATTATCTTGTTTAAATGAATGGGAGAGCAGACAAAGTACGTATGCTATGAGAGAAGGACCAACATGTTGCCCATGGGGGCTGTAACTCATTCAAGCCGATGCATTTTCCAAACCACTGCAGTCCAGCCCCCAGGACCCAGAGGAAGGGACAGAACAAAGAGCAGCCGAGCCCTTAGTTTATGGCCATGCTGGGAAGAGAGGCAGGGGGATGTGAGAGAGAGGAACAGAAGCTGCTTCTCCCTCTATCTGGTGACTAATATTCACTGGCCCTGTTACTAGAGGATCTCGTCTCCACTAAAGACTCCCTGAAAGTGCACGTGAGAGCTAGCTGCACGCTTTGGACACCATCACTTGAAGAGCTTGCAGTTTCTTCTGCAGGTAAGCAGAGCCTCAATTATCTGCAGCATTTCACTTTTTTTTTCTTTTGCCCCCTTTTTTCGCCTATTTATCACATGAACAGTATCAGGCTTTGCACTAGACCACCTACGTCCAAAAAAATGCATGAACTTGTGCATTTTTAAGGAGCTAATCTTACCGCTAGGGTCTTCTCAGTTGAGTTTTCATTCTGTGACATTGCTGCACTCATCTCGTGCCTGTTAAAAGGAAGGCAAATTTAAACATTCTCTTATTCACTGGTCACATTTGACTAACGAACGTGAAGCTTGATCAACAGTTCACAGTATGCATTGGAGAAAAGCCTTGTCCTACCTCGTTCGTCACAACTGCACTTCCAAGAAGTGATGACCGCAGGAAGAGGCGCTGCCTTTTAACCTGCCTGTCTGCATTATGGGCACATAATCAGTCCACCGTTGCCAGGGTACTGTCTCCATCTATGGGCGTACGGAAACCAAGACAACCAAGCTGGCACCCCGGCTTTCCTTACCCCAAAAGACCAGCCAGAGACTCCCCAGGCAGAATCCGTTGTTGGTGCATAACCACGCCCAGAAAGAACTTGGTGTCCTTAGAGACAAGTTCTTGGGCGGACCATTGTGGTAGATACTAAGAGCCCTCAGAGACAGCATCAGTTTTTCATTTTTATTCTCCACTACTTAGCTAACTTCAAATTCTCTCTTAGAGCTAACCAGCGGAAGTGTTTGACCAGCTCTGGCACGCCGTGCTTGGTTTTCTTTCACTTATGCATGTTGGCGGTTTTGTGTGTGTTTGGTTGGTTTTAATAAGTAAGAGAAATATCAAAATGTCAGGTAATTTACTCTTGGGGATGTTCTTTCTTGCTGTAGTATGACGCAGGCTTCTGACTTTCAGGCTACAGCTCTTTGGCCAACAAAACTATCGAAGGACTCTCTAATAGGCCAACCCATTCTTTCTGAATGGGGAATTAAGGGAGAAATCCGACACGGACATTTTTGGACCTAGAGAGAGAGAATCAGCAAGTGAACTCAGAAGTTTGTAGTTGCAATGCCCTACCTGGAATTCACAAAGCAACTCGGTGCTCAGGGTCGGGCTGAAAGGTGACGCAGAAGAATCTGCTGCCCGTCTGTGTTGGGGTACCCTCTGTTGTGCGTTTGCGTTCAGCTGACAGTTACTAAATGTCCTTGGAAATACACTGCAGGGGGAGAGAACAGAAAGAGCCTCCCAGGTTGTTTCGACCAAAGCCCTGTTGCTTGAGTTTAAATAATTATTTCTGAGTTAGGCGCTGGAGTTCTGTAGATGTGCTAAGTTAGACATATTACATTCATAACTGTTCCTTATTCAGCTGGTGGGTTTCAGAATGGATTTCTGAGCAAGTGAAACAGAGCCACGAGGAGGAGGTTTCATCGCCTTATGAGGAAGAACTTCTTTACAGTTCAGATGACAGAGCACTGCAACAGGCTGCTCAGAGAGGTTGTGGAGTCTCCTGCTTTGGAGATACTCAAAACCCATCTGGATGTGATCCCATGTAACATGCTGAAGGTGACCCTGCTTGAACAGGGGGGTTGGACCAGATGATCTCTGGAGGTCCCTTCCAACCTCTGACGCATTCTGTGATTCTGTGACAGACTGGAGTGAAAGGAAGTGGGTACAGAGGTACATGTATTGCTTTCCTTGTTTTGTTTTTCTTTTTCATGCTGAGCAGTTACACGGAAACAACAAAGTGCCTGAGTCAAGTCAGAGCTGATCTTCAGGAGGCAGTGCCAATATACTGCACCTGGGCGTCATCTCCCAAAGGCTTCCCAACTTCACAGAATTTTATTACAGTAAGGGCCCCATCTACTGCCAAAAATCGGCAGTGAAACAAACCACGTATTTAAATGTCATCTTTTGTTTCATTAAAACGCATTCATTGAGTAACTCCCAACCGTTCCATCCCACTTTCCATCTCTCCTCCTCATACCCACACAGAAGAAAACGCTGCTGAGTGAGAGCCAGCTTCACTAAGCACGCCCACGATGCACAAGTCAGAAAAAGCTTCCCCGCTTTTTATATCATTTCAGAGGGTCCACCATCATGGTGACCCACATTAAAAAGATCTGGTACCTTCATGAGTTCAACCCATGCTGGAGACCTGCATTTAAAAAGGTCAGAGCCTGCTTCCAGATATCCCAAAGCTTTAGTCTTAACAAATGCTCCCGAGTAATCCACATTTGTAATCTAGACTCTTAGGGCTGTGACACAAAATGAAGCAATGGAGGCAGAACTGGTACCCGAGTACACAAAATAGTTCATTCAAAAGGAGAACCATTTATACTAAAATGAGGTGGTTAATTATGGGGCATGAGTTATTCTTAAGGTTTAACTTAAACATTTGAAGGTACTCGGGGGAGGTATTTTTGATGCTATCCATAGCTGTAAGG
Source organism: Cygnus atratus (assembly GCF_013377495.2). NCBI lineage: Eukaryota > Metazoa > Chordata > Aves > Anseriformes > Anatidae > Cygnus > Cygnus atratus. The sequence continues at coordinate 13,492,583 of NC_066377.1, read as the reverse complement.
GGATTTGGTTTTTGCTCCCATTATCACAATATAAATTGTCATACAAGTGGATGGTCCTACAGCATGATTGCTAGAAGCTCTAAGAGGTGCCAGCTGAGCTCCTCGCAAGGTGTGAGAGCCCTGCGGGAAGCAGTGAGGGATTCCTGCTACACCGCTGCCCCTGCGGCCGCCCCCGCGCTGCCCTCCCAAAAAGAAAGCAGGGGCTTTGTTTTTCAAGACAGAGTAAAGGGAACACAAGAAAATGAGGAGAAACTGTAATAAGACAAACATCAAAGATTGTTTCTCTTTAATTACCCTCTCTCAGGATCTTTACTCATCAGCTGGAACTCCCTCTTGCTTTTTCAATGTAAACAAAACTGGGAGTTTTTAATACTGTCCCACCTCACTTCTTTGGTCTGACTAATTACTGAAACTGGCCATAAATTGTTCATTTTGTGACACCATGAATAGCATCATTTATTCTGGACAGCACACATCTGTTTTCGCCCGCACACACGCGCACACGCTTACACAAACACGCCTCAGCTCGCTGCAGGGATGGCCGGTGCCGGACAGCGTACAATTTCAGCCCCATACTGAGTTTTGGCTGGTGCTGATGTCCCTGAGGCTGAGGAGAAATAAAGCTCTCAGAGGGGAAATGGCATGTAAACATGGCTCTTATGTTCTCCTGCGTGGAAAATGTTCCCTTCAGATGAAGCTGGTGAATGAATCATGTGAGAAAGGGTCTGCTGGCATATAGGTTGGAAGCAAGCTAGCTTGCAAGCAGGTAGAGGGAAATTTTGCAAATTGCATCCCTACTTTCTCCTCTCTGAGCAAACAGAGGCAGTGTCCCACCGCCCTAAGCAAGCAGCAAAGCACAGCCAGCCAGGGAAGCACATGCTGCTGACCCACATGATCGCATCTCAGACCTTTAATCATGTCAACATGAAAGAAATCTCACTTCACACATATGACCTGGACATAAGGCTAAATTAAGGAAAGATCTAACCAGCCAATCTAAGTTCTTTTCTTCCTCTCACAACTGGGTAACACGCAAGAAGTACTTGCCTCATGGTCACCATGCTTGCTTTAGGTGTAACATTCAATAAGTAGGCTATTTATCTCATATGTATAGCTCCCAACTGGTTGCTCATTTATATTAAATAAAATAGCATAGGTATTATTTATTTTTAATCAAACTTTGCTATTTTTCCATCAACGCTTTGATGACATAGAGGGAAGAGGGGGAGTAATTCCGCTCTTGCCTGCATAGCATGCACATTTCTGATGAATGCCAGGACGAACAGCACTTGTCTGAAGTGACAGCCTTCTCTCCCTGGCTTGGTCATTGTATTAGGAACTTAAACCCCTTTTCCAGCCAGCTGTGCCCACCCTAAACAAATTCAGAGCCTCTTCTTCACCTCCAGCCACCCACCCTTGCCCTGCCTTGCTCCTGCAGAAGGTGGCTGTGCAGACAAGACGGGCTCTCCCTGGGCAAGGGCAAAAATTCGCCCTGCTCATCTGGGAAGACATTCAGATGTGCAGTTCACACATGGTCATCCATCAACGCTAAACGGAGAATTTCTCAACAGCTCTGATAGCACAAATGTTCTGGGGGTTTATAAGGTTTTGTCTTCTGTTTTTAAGGCATTTTTTTCTTCATTCCTAGTGGGAAAGCTTATGCCTTTAATTCTATAACTATAAACTAAATAATATATCAGCTTTTTTTCTGTCAGGCATGGCAATGGTACTGAACGTATGCAAAGTTTCCACTAAAGGTTTTTGTAACTTAATTTTCCTCTGGAGACTAGAGGCAGCCAGATATTCTGTTTCTTGCTAGAACTTGGCTGGTAGCCACCCTGCGCTCCTTTTCCCTGTCATCCCCCCTGGCCCCCCAGCCCAGGCACCGTTAATCAGATGGCTGTATCTTCCCTATATATCTCCTGTCAAGCTATTAAAGGGATACGGAAGAGAGAAAGAAGAGAATCGGCTGAGATATAAACCAGCCCAGCTCCCAGAGTGCCTCTCCCCCTTACCAAGGTTGAGCTCTCTGTATTGCTGCACACCCTCCTGTCAGGGCTAAGCAGAAGCGTGCTTTCCCTTGCAGAGAGCAAACGGCTGACATAAATTTCCCCAAAGAAGAGGGACAGACAGAAATTCATCTGTGGGGAGACATCACCAACCTGTAAAAACAAAAAAACTGCAGCATGGAGAGGGGGAAAATCCCTGCCTGTGGGGGGAACACATGGCTCGGCTGGAGGCTCTGAGCAGGCCGATGGAGGGGGGCTATCATGGCTCCACAGGCTTTGGCAGCCTCGTTCATAGGGAGTTCCTGGCACATGCTCAGTGGTGAGTGGAGGTAGCTGGTTGGAAACAAAGCCATCTGTTTGTGAGGTGCACAAAGAACCCCCAGATCACGGTCAGACTTGGGGCTGAAGACACCGACCTTATGTCTCCCCTTCCTCTGCTGGACCACAACAGGAACTCCCAGTCCAGCACACCCAACGTCTACGGAGAGTTTCACCTCTCATGGAAGTATTCCTAGGGGACCCTTTCTTTACAAGGAGAAAAAATGAACTCCCAGCTCTGGATATCTCAGGACTTTGAAAATATTTGGATTCCAACATTTTTGGCTGGGCCTACCTCCCATTCTTGCACAAATACATAAATAAAAAAAAAAAAAAAAGAAAAAAACAGCCAACATGACTGCAACATCAGAAACAAGTAATGTTGCATGATTTGGGCTTAAACTTTGTAACAAACCAGGTAGCAAATTAATCAAGAACTCTTAAAAACCCTTCATTTTCTAGTAATTTGAGAGTTTCTGACCATACCAGAGACCAGGACCCGCACTCCAGCACTACTCAGCACAAAGACCTACTTCAGTTCAGACAGATCTCCTTTGCTGTCTGGTGCTCCAGTTTTAAAAAGTACTTAGAGAGGTTTTTAAAAGACACTCAGGAAGCCGTGAGCTTCCAAGCACCTCAGTTGGTTTGGAAAAGGGAATTCAGCTATTAAAAAGACTTAGGTAATCCCCGAGTTCCTTTAAAAACAAAATGTTCACATACTAGGTAAACATCTGTGGATATGCACGATGGGTCACAGCATGAATTTTTTTTTTTTTTTTCCAAATCTATGTTAAACAGAGAGAGCAAAAACAAATTTATTTACCAATACTCGAGTTCCTTATTCAGGCAAAACATTTGCTCACTTCAAAAAGAGCCTCAGATTAAGGCTGGAGTTGATGACTTTTGAATGTACCTCAATGAATGAAGTGTTTGCTCCAGCCATCCCCTCTCCTGGTAAGTTTGAGCTGGCTTCTTCATTTTAGACATAAATAAAACATCAGTCCTTTCTCTTTGGGATTTGCTTTTGTACCTACAAGGGGAAAACAAAGGATTTTTTTCTAAATAATATTGCTAGACAATGTTTAACGTATACAACTTGTATTTTTAGATGAGATACAAGTTTGACTGCAAGAAGTAAGCGTGAAAGGAGAGAATGCAGGAGCGCGTGTGAGCCTGAAACAGCAAGCACACCTTCAGGCAGGGTGTGCGAGTAGGGGTAGAGCTGAGCTCTCATCCCACCCCTCTGTTCTACAGGGACACGGCTCTCCCGTGTTCAAACCCGCCTCCTTGAGAGCCCTCCCCAGCCAAGCAGCCACCCTGCCCTTGCTGCAACCTTTTCTCTTTCACTCGCCTTTCCTTCCTTTATCTATGTTCTATAACCATTATCTCCATCAGCATAACTCCTTAAGATACACCTAGACATCATTTCGCCAATGAATGCATTTCACACAACATTAGTCATATTGTGCTGTGGATAATTTTTATGATATTGCTCTGCCTCTCCTTGGTACATTGTTACAGTTTAATTTGTACATATTCTGCTGCTGATGTAGTGTCACTCAGCTGTAACCTGAGAGAGCATGATGGTTCTGCATTATTGCAACACATTTGCCTTTTATAAAAAGAGAGAGAAAGTGAGAGATACCGAGACTCTTTCTTAAGTCTGTTTGCTTTCTAGGATTAGTTAGCTGTAGACAGTCCTGCCTGCAGGGTAAGGGAAGAGCCAGATCCCAACTTTGCCCCATGGAAATAATTTAGATGCAGGGTTACATCTCCGGCCCATGCCATCCATAAGTACATGCTGCAAATTTGTATTTTTAAGCAACTTTCCATCACGTTCAGAGTAAGGGTTTCGTAACTACAACAGTCCTTCAGACCCTTTCTATACTTGACTCCCCCAGACCAACTGATGCCAGCTACCTGCTTCCCTTCTGAACTGTGCTACCCATCCTGGGGTTAGAGCCTAATAGTACGGATCAGTTTTACATGTAGACATGCTGAGCAATGCTGCAAACGCTTGTCAACTGTTTTAGGTACTCAATGACCAACACTAGTATCTACACAAAGAACAGGCCGCAGTTTTCAGTAATTCTGCTATGTGATCGAGCTTCCCATATGGAAATGTTTTGCAAAAATAAGGGATTACTCGGAAAGACACTGGGCTAACCCTGCTGAGTATCTGCTTTTCTTCTGAGTTCTACAGCCTGGAATATTACCTCTGGTATTTTGGACAGTGACCATAAGGTCATAAGACCGAGAGACTGTTTGAGACTCCCTCAGTTCTTTGTTTACCTCTGGAAGACAAAACAATTGATAATTTCATCTAATAAACAAGAGTTTTGTTTAATGCTTTAAAAATAGTAACTTATTTTTAAAGGATCGAAGGTTGTTACACTTATTTGAACTCTGCCCAACGGAATGTGTTTCCTTGAGTAATGGCATCTCACACAGTCAATCATAGAGGTAAACCCATTTTTTCCCCTATTGATCTTAATCAGAATTATAAAAATATTTCTTGCCCTACAGGGCACCTCTAAGGTGACTACATTAAGCAGACATGACTGGCTTGTTATATTGTAACATAAGTAGAATTATTTGGCTCTGAAGACAAAATAACCTGAATTACTAAAGAAGAGCTAATCTTTTGGGCTGAGATCCCTAAAAGCACTTTTGGTACCTGGAAGGACTTGGATGTTCCCCTCCCCAGGCTGTTATGAAACAGTCATGTTCTTGCAGGGGGTTCCTATACTGAAACACCAATTCAGCATCTTAATCCTCCACCATTTCCTTTAAGGAATTTGTATCAGAGCAATATTCACCTCAGACAGATTTGTCTAGATTTATTTGTATATTTTCTCACACGTAGACTTTGCAAAATAGTCCATGCTTATGCTATTTTTATAATTAAAGGACATATTTAATGAACTGTAATATCAGCTGAGACCAGAAACGTTTTGGCATGAAAGAGCAGGTAAGCTAGAGCTAAAAGGCTGTCATACGAACTAACAGAATCTCATATGCTTAAAAATCATAGACACACCAATTCTGCAGACTACGTGGGTTTCAGGACTCCACTTGAAATATTACTGAATATAATGAGTAATTTCAGATTAGAAGTTTGATGCTATAAAGGAAATGACTTGATTTTATCTAATTCTTACATTGTACCAAGAGAAAACCATATTGCAAGGTTAAAGAATCTCAACATCCATCTATAAGGAGATGATTGAAAGAAATACAATTTATGAAGATGTAAATAATCAATCCACTTCAGACTAGCAAGTAGATTCATGGTCATAATATACTTCTTCCTATCCTTTTAGGACCTGTAATGTTAGCATTTTCACACAACTAGAGTGCATATCCTTCACATGCTGATCTGCACTGCTGGCTTCTCTGTACCCTTGTACAAACTGGGAGACCAAGCCAGTGATCCTCCTGCTGCCTACACAGTCCTAGACGGATGCTCTGTTTCACTTCAGGTGGAACACATGAAAGGAGGCAGATATTAGAAGAGAAGAGGTTTCTCCCCAATCCCCAGGACATTCTTCCATGCAAGAACCAACCCAGGCTGTGCTGAAATGAAGGCGTTAAATTGTCCATAAGCAGTTGGTCCGTGTAGAAAGTTCTTATCATGCTTTGCTCCTGTGAATCAATCCTTTCAATTAAGGTAGCTGGGGGACATAATGATGTTTTTATTTGCAATTACAGCTTTAAATTAGGATCAATAGAGACAGCTACAACCCTACCATACCAACAGTCCTGAGAGGTTGGTAGGTTTTCATCAGAAAACACAGTTTGTAAGTAAGTCCATCCGTTTTCAATCAAAAATATAATAAAATATCATAGGAAAAAGACTTAGATCCTGAAACGAGAAAAAAAAAAATCAAAAAAATCTTCCTATTTGTTTCTTGTTTTCTTTTTAGACATCAAGCCAGCAAGGCCCTTCTTCGTTATGGTTGTGTCCCCTACAGGCTTTTTATGGTCTCACCTGGTATAAACTGGATGGGCACCAGGCCCGGTCAAAGAAGGCCCTGGTCTATCAGAAGCAGAAAGGAAAATACAGATCTTTTTAGTTACCATCCTGTATTTCTGACTTCACGTAGAGTGTAAAGTTTTGCTCAATATGAAGCTATAGACTAGGGATTTTTGTTTGTTTGTATTTAATCTGCTCTTCTAAGAAAGGAAGCTTGAACGAAAATACACAATACTTTCAATTTGCACACAATATGATTATAAAATTAAACAAAATAGTCATTACTAAATGGAAAGTTTAATATATTTTTCTAGGGAATTGGGACTGTTTATCCTATTTTTAAGCAAACCCTCAAAAAAAATTCATGACCTCTTGTCAAATTACATATTTTCTGAGGATGAAATTGCAATGAAAGATCTTATTTCAAGAGTTTCACATTTCATAGCATATTTCATAGTTGTTGTATAAGTTGGGTTAATATCAGCTATGATTTATAGAGGAACAGTGCTGTAAGAAGCCTCCCTTCTAATTATAACTGGTTATGAGGTACATCACTCATATCAGACTGAAATTTACTTCAATCTCAAACATATTTTTTTTGCCTGTTTATTATCATAAACTGGCCACAGAAATGCTGATAAAGAGATTACTGAAAATGTTATTAAGTTAATCCCTTCCCAGCTGGAGTTCCTTTTTTTAATACACTTATTTTGAGTCTCTGTTTACATGTTGCAATGTGTCAGACAGTAAACACTATTTCTCTTATGCAAAGTTGTGCAATGAAAGCCTTTCCTATTTCATGTGCAACGTTATGCAGAAAGGCTAATTTTAATAGAATGTGCAGAATAACCTATAAATCCAATGATTCTCTCTGCTCTCACAGGCAGCGCGTGCAAGGGTTTCACCAATATACTAGATGTTTCATTTGAATGCAAAACATGCTAAAATTTGTCCTGAAAAGCACTTACACTTTTAAAACACGCCATAATTCTAAGAAGAAAAATATCTGCCATATATTTTGGCTGATTTCAAATTCATATATATTTTAAATGATCTATATACCTCAAGCTGTGCATTTTATACAACAGAATGATAACCATTACCATTCCACTCCATCTAATCCACCAATGGCCTTGATTTATTGGCTAGTCGAGTCTAGTGCATTGCCTCTTCTGAAATTCATGCTGTAATTTTAAGTTCTCTTGTTGCTGCTACTGCTACCTGCATGCAGCATTTGCCATGAAGATACCATGGTCTTACTCACCCTTTAAACATAATTGATACTATTGAAGATAATGATTTAGGATATCATCCATCTCCAGTACAGCTTACCATTACGTGACTTGTTCTCGCACGTATCTGATTTGTATCATAGACGAGTTGGCTTGATTGCTGTTTCACCATAGAATAATAGTTTCCTGGTTTCCACTGACATACTGAGTCTCCCTTGATCGCTCAGGTGATCAGTCAACACACAAGTTAATTATGGGTGAAGGGGTGTCTGAAGCCCAAAGATCAAAAGATACGTGCAAGGTCTTCTCCGAGTCATTATTCACCTTTTTAAGCACCAGGCAGTCAGTTCAGATTCCTGACTCCAGTGCTGTCCCCAAGTGAAGTGATATAACAGTAGGAAGCCTGAATCAGAGCAGCAAAATGCAAAATGAAACTCCTGGTTTCTCCAAAAATAGGAAAAATAAAATAAAACAAAACAAAGAAAGAATCCACGTGAACATGTTTGCCCGCATGGAGGAAAGCAGGTGCACTCTCACTTTTGCTTTTTCTTTAAAATAAATAAGCCAGTAAATAAGAATTCAAGGGTAGCTACTAGGCTACTATTTGGAAGTGGCTTTTTTTTTTTTTTTTTTTTTTTTGCCAGAAGGCTCTCATATGTGTCCCTGGTAAAAATTTTTGGGTTTTACCTGGCACTAAAACGAAATGCTTTCAAATGGCCAGTTAATGTAATCTTTTTGGATTTCAGTAAAGCTTTTGATATTGTTTCTTACAGTATCCTTCTGGACAAATTGTCCACCACGCAGCTAGATAAATGCATAATATGATCACAGAATCATTCTGTGATCATGATGGGTATACAATTGGCTGATGGGCTCAAGGGTTATAGTAAACAGGGTTACATCAGGCTGGCAGCCAGCCACTAGCAGGGTTCCACAGGGCTCCATTTTAGGGTCCATTCTCTTTAATGTTTTCATAAATGACTTGGATGCAAAACTTAAAGGTATATTAAGTAATTTTATGGATGACACTAAATTGGGAGGTGCTGTTGACTCCGTTGAGGGTACACAGGCCTTAAAGAAAGATCTTGAAACACTAGAGGGCTGGGCAATCACCAACAATACAAAGTTTACAAGAGCAAGTGCCAGATCCTGTAACTGGGTAACCCTGGCTGTACATACAGACGGGGACGAGAGGCTGAAGAGCAGCCCTGCAGAAAGGGATCTGGGGTTTCTGGTCAATGCCAAGCTGAATATGAATCAGCAGTGTGCACCAGCAGCCGAAAGGGCCAACCCTGTCCTGGGGTGCCTCAGGCACGACATGGCTAGCCTGGCGAGGGAAGGGATTCTCCTGCTCTGCTCTGCGTCAGTGAGGTGTCACCTTGAGCACTGTGTGCAGTTTTGGTTGCCACAAAATACAAAGGACTTAAAATTATTAGAGAGCCTCCAAAGGAGGGCTACAAAGATGGTGAAGGGTCTGGAAGGCAAGTTGTATGAGGAGTGGCTGAGGTCCCTGGGTTTGTTCAGCCCAGGGTAGAGCAGGCTGAGCGGAGGCCTCATGGAGGCCTGCAGCTCCCTCATGAGGGGAGCGGAGGGGCAGGCGCTGAGCTTGGCTCTCTGGGGACAGCGACAGGACCCAAGGGGATGGCATAGAGCTGGGACAGAGGAGGGTCAAGCTGGGTGTTAGGGAAAGCTTCTTCACTGAAAGGGTCAGGCACTGGAACAGGCTCCCCAAGGAAACGGTCACTGCACCAGAGTTCAAGAAGTCTTTGGACAACACCCTCAGACATGTGGCCTTATTTTTGGGGGGTCCTGTGTGGAGCCAGGAGTTGGACTCAATGATCCTTGCGGGTCCCTTTCAACTCAGGATATTCTATACTATTCTATGAAATATTGCTGTGCATATTACCTCCAGGCACGAATAACAGAGTTTATTTACAGAAATTAGGAGCTGCTGGACAAAAATATTAGATGCCCTGCCAAAATGAAGAGGAAGATCAGTTCTCCCCAGATCTTCTTTTTCATTTTTCAACTACTCTCACTAAAACGTGTGCATTAATATTATCAACAGTTATTACAATTACTGTTCTGATTCACCTGTACAAGACTCACTCCCTTGGGCCACGTCCCACACTCTCTGGAGAAGTGGCATCATAGCATTGCAGTCTTCCTCCTGCTCCAACACCCCGTGAGCTAAATACAACTTGTTGGACAGGTCTGTTTAACAGATGGGACCTACAGCAGTTGTGGTGCCATGCTACAACCACAGTGTTATGCTTTTCGTAGGTTGGAAGAATGATCTCTCTGGTGACAATGGGGTGAGCTCACTGGAGGCTTGGGTATCAGCTTGATACCTGCACCACTGAGCTACACCTGTATTCTTCCATCTCAACTGGTTTTTCTATCTCTGTGGTTTTCATGTTACTAAATTAAAGGAGGCATAACTGGGTAATATGCCTCAAAGGTTTCTTTCCTAAAACATCATTATTACTCTACTCAGAGTCACTCTGCTTTCATTTTTAAGGCAAAAGGAACTGAATCACTGAATTGCAGATTTGAAAAAGGTACTATGTAAGGTCAAATGTTCAAAAGACTTTGCTGCTAGCATAACTCAGTACACACAATTCCACATATGCTTTCTTCCATATGCAGATAAATGCTACAGATGCACAACCCACTTGCACGTATCTGCACATGCCAAAGGGATTTACACATGTTAATACTTGGAAAGCAAAGTGAGAATGTATATAAAACGGCATGCACAAAGTACGTTCATCCATGTGCATATCCCTCTGGAGGCATCTCTACTTGGACTTATTTCTAAGCTAAAAAGCAGTTAAACTGATATGTCACCCTCTCTCCAAAAACTAATGATTACAGTCTGTTAATTACACCGCATCTGTTGGAACCTTTAGCAAATAATTTGTGGACCTGATCTATTATTTATAACACCAATAGAAATTACAAGTAATGTCCTAAAGTCACACTTGCGCAAAGTGGCAGCAGAGGGAATCCATGCTGTAATGTCCCTGTGCAAGCACTGTGTCTTGGGACAAAGCAGCTATACAAAAAAGATTAAATAAATAAAAATAAAAATCTGAATTTTACTTTCTGCAGATGGAGAGCAAGCAGTAAGAGAATATAAAGACTCGCATAGAAGAAGAAAAAGGATGTAAGAAGTGCTTAAAATGTCATTTACAGTCCCAAAGTACCTCTGAAATACTGTAGGCCATATACTGCTGTTGCTTTTAGTCAATTTTCCCACACACCTGGCATTCACAGAAACTTTTGAATGCTCAAAAAAATAGGTGTAAGGCATGGTCTGATAAGGAGAGAGCCATCTTAGCATAGTTATGCCTTGAATTTAGCTCTCTGCCTCTAACTGTGGTATCGCCACTCCTGGGGTGAAATCCATATGGATTTGCCAGATCACCATGCTTTTTAAGGCAGAGTTACTCTTTTAAAGCTAGAGCAAATTCAGTGGGAGTCATCTTCCGACAAAGGGCTGCTGATCTGCTCCCGTGTCACGAAGCAGTTCTCTGTTCTGTCCTGCACAGAGCTCTGACCCACAGCCCTGCTTTTTCCCCACCTGCCATACCCTACAAATACTACCTAGCATTAGCATTGCTTTTATGGTTTCTCCAGTAGGGCAATTCAATTTCCAAGCAAACAAAAACAACAACAGAATTTCCAACTGCTGGCCCAGCAAACAACGTGTGATCTGAAAATCAAATCCTTCTTCCTTGGGTTTCCTCAAACCAGTAACAACAGTTCCTTGGAGCAGATGGCACTGCACTGATGTAAACTGGAGCAGAAATGCCATCCTTCTCATTGTAACAGAAACAGTGCCTTTGCATCTCATTATTATTATTATGGGGCCTGAGTATTACTTAGCTGTTCTTTTTGCACCGCTTTAGTGAGCCCACTTATTCACCAGAAAGCAAATAATCACTCAGGCTGAAGTTTATGAAACTTCTGGGATTCACAAACGTGTTTCATGAATTTCTGGCAGTTGTCCGAATGTTCACAAATAACGTGATGCCAGTAATCAGAACAAGTCAAAACTTGACACTTCTATTCATAAATCAGGAGATGTTTTATTTTTACTGCTTGAACAGTTCTGTTCCCAAGCACGACTGGAGTTGAACCACCAAGCTAGAGGTGAAAGGACCTTTATTTAATGTATTTGTTTAGGTTTATAAGAAATATAAAAAAGTGCCTATCCAGGACTCTAGCCACCTCTGCCATATACTAAAAAAACAGGCCAACTCACAGACAAAAATAAACTCAGCAACTTCCAAAAGCCAGAGAAGGCACAAAAAAGACTCTGGCCAGATACCTCAAATCTTTCTATGTAAACTGAAAACTTTTGCACACACTATTTCACTCTTCTCCAGAGCCTGGAACATGTCCCTCAGGTCAGCAAAATTGGACTCTCCCAGGCTGGAGGGAAAGAGAGCATTCAGTCATACTCCTGCTGAGGAGATCTATCCTGTATTCTCTCCTGCAAACCGAGAGGACTTCAGCCAAGATGCCTCTGTGGCTTGCAGCTGCAGGGGTATCACTAGGGAAACAGAGCACTCTATTAAGCAAAGAGGATCCAAGATCCAAGACCTTATGCCAAGAATCTATTTTAGCCTCCCCCTCAAGCCCACAGACGCAGCACAGGTCCTGGAGCACCAGTGTTAAGTGCTGATGGTGAAAACTTCCACTCATCACTCCACGCACATGGACGAGACTCTGCAAACCATTCCGTATGTCCCACCACTCCCTGATGTTCCCCTCCACACGCAGCACATGCGCCCTGGACGTCCCAAGTCCCAGGGAGTTTTCCCACTCTTGCACGTTACAGAGCGTTTGAATCCAACCAGTTCCTCCTGCCACGGTCAGAAAATAGTTGTTTCACAAGTCCAAAAATGGGAGATGGAAGAGAAAAAAGCATTGACTTCAAAGCATAAAATGAAACAAACAAATCCCTATTAGAATTTTCTATCCCAAGCATTTGATAAGGCTCTGCAGACCAACTTCTGTCCTCCTCCTGCTGGTACTGTCCCTTCTGGTGCCAGCCAAGGGCACCATTCGCTGTCCCACGCAGCCAGCTGCTGCCCTTTCACTCTGCTCTCGAAGTGTGGATAGATAAATGTGGGGAGACAAGGGCAGAAAACAGAAGCATATCTTTACAAAACTGGCTTTTTTCCTCATACAGAATACACTAGACCTGTAATTACAGTTTGGGCTCCCAGAGATAAACCCAAAGCTGCTATAGGAAGATCCCTTCCGAAGTACACACAAAAGTACCAGAAGGATCAGCTCTTTGCTCTTTTGAATGTTGCAGAAATGAAGTGCCCATAAAGGATACAAGGGGTTGTCCACTCTTTGACACACTGTACATTTTATTTTCCAAACCCTCTATGCAAATACTCTTGTGCTCCTATCATGAAACACCATGCTCATTTCTTTCACTCAAGAAAAGGGTCCCAATTAAAAAAAAAAAAAAAAAATGCTGAGGTTTCTCTCGGGCAAGAATTGCCAGTGGAAGACAGACTGAGCAAAGCCCAGCAATCCCCACCCCATCCATCTGCCCTGCCTCTCAGCGAGGCACGCGTCACATCGGCAGCTGCCAGACACGCTGCAATGGGCAGGGAGCCTGCACACAGGAAAATGAACTCTCCTCGAGTTCCTGCTCTAGCCAGAGAGGATCTGGATAAAGAGTGGGACCTCTCGCAACCAGGCAACAGCACACACGTCCTCCCCTTCAAGGGTCTAAAAAGCAACCTGTGCAGGTTATTTTTTCCTGGACAGCTCTGCTTTTAAGGAGGCTGATTAATCAAAAGCACCTCTCAATTGAAATTAAGTCCCGGTTGCCTTCTGAAACCTACCACTTCAATAACATCATTTATAGCTCCTTTGTTGCAATATGAAGCCCTAAGGAGAACTGGCTCCTACAACATGTTGCCATTACATTTTAGCAAAGGATGAATGTAGCTGCAAATCTCTGCAAAATACAGCAGAGATCTATTATATGCATAACTTCCCTGGCACCAAAATGTTATTCTTTTAGCAGGTCTGCTTCTTCCCTAGGATTCTGATGAAGTGTGCTCTGCCATGTTATGAAATACACCATGTTTTGGTGTGATACACAGAAAATATCTTTGTTTAACGCAGCTTATTTTTTATCATGTCACTTTTGTATTGGATTTCTTTTCTGTGAACTGGAAGCGTATGATTGTGACAGATACGCTGCCTTACCAGGGGGCTTTGCTATGTGACCTGCAGCATCAGAGTGAGGATAAGGTCCTTCCTGAAACACAGGCTGGAAGACTTGATACAACATCAAGGAATATGGAGCAAATAAAAAACCAGGAAAAGCAATTCAGCCACACTCCCAGCTAAGTGGATTGCAGAGGCATTTTTCCAGCCTGAAACACAGGCCTTCTATAAAAAATTTAAAACTGAAATGTTATTTGTTGTACCATGTTCATTCTTACATTTATACACACTTACCAGACTCAACACAAGAGCTCAAGAACACTAGGGAATACCGCCAGCACGTCCATTCTGCCAGGAAGGCGAATCTTGCCAACCTGGAGCGTGTCCTCTCTCATAATGGCCGCTCTTCTCCTTTCTTCCAGATTCTTCAGAAAAAGTAAGCAGGAACATGAGATAAATAAAGCTGCTTGATAAGGAAGGTGCTAGCACAGTGCCCCAGATGCAAGGATTCAATTTTTGCTTCATTGTGAACTTCGGCAAGCACCTGACAGGATGAAGTCCCGTGAGATGCCTGATCCGATAGCTCACCACCGCTGCAGCCGCTGTGAGGAACTGGTTCAGCCAAGAGCTGGGCGGTGAGGAGAGACTTCCCTCTGCTTAGCAGGAGCGAACTGTTAGATCAGCTCAGCCACCTTGTGCAACTTGCCCCTCAGGCGCCTGCACTGAAAGAGTTGATGTGCTTAATCCCAACCACTTTTAACATCTTTGTTTCCAGCAGTAGCGCTCCCTACGTACTTCGGCACCTGCACACGTCACCGCTCAAGCTGGGCCGCGCACCAAGGTCACACCTAGCCCTGCTGACATCCACAGACCAGCCTTTCCTCTTCCCAGCTCCCTTGAGGGACCCATGGGTGAGTGCCGAGCACACCTAGGCCAGGCATGCTGCTCCCAGAGCAGGCTGACTAGGCCTCCTCACAGGCCAAACCACCCCACGCAGATGCCACTGCTGCTTCACTGAATTACTCGACAGTTCCTGCACTCTGGCAGCAGCTCCACTGCTCAACCAGAGGGTCTCAAATAAACATCTGTCATATCCCAGAAGGGTACTGTAATTACCTGGCTACCCACTGTTCTTGGGGGTGCTTCCCACTCCTCTTGTCAAAGCCTTGATAATTCACAGAAAGACTTCAAGTTTTACTGAATGAATGGGCAGAGAGGAAATACCTTGACTTTAACTTTCATCTCATGACTACGATGCTCATTCAGGGATTTCTACTACTGTTTTATGAGCTGTTTCTCTGTAGTTTAAAATGAAAAGTATAAGCAATTCCTAAGGAAGACACCATAAGTTATGTACCCCTCCGCTTGAGCAAAGGCAGGTTACCTTGGATTTCTTTGCAACATGGCAAACCTCTGGCAGGAAGGATAGAAAAAAACCTCCATTTAGGATGACCTAGAAAAGTCAGAACATCTTTTTCTGGAAGAGACAAGATTTGAGGTCTAAGTCTCTTGTGCTCTGATCAGGCAACCTGGCTAGTTGACAGAGGCTCCAAACACTGGATGAAGGTAGGAGCTAGAGTGCCAAAGTCATCTCTCATCCATGACACATTTGGTATCTGCTCATGATTTTTGAGTTTACTGGCTTGAACCAATCATGTCCTTTCCCTGTAGGGACACTAAGCTGGGAACCACCACCTGACAAGCACGTTGGCTCATGCCAGGAGCCAAGCTGACACTTAGGAAGAAGTAGATTGGGTTCAAGTCCAGAGTCAGGGACTGACTTCACTCAAGCATGTAGAGTTCCCCTATAAGCCTCACTCCTTCATCTGCAAAGTATGCAGGAGCACTTACTTCCAGGATTACTTTAAGTAAAAGTTGTATTAAAGGTTATTCAGGTGCCTCGAGTGTAAAGACCACCATGCAAGTAGGTGAGGCAGAGAGACAAGTATGCCATGAGCCCCTGCAGCCCTGCTTCCTTCCTGCCCCCTCAGCAGAGGGGACTTGCTGCACACACTTCTGGGTCCTCAGATTCATTACAGCTAGGCAGGAAAAGATGGCTCATAAGCACACAGTGCTTATCCTGCAGATCAATAAACTTCCTTCCTGCCTGATAACCAAACCACTTATAATATTAACAGTGTTATTTAAGATCTGTGGAAGTTTTGTCCATTCCAAGCAAGCCAGAAATATCTTGATCTAGATAGTGAGAACAAAACAATGTTGAGTAAACTTCAGGACTGCCAGTTCATCTATCACTGCACTTGACATTTTATTGAAGAATTGGAGTAAAACTATTTTACCCAAAAGATTCTTAAACCAGCATATTTATTCAGGGAACGAGAGCGAAAAATCATTCTGACACTTTTCCCACATCTCGCCTTAGATTGAAAAGGAGCGCATTTTATAGTCCATGAAGAAGGTACATGAGTTGTCCACGAGCTCTGTTCAATAACTGAAGGTAGCAAATGCAATTATATCAGAAAGCATAAGTGAATGGGAGACTCATCTATGCTTCCTCCTGAGGAAGAAAGGAGTGTGGTGAAAGAACAAAAAGAACACGAAGAGCATTTCTACTATGTCACAAGTGGGCAAGCTTGAGACAGTGACCTGCTCTGTAAAGGGCGATGACTGATGCAAAATGCCTCAGTAAATATTATCAAAAGTACTATCAAGCTGTTGCTCTCTTTGGCTTTAAGAAATGCTGGGGGTATGCAGCACCTTTGAAAAGTAAGGCCTAATTTCATTCCAGGTCTGTACCAAAATTTATAATTGCTTCTACAAAATGGTGTGCCTGCAAAATTTGTCTAACATATCCAGTTGCAAAGCTAAGAGAAAATTTGAGCCTCTTGCCCTCTGTCTTGGAACTGGAGCCCCACTGAATGTCACAGTCTAATCTATCAGATTTCTGGTTATTCCTCTTATCCATGCAATTTTTGGTGCTTACCTGAACATGTTTCAGTAGATGGAGTATTTCAAGTGTTTACCTACCTCGAAGACATACTGCTTAACAAAAGGTAGAAAAGGGAGAGAAGGACTTTCAAAAAAGATCAAATACATCATAAGCTTGGCAGACACTGTAGCCCTGAAACAGCAGTTTGAAACTTGCACCATAACAAATCTTCTCCTATACATTATCTCACAGGAAACAACACATGATAAATTCTTAGCACAATGTGATTCCCCTCCTTCCACCTCCCCACTTCAGAAAGATTTAACATCTAATTCAGCTTTTGACGAGCTGCTTCATCACTGCGGGAACGCTGTTGATCTCTGTCGGAACCCTGCGGCCTTGGACAGAACAAACTGAAAGGGAAAAAAAATTTTTGGCCGTCTGTAATGATAAATAAATACATTACAGGATACAACTCTGGGGAATGGAGGCTGACACTGACTGAGCACTGTGACCTCCACACAACTGCCAAGTCTCAGTCATCTAACAAAAGTCAACTTTTGTTTGCCTTCCCCCCACCCCTCCCACTACCCCCCCCCCCCAACAATTTCTTAAAGTCCAAACGCAGGATGGAAAAAGGAAAAAAAAATTCAAAACAATAAAAGATAGAAGAGAACTCCGAAACTCTCCTCATCTGCTGCCCAGAGGCGCTTACAGTTTTGACAGAACAATATTTTATTCCTTCGGTCTCATGGAAAGTGGGTGAAACAAGTCCATAGCACATCAAGAGCAGCAGGCCAGGGAAGCTGTGCCACAGGGATTCTCAGATCCCTTTCTTCAAAACCTCATTTTAGGATGTGCCTGCCTTCAGGCTGGTTCTTGGCACCGATTTGATTTTCTGTCCACTTTGTAAGTCCCACTCACAAAACCAAATACGTATGGCCAATGTTGGGTCTTTGCACTGAAGGCAACAAAAACAAATTAGGGAGGGAGAAATTAGTTACCCCATCAGCTAATCCAATCCCTTATCTCTGGAAGCCTCACACGCTTCTGTCAAATGTCTCCTAGCCTCTCCACTTCAACATCTGATTCCCATTTCTCTCCAATCATAACAGAAAGGTGATACCTCCTGCCACTTCTCCTCATTTTACAGATGCACAAAGTGATAAAGAAAGTGTCACAACAAAGTCAGTCAAGTTGAAAGCCAGGTATGGGCTGCAAGTCTTAACTCTTGTGTCTGCATTCTGCTTGCCACGACATTTTGTTCCATTAACTCCACGTGCATCAGAGGAGCAACAGAGGATTCAGCTTGATCAAATAAGTTCATGGCAGCATCTCAGGGCTCATCAACACCTTACAGCAAAGCACAGCACAGAAAGCCTTGCACTAGCACGGATGAAGCTAATTCAAGTGCAGAAAGAACAGCTCGACCAGCGTGGTGCTAATCAGCCGCGCCAGCGCAGTGAGATGTTCGTCTCAGGCACAAAGCTAACGGAGCTACACGGCTCCTGCAGCCCACATCAGTATTTCTTCCCAACTGCACAGCGCAGATTCGCCAGCTCGCTCGGAGCCATCTCAGGGCTACACAGCACAGCACATCTCATATGTCTTCTGCTCCCCTTACTCCAACAAGAAATTTGTCCCACTCGCCACCAGTCTTGCTGCCAACCCCAACCTCTATCTTTACCCTTCCTGACTTGTCAGTCATTTAACTCACCTATTCACCAAGGCACCTATTTAGTCCACTCTGCTCAAAGTAACTAGAATTATATTATTAGTAACTAGAAAATGCTTTTTATTCTCCAACGACTGGTGACTACTTATACTTCATACTGCCCTTGTTGTTGTCCCTCCCTCTCACCTCTGCTTATACACAGTATGAGAGATGATTCAACTCACCTAGAGATTGAAAAGCTCTCGATTCAATCCCTTTATTTTTTCTCAGTTGTTTACATCTTTAATTTCTCAATCTATCGTCCTTTTTTTTTTTGGGGGGGGGGGGGGGGGGGGGTATTTTGTTTATTTTTCTTCTATTTTGTTTAGGTTTAGAGGGCTTGAATGGTTCCCCCTCAGTTACAAACAGAATCTTTATGATCTGTCTTCTTACACATGAATTCTCAACTAAAGATTTACGATTGCTTCAAAACTACCCTCTGAGGGTAGGTGTAGAAAAACATTTTTCCTCAGCTTGGTCAATTCCCTTAGTCTGTTCTGTCACAAATACTTATTCCACGTTACTTATATCTTTGATTGTCCTGCAGTTGTTTCCTGCAAAATTAAGTCATATTACAGTCTCCATTAGCAAATGGCTGCTTCAAACACCACAAGGGAAGAGTTATAGATAGATTCTCATAAAATCCATCAGAATTTCTAGTGGTATACAAGCATTCCCTAAATCACCATCGAGTTCACATCCAGACCTGCCTATCAGAACAAGATTGAGACGTTCTAGGGGAAGGAGAAAAGAAAAAAATGTCGAGGCTGTAATTCCCAAGCCTTTCACCTGAATCAAATACAATGAAAAACAAAAGGTATGAAAAAACAAAAATCAAACAGACAAGCTCTAACACTGAACCAGCTACAACAGGACCACGGCCCTATATTCCAGTCAACATTTTAGAACACGAATTCCTCTTTTTAGAAACCAACGAGGCTTTCACTGTGCTCCACAACGCATCTAATGCAAGCAACAGCAAAGGGTATCTGCTGTCATCTAGGCTTCCAGCAGAACGGAAAGTTTCTATAGAAGTCAAAGGAAAAAAAAAATCAGACATGGACATCTGGGTGGACATTATCTACTAGTACCGTGCACTTTGCTGGCATGCCTTGTCTCTTGCTATAGCAGATATCCTACGTGTGCACGCTCTGCATGTATGTTTAAACAAAAAAGCTGATAAGGAGTACTTGTCTGTCAGCAGTATCTGAAGCCTACGGCTCTTTGAGAGCATTTGGGTTTACTTGGCGGGTCATGCTGACTCCTTGTGAACCATTTATCATCGCAAAAAAACTCCAGAGGTTGGCACTGTGCCAGTGTCTTGTCTTTTCTTCCCTCCCCCCAGCCCTCTCTCCCCTCCTGGGTATTGATGCTCCACCAAAACAAAGCCCCAGTTCACATGGCAACAGAACATTTTTATATAACCTCTGCACGGGAACGCTGCACAAACCATCGGACAATCACTTGGAGCACATTAGGTAATTCCAGGGTATTTTGCTGGTTTCTATCAAAAACACCCCAGATTAAATGAACTATAAAGGGGAAGAGGTTCTTTTGCACGTGGGCCAGACTTGGACTACATCTTGGCACCAAGGACATCGGGGGATTAGTGCACCTATTGGTTCCACGTTCTGAAGTTTGCCATTTTCTATCTCACTTGGAATCAGACTGGAGAGTCCAAAGCATTTAAGCCAGTTTGTGCATAATGTAATTGAAAGCAAAATGATGCTGAAGCAATGTGCTGAGTCAGGGCTTTAAGAAGACAAAGACTGAAATTTAGGTTTTGGTGGACACTGTAAACTCCCATCGCTATCTGAAACACAGATATCTGTACAGACTGTGTATTTAGACGGTTATAAAACAGCTAGGTCATCTTAACTTCATTTTCCCCCTTCCTGTCACAGATTGTTAATACTCTGAATAGGGACGTAATGTTATTTCAAACCCTTTCACAGTATGTCCACCTCGTGCTTGTATCATGCTAATCCCATATTTCAGGGCTTCCTCTAATTTGTTGCAAAGACGACAAAGACCTCTCTTCCCCTCTTTCTATGTACAAATAGACTGTGAGGATTTTTATTGCTTTCCCCATTCAAGATGGCTGCAGCTAGAAACAGGACGTGAGGAAGGGCACACCAGGGCCTACAGTGACATTCATCTCAGAATTAGCTGGGAGTTTCAGCAAATCACCTGCTGTTCCCAAACCTTAGGGCACCACTGATGACTTTGATTTCTTCTGCTCTCTTCCTCTAGTGCATTATAGCCTTTTGGTCTTTTTCATTAGGTCTTAAATAAGTCATTGGAAGGTGTTTTGTGGCAAGTAGACGGTATGAGAAATGTATTCTTTGGACCTTTCCAGACTAAACATCTACGGTGTGATTGCTTGCAGTTGTGGTGTAATGCACCGCTCCAGTGCTCCTGCACCATTTAGGAAAGATAATAGTTAAGGTGTATCCATCTATCTCGGTTATTATACAGTACACATCTCTAAAGGATAATTTATGCGGCAGCTAGAATACAGTTAATATATGACAAAATTATGGACTAACTTTTGTAGCTCTGGAGAAACTCTTCTATGTACTTTTTTCATGATTGCAATGATGGAACATCTTAATTAAGACATCTTCTTTCCCATTTATCTCTTACTCCCTTTGGCTTGTTCTCTTCTTGTTGTTGACCCCTGAATTCCATGCAGCTAACTGGTATGGACTAAAACCAAACCCTTTCTGCAGGGTTATTTCCAACTCAACTATGTTAACTCATACTCATCACAGTAATCCAGACATATCACCGAAACTCAAAGGGTCAGCACACTGGGAACCTACTCCCCCTTCCAGCAAGAGAAAACACATCAGATCAGCCTCTCTTCACAAACTGCACCCTAAATCAATGACCCTCAAAGGCGAGTCTATGGGACATTTAGGGGAAATGCAAAAGAGGTGCAGATCCTTTGCAGGATCAAGTCCTGTGAGGACAGGCTGCCATCCCAGCGACTCCAGGAGGCCTGAGCCTGCTGCGGGTGAGTACAAAATACTTAGGTGATAAATCACCGTGCCCATCCTCCCGTCCACACTAGGGGAGATGAGCAGGTCACTTGTGCAGCAGCCCAGAAGCTCTGCCCTCACCTAAACCCCCATATACAACATGCTGGGCACTCTCAGGGAAAACTGTTTAGGCAATATGCAGCTTCCCCCAGCCTCAAACTGGCTCAAAAAAAAAATATCCCCTGAAAGCCTCGAGTTCTGCTATCCTAGGAACACTCTTGACTTAATATGGGCTTCAGCTTTTCAGTCTTTATTCTAATGCCTTTCAGGTTCAGTGAATCTAAGCCATACAGGATTTTTACGAAGTGTTAATGGGCTGCAGTGACTCTATATAATCCAGCACTGGCTGGTGAGTTATCACACCCCATTGTCACTTCATTAGTTGGCAGCTTGGGAGAACACAGGTGCCTCCTCTGTGCTCAGCAGCACAAGGTCGGTCACACCAGCAGATGGCCCAGAAAAGCACCCACGGTCCGGTGGCTGCCCATCCCTAGGATCAGGACTGACAGTCCTCGATACACCTTGTCATCGCTGGATCTCAACAGGGGAATTCACCTGATTCTCCCCAGCAGCTTGTTCAGTAGTACACCCATCAACTGCTCTGACAAATCTGCCTCCACGTATGTCTTGTCTCAGGCTTTCAGCAAACACCTAGACTTTTGGTTTCGGGAAGAGTTCTGAGAAATAGCCAGTTCCCTGTTTGGGAGAGATAAAGCAGAACACAGCCAGCATATCTGAAAGGTTGGACACATCATCTGTTTTAGGTACCACAAGAGCAATCCAGACAGAGAAACATCTAGAAGGAAATTCAAAGCCCTAAGAAGGGTTCTGAGGATCAGGAGGACTACCTCTTAACGATGTAAAATATAAGGGAAAACAAATGTATGCAGCCAACAAGGTGAAGCTCCATTGGCAACCAATTATGCCACGAGCCTTATTTTCAAAAGCATGTGCATGTAATGGTGTGTGCAAAAGTGAACAATCGATAGTATCCTTCATTTATATGACTTCCCACGCTTGCATCTTGCAGCCATGGTAACTGTGCGCCCACCTGAAGGAGCGCGGGCAGGTGGCGGCTGGGTGAGCGCCCAGCTCAGCTGCTGAGAACCCCTGGTCCCAGGTAACTTCTAACAACAGCCATGTTCCACGGCACAGCCTCCATAGCAGCAATCGTGTGTCAGTGCTTTACATGTACATAAATACACACACGTATTCATTTGTAAACAAAACGAGATGACTGATAATCTATTACATCAGTGTTGACAGTAAAGAAGCATTGAGAAAATACCTTGAACATGCTGCTACTGCATACGGGGTCAGAGGAAACACCGCTGTGCGCCCGTTCATCACAGGCGTAAATACAAGCAGATATGCAGCAGCGACAAAAGAGATATTTAAGCTCCAGATACACCGAAGGCAAGAGTAGAAGCAGTGCAGCGTACTTCCGAGTGATGGGCTAATTTCATCCAACGAACATCCATGCAAAGCTAGCATTAACAACAGCAAGGCCAAACGGGCTTGTAAAACATGAGAATTTGTTTGCACCCAGTTCTAGTTACAGGAATTACAGGGAGACTTTTAGAGAGTTAAGAAACCTCTTACTCCATCTTGTGTTAAAATAAATATGAAAACCATTCAGAAAACACATTTGCTTCCCCTGATTCTTGGCTTCAGAGTACCTCCAGTTTGCATTCCCAGTAAGGAGGAAATGGTGGCCGCTCCCAGCCACTGCAGTTTTTGGAATCCCAATTCACTACCAAAAGAAGCCTAAAGGTTTGATGGACAGTTCAGATTTGGCAATCAGAGTGATGTGGGCAAATGAGGAAGTCTGAAGATGGTAACTTCTTTGTTGGACCAACCCAGAACAAAAAGCAGGAAGGAGGAAAAGTATTTACCAAGTTTGCAAATACTCAGTCTCTTTACACAATCAAACCCCTTTATTTTATAATTAGCTATAAGAGTGAGACCTGCAGAGGTATTTCAAACCTTGCTGAAACTGAACATTGCTGTTCTGATGCTGACAAGTTTTGAGCAGAAAGCCACATACTGGAGTGGCAAACCAGGCCAGTCCAAAGAGGGATTCGGAGCACTGGGAGAGCATCAAAAGCATTAGAGACGTCTAAAGAGCATTAAAAAACTGCTGCTGTGTACCTCACAGTACCCCTTTTGCAGTCTGCTCTGCAGCACACAGCTTCTGTCCTGCATGCTGCAAATGCACACACTTGGCTGGCCTTGATGCTGTTGAGGGCAAGGAGTTCCTCCAGGGTTTATTGCTTACTGCCTGGTATTTTTACCAACAGCGCGTGACATCTCCTGTTAAAGATGTCCTAACACAGAAAAGCAGGGCTCTCTTACCAGTTTAACCATTGCATAAAGCCTAAACACATCAGATACAGTGTTCTACAGCCTCTACATTCATTACCAATTAATTATTGAAAGGGTATGTATTGAGTTTTATTATGCATAAAAGTAAAGACAATTCTAGTTGCCATGCAACTGGCTGAGAATCATGTAAACATAAGTGCAGTTGTTTCATTTTCATGACTAATCTTATGTATCTGGAGAGAAGGGCTCAGCAGAGCCACCGTGCATCAGAGCAGAGAAGCAGCATTAAAGGTGCAGGGGGATTAACTATTTAGTGGCTGGGAGCCTACATTTTAGGCATTAATTTGATTATCAGTCTAGCAAAAAAGGCCAGGGACCTTCTATCTGTGGACTAAGCTATAGCCCTTCTATCTGTGGACTAAGCTATAGCCCTTTGGACCCTTGAGTTGCATCCTACAGTTTGACACAGAATATTTATATAAGTTGCAATCAAGAAAGGTCTTACTGACAATCAGGCATAGCTCAGCACGCAGCCTGATAAGCCTTGCAAATTATACAGATGAAAAAAATGACAAAAGATGTATGCGATCATTCCAGCTGATCTCAACTGTTTCATACAGTCAATGCTGGTCTCCCTTCATCTTGCTTTAAAGCACAGATGGTTCTATTAAGCGTCAGAGATTCCAGCACATACCCGGAATAGGATTGCATACTTTCTGCCCCAAGAAATTTGCTAAAAGGTTGAAGTCTAGTAAAACAATATTTGTGAATTTAGACCAAATATGGAAATTGTTGTTGCAAATAAGAAAAGTGTTAAAAGGTTTCAAAACAAATAAACCAAAATCAAATGGAACATTTTGATTTCAGAAGAAATAAATTTGTGATTGACCCAAAAGGTTTTTTTTTAAAAAACTTTTTTTTCCCCAAGTTTTCCCTAGACTAAACGTAGTTTTTGATTCGGTTACAAAAATACAAATAAGAATGTTTGTGAAGCTCAAATATAGAACACTAAACCAGAAGCAACATCTCTATCCCTTTAGAAACAGCAAGTAAACACTTAGTTCCAACATTATTCTACCTCTTTCTCAAAAAAGAAAGCAAAAAGCCTTTCTCTTGTTGCGTAAACAATCTGATTTAGTTGTTAGCAAGGCTAAGTCCTGCCTTAATATCTAATTTACAAACTCCTGAGCTCCTTTACTTTTACTGCTGTACTCTTCCAAAGGCTGCAGTGCACCTTATTTGCTCTGAAGTCCTGCAAACTCCAGGTACAATCATTATTGTCTTCACCTGTTTCAAAGGTTTCTCTCCCACCTCCTTTTCTCCTTTGCTGCTAACAAACTGCCAGGGAGCAGACACTCTTCGGCTGCAATTCAAATCACAGGAGAGAGAACCTGAACCAAATTTGTGATTGATGGTTTCAGCTAATCTACACTTTTTTTCTCGGGGTTGTGTTCTCGCTCCTTGCAATTTATAAGACCTGCGTGCAATTTATAAGAGTAGGCAGTATGGTTTTAAACACAGCTAATATTATTCCTTAATCCACTCAAATGAAATGTTTGTCATTTAACTTTATAAAAAAAGGTATCAATTAGGAACTGTCAATGTTTTCAGTAGCGATATCTAATTACTGTAACTTGCTATAGGCTATCTTGTTAAATTCTAGTTGAATGACTAAGTATTCCTGACAAGTTTAATGCATTATTAAAGGTGTAATTACTCGGTTATTGCTCGTGTAATTCTGAGTTAATTACATGACATCTAAATTCATCATTTTTATGTTTATTGAACTTTGGTAAATTCAGTTTTAGCTACTGCTTGATATTTACACCGTGACTCCCTCTTCTACTTATTTTGAATTTCAGCGAGAACGGCACTGCATACGCTCAGCACAGCGGGTGAAGCCAGGACGAGTAAAGGGAGTATAATCATAAAAAGTCTGATTTTCCTGTCCTATTTTTCCGTTTTCCTATGCTTTCCTCGTCTGCCGCCATTTAAACACATTATGGTCAGCAGATTTGCTCAATTTTCAACAGGAAAAATGTAGGCAACAAGTTTCTAAAATAGCTGAAGTGAAATTGTGACACTAGTGCAAATCAGTGGCAAAGCTCTCATTGCCTTGAAGAGAGCCAGAGCTTTACCTCTGGGAACCCTTGTTCTGGGAGCAGAGCATGAATTACCTGCCTAAGGGACTCCTGGATATCAAATTTTTATCAATGTTGGCATCGGTTGTCAGATGCCAAAGTGACGCCTCCACGAATCAGTCATTGGAATTTCCTCTCACAGCATTCACAACTAATGTATAAATAAACAGTGCATCTGAAATTCCCTTCTGCTACTTTGCTCCCTCCCATATAATGCTTTTTTTCCCCTCACCCTTGACCTGTAAATGTGGCTGGTACGCACCACAGCCCTTTGCTCCCCAGGGTCCAGGCTGTGTTCACCCAGGGCAGGCGGAGGAAGCAAACGTCCTTCGTCCCACAGTGACCAAATGCAAAGCTTGACAACCTCAAGTGCCATCATTATACAGGCAGTGAATCTCAGGTTATAAATCTTGCTTCCTTCCCATTTGGAAGAAGGATCTTCAATTAAGCAAAAATTGATTTTCTAATGATTTTTTTTTTCCTGCTCATGATTGGTAGATTGTTTGAAACTGTTCCAGCCCAACAACATACTGAGAGAACAATTAAACATGCATCGCAGCTGACAGCAGGACTGATTTTAAGTCAGTGAATGCCAATACAGCCCTTGCAGTTTTGGCAAGAATTGCATCTTGCAACAATTACAAATGAAGAAAATACTATTCTAGCTAAATGCTGCAACTATCAAGCCAGTGACAAAGCAAGAAGCAAATACAACAGGGTGTTGGGAAGTTGTTTCCCATCTTCTGCAATCCCTCACCACTCTGCATTGCACGTAACACTGAAGTTAGTGCACTTCTGACTTCCAGTTTAGTAACTGACTCGAGTAGTTAATAACGGCTGAGACAATGGTAGAGGTTTCAGTAAGTTATTTGGTAGACTAGATATCACATTGTTATTGTTGATAATGATTCTTAGGAAACTGGGGACCCACAATCAAAATTTTCAAAGCATGTTTAAGTTTTAGTGTGATGCAAATGACAAAAACCCAATTGAGTCAAAGACCACTAAGCTTAGTTTGAGGTTTTCCCCATTACATTCAAAGCCATCTGGACCAGACTTTAAGGCACAGGCCTTCTTTAAAATTATACTTTTTGATGTGCGCAGAGACAATCATAATAGGATTAAAATCCTATTAGAGGAGAGCTACGTTAATAATTCAAACCTTACTCTATAATGATACAGTGATCGGCACTGGTTTACCTTTTCAATTCTCTAGATGTAGTTATGATCCCACTAATTTTGTTAACAAATTATAACTAAAATTGAGGTCCTTACAGCTACAAGGACAATACTGAATACAATCCATGCTGTGTTAATGGTCGCTCACTGCTCAGAGCAGGACACAACTGGGGCAGGTGTGATACAAGCACAGGACGAAAACAAACTCTGCTCCCTGAAAAGGTACAATACTAATGGCCAAGCAACAGACAAAAGTAGATTCTTTGCTCTCTGAATTTTTCTGAAACTCCGAGACACCACTGTTTGTCAAGGAAGGCAGAGACAGTAGCATACCACCAATTTAACCCTTGTTGTAACTTTGTGGACAACATAGCCTCGAACAAGACTGTCAGAGCAGAGTCAGTGCTTCTGAGCCAGACAGTGTTACAGGTTTTTCACAGGTGTTTTTTAGAGCTGGACCATGGTATGGCTCCAGTTTAATCTTTTTCCTCTACAGACAGCATTGGCCAGGATGGTCTAAGCCTTGCTAGAACGAGTCAGTAGAAGTAGGTGCAATGTTTTCTTGAAGCAATCAAAGTAAATGCCATTTTCTATCAGTCTAATAAGGAAAGTTTGGAGATTTTCAGCTTGCATTTCCTAGTATGTTAATTTCATCATTGCCCACATATTATTCTGCTTGATCTGACCTGAATCTGACTTATTGCATTTCCCAAACTACTTTTCACTCAGCGGTTAATTAAAAGATTTGGTCCCTGACACACTGCTTACAGCCCTTATTGGCACCCATTAGCCCAGCCAGACTAATTCTCCTGAAAAGCAAACCTCCTTATATTCCCAGGGTCAGAAGTTCACAGCCAATTCCCTAAATCTTTAACACTCACTATTAGTTCATTATTTGAACCTACTCTGCTGTAAGAAATTGTATTCAAATGTAGGCAGAAAAAGTTGCTCAAGAAGCTTCTCACAAAAATTCATTGCTCGCCAGTCTCCTCCATCCCTGACTATGCTCTACTGGGACTGTACAGGGCAAGAAATACAAAACTGATTATTTTCCAACTTTTGAGTACTTTGTTTAAGATACATCCACAGGAAAAAAAATGCTTATACTAATTTATGCTACCCAATTAGCATATGTATCGTGCCTCTAAACTACCTGCACATTTTATTTCTGTGCACACGTCTAGAGCATGGCATTGCCTTTCAGGCCCATATAGGACCATAATCCATACATAGGCACAGCATCTATCATAGTCTCATTTAAATAAATACACAAAAAAATCTGGACCAGAGCTTGGCAGAAGCTGTAAACAAGCCGGCACACTTGTTCAGACGCACACACAACCACATTACACTTACAGGTCCGTTTGGACTCAGCCCATTTTAGAGACTAGAGGTAAACCACAACGTTTAGATTTGCATCCAGGTGGCAGACCCCCCAAACCCCAATCTCCAAGAAATGTAGTTCCCAGGCTTTGGTTCAGCCCGTTTTCACTGCACTAACATGAAACCAGATACTAAGTCCACCTGGGTAGGTGTGTGGGAAGAGAAAAAGGCAAAGTTTAATTATTAAAACTATGTGGCCATGCAAGCGTCCTACTTAAGTTAAGAGGAGTTGTCATTAAACTCAACCTTTCCCCCTTGAACCTGGTGTCTGGAACAGCTCAGACACCAGCGATGACCTTCTGTATTTCTTTTAATTATTCTGAAGCAACCTCCTCCAGCTCACTACAAGCCCTCAGCTACTTCAAGCAAAGACATTCTAATGATTTCAATTAAATCTTGGCCTCTCCCCAGCAGAGCACAAATTAAAAGCATTACTAGGAGGATGCAAGCTTCAGCGCTTGGAAGTGTTATATAAAGAAGGGGGAAAGCTGCCAAGAGCTTGTTGTCATTTCATCTGCAGTGGGGGATGATTAACCCCTTGGTGGCTTTACATACCCTGGGAAGACCACACATCAGACTCCGGGAAGGTCTCCTCCTCATGGCCATCCACCCATCGCACTTCAATCTCTTTTTAACTTGGTATTTGCAGAAAATGCCTCTTCCAATGATGCACTGCCATATATACTGGCACCATTTGGAGAGAAGTGGCCTAGTAGACTCTACAAATCCAGTTCCAGAGGGTCTCAGAGGGTCAACACATGGCTACACTTCTACCCATAATTTTCACTTTCATGTGCGCTTGGCTTCAGTAGAAATCACCTTTGGAAGTTGAATGCCCAAAGTCTGAGCTCAGCTTTGCTGAGGTCCATCACTTTGGCTGAAGGACCAACTCCACCAGCTGCTGGCAGCAGTAAATTATCTTCTGGTGGCCAAGGCCCGAGCAGGGCTAACTGCACATGGTTCCTAAAGTAATACCCATCATGCTTTATTGGTCTCTGACAAAATTATAAAGCTATGTCCAACCTGTAAGCAAATGCTGTTGGGTTTGTTGTTTTTTTTTTTTCATGAAATTGTAGGGATCAAAGTAAAATTGTTCTTTTGAAAAGCACATCTACGCATTATTTTTAAGAGCACATTCAACTGTTACTGATTTCAGAAAAACACAAGCTAGAGTAACCAAGAGGCAAAAACATGCAAAAATCTCATGTAAAACAATTGCCTCGAAGTAGCTGGGCCACCGTGGGCACTGGGCAAACTTGATTTAGATCCTGGTGTCATTACAAGCAACACAGAATTTCATTTTTACCCCCTCTCCAATTTCAGTTTTCTATATCATTAAAATAAAAATAGTGAGTTTAAACCATTTAAAAGTACTTTCAGATCTTTGTGTATATATATATATATATTTTATATATATATACACATATATATATATTAAAGGTAGATACAAGGCCAAGCTACCCCTAAAAAGGAACGACTATTGAACTGACAGTCATCAAAAGCTGCTTTACCCAGGCCTCTATCTGCAAAACCAGCATAAGCCCACAAATCCTCTTATCCCACCATCATACACTATCAATAAAAAGGTAAAACCAGTGATAAAAGAATTGCTACATTCAAGTCCCTTACTGGAAAAAAAGTTTTAAAAAGCCAACAACAGCAAAAAAAATTGAGCAAAATCACCTCGACAGAACTTTAGAGAATTATTTTTGAAAACTAGTTTTGACACAACACTCGGACGGTGGTACGTGCAGGTAGCATGGGAGAGCTGATGCATCCTTGTGAAGCCTCGTTCTCCAGATTTATATGAACAAAATCAAGGAAGCACTAAACCAGCAGGGGATTATTATCTCTAGAGATAACTACAGACAGTTTCATTTTAAAAACAATCAGCGCCATCATGGCTATATTTTCTATTTCTCGAAACACAGGAACATGATGAAATACCCAGCTCCTTCCAGAAGTCACAGTAATTTTCTCCCTTAAGCAAAATCTCTGTAAAAATAACCAATTCATTTAATTTGTTGATTTTTTTTAAGATGTCGTTGTGCAGAGTCTATGCTTCCCCTCTGCCTGCATCTCAGCTCATTGATACCAGGATTTCTGCCGTACAGAAACATACAGAGGCTGCGCCTTCACTTCAAGGCTAAGGGCGTCATCTCCTGAACATTTCCCCTGATGGCAATGCCAGCTCAAATACCACCAAAGTCTGGAAGCAAGAACAGTGCAAGGAAGCAATGTTACAAAGAGCTACTGGTTTTAGCCAAGCTGTTTTTCACCTACCCGTGCATACAAACCAGCATGTTGGAAGGGGTGGCGTCAGGGTGGGCACTGCTGCCAAGAAGAGGCATGTGAATGCACACCATCACAGCCCATCAACCATAAGCCTTCCAGACTGCTTGTAGGCTGCCTGGACTTCTCACAGTTTGTAAGACAAGCTGATCTCAAGGACTGGCTAGATTACACGGAAGAGAATTTAGGCCTCTGGTAATGCTCCTAAATCAGATTTTGCTCAGCTGAGCAGGGTGAAATCTCTCTGCAAAGCATCTTTCCTTAGCTACAAAAGGAGTTCTCTAGTGTCCTTCCCCTCCTTTCCTTCTGTCCCCTATTGTTTACTACCCTATTTTATTTTAATTTTCCACTGAAACGAGAGGGGAAAATTCAAAACTCTAAACAACGTTTCAGTTTTGTAGTGAAATACAGAGATGGTCAACTTTTTACATGAATATGCTCCATATATTTCAACCATCCCTTTTTGAAAAATCTTTAAAAAGAAGACACTTTCTTTAAAAATAAGCTCTGAAGCCACTGCATAGAAGAGGCATAGGATTGGAAGTAATAAGAAGCAAGAGAAAAATTATTAGCCATGTCTAACGATTGCAGTGCTGAAAAGCATTCTTAACAGTTCTCCTTTTTTGATTCATGTTGACATCTTCATTTCTTATCCTCCTGTTGCAAGGAACCAACGTTGCGCTGCTGAGCAATTCAGGATGAAAATTCCTGAATATAATAAGAAATCCCCAATCAATTAGGATGTCAAATCAGGAACAAATTCCCTACACTACATCAAAAAGACCCTCTCCTATCTTTTGTCAGTAACTGGATTGAAATAAAGAGGGAGCTACACACAAAGAAAGCTGTCATGTCAAACAATACATCTTTCACTCATTTGAGATATAAACACATTAAAACATGGCAGGAGAAAAAGAGTCAATCGAACCTGTTTAATCAAATCAACTAATTGGATAAATTACACTTTGATAATAACGATAATCATTGTGGAGACACCCTGTCCTGTAGTTCTGCGATTCAGTACTCTTCCTAGCTACATACCCTTCTTGCTTGATTCCTTATGCTGGAAAGCACGGCATGGAACATCTAAGGGGCCAAGATCTGCTTGACTGAAGGTCGTAGCCATAAACCTGAACATAACCCAGGTTTCTGGAGTTGGGATATTAAAATCAATAAATAGAGATTTATGGGTACAATAAGCAAAACACAGCTTTTTGAACCAGGTTCCAAAAAACGATGGAAAACTGAAAAATTACTCACTGTGAATATATAACATTATTCACACACACAAAAATCTTTCTACAAATTCATATTGCTAGAAAACATGTAGGCTGAAATAAATAATATTAACCGGCCTGCCTTTAGCATATGGCAGGCACATACTTTGAGAAAACTTTAAACACTAAGCAAACATTTAATAATTAGTCTAACTACCCATTTATGGAATTGATGTGTTTGGTTCTAATATATGGTTCTATAATTTTAAAAATTAAAGGAATTTTACCAAACGACTTCTCTTCCTGATATAAGCTTCGTAAAAGCTTAGCAAATATAAAAGAAAAACTAAATATCTGTTTCATCATTGTGTTAATTCATGTTCATTAACACTTTACAGAAATCAAGGCAGTAGGAATGGTGTTGACATCTGACTGAGAATTTTTTGAGCGTACATGTATGAAGAGAAGAAATATTTGGAGACAGGAAAGCTGCATTTCACACTCCATTCCTTGCAACCAGCCATCTTGTGTAGCACTCATCTCCCCTTCAGTGGTGCACTAGTGACCAGATACGGTCCCAGTCCAAGCTTAAAACAACATATTCGTACTTACTTATTTGCTTTTACTACAAAAGTCCAAGCTGCACAGCCATCAAAGTGAAACTGCAGCTTAGGGGCCGGATAGAAGTGAAAACGCTGACTTCACTGGAAATGGAGAAGTAACGTCAGCTTTCTGCCCATATTCTGCATGCCCCTGACCATCCTAAATGGCTTTCAATCACAGCTCCATTCAAAACCAGACATTTCCAAATTGTACACAGAGTAAAAACAAACAAAAAAAAAAAAAGAACAAAGTGAATCTTGTTATGGGTCATCGGGTATTTTGTTTTTGTTATTATTAAGATAAACCCAGAGATACAAAAGCTTAACAGTCCAAAGAAATAAAAATCCTTGTGCAAATTGATTTGAGATTAAAATTGATCAAACAGTTTTTGCAAGAATGAAAAAAAAAATGGTGTTTTCCGTAAGTAGCAAAAGTTACACGCCTTCATTTCTTACATCCCCTTAAAAGGCTTGAGTAGCAGCCCAGCCAAGATCTCCCTACCACTGGCACCACCCAACAGAAGCAGGCTTCATTTGGGATTTGATTTGTACAACAGAGGGACATAGGTTAAACAAAGTCAGTGATTAGGCAAGTAATATTTTTGGAATCCCTGAGGGTGGATGGAGGAATTACGCAAGGTAGCAACGACAAGAGAAGTGGTTTCAACTCCTACTTACTCCGCTTAAAACCTCCTAAGATCCAACTCCTCTGCCACTCGATTTGCCAGCAATCAGACTGCAGCAACCAGCAGCGACTGAAATCCAGTTCCAACCTCCAGCCACAGACACAGAAGTGTCCACATTGCATCACCTCTTGCCTGAAACTCTTACAAGAACCTATTTTGTCTTAGAAAAGATCAGCTTCCTTGTGCCATAGGAAGATCTGTTTCCAACTAGGTATGGCATGGGCAAACCATGCTTATCTCTTGTCTGCATCTCCTGAGCTTTTTGTTTGCTAAAACAGGGAATAGAAAAGCTTTGGATGTAGATCCCAAGTTCTTTCTCAGGTGGCTGGGTCTACACCTACTACACACACAGCCTTTGGGGGGAAATGGGTATCTGCAAGGACTGAAACAGTTTATGCGGGGATTAGTGGAAAGTAGAAGCCACAAAAGAAGCTGTTGGAAGTGCTCTCTGTGATTTTGCTTCTGCCGAAAGGACCATGCCCACAAAGGAGAGAAGATGCACCTCGTCTTCCCAGGACTTGCTACAGGAGCACGGTGGACAAGGAAGATTTCATGGGAAGAAAAATTGCATGACCGATTCCTCAGCCTCTCCCCCAAACCCTCCTGACAGGAGGTGCTCGCGGGGTGCTTCAGAGAAAACACAAACACTGATCTAAAAACCAGTTGGGGAGTGGGAGTGGAAAATTCCTAAATTCCTAACAGTGCAGCATGCGGTGTTTCAACAGCTTTTGTGGAAGCTTTTTGAAAACATCAAGCCGTGAAGCTCCCAGCACTCTGAAAAATAAATGTACCCAAATATTAAGGCCACAGAGGTGACTTTGTCAACCAGCAGAAAACACGACAGCAGCAAAGCAGGGAATGCGGGGGAAGTTGTTTGGAATTTTTATTATTGTCAACTACGGAGATAAAAATGCAGACAGAGCTCAGCATTTACTCCCACAGGAAAATCACATTCGGCCTGGAAGTCTACTTTAAAAGAAAAACAACAAATAACAGAAAGCGAGCAGGAAAAAATAAAGGCTTTTGAGCCAATTTCTCCGTTCCCTATTTGGCGCAAGACCTCAAGAAGGAAGGGAAAAGCTAGGTTTAAGGCATCTTTTCACCTCCTATGCTCTAACCACCAGATTAGCTTGGACCAAACCAGAGACTCGAGCTATTTCTACCAGCGCATGGTTTAACTTTGACCCCAAAAAGGGAGGTCCCACTTCCCCCCAGGTTGCGTGGCACCCTTTAACACCGTGCAGAACCCTGCAAATAGCAGTCCAGGGAGCAAAAACAATTAAACAAACAAACAAAAAAAAAAAACGAAAAATAGAGCTTTCACAAAGTATTTTTCTGCCTGAATTAGCTTGGCTCAGGACCGCAATGGAGGAAGGGAGAGCAGAGCAGTGGAGGAAGGCCATTCCCATTCCTCTTGGTGCCACTACGCCATTAGGCCACCATGGCTGCAATGTCATCTGCACCCTGTTCTCTACCATGACGACACTCTCCCCCTGGATGCCAGAGGTCAGCAGCTTCCTCTCATACCTTGCCTCTCTCACAGTTTCCCCTCGGAAATGCTTACCCTCATACAGGGATACGCACGTTGCGTTCAACCAACGCCAACCCCCTCCTAAAACTCCTTCTCCTCACTGCTTATACTGCAGGCTGGCACAAGGACAAACACAAGTGGAAATTGTTTGCACTCATACTGTTTTAAAGGGTGTGGTGGAAAACCTAAAAGGAATTTCAGTTCTTTGGGGCCATTAATGTTCAAAGAGCGCTTTTGGTATCAGGCCTTCATCTGGGCTGTACCCAGGATTCCCGTCTCAAAGTCATTGAACCTTGCCACATACTATCTTACAGTCCTCAAAGGCAGTAGCAGATCAAGTATGATCCATTTTTTAAACACACAAAGCAAATGAATGTATTTTCCATATGTTTAGTTCAAGTCCCATTGCCAACTCTTAGCACAGCTGATATGCAATGTATTTGAAGGGCCTGACCTTGGAAGAGTCTAATCTCGCCTGTGCATTTCTGCCTGCTTAACTTGTGCGTGGCCTCTACCAGCATTTGTACACACTGAGAAATTATGCTTGAAAACATCTATTTCTCAAACACTTACCTGATACCCCATCACAAAAGATGTGCTGTACAACACATCTAGTATTGTAACTCTCTCCCCCCCCTCTTTTTTTTTTTTTTTAAATAAGCACATATACACAGAAAGGGCTACAGAAACAATCGGCAAATAAGAAATACCAAGACTGAAAAATGGTAGAACTAAAATGCACACACTACTTACGCATACAGTAACATGGATTTTATCACTGTAGTGTTTGAACTTTCTCCAGTCAAACAGTTTATTCCTTCCTTTTCCAAGTATAAAAGAAATAAATATATTAGTTTACTTGGATTATAAATAGCATATGGAAACAAAAATTATGTTACCGCTTCTGGATTGTTGAGTTTTGTTAAACTGTATTCTGACCACAAGTATCCCTTCTAGACCTAAAGTGTTTTTA
Source organism: Cygnus atratus (assembly GCF_013377495.2). NCBI lineage: Eukaryota > Metazoa > Chordata > Aves > Anseriformes > Anatidae > Cygnus > Cygnus atratus. The sequence continues at coordinate 13,456,864 of NC_066377.1, read as the reverse complement.
GTATTTATTTTTAACAAAAAATACTTAACTGATTAATAGTGGCATGTCCCAGATATAAACAAACAAAAAACAGCTGCACAGTGCTCACCAGAAAATTATTCATTTTTCCCTAGAAATTTTCAAAAAATTATTTTTCTTTCTTCAACAAAAGTTGAAAAGTAAAGTCCAACAGATGTAGAAGAGAAATCAGGGACTCTTTCCAGCTAGTCCTAATGGTTACCTTCCCAATGGGCCACCAGAAGAAACTTCCACACGTATGCCATTTCCAAGTTCTCTATATTGCACAAGCGAAACAAAGCAAAAAACCGCAAACCACCAGAAATCCATGCAAGCTCTTTCAGCGAGAACAGAGCAAAATGAGTAGAAAAATTCAACTATGGTCTTGTAAGGAATACAGCAGGATAATCCACTGCAACGTCCACTGCACCAGACTCCAGAACAGAGATCTGGCTCTGCCACCAGTGCTGCGTGGTCTCAGGCAAGTCACATTACCTCACCTGTTTTTCCAAACCTTTTCCAGTTTGGGTTTGTTTGCATTTTGATTTTCCATTTAGGCTGGAGGCTTTTCAGGTCAGGAGCTGGATGCCATGACTTGCATGCCAGAGTTACTGCTACAAGGTCAGCTTCCACTACAGCCCCATACCTGAAATGATGGTTGGGGTGACACGACACAGGCAGCCCACATTGCTGCTGTCTGACTGCCAAGAGTCTGGGATCACTCCTACCCTTCATCTTCTCTGAACCATCATCATCAACACATGAATGGGTGCTGCCCAAATCACTTAACAGCTCTGAAGAGCTACAAGACCCATGGAGAGCCAAGTGTAAAACCACTGTGAGTTGCCAAAGGAGCAACTGGGCTTCTCTGCCTCCGTGAGTGCTGGGGAGCAGGATGCACGTTTCTGCCCACACACATTGGTACTTCTTCAGAATTAGATACGTTTCTGAGATACTTTGGGGAAAAATAACCTCTCTAGAGCACGAAGTTAATCCAAGAGATAAAATGTTCAGCTCAAGACAGCTCACTCTTACACAGATGAGCTAGTTACCTTGGGTAGCTGTGGTTACAAGTCATGAAGGAAGCTACTGCCTCGAGTGGGCGTTTTCAAACCAGTGTCCCACCACAACAGCCAAGAACAAGTATCCTCCACAACTCCCTTAAGATTCCTTCCATTATGATCATCTTTCATGTTATTTCCTCTGGGCTCTCAGACTGGATGTTATTTCCCTGCATGCATAGGACAATTTGCAGCTCTTACCTCACTGCAGTTCCCTTACTGATGATGATGGATTGCTTCTGCCATGATACTCCAAGAACTATGGAGAGGAGTTGTTTCAGGTCCTGCTCCCAAAGGGCTAAGAAGTTTTAAAAGCCCTGTAGTCAGCTAAGTCACATCCCCTTTCTTGTGTTGCACTTGCGTCCAACACAGTTGGAGTATATTGTAGTGCCAGTTGTTAATCAGGTATTTTCTCTTGCCTTTCCATATGCTTGAAGCTGCTGTGGATGCCGACCTCAGAACTAGGATTGCATACACAATCTTCCACCACACCTTCGTACATTGCTTTTTGTGACAAACCATCCTTATCCAGCATAAAGCTGGACACACTACCTTGTACTACAAGCTCCCTGCACAAGTTATTAATGATTAAAAGCCATTTCCTACCTTCATGTTCACATCTCCATTGCCCATGCACTTTGAAAAACAGTATCTAATACAAATGACATGGCTTTCAAAAGTTTCTGCTTTACCCCTGGGCAAAAACAATAAACACCTTGATGGAGCTTTTATCAATCAATTTTCATTTAGTTTCTTTCTATTAAAAAGTCTTAAGATGCTATACTTAACACCAGGAACAACAGCAATGTACTTCAAGGCAAAACAACAGTATTACTCAAAAGAATGTGATTGGTATGGTCTGCAATTTGTGGAGGAAGATCACATTGATCAACTTTATTGCAAATCACAGCGTAGCATGGGATTCATTTGGGTTTGGTTTTGTTTTGTTTTCAAATATAAAGCAGAGAACATTACTCTCTGACTTGAAAGGATTTTATTTTGTATTAAATTGGTGAGGTACAAATACTACTTCATATACAATTACCAAATAAGAAAAGCCATATATATGGGACAGAATACAATGCCACATAATTTTGTTTTAATTTCCCTGAAGAGTAGCTATGAAGGCGCAAGTATCCTATTCCTAACCGAACCCTAATTACTATAGTAATAGTTGATGCAAATCTAAATTTTGATCCTGGATTGATTTAACAGTCTGACCCAGTCCAAGCAAGTGGTGTAAATCCAAAGCAGTTCCTACGAAGTCCCTCTGATTTTACACCAATATGTTTGAAATCAGAAACTTGGCCTAAAATGCTAAACAGCACGGAACAGCTGCCTATTGATGTGTGCAGATTTTAAAGCTTGATGCAACAGCATTAGCATATTGATTCCTCCCCTCCACCCCCCAGGAATTTGCAAGGAAAGAAATAGAAAATCAGTGTTTGATCCCTAATCTGACCATACTTCAGGGTTTGCTTACAGTTCCGTACAGAAACAAAAAAGGTAGCTAAGAACATACAGATTTCAGTTTGAACCGGGCAATTACAAATGGACTGCAAGGACACAAAGAAGAAAAGAAGCTCTTTAAAGTTAAATAAATAACTCAATATGGGTTGGAAATTATTTTTGTAGTGTGAAACATCTTAAAATGAAATTACTCTTAAGAATATCCAATGACTATCACTGTGGGGAAAGGAGCCTCTACAACTGTTTAAACACAGAAGCTATCTTATTAAATATTCTTAATCAAACCTAAGGTCTCATTGGAATTACAGATTGCTTAGGTACCAATGAGACAGGCGTCTAACGTGGGTCTCGCCCAGCTTCTACACAAGTAAACTGAAGAAGTCCCACTAATGTCAAAAGGCATTGGATAAGGTCTGGGATCACCATGATCCTTCTTGTCAGTTTTGGTTAAATTTGGATTTACAATTAATGGAGATGCCAGTGTTACTAGTTAACTGATTGCACCTCATGCTGAAGTTGGAGTCAGAGCAATTCCAAGGGAAACCAGTTTGCACATTTCTTCTTCCTTTCTCTCTCTTTTTTTTTTTTTTTGAGCAAAAGTAGATTCTTTTATATACAAACTCCAGGGATTTTCAAAATGAAAAAGTGCTGAGTTAGCACGTTTAAAAGTTCACCTTGCCACTCAAAATCTTGACCATACTTTGGGCAAAGCATCTACTGCTAAGGGGGTTGAATTCCCAAATCCCAGAACTGTCAGCGGGGTTTCATTTATTATTTAATTATCTTGGGGTGCAAGAACAGTCTGGGATCCTAATATTTCCCTCATAGTACTTCAAGAAACAGAATAATTGTCCACACCCTAAGTTTGATAGTTACACAGACAAAAGTTCAGGGGCTGAAAATCGCTGCTTTAAAATCCACTTATGAATACCCACTGTGTGTCCTGGTCTTTTCTGGACTCAAAGCTCCAGGGAAATTTTCTTCAGTCTTGTCCTTTCCCCCTTCAGCCCAAAGTCAGAGGGAAGAACCTTCTCCTGGCTCTCAAGGAGGGCAGGGGCCAGAGAGAGTCAGGGAGTTGAGATGTTGAAGAGAAAGAGGGATTCATGAGTCAGGGGGCTCGAGAGCTGTTCTTACACTTCCCATCCTCACTTTTGGCTCCACGCCCTATTAATTCCTTCTCGGTGCCATTGCCCTCATCACAAAAGCCTCCCACACGTTTTTTTTTTTTTTTCTCTTTAAAAAGAATGCAGGGAAAGGATTGCATTTCAGAAAACTTAGCTTCTGCTTCTATGACCCTAGAGAAATCAATTCTACAAACATACAAGCCAACATCACTTGCCAGCCACTGATACCAACCATGGAGGGGGACAGCATCCCTCCTGCCTATCTTCTCCCAGCCCTCGATGGGTCCCACTCATTTATTTTCATCAGTCCCGTGCATAACTGGGTGCAACTCCCTAACACAGTGAGAAACCTGTCTTTGCCAATGCTCAACTACCAGAACAATTCAGCACTCTAGTAACTGCCTCAGCCTCCTTGTTATTCTTGCTCTGTTTTTCCTTCTCGTGGTCATTCATTATTAATAACGCAGTAGCATGTAGAAGCCCCATGTGCTAGGCACTGCAAAATGGACAGAACAAACAGAAAATCTGCTTCCCAAAGAGATCATACCTTCATGGTCCACCTTTGCATTTCAACACACATTGCCCTGTCCAGACAGGACTTTTATTTTTTATTTGCTTTAGCCATTTACTTCTCCATCCCCCCCCCCCTTTTTTTTTAATCACCCCTTTAAATTGCTGATAATCCTCTTAATTTGTTTGTATAGCAATTAAAAACCATAGAAAACACTTATTATCCCGCCCCTAGAAACAAATTGGCCTGCACTGTACCAGAATAAGTATGAAATTGGTACATAACCACATCATTCGCAAGCTTTCCTCTCATTACACGCCCCAACTCCACACTGGGAAAAGCACTCACACTCAGCCAATGCCCACGGGACGCAGAGCAGCAGCTATCTGCTGACATGAACACAGACTGATGAAAACATTTTGCTGCTCAGTATTTAAATCTTGGCTTCTCCCTGAGCCTGCCCAATGCCACGAGGAGCACCAGCCCGGAGCATGACCTGCTCTTTCCAGGCAAAGCTCTGCAGCATCCCTGGAGGGCCGGGGCTCAAGCAGCTTGTTCTAGGAGCCCTTTATGCACAGGTACAGGCTGTGTTAAGGCCTGCTGGGAAGCTCAAGAGCAGGTTAAGCTGCATACATCCCTACACAGCATGATGAAATCCTCACCTTCAGCTGGGGAGGTAAGCGTTTCCACAATGATCATAAGAAATAACAGTGATCATGTGCCAGCTCCTCATTCCAGCACTGACACAGGTGTGAAACTGTGCTTGCACCTGAGTTTTCTGTGAACGAATTAGCAATTCCACTGCACTATTAATACGAAGAAAAAAAAAGTCAGACAACTCTTGTAGCGTAACTACCCTTTCCAGCATTTTCCACGCTGTACCTTACCTACTGTCTTCCATCTTCAAAAAGACAGAATTCACATTCTAATTAGATTGGTATCGTTTAAGGTACTTATGTACCCTATTTCAGATCCAAGGGGCTGAACTGGTAAAGAATGAGTCTTTTTGCAGAGGTCTTCCTCAGCCAGTTTAACTCCTCTCGTAAATGCCAGTGAGCACGAAAAAAGGCAAAGGAATGTGCAGTTGGAGGTAAACCGGATAACAGGACTGCTTTGTTTGATGGGAGCTGGGCATTAAAGCACCACACTCACATTTTGGGTTATTTCTCTTGTTGCAGTGAAATTCTGGATTAAGTGTTCCAACTTAACACCTGTGATTCACTGCCGTGGGACAAAGCAGCGTTAAGCAATGGATGCTCTGCAGGAAAACCATCCTGGCTTCTCCCAGGGACATCAACAGATGCTCAGAGCTCCCTGCTGCACCATCGCCAGTTAAGAGACTTGACACCCTGAACTATCCCTGCTGCTCCCTTCCTGCTCCATGCCACAAGCTGCCATTTCTTCCCACCAGCCAGCAGAGCCGCCTGTCTGACTTCAGTGAAGGTAGAAGACGTTAGGTTAACTTTTTCTGCCAACAACCTCTTCTAACCTCCACTGCTGGTTGAAGTGCAGGGAAGAGTCGCACCGGGAAGCCTTATGGCAGCCCCAAGTACAGCAGCCTTATCGTGGTTATCATTGCTCTCACAACAGCTAGAGCTGGCAGAAAGCACACACACGGCCTTGTGAGCAAAGGAAATGGGAAACTGGCTTCCTGCAAGGTGGAAGTGTCACATTTACTGCTTAACTTAATATTAGATGTAATCAGAAATTAACTTATTTTAGGAATTAAAAGTCCCTTCCTCTATTCTTACAGTATTAAGACTGGGAAAAAAATAGTTAAAACCCAGTTTACTTATCTTTTCTGCTGTTTGTTTACTCCTGTATGCCAGATGGCTTGGAACGTGAAAACAGATCCACAAGATGACACATAATCCTGCAAATATTCAGTGCCCGGACCTCCAGTGGAGCTTGCTACAAGTCCCATGCACGTGGTGCCTGAACGACTCTCTTATTTCTGTTTATAATCGGCTTCACTTTCTCATTCTCCCACATGAAAAAAGCACTGCCACAAACAGGCTACAGACAAAGAACGTACATCCCACACATCACTGTTCTGTACATCGCTCTTCTTCATAAACAGGATCAGAGAACAGCGTTGTCTACCTCTTCCCCATAACAGACTCTCTGTAAACCCATTGTGCCTTCCAAGCCTCTCGATTTCTTCCCTTTAAACATTCAGTATTTACCAAATTGTTTCTAAAGGTGACTTCCCCTTCCTGGTTCATCTGATCTTCTGCCGTGAGTTAGCAAGTGACATTGAGCCTTCAGCATCACCCTGATTTCCGCAGCACCACACTGCAAAGTTACGAGCACAGGAAAGATCAGAGCCATGTGCAGGTGAGCAGCAAGTCCCCTTCATCCCCTTCCCTTTCCCCGTGGACCTTTCCACCTTCTCCAGGGAGGATCTCACCAGGCTTTCCTGCAGCTCTTGAGGAAGCCGCACACAGCTTCTGCCTGAGCTTGCTGCTGCGCTCCCCTCTGCCCCTTCTCCTCTCAGAGCAAGATGTGGGCAGTTTCCCATTCATGCCTGCCCTTGCTAGGGCTGTGAGCATGCCGCCTGCAGCAGAAGACCCACCCTGAGAAGAAGGAGCTGAGCTGGAACAGCATCTCCAGTCAAGCACAAATATGCCCGCGTGCCATATGAGCCACAAAGTTTAGGGCAGCCTCGTACACGCATTCACCAGCTTCCTCCCCAAATGGGGCAAGACCCCCCTGACAAGTAGCTGCAGCAGCTCCCCACATTCCTGCTTGCCTGGATGTGTCTGCAGGAATCGACCAGAGTCTGAAGCAACTCCATGAACAAGCTAAACAGTTTGTAAACAAAGTCATGCTCCCTTGAAATGTTAAAATAAAGGGGGATTTTCAAAGGGATAAAGTACAATTATTTACCCAAAGCTCAGGGCTCTCTATTGCCACCGTGACGTTTTATTTCCTGTGGCAAATTAACAAATACCAAAGCCTTTCTAGAAGCTGCCTCCCAGGATCTCTGCAGGGGAATCCCTTTCCTTGCCTGCCCACCTGTCACTGAACTAACACCAAGTGTCAAACAGCATCGGGACTGCAGCGTGTTAGGTGTCAAACAGCCAGGGAGGCAGCATCTCTGCGCTTGGAAGCCAGGAAATACGGCCTTACTCCTGTCCTGAACAGCTGAATTATCAGCTGAGGATGCGTGCTGACACCAAAGAGGAGTGCACGGGTATCTGTCATGGTGCAGGGTATGATCAGATTTCCTTGCAACTACTGCAGGTCTACAACTACCAAAAATCAAGAGAAAAAAAACAGGACAAAGGAAAAACAACAACAACAACAAAATAGAAGGCAAAAATAGAGAGTAACTCTATGCTATTTTGTAGGTGTAAATCTGTAAATCATATTTAATGACGTTATCAGTTTTAAGCTCTGATGCCAGCTGCATCCATCCAAAGGTACCAAGGCCTAATGAAGTCAAGATGACTAGAGTAAGATACCACTACTTTGTAAGGTAAAACTTTTGCTTTCCATTACTTTATCTGCATTTAACCTCCTAAAGGCTGCAGCCCAGCACAAGCCCCCAGAATTAAATTCATTATTATTCATTATTCAAACACCATCCCTTTGTTTTCTGGAATAGCTTTGTAGCCTGGAGTCAAATGAGCTAAAGTAAAATTATGTGACTTGGCATTGAAAATATATTACCTCAGCTGCCAGAACGGATTTAGCAGAATATGTGCGCAGTTCGTCACTTCTTCCACAACTGCCTGCATGCACACAAAGGGCTATGACAGCCCCTGAGTTATGAGGGGCCATTCTCGGGGCTGTGATGGATTAGATTGTTTTATGCACTGACTTAAGATCTCATTTCCTGCAACATTCACAAGTGCTTTCTCCACGGCTGAATAGAAACCTGTTCTGTCCTATGTACGTTGCCCTCCCTTGTTAGCCAGCAGAACTATAGATGTGGGGAATTCACGCTAGAAAGAGCTCCCACTCGCTCAGGGATTCAGGCAGAGTCTCCAACCAGGCTGAGACATCTCAGAAGTGACAAGCAGGTTCTTCCCAAGCTTTTTATTTAGTCCTCATGTATTTACTCTAAAACGAGGGGAACAGTTGCTCGAGGTGAGAGCAGAGTGGGAAGGAAATTCTAACCACATCCCTGACAGGTCTCACTCTGCAAACCTTAAAACGCAGAGCTCCTGCTATTATCAGAGGGACAGCAGGACGAACGCTTCACCTGGGGCTCCCCGCACATTGCTAAGCTCCCCTCTTACCAGATGCTGCAGCCTTAGGAGGTGCTAAAACCAGCTGTAGGGTGGGTGCTACCAAGTCACAAGTGCCCCAGACACACAATACCAACCCAGCCGTGCTTCTGTTGGCTGCAACACCAACTTGGGGCATTTTCATCCTGCAGGTTCTCGGCTGCACTTCTTGCTCCACTGCAAGCTGCTTTCTACTCTGCCTGCTCTACGCCAACTGCCTGCAGGGCCACACCATGAGCTACATCCAGAATTACTAAGAACTATCCATTTTTGAACTAGGGCATGGCAAAACTTTTTTTTTTTAAACTTGCCTTTGCCACCAAACCACACTACCCACAGCACTGATGTGACTGTGCAGGCCCGAATTCAGTCACAAGCCTGGCACTACACATAGTGTCAGACCAGGTCCGATCTATCCTCCTGGAGCCAGCAGGCTGGCAGAAAAAACAGAGAGCCAGCGTGGCTTCCACGCTGCACCCTGGCAAGCACATCCACATCGGATCCAAGTCCAATTTGTACCATGGGCAAGCTGGTTGTGCACAAATCTGCTGCTGGCAATAGCTGAACCGCAGCCCAAATGGCCACATGTGAAACAGGAGCAACTTCCCTCGCTCCTTTGCTGTGAAGATTAATTTCATCCATTAAAGCATCAACAATTTTAACTGTAATAACCTGACATAGTGCCACTAATATTTTTAAGTCCTAGAAACTCATCAACTACATTAAAATTAATAGAGATGGGAAAACACAAGCACATAGCAGTTCTTGCATCATGTACTGACAACCAATCAAATACCATAAGCGCATGCTAACACATAATCACAGGCTAATCAGCTAGATTTTCCCCGTTCTCTTTGCTTGAGCTGTATCATAATAGAATCTATGAACTGCAAGTTTCCTGGTAATTAATCTTTGAACTACTTGTTAACTTAAAGTGTGAGTTGAATATAAAGTCAAATGTGTTTGCAATCACTGTCTTCAACAAAGGTATGTGAAAAAAATAATTAACAAACAGAACGAAAAAAAGACCCGAAACAAAACATGTAGCATGATCCTGTCTCAACCTAAATAGGTGGTAAAATAGAAGAAATAAAGTTAGCACTAAAATAATCTCTTGACAAGTTCTGGCCCTAATGTACCCTAGTGCAACTCTAGCTAGAGGCTTCCTTCAGCTATACAAGGCAACCACCAAAAGAGCTTCACTTTGGAGAAATCACTAGCTTTACACTGTAAACCTGACATGCATGATAAATAAATACAGAAATGTATTTATTTTTCAAGTGTTAGGTTTGGGTTTGGGGGGGATGTTATTTTTTGGCCTGGTCTCTGGCATAGTTGAGGAAAGGGAGAACACAAACACAGGCAGACACGTTTCTTCTTCATGCATTTTTTAAATGTTAAGTTGGCAACAACAATATTAACAAAAATTAGCACAGGAAGGTATCTGGGAAAATCTAACGCACTTGCAAAGAGCTGCCCAAGGAAACCAGGCTGGTTTATATCTGGGAGCGTGAGCGAAGAGACCCTGATACCAATTTCCATGGAACGTGAAAAGTCTGAAAACTCCCCCCATATTTTTGAGCAATGCTGGAGACCAGAACACTGAGCTAATGTTTACTATCATTAGTATGTCTTTCATATGTTACTAGTCCATCATTTTTCTGTACATGTGCTATAAAACAGATTCTGAAACATGTTTGTAATTTGCATTAACAAGAGCTCCGTTCTATACATATTTAATAGCCCAAAAGATACCAAGGAATCCAAAGTCTAATTTTAACCCACCTGTTTCCCACCCCCTCTTTCTGCCTTTCCACCACACTTCTAAACTGCTTAGCTCAGGGCTCATTGGATTCGATGGAAATTTTTCTATAGTGTCCAATGAATACTAGGTCCAACCATAAGACAAAAGTTAATCAGCTTATTTCTAGTTAGCGTGCACTTAATACTGAACACATGGGCAACAGATTTGTTGAAAATATAGATTTAAGCATAGGCTTAAATGCCTCCTTGAACCAGGGCCTATATGAAAAAAATAATAAAAATCCTAAAAAAAATCCTGCATGTCTACCAAAATATTCAATTGTTTCAATAGGCCATTCAACATACACTTGGTCATTCTGGAAAAAACATTATAGATATAAAACCAAGTAACAGATTCAACTGTCCATCAGCATGCACTTATGGAATGAGAACATAACCAGGGGATACAAACCAAATCGTCTGTACACGTCTTAAGAGCATAACAGAGCTCTGGAGGCAGGAGTATCAGACAAAATTGGTGGAACAAACAGATATTCGGTGGGCTGTGCTAATGAAATAGCTCATTTACTGCTGTGGTTACAAAGGCAAACGAGACTCAGGTGTGGAACTGCCAAAGTAACACATTTACACGCAACTAGAAGTGAAGTGGCAGCATGGATCCACATGGAGTTGGCTGGCTTTTTTTCCGTTTTATTTTTCTTAATTCCCTTTTCTTCTATCGGGTCTGACAAAAACATCCCAACAGCACACACGAACAGAAACTTGTCTTTTTTGGGAAGAAACACAGAGACACTGGTTCTGCACCAGCACCGCTCTGGCCATGACTGGGAGCGGGTGGGTCATGGCGTGTGGCGACAACCTGCAGACACAGCACACACAACACAGGGTGCCCATGCAAATCCTTTCCTCTGTAAGAGGATAACACTTTGGGTTTTCTTCTGTTTTGTTGTTGTTCTCTCCCATCAGAGAAGTGATGAGCTGAGCTAGTCTCCTCATTTCTCACGTGATTTTAAATATATTATGTGCGTTATACAAACATTGGTGTATTGCCACAAATGTTATTTATAATATCCTATATTACTATAATTATATTACTATAGTATCTTATTAAATGCAAAGAGATATGTCTAGTTGCAGTGTAGTTATTAGATGTTCAATTTCAATTGATTGTCAAGAACATAGTCATTAAGATTAAACATCTGTTTAATAGGTATATCTTATTACATAGTTGTACTTAAGTCCACAGGCAAAATCTGATTTAACATGAGACATAGTTTAAATAAACTAATTATGCAAGCATGATCTAAAACCAAGCTAAACATGGACCTTTGAAAATGACACATGAATTTAATCAAAGCCAGGGCCTCAAAGTGAGCAGAACTTAACCACCGGACTGAGTCATGCACATGTTTTGATTTCACAGCTGAAACCAGTAAAGCCAGCACCCTCTGGGGGCTTCCTGACTCAATGGTGCCTCCCCCACCCACAGATTACAAAGCAGCAAGTTGTCTCTTTGTTTCAAATTACAGGAAACATCGCTGTGCTTTGTTTGGGAAAGTGCAAGCCATCACCTCTCCAACAGTAGTGAAGTCTCTGGGGGCTTGATCTGGGATGCTCAGGCCCAGTTTGCTAGGATGAAGGCAGAAGGGGCTGACCCTACCCAAGCACAGCAGGTGCTTCCACAACACCCCCTCGCTCAGCCAGCCCCCTTCCATGTGCCCCAGCTGCACCTGAGCATGAGATACAAGACCCCTGGCAGACCCCATCCAGTGCAACCCATATACAGTTTTATTATGGGCACAGACCAACTCTAACGAGTGAAAACTTGGCTGTGTAAGAGGTGGGCGTATCTGGTGCCAAGTAAAGGTATGGCAAAAAGATGCACTCCTGCCGCTCAGAGAACTAAGCCATGTTCCTACAGCCCATGATGGAAGGTACAAAGCAGATCCAGCAGCATCACATACTGAAATTCCTTGCTGGAGTGAGGAAAGCCTGCTCTTCTTTGTCTTCTGCTTTCTTTAGGAATTAAAGGGAATAAATCACATACTTGCATCCAGGAAGACCGAAAGGTGTTTCTACAAACTCAAAGCAGATCTCAGACAGGACTCACTAATATTATTCCCCCTTTTATTAACAGCCACACCATCAGCAGGCTCCGCACTGAGCCTCCAGGGAAATAATCCTACGTGCCTTATTGGCGGTGGGAGATCGGCTGAGCCTTTTGATACACCCTCTCCTTGGTTCCTTCAATACTCGATGATTTTCTCAAGAACTCCAGCTTATTGCTGCATGAGAAATAGAGCTGGTCAGGAAACCAGATATCAGCTCCATTAAATTAGTTAAGTTTTGGAATTTTTTCCATCTGGAGTCAGAAATCAGCTCCATGTCACGGAATTGAAATTCAGCTTTAATATTGAAATATGTCATTTTCAGAATGAGTTACAGTCTCTCAGATATCTAAATACCTTCCTAGAGGACTGCAGTGAGTGAAGCAGCCTTGGTCACTACAGCTCAAGCCTGACAAAATTTTCATTGGCTTCAGCGTTGCCCATCACTGCCAAGCTGGGGTGAAATAGCTTCGCAGTAATTTTGCCATTACTAGTCAGTGCTGAAAAGAGCCACGTTCATTTTTGAATCTATCGCAGCCATTTGGCAATTAAAGACTTCAGAGATACAAAAGCTTATGAAACCCAAGGTTGATGGGCAATGTGTCAGGCTGGAGAGGAGCTGGGAGCCCAAAAAAAGCATTTTACCCCCAGTTCCAGCACCCTACCTCAGGGCCTACCTCAGGGCGATGTTCCCTGACCCGCTCCTCTCACCTACAGCAGGCCAGCGACTTGGCCAACCACAGCAACTGGATGGGACCGACTCTTTGCCTCACCTTCAGAAATAACTGAAATACAAAACGCAATGCCCCCATCAGAAAGCGAGCCAATTCCTAACAAAACTTGTTTGTTTCCCACTGGAAGTTGTCAAAATTGAATAGTTTTTTTATAAAATGTTTAAATGTATCAAGTCAGCGAGTTCTAATGGATGAAAAAAAGTTTCCTGGAGATTTTCTTTTTCAATTGACTTTAATTTTTCCAAACAGCTTCATCTTTTTAAAGAACGTAAGTCTAGTACTACGGCAGTGCAGAAAACCTCAAGAAGAAAAATGCGAGTGTACCCTATTGATACACAGGCCAGAAAAACGTCAAATTTTTGTTCTCATGGTTTTTAATTGCTTAGAGATGGCAGTGCTGGCAATTGATGCTATGGAATGCTACTTCTTTTCCCACATCTCAGTAATTGTTCTAATGACCTCCTTGCAACATGTTGGTGGAAATGTCAGGAGATTTCATGACAGATATAAAATTCATGTGATTGCCAGTAAAACGGTATAAAGACTCCAAAAAATATCCCACAAATATTTCCCCACATTTTTTAATGTAGCCATGTCAGGACTACTTGCAAGCTTTTGTATTTGTTACAGAAATTGGGTGCCCACATCCCATCAGAAGACAGGGGTTTCCAGGGCTTCCAAAAATCAAGATATACTTTCCTATAGCTTTAGAAAACAAATATTAGGCTCAGATTTGCCAAAACTGTGCCTTTTAGACTGCGACATATAATAAACGCTAAAGGCAAATGTATTATCTGAACTATAATGGCTGTGTTTACAAAAAAAAGTTTCCAGTGATCTCTCTCCACCCATGACATTAAGCTCATTAAGGATCCCAATTTTACTGCATTCCAGCCTGCTACGCTAGCACGGTGAAGAGAAATAATGCAATAACATACACAAACTCCATCCTGTCATGAGCAGGTTCCCTCAGCTACACAAGAGGGGGTATCTATGTGTTTCTGAGCTGGAAGTGAAAGAAGCCGTTTACAATAGGTACATTAAACAGATCAGTTCCCAAACAGCTGCTTATATGGTTACGTACACTATAAAGCTACCTCGGGCTCAAACTTGCCATTGTGGATTACTTACCATTTTCTAGCTGGTTGAGATTTTTTTCCCCTGTAGATTCTCTTTGTTCAGTACAAGGCCCTCAACCAGACAGCCTATCAGCATCCTCAAACTGGTTCAAGGTGTTTTGTGTGTGTTTTTTTTTTTCTTCCCCAAGACCTCACATCAAACCTCCCCACTTCTTTTTAAGCTCTCTCTTCATTAAAAAATAAAAAATCCCTGTCCACATCGCAAAGCCACTGTTTCCTGTGCTCCCAGTGCCTTTCCACATCAAGGCCAAGCGTGGCGATAAATCTCTTGCATTTCCTTGCTGCAGCTCCAACTCCAAGGAGTTTTAAGCTAGCCGTACAAAACACCAAAACTCAGTATGCCTCCTGGCTCATTCCAGGAGCAGTCAGTGAGTTTGGCGACACCTCTGTTAAATAAAGTTGCCCTACCCAAGGGTTTGAAGTCTAATCATTAACCTAAATGGGTACTTTTGCTGATCTCACTGGAAGCATTCGGAGGTGGCAGAGCCACGCGTGCTCTCCATGGGAGTAAACTAACACTAAACTCATGTCCAGGCAGACACTCAGAGGCAGCCTTTATAGATTTAAGCCCCAATCCCTCAAAGAGACCCATTCAGGCAGCCACTTCTCCTGGGTATAGTATCACTGAAGTCAACTGCATTTATACAAAGCTGCAGAAACCTAATCTAACTAGAAAAACACTGTGACTGGCCCAACATTTCACAAACTGTTACTACACCTTATTTTTATTATTTTACCTTCTTTCCAGTATAAACAAAGTTAGCAGGAAAATCTGTATATGAAAGTTTGAAATCCCATCCTAGTCCTGGGTCATTTCAGATGTCCTTGTTTCGTGCTCTGGGCCAATCGCCATCACATGCCAGCACTTTGCTTCCAAATGTGAAGAGCCTCTGACCTTGAGGAGAGCTTTCCGTACCTGCATCTGGATCTGATCGCTCAGGACCTGGCTCACCTCTGGCAAAGATGGGCTCAGGTCTTGGATTAACAACCGACATTCCTCTGCAGCCCAAAGAGCCTGCCACGATTAATGTGCTCCCAGTGAAAACCATAGGAACTGAAAATGATTTGCAACTGATTCATTAAAACAGCATTCATCATGATAATTGATTGGTTAATTAATTATGGCTATAATGTGGATGTCATCTGTATTTCCATAGGAATTCCTTGGTAGCTTTAGAATTCGCTCATGAAAGCCGGGCTGGCCCCCAATGCCAGCCATACCGCAGCTCCTGACAGCGGAGACTTAACACCTCCAGCCGAGAAAGTGCATCTACGGAGCTCTGCTCTGCGAGACAGATAATTATTTTCTAGTCCTATGGTAGAATGACTTCAGCAGCAGCACCACCTCAGCCTCCTGCAGTGCCCCTCATGACTAATCTGTTTATGCTACAGCCACGACGCAGCCCCATGCAGCGGCTCAGCACAAGAGCCACAGGTTCCTCTCAGCCCAACCCAGCCCGTCCAAACCAAACAGGTTTCACTTGCACAGTAGCTATCTTTTGGGAGACGGACATTCATCAGGGTGCCAGCACCCGCAGCACAGCGAGACGCAGGAAGAAGTATTACAGAGCAGGAAATGCAGGGGAATATCTGATCTTATGAAAAATGCCCAGGGATCTTTCGTGTGATGTACACCGAACATGACGAGGTTTTTAAGGTTCTCATGTTCTGAAAGATGTTTGCATGGGCAAAATGCATGACTTCTTGGGTTATGAAAGAAAAGAAACCTTTTGGGTTATGAAGTGCCTGCAGCCCAAATGTTCATTATACTGGCAGACGGCGCTGTCAGCTACTCGAAATCTCCACCATTAGCCCGGTTACACTCTAGTCCAGTAGGGTAGGTTTAGGAAGCTGAACTCAGCACAGAGCAGACACAATGCCCGAACCCACCTGAAAGTCTTACAGCTCCCGCAGCCATGCCTACAGCAGGGATGTTCTTCTAGCTATGATCTGACAGAGCAGTCTGAGTTACGTGGATTCATTTCCTAACTCCGCCACAGGCTTTTATGCATGGCCATGAGCAAAGCCTGCCTTCCTCTGTGCTCCAGTTTTCATCTCTGAGACAGAAACGATGGCAACTCTCTCCAAGGCTACGGAGAAGATGCACTCACAATATTAATAACTAGGAAGCGCTTAGATATTATGGCTTGGGGGGACACAGGCATACCCAGAGCAGCGATCTGCAAAGAGCAGCACAAAGCGAAGAACTTGCTGAGGCTACGTTCTCCTTAGGTCTTCCTGTTAACCACCCCCCCCTTCTACTTTTTTTTATTTATTTATTTTATTGCAATCGCCTGGTGCCATAAGCACTACTGGAGTATTCACACACAAGACAGGCGGATACCTTCAGTTGCATTCTGAGCTGCACAAAAGCAATGTCAGCCCACTGACTTCACATACAGCCACGGCAACCCTCACCCCTTGAAGATCTGGCCCAACGCCTTCTGGTTCTCCCGCAGCCCTGAGGAGAGGCTCCTGCACAAGAGGAGCCTGGGTGGCAGCGTGGGGAAGGAGGGGGCCACAGCACAGACCCTCCCCGGCTCCTGGCAGCGGTCCCAGCACCACAGCGATCGCTCTCAGCTGAGCAAAACCCTCCGAGGTGCAGCAGGTGTGCAGATCCATCCCACCACACTTTGTCATGAGGGCTTTTGTTTGAATTCAACTTTAAAAGGGGGGAGTAAGTAGAGATGAATAAGTGCTGTCCCTTTTTCACCTCCCCCTACATCTCTTTGTGGGATAAAAACCACGCCAGGAGATGGAAAAGCTTTCTGAACTGGTAGCCGAAAAGCACGGGAGGACTATCAGAGCTCTCCGACGCCAGATGAGGGACGGGGAGGGGGGTGTCTCTGATTTACCATTCCCCGTCTCTTCCTTTGTTCTATCCTCACCTCAACTGTCAGCTGTTTTGAGAAGGGGCTGGCAGTCGGGGGGAGAGGAGGAGAGGCTGGTGTGTGCGTATCCAGTTCAGGCTGGTTCCTGGCTCAGGGAAACATTTTATTGGATTTGCTCCTCTTTGATGCTGATTAAGCCCATGGGGTAGGAAAAAAGCAAAAGAGAGGGGGAGTTTGGGGGGAGGGGAGAGATGCAGTTTCCCCGTGGCTGTGATGTTTTTAATTTATTATTAACCATCTCTCATGTGTTATCTGACAACTCTGTTGAATTCTGGATGCACAGCCAGGCAGTGCCTGCATTTACAGTTTTCCAGGGTGTGTGCCCCCAGTCTCCCTGAATCAAAGTCCACGTTGTTCAAGGAGTCAACTTTGTAGATACTAATTTAAAACAAATAGTTTACTGGGGAATTAGTTCCCTAGGAGTATAGGCTGAACAGCTCCAAGGCCAGGATTGCACAAGGCAGACCTCGGTGATAGCCCAGGAGCACACGGCGAGACAAATCACGGGGTGGAGAGTGCAGAAGGAATCCTGCAGCAAAGCACACTCAGAATAGTCCAGCCTGTACATCCAGCTTCCTTCTCAGTTTTTTTGTTGTTTTTTCTACCTGGCCCCCAAAATGGCTGAGCATCCCCAATCTCTGTATTCTTACTTTACGCCTTCTCACCTTAGCAATATGCTTACCCTTCTGGATGACTGTCCAGGAGGAGGGCTGCAGAAGCTACGCATTTCCCCAGCTCAGTCATGTAACAGTCAGAACCAGCTCGGTTTGCTGCACAGAAAACAGAGACCAAGAGATTTGAGTCTTCTTCTCCATTGTCTTACACAGTCACGTACAAACGAAGATGAAAAAGCTCTCCGAGCACCCCAGCAAAGAAGCAGCACGCCGATTAGGTGGCATATCCCACACTTAGACATGACTGTGTAACCTACAGTGCCATAAACCCAGCCTGTAGCTCCACTTCTGCCAGCCACCAGTTGGTGAACCCAGCAGGTAATTTTGAACAATTATTTCTACACAGCCAATGAGCACCTGCAATTTGTTCCCGACGCCTCTTCGAAGAAACTGGGAAAGGCTACAAGTTAATTCGGTGGTTATCGAATGAGCAGATACGGGCACTGATGCTCATTATGTTTTGTGCTACGCTGGTTACCAGCTCTCTAAGACAAAGTCCTCTTAGAAATGAGCTTTCATTTTTTTTTCAGAAAACCTCAGCTGAAGTGAAACAAGATGTAGCACGAGAGAATGCCAGTTCGAGCTAGTGCAGCGTACAAAGCTGCAAGGTCAACATCTCTGAACATCTTGTTACATGCTAGCCCCAAACAATAACTAATTCATACCAAAGACCACCACAGCTGATATAAAGAGGTCTGTTGTAATACAGCCCGCTCTCCATCCTTGGGTCAAGCCACATTTCTCCTTGCATTAGCCTGCTATCCTGATATTCGTGAATTACCGATTGTTGAGAACCAGGGTTGGTGCAAGGACATGAGGTTAATGACTTGCAAGACGCTCTGCTAATGCTCTTAAACACTGCCATCTCCTGGGAGAGAGGAGACAGCACAGTCCTTCCTCTTTCCTCAACGAGTTGTGTTACAAACTAGGACTTGACATCATCTAGGTGGACACGGGCAGCTCCACCACTCAGCAGGGCTCCAGCCAGAAGGAGCCAGTCATTAAGGCAGGCAAAATCCAAAAATGACACTCTTATTGTATCTATCAACAAGATCTAACTACCAACATGTTCAGATAAAGGATATTTTTCAAGGCCATCCAGAACACGGTGCCATACAACGCCACGCAATTTTAGTGAGGTGCGCCTATTTAACGCACTATGTAAATGAGCACGAATGCAGTCTCCTTAAGGTCCACCTCAGGGGAAACCAGAAAAATAAATTTCACTTGACCCCAGGCTCCTCCACGAGTATTACTCCCGAACCGTCAATATCTCTGTTGGCAAAACCCTTCACACCGTGTTTTATCTTATTGCTAAAAATAAATCACTTGTAAATTGTTTTATAAATTATGTATAAGAGACCTCATAGTCTAAGAAGAGCTACCAGTGTAGTCTACATGATAAAAAAAATTAAAAGGATCTCCAAGGGTGGGAGGGGGAAGGGAATGGAGCACTTTTATAAATAATATATTCAGTGGTCAAAGAAAGTTATCACCTTTTATGAAGTGTTTGGGATTCATTATGCATAAAAAAAGTGCAGCACCGCTTCTCGTGCACATGATAGCAGGATGTGATTATTAAGCATTACAGCCACCAACTAAGTGATTATTGGTGTCATCATTTGTTTATCTAACCAAAACCTAGTCTGCCACCTCTCATCAGTGGAAACAAACAGCTGATGTGTTTGACTAGTGCCAAAGGAACAGTGTCGGTTATTCACAGGAAGATGATGTCCCCATCATTGTGGGTTTCATTTGGTATTCATTGTAATAGCACTGATCCTAATGAATTCATTTGGTATTCATGTGGATGTCACATGTATTTCCAGAGATGTTCTGCTGTAATTTAGCATGGGTTAATGGACACCTCTATTAAAGTGTTATTGAAAGTTTGACATTCAAATAACCCAGTTTAAAATCAGACAAACCTAGATATTAAAGCTGAAGGGAGAATGGGGGGAGGGAATTTGACTAAGAGGAGACACTGAAATGCCATCTCAAGACAGTAACATTTATCTGCCTGCTAGGAAGGAAAAAACCTGTCCTGTCCATTCCTCCTTCCTTCCTCCCCCAACTCACCAAAGGCAGATCAGTGACTATTCGAAGAGACTTCATGATGGGGCCACTAGTTGCACCTCGCCCAGAACTCCCATCACAGTCCGCTTGCTGTGTTAGCCTGCAAAACAGTGTGCTGGGGGAGGGAAGAGTCTTTGAGAGCACAAAAAAATGCACCCAGTGCTTGACAGCTTTTCTACTGGCTTTGGCAGGGTAGGAAGGGAGGCATCCCACCTCATCTTTGACCTTACAACTCTGAATGCATCACTAGGACCCTGGCACTGAGGCTGAAATGAGCAGAAGCACTTCTACTTTTGAGGTTCTTCAACTCTGAAAGTATTTTTTTCTGGGGTACAAACTCAGTAAACAGATGACAAGGATGGCAGGATTAGTGCGGAAAGAGGTCTAGTATTTTGTGACCTAAATGTGCTACTGGACAGAGCAAATTCCCTGCTCACTTTCAAGAAGGTACAAACAAGTCACATCCGTATGGCCAAAAGATCTGGATACGGCCCAGAGAAACACCAAGCTAGTATTTCTATAGCCCGGTGTTTCTCTCATCAAGAACCTCTGGTTAGTCTTTCTCTATAAAGAAATTATCTTGGTTTCCTCAACAGTTTGTTCCACTGGACTTCTGACAATGCAGAAGTCAGCCCTTCCAGGTAGGATTCCCTGAATGCTTTTAAGGACTCGGCAAACACTAAACCTATAACGCACTACTCACGTGTGCCAGCTGTGGAATATATGACGACAGACTTGTGGCACATAGGTTTTGCTCACATTCATTCGGGATGACCTGCACAGATATTATGATTTTGACCAAAAGGAAAGTCTGAACGGGTGAGTAATGTGACCAGCCCAAACACGATACAAATCTCAGTGCCATACCACACAATCACATTATAACCACACGTGCAGCCCATATACAGCACTTGTTTATATTAGACACAGAGGCAGTACACCACATACTTGGTAACATAATCATCACATAAACTGATATTTCACCAACCATGAAATAAATTGTAAGCCACAGAATAAATTGAATTTTTTTTCCCCTGCATTGTAGTAACAACGCTCAGCTCCACCCATACTAATGCAGCCTCTTTGTTTCCATGATAATTAAAGCATTTGAAATACAAGAAACCTAAGAAAAATATCCATCCCGTAAAATCCGTGAGGCTGTGGTAAACTCAGAGGGTTGAAATGCCACTTGTTGCTCAGCCCGCTGACTTTCCTGAGTACTTCCATTATACAACACTCGCAGCAGTGCAAACTTCATGCTATCGTGGATCTTATATGTTCGTGCCTGCAGATTAAATTGCTGGCTGTAACACAGCATGTGCTGGTTGTGGCCATTTTCCTAAATGCTACTTTGGGAACAAAATACACAGATGCCTAATGTAAACTAACCTCCTCCCATTTTCATTGTGAAGGTTGAATTTCAACCCTGCGCAGAGGTTCTCCGCAAGCCTATTTCTTAAATCCCACTGAAATGCTCAAAATAGGAGTTAATTAGGATTTAAGTGGTACATAACTTTATGAAGGTCCATTAAACAGCTTTGACCTTTATTATCTCTGTGTTTTTATTTGCACATTCGTGCTTGTTTTTCTGATAAAATACCTTGTTGTGTTTTCCACCAAATATAATCAATAACTCTCTGAGAACATTAGGGCTGAAATCCAGACTCTGTAACAAGTCAGTGGCAAAATTCCCATTGACCGCAGCAAGAGGAGGCTCTCACCTGCTGGGATTAACTACCTGCCTGAGCTCCTGCACATCGAGGGGACAAGGACT
Organism: Cygnus atratus; assembly: GCF_013377495.2. Lineage (NCBI taxonomy): Eukaryota > Metazoa > Chordata > Aves > Anseriformes > Anatidae > Cygnus > Cygnus atratus. Next base: position 13,435,306 of record NC_066377.1, on the reverse strand, counting down.
GCCCACCAGAGACACCATGATCTGAACACAGGAGAACTAAAACACCATGCAGCAAAGCTGAAGTTTCCATGAATTGGAGATTACTCGCTCTGCGACCATGCCCAGGCTGCCCAACAACCTGGGAAAAAAATAAGGACTGTCATAAACTTCATTATCTTGTACTCTTAATTGCAAAAGATACATTTCACATTAAGTAAGGCCATAGTACTTGGGAACTAAATGCTGAATGCCTGGCCTTTACCCCATTTCTGCTATATCTTGCTTTATAAGAAGGAATTATACAGCTTGATGTAGCAATAAATAATTTTCATAAATTTTATTGCAGTGCTATGTGCCACTAATAGACAATTCTGTACTATTTTCAAGAGAAGGCAGCAGGCTGAATCCCAAAGCAGCTGTGACAGTTCCATTAAAAGCAAAAGTCCCTTCCTTCCCTACTCCACTTCAAACACCAGTCAGCATTCTCTGATAGTTTCTCATCTCCCACCAAATAATGGAGAGATCCAGCTCTTCCCACCCAATAGTAATGGTCTCGCAGTCTCCAGCCCTTACAAAGGACGGCGTAATTGGGTACTGCTCCGCTGAGGAGTTTTAATACAGCCACGGCTCCTGACCTTCAGCCAGAAGGAGGAAAGAAAAGACCTTTCCCAGACTCATCTGGAGAGGCTGCACACCAACTGAACTTCTCTCATCTGCATTTTTCCTTGAGATTAATGAGAAACAGGGAAGGTCCCTAAACTTAAATGAGCTGGAATAGAATTTGGAAATAAGCCTTGCCTATTAGGTGGTGGTGGAAAGAGATATTCAGGGAAGGTTTTTTCTCCAGGAGCTCTCATGAGACCACTGTTTAGTCCTGTGGTTCAGAAACCCAGCTAAGATCCAGTGGAGGCTGGTTCCCCACCCATCTCTGCTTCCTGCCTTGCCTGCTTTGGAGCTGCCCTCCTTCATTCCTGTGCCTCCGTGCTATTGATCCTTAAAGGTATTGACTGCCCTGCAATACTTCAAAATGCAGAAGTCAGAAATCTGAACTTTTATGGAGCCTGAGGTAGCTGCAAAGACTTCAAGATGTTAATAACAACCAAAAAAAAAAAAGCCCATGTTTATTTGCCTTTGGATCATGGAGATCACCTTTTTTCAGTCTAAATCTGAGGTGAAATAATTTTTCTGTAGTCACAGGTCTCAATTCAAAATGTCCAACCTACGTTCTCTTAAAGGATTTCTCACTCACGCAAACACTTGAACTGTCTGCTCCTGCTTTAGGATTATATTTTTTCTATGCAAAAAGCTGAAAAATCAATAGAAGAAATACCAACATATTTTCTAAACAAACTGGATGTAATGCACCATGTTACCATCCAATATGAGATTGCAGAGTTAACTTGCACCAGGCTGGGCACCCAGAGAGTGCGCACGGGGAACAAGAGAAGACCTCTTGATACAAACACACCCCTAACACTGTCCTTTGCCCATGCTCTATTTTGCAAAGATGCAAAACCACCATAGGTGGAGAGCAGATGCAAACTGAGATCAGTCAAAGCATAGTGCCCAAGGAGGTGGCAGCCTGCAGTGAAAATACAGCGGGTCCCGCTAAGCCACAGCGTGTGCCACCTTCCTGTGCGATTTCCATCTATTTTCATGCACACCGAGGATACCAGTCTGAAAGACCGATTTAAAAGGATGACACAAGATCACATAAATCAGCTCAGCTGGGCAGCCCTTCAGAACACACACACTCACCAGGAGGCAAAATATTTCGTCTAGGGAGAAAAGAAACCTGCCGTGGTCAAGTTTCATTCCCTCTCATCCTCTGCAAGAGCACGGCAGCGCTTCTCTCCCTCCTCGCGTGGGGCCAACAGCCCCAGCACAGCCCTGACTTCGCCTCCTTTATGTGCGTCAAGGAGATTTCACACCTGCTGGAGGCTCTTCTACAGGGCAAAGTTGAAAACACCGTAGCCACCAATATTGATGAAAAACCCTCTCCCTCAACACTGCTCCAAGACAGTAGCATTGTTTTAAGTCCTGGTAAATGCACAGGCCCAGCTTTGCGATATAATAACCAAGCAACAGCACTAGGAACGTGGCCCAGTAACTGCGAAAGGCGCTTACTTACGTTACAGAAATTAAGTTTCCAAGATGCATCGTCGCGTGGGCTACCAGCACTTTTGATTTGGGGATCTGCAGGGCTCTGTCCCACCGAAGCATCGGCAGAGGTGGCCTGAGAGCAACCACCCCGATCTGCTCCCACTGCCAGGAGGGCTGCAGCAGCTACCGTGGGCTTCGGGAACAGAGGGGCTGGCTTCGTTGGTAACCTGAAGGGATCTGATCTGTGCCTGCTTAAAAACAGATACTTGACCAAACTACTAGTCCACAAACGACATGAGACTTAGAACTACCCAGCTGCCACACTTCTCTATGTAGCTCATTTATGCATGAATACAAGAAATAAAACATATAAATGAATACTCCAGCTGTTCATAAAGTTTGGAACAGTTTGGCCCTCAGCTTGTTTGATGCATGTCTTTAGCAGCACATCTTTTCCACCCTGTTCTTTGTGAATTTACACTACTGCACGTTCACCTTGTTTGATATCTGGGGAATAACAAAGAAAAAAATAGGAACGTCCGTTTTTTTCTGTCTCACATGCAAAAACATTCATTATTTTTGGTTCCCTTTGGGCCAGATCCAGAGGTCTTCAGATCAACAGGAGGTTTTCATTTGCATCCATGGGCTTTGGATCAAGCCTTTAATTATAATCGCATTGCCCCTTTAAGACGTAGGACCCTCTCGTTTCCCCTGCAGGTTTCTGCTAGCAACTCCAGGATCCGACACAAGGCTCTCTTAACACCCGATTAAATATTAATCCAGAGGTGGGGGCCTCACTCTTTTATGATCCTTTCCCTAGAAGCTCCTATTAGTAAATCACAGTCCAGCACAAGAGGAAACGTGGCCATTCCATTACCCTCAGTTCACAAACAGGGCATTAATTCTTAATAAACTGGCCTGATTATTATGATACTCAAAAGATGCAAAATAAGGGATAGACAGGTTTACATCCACATCTAAGACTAAACACATGTATGGTGCAGCGAGAGGAGGTGGTGAGGGAAGTGCAGAGGGAGGAGGGAGGGATGCAAAATGCGGCTCTGACTCTCAGCAAGCAGACTACAGCAACGATGTGGTGTTAAGTTTCTATGCCTCCTTCACGATTGGTTTGGTTCTAAAAGGAAAAATAAAGCTTTCTCTTTTTAATATAGAGCAGGACAGCTCTATTCTCAAGAAAAGACTACATCATAAACATTTTAGACTCCAAAGTAAACATTTTTTAAAGATCTGCCATAAAATCCTGTATTATCACCCCAAAATGCTGGACAACAAGTACACAACTGCGTTAACCTATAAGGACCCTCAAGTCCAAGTTCAAACAAAAAGATAGAGACACCACTTCAGTATCCCTACAGCAGTATTTGTGCACTTCTGCAGTTCTGCCTGCGGCGATGCTGAGCCAGTAACACGCTGCAGGCCACACGCTGGTTGACTCTCGCTGTCAAGCTGGGCTGCTGGGGTAGCAACCTCTTTTAACTGTAATTTCCCCTGGCTCCAAGCAACACTGGAAGGTCTCTGGGGCAAACCAGATTTGCCAACAAGTTATGACACAGGAATTACTGCAACCTGTTCTGAAATCTTGCAAAAACACACCTAGCACACTAAGCGACGTGCATTTGTTTCAGCCGCACCGCATCCCACACGACCTGTCCCATCCCTGCCAAATTCACCAAAACAACCCGAAGGCTCCACAAGCACCTTTGTAACCTGCTGCTGAAATCCAGTGGCATAAAGTCCTGGTACAGCGCAGCCCTGGGCGCTGGCACAGGCTCCGCACACGTCCCCGTCCTCATCACCAGCGAGGGGATTAGGGCAGCTCAGCCGCCTGCAGCTGCCTTGCTGCTACCAACACCTCTTTTAAGAAAGGAAACTTGTTAACAAGTCTGCTCTGGTAGTGTGACACCACTGCATAGCACTGTGTAGCTGGTAGAAGGGACAGCTAAAGAAAACAGGCAAAGATACATAAAGAAAATGGCTTTATAACTCTGCCTGTAATGCACACAGTGGCATGCTTGCATGCACAGAAATGTGTAATGTGAATTCAAGCTTCTCTATCCAACACCAGATTCCTCCTCTCATGGTGGCCTTCCCTCCAAACTATTTCAATATGCAACAAGTTTGGACTTGAGCATGGTCTCATGCTTAGAAAATGATATATAGGCATGGCCATCGATGATAACAGCCTTCAGATGTTATCATATAGGAGGGCCATTCCTCTGACATGAGTGGTGGTGATGCTCCTTGCTGATTAGGGCAGTTAAAACTTTATAGTACCCCACAGAGAACGGCAGTTACAGCCTCCAAGGATGGACATGCAGCTTCTCACATGCAATTTCCACATTTAGCTTCTCTCAAGAGCATTATCATCTTTTTACGGTAGTGACCAAGCCATGCAATTCCTCAAATCCCTTCCAAATGTTAATGAAACAGAATAAACCATCATACACTTCAGGGAATTGTACAGAAATAGCACGCACTTAAGAGGAATCACAAACTGGCAAGGCTCTTTGGAATCAACTACTCAAATCTGCGAAAGGCAGAACCCACTTTTTGCATGGAGAAAACCTCAGGCTGATCCAAATTTTAAAAGAAATGTTGATAGGTATGTGAAAGGGAGCAGTTCTAAAGTAAAGGTAGTGGAACCGCCTGATGCCTAGTCGCCATCCAGTTACGCTAGACTTAAATCCAAGTTTTAGCAACATCAGAGGATTTCAATGTTTCCATTGATGTTTGAGCAGTATCACTGGCTTGATTTTAGTTAGACATACATAATCTAATACAAACAACCTATTGTCATCAAAGGCACTAAGTGAAAGAAAAAAAAACAAAAATCTGTAAGATAAGCACTAAATATTACAAAGGTTTTTTTTGTTTTGTTTTGTTTTTTTTTTTACAAATATCACAAGTCTTAGGAGCAGCCAAGGGAGCTGGGGGTGTTCAGTCTGGAGAAGAGGAGGCTCAGGGGCGACCTTATCGCACTCTCTACAGGTACCTTAAAGGAGGCTGTAGTGAGGTGGGGGTTGGTCTGTTCTCCCCCGTGCCTGGTGATAGGATGAGGGGGAATGGACTAAAGTTGCACCAGGGGAGGTTTAGGTTGGATATTAGGAAGAACTTCTTTACTGAAAGGGTTGTTGGGCATTGGAATGGGCTGCCCAGGGAAGTGGTTGAGTCACCATCCCTGGAAGTCTTTAAAAGACATTTAGATGTTGAGCTTAGTGATATGGTTTAGTGGAGGACTTGTTAGTGTTAGGTCAGAGGTTGGACTCGGTGATCTTGGAGGTCTCTTTCAACCTAGATGATTCTGTGATTCCGTAATATATTTATTAATTTCAAGAGGTCTGGCATGCTGAACATGCCTACAACTTAAATAATGGCATTTCAAAATGACAACTTAAAAAGATGTGATTTTCTTTTTTCAATCACTTGTTCTTACAACTGGAATAACTAGTACATATAGTAAATATCGTTCCCTATTCTTGTTGAGTTACCCAGTGGCTATCTTTAGAAAATAAGTCAAAGCTTTAATGAAAGAACTGAAGAAACAGCTGCACTAGGGCATACTCAATATAAATGATGAGCTTCATTTAATAAGCATTTGAGCAGTGAGACTACCTGCACTTCCACTGCTCAGTTTTTGGGATGTTCAGTTCACAACAGAGTTGAGATGTTTCAGGGCTTTAGTCTACATTTGGGGTAGCAATAACAGAATAACTGTAACACATCCATTATTTATACGGGGACTGTAACATGTCCAAACCTTTATTTTATCTGTACTAAACTAGCCACCCGTGCTGCAATCACATTTTCTAGTGCTGTGCAAACTTACCCATTTGCTTTCCCAAGCGGAGATACACAAAGACAAAACGATCCATGAATAGGGAACAATCAGCAAGAAAAAATTTATAACTTTTTTTTTAAACTAATTTATTCATAACTTCTCCAGACAGGGGCTTGTCACCATCTGTCAACTCTTCCTGACCGAAAGAAGTAAAATTCTGATGTAGTAAGACCTAGTGTTCTGCAGCACAGAAAAATATACCGTGAACTTCCTGAACAAGGACTGAAACCCAAGTCACCACCATTTACCTCTGAGGACACCTCAGCACTAATTTCAGTGAAGTCTGGTTAAAAAAAAAAAAAAAAAAAAAAAAAAGAGCCTTTGAAAGCAACAAGGAGATTTCTGCAACCCCGACACGGCACAAACCCACACGCACTTGGTGCAGGAAAAGCAGCTCGATGACACGTAGTGCCTCGGTCTGTGCAGTTGGGAATATCCCAAGTGACCTTTCAAAGGTCACAACGATTACACCACAGCAGCAGCAAGACTCCGGCTGTCTTCAGTGCTTCTGGTGGGGAGGATTAAAATAGAGGCTACTGCTTTGCTGCAGCAAGCTTCTCTGCTTGTTATCTCAGAGTCTATTCAAGGTCTCATAAATAGCATTGGAAGGATTCCACTGAAATTGCAAATATGAGTAAACACAGATTTCACTCCACCCCAAAAAGATAATTGTCCCATTATCAGCGCTCCACACATACAGAGAGGGAAGCTTATGAACATACCAACCCTGGGATCTGTGGACAACTGGTGCCCTCTTTTGTTGCCAGTTTTATCCAGTAGCCAACTGGGAGCTCATTTTATTGCTGTACCTGCAATGCATTCTTACTGCCCTGCGTGTTACACCTTGAATAAAAATAATTCCCATTTTAGTTCCTTTAAAAGACAAGATCTGGAAATCACTAACCATTTTAGAAAAAACACCACTAAAATATTTGTAAATCAGCTTCAGGGACAAAGGTATGGCTCCAAGCTGCAGCTCAAGCAGGTGCACAGCCTTCACAACTGCTGGGCTTCATCCAAAACCCAACAGCACGGGTGAAGTCACACAAGATCTCAAGCTAAGCCTTGACAACTTCCATCCACACTTTGGGTCATGTTTTTAAAAGCACCAAGTAACAGAGCTACACCAGAGCTAACTGCAGGCCTGTTCTTCATCTTCTGCCAGAAAAAAAAAAAAAAAGTAGAGCAGAGGTCCTTCCTGCTTCTGGTGATAACAAATCCCATGAAATTTTCTGGGAGATCAGGGACAACTAAATTTCATCTCCTGGATAAATTCTAATCCAGGTTGTTTTAAACAATTTTGTCTTCTCTCCCTGTCCTGTTTATAAAATGTCACCACGGGATCCTGAGTAACTCTTTCACTCCAAAGACGAGGGCATCCGGCACTACCATTCCCACACCTCAGTAACAAACACACACTTTCTTGTGAATAAACCAAAGTTATGGAAAGAAACCACACTTTTTTCAGGTCAGTATTTCAACAGTAATTTTGGTTTAAATTAATGGAATATTAGAGCAAAGATGATTGGAAAAAAAGAGATGATTTAAAAAACACTATGCGTTGCAAGAGGTGATGGTACCAGGACATGCCATTATCTCAGGGTTATTTGTAGCAGACCTAAACATCAGCTCAGAACATTTCTGGAAGCTGATTCATCAAACTACGGAAGTCCCTTCAATGACATGAAGAGTATTTGCAACTCCAAACACATTTTCAAGTGAATTTCTTTCACCATTTACCCTCCTCTCCAGAGATCACCTTCCCTAACATCTGAGCAACCGACTGTGACTTACATGAACACTATGGGATGTGAATGTTAATCTCGTACACTCAAACAGTGATCAAATCACATTCTTACAATTGAGACTCAAAAAAATAACTGCATACCAACACAGAAGAGTGTTGAATATATTTCAAATATGATGGGACATTATTTCACAGGTAAGTGCAGTGGTTTTCGTCGTCTGTAGATGCCACTTCTGGATCGAGAAGTCATTGAGATATAATACCAGAGAAGTCACTGATATATATGTAGAAAACTGTCAAGTAATCCAAAGATGCATGATCGCTTCCAAGAGAGGGAATTGCATTAGAAAGTTGACCTCAAAGCATTTTTTTTTTCCACTGAAGAAGAATTCAAATTATTTTGAGATTGAAATTTACACTTTCTTTTGACTTACTGTCATTTCGGTTTTAAAAGACAATGTTGACCAATACAACATTGGCCAAAATTAAATAAAAATTGCAGATATGAAATTTCAAGTTTTAGGTACATAAACATGACTTATGTAGATACACTGTCCTTCTCTTGGCCTTCTATATGGGAGGGTGCAGTGTATTATACTCAGTAGACTGCAGAATATTTGGTCCACATATCAAGCAAATACCCAATGACCACGTATTTGCTCAGTATTCCTAGTCATTTCTGTAAGCCTTCACAAGCAAACTTTATTCATCAACCTTTCCCTTCCAAAAATAAAACAACTTTAAAAAAAAAGCATGTGAAGAGTTAATCAAAGTGACAGCATTCTCCATTTTTCTTGATCACGTAGGGAGTGACCAAAAATAGACTGAGCATTAGCATCGCTCGTGTCTTCTTGCTAATTGGCCTGTTTTAGATGCAGATGTTCTTCACTTCCAGACACTGATATTTTTTTGAGGAGTACAAAATGTGCTGCTTTGGCATTTCTGAACCTAGTAAAACTTTGATTTGCTATACTGAAGGAAGTATCAAATACCAGTAAGGAATAGCCTTTTTGTTTTCCATACCCAATTATACCTAACTCTCCTAGACAAAAGTGCCTGTGATACCAGGCACTGAAAGAGAAAGCAGTTTTTGAAATTTGTCTGCTAATAACACACCAAATATTGTAATTTATAATACAAATTAATCAAGTCAAGAATAACGTTCTCCATGAAACCTAGTGCTTTAAAAATCAATGGCCAGAAATATCCAACATCCACAATGTTCCTTCATTGTGGCATATGGGACAACTGCAAAAGATCTGAAAAGATCAGGTTTGTTTTCACTGATCACCGCCATATTCATCCAGTTACCTAATCTCTCTGGAACCTTCATCTATGCAGTTGCAATGCTTTTAATTTCCAGCCAGAGCTGTCAGAAGAGTTTATAAAAGCCATTTTTTTTAGCAAGCTATATACAAACCCCACAAAACAAAGTGGAAATCTATGAACAATAAAAAACTGAGATAAACTGAGAGCCAAATGATCTGTATTTTTGTTCAATTCAGTTTTCACATCACAGTGGATATCACAGACATCATCACTGCAATATAATAATGATGTAATTGAATCACACCCTTTCTTTTATGCTAGATATTTTCTAAACTAACATTTACATTCACAGTTATGTCTCAGTAATATGCTCAAAGGGATTTAAAACAGACCTTTAAAGTGTTGGCACAACTGCTTAAACTTGGAAACAAATGGGATTTGCACATCTAGGTAGGATCTGTACTTGTACGTCTATTAGTCTGACTACACATACGCAAGACAGACAAACAACCATTTGCACATGAAAATGATTGTGAATCATTTTTTAAGTCTGGATCATGTAAAAGACTGAGAAACCAATTTCAGCTGCATCCTGTACACCTAAATTAGCATTTTTCAATTCAAAGAGAAACTTTATTCTCAAGCTGGGACACCCTTACCAAAACAAAAGTGGAAGGATTTAAAAAAAATAAAAAAAAAGTAGCACAGCAGAAGTACTACAGATTTGGTTAAGAAAAAAATCAAAGCAATAAGCAAAGTGGTTAATATTTCTTTACAAAGCTAATACTAACATATACACATGTTGAAGTTAATAAGAGATGTTAAGTATAATTGCTACTGACACCAAATCATTCGAAAACATGCTTATAGTTTATATAGAATACAAATACAGCTTTTAGTCTCAACACTGACATACTGGAAATACTTTAGTCTTATGGTTTTAAAGTACTCTCAGAATCAACTCATTTCTATGTTTTTACACCAAAAGAGATTGATGGATGCTTCGGTAACCAACTGCCTGCAGCAAATACTCAATATGCTTTTACAGCCACCAAATTAGACATGAAGATTATATCCAAATTACATAAAAAGCTGTAATCCAGATTCAGATCACCCCTTTAAAAATGCCAGCAAGAATTTCACTTTCCAAAGCATCTCGGTTCCCATTCAGTTCAATTGTAATCATTTGTGCTCAGGACTTTGGAAAAAAAAAAAACATGATCACCACTGAAAATGCTCTCAAAACTGCATCCTTTGTAGTACGTTTTTTCTATATGTTGAATTATATGCCATAAAGTGTCTGTGTCAGGCATTCAGAGCACAGCTGTTATGAGCAAGAGCCCATGATTAATTCTGTCCTTGCTCCTCAAACTATTTGCCTTGTCTAATTAGGAGAAAACACAATAGAAGTTACAAACATTTTCACCATTTCCAACTGGCCGTCAAAAACACAAGAGAAGCCAAGTTGCTTTTCACTATCTGCCATGAATAATGTATAGATAGACAAAATCTCAAAAGTTTACCCCATTTTGTATGGCATTGTTCACATTGTTTTTCCCCACTTTTTTTTTTTTCAAAAACTGTCTGAAGCCCACTGCAGCACTTATGTGTGGACCTTTAGAAACTTAGAAATAACACTAAAAATGATTTCTCTAAGTTTTCAAGCTTTTTTCTTTGTTGCAAGCATCAGCTCAACATTCAAAGTCCAGTTGTGAAGAGTGTAGTGAAAAAACAATATAAGCAAGTCATCCCCGAAACAGCACTCCCTTAATTCAAAAGGAACAATGCGCAAAGGCATCGATGTCTTTAGAGGTGCAAGCAACCACCAGACCTCCGCACACAGGTAACTTCACCACTTCTGCAATCACCACTGGTGTAGAGGAGCCAGGAGCAGTTCAGCATGGGGATGCAGCAAACTCTGGCTGGAAGAAAACCCTGTCACAGGGGAACTTCGTGTCTCACATTGTTGAAGGGCATTAGACCACCCCCAGCACACACAGGCTCTACAGCAAACCACTGAACTCCAGTAACTCACCCCAGTATCCGCTGCCCGAGATAACGCGTCTATCGCCTCTGTGTGTCTTTATCACCAGCCAGAGTGATAAAACTGGAATAAAACAAACATATTTCCAAAGATGTTCTGATACACAATTTGACAGATACTACCTAAGTTACAGGGAAAACACTGAATCTAGAAGTCCTAAGACAATATTCAGCTTTCCAAGTATTTCGTAATGTATTTAGAAGCCCAATCAGGCAAAATTTAGGCTACCGGTACAGCTCAGTGACTGTTACCTCCCAGTCAATTCCAAGAACTCAGGACCAGCCCTCAGGTGCTTCGGTTCCCTTCTTTAACAGCCCAGCTGAGACCTGACATCCTCTTAAACGTGAGCAACACACCACAAAACTTTATCACATTGCAGAAAGATTTTCAAAAGCTTGGAAGCAGACGTTATGTTTAATTATCCTTGCTTTAAATAAAGCTAAAACACCTAATCTGGTACAGTCCCTTGCCAACGTGAGCTTTAGGGGACTGGATTTTTTTTTTTTTTTTTTACACAGTTAAGTACTGCAGATTATGGTATATATTTATTTAGTTTCGGTACAGAGACCAGCACACCCTGCGTGTTTCCCAGTGTCCCCCAAGAGCAGTGCTCGGTGCCACAGCCGTGTCCTTTTGCGAGGCTTCAGGCTGCAGATTCACAGCCAGGGCTGACAGCAGCTACCTCTGAGCGCAGGGTCCCCAGGGCTGGAAACAGCCCCTCTAACACTGGACTTGCCCCAAATCACTCTCAACAGGAGGGTTTCTCCCCTCCTCTCTCGCACTTCTCAGCACCCAAGCCTAGAAGTCCACAGCCCCCCGAGAAGTCCCCTCGAGCAGCTGCTGAGCCTGCACAGCCCTGACGGTGCTTGGAGGAGCAGGAGGGGCTGCTGCTGTCTTGGGGTGTGGGAGGACATGCTCCTGGTAGCAAAGAAAACACCGCAAAACCAAATTTACCAGGGCTTAATCAAAATCCCTTTCCATTTAGGTGAAGTTTTTTAGGTTTAAGTATTTTTAGTGTTTTTTTTTTCTTTCTTAAAAAAAAATCAAGATGGGATTCTTTGTTATTAGGCAGTCTGAATAAGGAAATCTTTAAATCCTTGTCTGCTATAGAGAGGAGGCCGAAACATTCCCGAAGTTTCAGTAGGTTGTTTGGACGCAGGGCTCCTTGAGGAAGTCAGGACAAGCTGCCAAGTTTGGATCCTGACCTGCACTTTCAAAACAAACAAACAAACCCGCTCAGGATGTCTCAAATAATGTGCATCCTTTGTTAACGGAGAACTTTTTCAAGGCTGATTTCACTTTCACAGCTAAGGCAGCAGCTGGGGCTGGGGAGGCTCAGCCGAGGCATTACAGGCACAGCAGCCCAGGTTTCTGCCTCTGAACCCTGAAGAGCTCTTCCAAGAGGACGGTGTCTGTCCTCAGGGCATTCAGATTGGAGGATTACACATTCAGAGGCAGGCCTCTCACGTATTAGGCAGAGCGCTGTTCTGCAAGGCACGAGATCCACCGTGCAGCGAAGCCACTCGCTTCCACAGGAGAGTGGCAGCCATCTGCTGGCAGGTAGGGGGCAAGGAGAGACATCTCGCATGGTTTCCCCAAAACTCGGGGTTCATTAGAGAGCCACCCATGCAGAAGAGGCATCCGTGCCCCAAAAGCATCCCGCTCCTCATCTTTACTTTCGATGATATCCTCAAAACAGACATCAAAAGATAAACGCCGCCAGGAAAACGCACGCTTAAAAACTAGGAAAATATCATAGACCTTATCAAATCATCCTGAAGAACTGGATGTAAAGTCACAAGTCATTTTCTGGAATTCTCAATCTTATCTACAGAAAGAAAGGTTGCCATTCCTTTAATCTACAGACGAAAAGGAGCCAGCTGTACATCTGAAAATCAGCTGCGTATTGATCCCGCTCCTGTTAATATTCATGAAGCTATATCGTAAGACTGGAGATTTTAACACAGTGCCCCCAGACTCTAAATCAATTCCCATTGATTTCAATTGGCTTCTCCCATCTAAGCATCGACCTCACCCCTCCCTTGGAAACATGCTCTCAAGGTCCTTTGAAACACACTTGCTGTATAATGAACTCGGAAGGATTGCATGTGCTTATTGTTATGTTCTTTTCTTCTCCACCCGTTGAGCTTTTGAGGGGGGTGGATACCATTATCTGATTTGATGTGAACATTTAAAAATTTGAACCTACACCCCACAGGGCTCCCATCAGGTTCTGGAAGCCAGAATAAATTCCTTCTCTTCATTCAGATTTGTCTGAAAAGTTCAAGGCTAAGGCGGTCATCTAACAAAACTGCATTTCTTGACACTGCCTGCTTCCAGGAGAAATATATACCGAAACATTTCTGGGTCCTGTTTGGCAGACTTCTGGGGGCTCCAGCTAAGCAAGTTTACAGGAGTGGCAGGTTCTCGGAGCAGGGGGTTGAAGGGTGAGCTTAATTTGCTCCACTCTTTTAAAGTGCTGGGCTCTTGGGTCTCACTCCACTGAACTTTCCAGCACCTGGCATTCAGGTCTTTTCTTGGTGAGTTACGAGGAGCTAAGGAAACTCAGCAAATAAGCAGATACATGCCAAATCCAATGCCTAAATTAGGAGTTTCTATCTAGATGTTCATGGTTTCCCTTAAACACACCAAGCAGGAGATATCTGCGCTTCTATTTGTGCCCCAAATGCAAAACGGAGTGCATTTTAAAAGTAGGCCTTTTCCCATTAAAACATTTAGTTTTCTAAGTGTCTGCTTCCCCAGCTGATAAAAAGCTGTACTAATACTGGCAGTACTTACCCAAACAAAAATACTGGGAGAGCTACTTAGCCCAAGTCCGTACAACAGGCCCCTGCATGACCACGGAGCAACAGTTTCATTCATAAGAGTGATTTGTGCTACTACACTGGGCAACATCACAATCAAGTTGACAACTTCCAATACCCAGTTTGTTCACAATTTTGTTGAATATGTGCAAGGCTTTCTCCCTGCATTCAACTATCCTTCCTCCTCTGACACTTTCTTTGCAGATTCAATAGCTGTGCCTACATCCGAGTTGCTTGCACATACACTATTTCAAAGTGCTGCATTTAGCAGCTATGAAAAACTTTAGGTTCAGAATACAATTATGATCAAACGGCTTTAAAAAGTTCTAAATATATGAATTTGGCTATATATGTTAAAGTCCAAATAACTAAACTTCATGTAACACTGGTTTCTAGCTGCCCTCAAAAGGCTTTCACATGTAACTGATTGAATTACACTTTGTCAGTTCCAATCAAACAGCAGGATTTTACTTGCATCTTTGAAAAAACTGAATCAATAATATATAGGTTTGGGGGAGAATCACATCCAAACTTCCCCAAACGTTACAGCTCTAACAGGGCAGCCATCCACACCCCAACCCAGCAAAACACCATCACCGTCATTCCAACCACACTGTACCTACAGCAAGGCTGACTTGCATGGGAATTTAGAATAATCAACATCAATAAGGGTTGTAAAAATAAATACAGAAAGGAAAAAAAACAAGCTTCCTTTTTTGTCCTCTGCATTTCATTTTCCTTTCTAGTCTTGCTACCACATGCTAAAGAAATGCAGAAGCTGACTCTTTCATGCAGGTTTACTACCAACCTGACTCTCTGTAGCGATGCTCCTTTTATCATTATGCAAAGACTCCGTGTCCCTTGCAATAAGGGACCTCCAGCCAAGCCCTGCTCTCTGTGTAAGATCACAAAGGTGAACAAACAACTGCATGCCATCAGGGTAAGGGAGCAGCACATTTCAAAGCAGCAAGCCCTGTAACAGCAGAGGACTACCTGTGCCTGGGGAACGCGAGCCACAGCCGTTGGCTTTTTGTTTTCAACTCCACAAAGTTTTGGGAGTTTTGGGCTTGGATCGCAGAGAATTTGGAGAAAAGGTCTGGATCAGTCCTGAGCGCACCAGCCTGCCCTGTCAGCTCTGATGTAAACCCCAACCCCAACATTTGGCAAAAGCGAGGTGGTAAGAACTTTTAGAGCTGCAACTGCTAGTGGTACAGCCCTGGCAACCTCCACGCAAACTGCAAACCCAGCCCTGCTGTTCCACATATCCCTTTCACAGCTTCCTGAGATCCCCTGCAAGATGCTGCTCGTGCTCCCCACTCCATTTCACTTTTCCTTATTCAAGCGCGCTCCCGCGTGCCTCCCGCCTGCCGTTTTCCCTTTCTGCTGGCTCCTTCCTGCCTCCGAGTGCCCTTCTCCTATCGCTTTCTCAATCAGAGGAGGCCAGACATCGCTTTGCTGAATGGGAGGAAGGCTCTGTAATTAACTGGATCCTTTGCTGTTTACACAAACACTTAAAATACACAGACAGCTGAAAGGTCAGCCTCAGCAGCACAGCGCAAATTAAACCGAGGCCGAGGTGATTCCTGCAGAAAGCCATTTAACTAATGAGGTGCTGCTCTCTTCAAAAATATTTCGGGTTTTGTTTGAACACGATTGCTATTTATATTATCCCAAATTTAAAAAAAAAAACTAAATGAGCTTTAAATGTATTGAGCCAACTAACATGTAAGCACCACAGGAAACACTAGAGCCCAGCTGATTTCCGAGCAGGACCAAGCTAGGCCAGGAGATGAGAAGTATCTGAACATTTTCAGTGTATTTCCTTCAGTTGTGAACTGTCTTGCTGGTGCCTCCAAACACTTGAAGAAGTGATTTCACTGACAGGATTATTTTCTGAAACAAATTATGCTTATAAAATAAAATTATGATCTTATATGTCAACTACTAAAAAATGATTAAAAAATGATACATAGCCAACACACAAAAAAAAAAAAAAAACAGGAAAAGGGCACCCAGCACGCTTTGTGATCAAATTACCATAAGGCTCATTTCAACAAAGCCCAAATATTCATGACAGTTTTTCGAAAATCGTTGTTTCAGAATATTTACAAAAACACAAAATTAATTGAGATTTATTCTGAATAAAATAATGATAATTAAACTCTAATTTATTAACTGTAATCTGGAAAAACCACCTGTTCTTATTTATACATCAACCACAGTAAGCCACATTCATGTCATCCATCTTCAGAACAACACCAAGGCATACACTTAGCTTTAAGCACTTTTTTAAGCACCACTCATGACTACAGGATATAAGCACATGCTAAAAACTTTTTTCAAGTCACGTCCTCACCCAGCAACTGCTGCCGCTTCTGACCCAAGGAGCTACACAATATTATCGTGCCCAGCCTGTGCTCCTGTCTACAAAGGTATTCAGACTTGACCAACCTTAACTGAAGAGAGTATCTTGCTGCAACTGGCTGAGCCAGGCTTAACACAAAAAAAAGGGGGTTAAAACCACAAATAAGAAAGAATAACAAAAAATGCATTCCTCAGAAATTAGTTCAACATTAATAAAGGAAACAAACTAAACACATCTTGAGTTCCTCTTGTACTGTGTTTTCTATTAATAGTTAAGCAGTCAAGCTTACCAATGGCAAACTTCATAGAAGAGAAAGTAAGTTTATCGAGTTGAATGTCATATAATATTTTAAAAGTTACTTTGAAACACTTCTAACAAGAAAGGCATCAGAAAACCTACACCTCGCTGTATTTGAATTTTGCCTACCTACCCACTTCATATGTTATAATTAGAGATGAGGAGGCAGCGTTAACATCTAAGCTAGGTTTGATGGAGGTTATTAATTTGAGCTCAGGACAAAGCACTACGTATGGAGAGAACTATGACTTACACATCTGAAACTGCCAAATGCAAAGTCTTCACTTATGGGATTTCCCTCAAATCAGATGTTCTGATGTCCCATTTCAGATAACATTTCAAAGAAATAGCTTTTGCAAAGCTGGGCTATACATAAAGTGACAGAAAACTTTCTGGTTTTTATTTGCATCTTCAGTGGACTCAACTGCAAGTCTAAGGACCACAGGCTGTAACTGTAACACCATCGCCCCGTTTTCTTCTGCCGGGAAACAGAAAAAGAGCCTTTCTGTTGGAGAGTTCTCCAGGTTTCTTTATCTGATGCAGGTGGGAAACGTAAAAGTAAGATGCTTGCCTCTGACAGTTGCTCATGGGTTTTGCATCTCTGCTGCTGTGCCATGACGGATTTTAAATTTTGATAACCCCTTTTTAGCCCTTTCAGACTAAGGCCATGAAATGCCACAGCTCAAACAAAACCAGGTCCTGTCGGCCCATGTTCATACAAATAGCCCAAACCAAGATGATTTATTTACAACAGTTAATACAATTGGTAGTAACGACTTTATAGGCAACCTCTAAGTGCAGGCAAGATGAAAAATTTACTAAATTGGAGTATAAAAATTCATAAGAAAATGTACAGAATCAATATTTCATGGGCCTTGCTTTACCTTGCCTTACACAAATCTACTCCAGAGCTCACATTAAAATTTAAACCAGCTTCCTGCGACAAGTTCAAATGCTGGGGCTGTTTCATATTAGTTTAACTTCGGAGGGTATTTTTGTTTGTTTGTTTCATAAACTGGAAAAAAGCACTTAGGGAGTGGCACAGTTTGAGTGCTTGTGTGCTGCTTTTTCTGTTTTCCTCCCTTCTTTTAAGAATAAACTAATTGCTGGCATAAATAAGGAGGACATTGCTTAAAAAAAAAGAGAATCCTAGAATACCTTTGCGTTCTCTTTAATACAGCATAGGAGGCACTGCTTAGAAATAATACCTGAAGAACACTCTCAACAGCCACTAGTCTGGAAACAAAGCTTGAAAAAAAACCCACAACTTCTGGCAATAGCACTCGTATGGGACCAAAAAGATGTAGGGATGCCACTGAGAACAAGTAGTGACTGGCCAACCTCCCATTGCCCCTGACAGCACAACCGAGGGAGCTGACCCAGCGAGGGAAGAGCTGGAGCTACTCTTCAGAAACCTGGTGCCAAATGCAGACACCTCACACTGCTGGAAAACCTGGGGCTGCTCTTTCATGGTAGAAATTGGGCGCCAAATAACTGTAGGAAGGACATCTCTGACTTCAGCAAGCACATGGTGAGGAGTAAACTTGTTCATGTTCGCTCCATCAGAGGGATCAAGTCCTGGGTTGGCCTCTGCAAAATGAAACACCTTTCATTGCAAAGATGCTCACTCACACGAGGTTCAAAATGCAACAGCATGTTGTGATGGAAGCTGGGAACTTGATGGTTTATTCCTTTTTCTTTTTTCTTTCCACAGGCACGTGCAAAGTCCATCCTTCACATCATCCTTCCTGACCCTGTTTGCACGATCTTGTTGAAGTTTTATGCACCACTTATCTTGACATAAACCAGTTTGTCCAGAACAAGGAAGATTTCTTTCTCTTTGAAGATAACAGAAAGGAATGATTAAAAATCACCTCCTTGATGTTTGCATATGGTTCACAAATAATAGAAGGAAAGGAGAGAGCCCAAATATAGAGATGGAGAAAAAAAAAATCACCTGCAAGTATTTTATTTGTGCCTGCATGCTCATATACATTCAGTTGTGGTTCACTACAAATGAAAAAAAAATCACAGATGTTTTTGGAGGACACCAAGTACACCTGGAAAAGGGTATCTCTACCACTGCACTCTTAAATTCCACAAGACTGTCTTCATCAGTTTGAACAAATGTGGTGTGCCAGATTTCCAGTTTAGCTGTGCAATTGTGTGTGAAAATAGCGTTAATTATATAAGTAACTAATAGGAAGAAACGGAAGCATTTGCACAATTTAGGAGCAAAAATGAGTTTAAAAACTTATTCAAATGTACGACCCTTAATGGTCGTATCCGGACTTTTACTTCTTGACAGCATCCTATCGCACAAAAAGGCTGTATTCAGCTACCTATTATGTTACTTAAACGTTATCTAATTATTAAAAATAATTATTTTACTGGCACAAACAAGTATGATAGAAAAAATGTTATGTTCACTTTCTTAAGTTAACAGAAGACTTCAGCATGTTAGCAAAAACTGGTGATCATTTATTACTTATTATACTGTAATTCATTAAGGTTGTAAGAAATATTTAAATACTTAATTGGCATTTAACAAGATAGCTATAGAGAGTAAATGAGACATTAAATCCTCTTCTAAAACGCCCATTAGGTTTGCTTTGGAAATTAATTGATCTAATTCATTTGCTGTAAACCACTCTGGTCTGCACCAGTTTGGAACTTGAAGATATTTAATGACAGACAAAATCAAAGCTGGTGGATGTCCTCACACAGCGTTAGATCAAAGGCTAACACGGCGGTCACCTATATTTATGGCCCTAATGAACAGGCCAATAGGAAGCATTTGTCTTAAATGCTGCTGCTCATCCCCTGGATGTTGGTCAGGGACCTGGAAAGGCTGCAGAGTGCTGGGCTCAGCGGCAGAGCTGCGTCCACCCTCCTGTCCCACAGTTCTGCTGAAGCCTGATCTCAGCCTGCAACCCAACAGAAACTTGTAAACTGAGTGCATTTCTACTTTTAGAAGCCCCCACCTGGCCTTCAGATGGCCTCAAATTTTTCTAAATGCAGTTTTTCATAAAGGCTTATTATTTTTGGAGTCCATTTCCTCCTCTTCGTTCTCGTAGATACAACTGGTGTCTCTTAAATGAGAATATGAAGTGGGGGAAAAAATGCGGCAGCCTTTGCAGCTTGCTGTTAACTTCTGCTTCTCACCGGCCTAAAGCACCGTGATAAATTCCCAAGGGAGCCCTAACTCTTCCCCTGAAGCCTCCATTAGCATTTCATACCTGTACATGGAGACACTCGTATCAATCACAACAGTACGTGGGAACCACGTTCCTTAATTGTTAATAAAGTGCCTTGAGGTCCATCAGCTTCTAATAGGTTCTTTTTTTTTTTTTTTAATTAATTTTCAGTGACTATTTCTAGGAAATTTATTGCTCATTTTTAGAAATAATAAAAAACCCTCAGTGTTTATCCACTATTAAGTATCTATTTTGATCCCTTATAAAATTTTGAACATACTGTAATTCCAAGGAAACAAGGAAAAGCATCAGGGCCCGTAATGTCCTTATAATCACTACCAGCAATGTAAAACTTGCACGCAGTTTGCATCTGTGTGCAAAGGGCTATTCTTACAGGGACCTATGAATATCATCAGATGAAACTCAGAATCTTTGCCTCAGTCTACATCTTTATCTGTTCTAAAAACACATTTAAAGGAGAGAAGTTAGCTATTTATGGCCAGAATGTAATTTTTAAATTTTTTTTTTTTGCATGTCTCTAAAAATATTTCCATGCCTTGGGAATAAAAGCTAAATTCTCCAAGGCAGTCAATCTCCTTCCAAAGGTGCTGTTACTACGTACCTTGTGTCCACACCACACAGCTTTGCTAAGAACACAGCCACTCGGAGATGCATTGGCCTGCAGCATCTAATCAATATAACCACACCAAAGACACAGTCACAACAGCAAAATTCACAAAAACTCACAAAGCTGATAGGATGGCTCTTTGGTCTCTCACTGTGATGGAGAGGCCAGGAACAGGAGGCCAGGAAGGACTCAATTTTGCTGGCTTTGCTAGAGGAAGTTTGCCAATACACATGCCAGTAGACCAACGCTGACAAAACCTTTGAGAGCTGACAAGGCCATAGGTACATATTCCTGTCAAGGACTGTTTACAGTTTATGAAGGTCAGCTCTTCCTCTGGTGTAAATAAACCTCGCTCCAGTGACCGCAGCACAGACCCACCAGTATAAGCCAGTGGAGGAACTGGCTCCTTCCATCCCAAGAGCTACATTACTGCCACCAGGGCAGCAGCAACTCGCACAGATTCAAACGCAGCCAACTGCTCCCCCTTCGCTTTCAGGGTGATTGCCTTTCGTATTTATGTTTTCTCCTCCAGGGAAACATCAAGGGCCTGCTGCTGAATTTTTCAGGTGGTACATTAGTATCGAATGGCACCACAGCAGCACCAAGCACCTGCCATGAAGAATTTCTCCAGTTAGGGTGAGGAGCACTGACGTCCAGGCAAGAAGATGCTCAGGACCTCCCAAAATACTGCTGAGAAGTGGCACCACCTTCATCTTCTGTGCCGCGCTCCACAGAGGTTATTGACATAGCAAATACCTTTTAAAAAACATACCCCCACGAAATAAAAACAAATACTGAAAGCCAACAGAACTAATTGCATCCTCTTTCCCAGTTTTAAAATGACCATTTGTGATAGAAGACTTGCATTTTGCTGAGCCCGGCAGCTTTTTCCCTCTGCCAAGTCATGTGTGTGCCCCTCTTTCCAAATGCCATGCCCTTTGCCTCCCATGGCGTTTGAGGGTTAATCTTGTCATCTCCAGATCTTTCTAAGATACCAGCCAAGCTCATCAGCAGTTTGACTCGGATGTCTTTTGGGGAATCTGGGTTACCCTTTCTGGGAGCGCTGTCCATTTGACAGAGAGGAGGCTGTGCTGCTGCAGCCCCATCAGAATCCCCGGCTACATCTGCTCTTGAAATCTCCAAATTAAACATTTAGAGCCGCAATTAAATCCAGAAGAAAAGAAAAAAAATCTGCAAACATTTTTACAGAACTTCATAGCTAATTTATAATATTTTTTTTTTTTAATTCAAGCTCCCGTTTTGTTTAACTACTTTAATTTGTAGAAGGAACACATCTCTGTGCAAGGCGATGGATCAGAATTTGCCCAGGGACAGGTAATGAAAAATGCAAAAGGCTGAGCTGACATCACCGGGGTAATTTTTGTCATGTATCTAGTTTTAAACAGCTGCTCAGAAAATTAGGAACATTTATTTTTTAAAAGTTTGTCACTGTGTGTGTCTGTCACAAGTGTGCTCTTCCACAAGTATTTATCATTTCTTGCAAGAAGAAATTCAGACTGAAAAGCAGGAGATGGGTATGTACGTATATTTCCTATTCATGCAGATAAACTGGTACAAACATTCCCCTCTCTGCATCCACGTTTAATTTTTTTTTTGTGTGTGTGTGTGCTGGAATACAAGAAATACTTTTCAATACAGGTGGCCAAATAAATCCTCACTAGACACCTTTGCAAGCAGATAGGCTCTCAGATGCTAAGAATAAACATCCACATCTACAATAGTTTTACAGCAAATGTTCTACCTCTGCTGGAGTCAGCGAAGTTCAGGGCTGAATAAAATCCAGTGTGAGTTTTGCTGAAAATAAGTGGCTTCAGTTCACTGTGGTTCATGGGAAGTCTGTTTTATTTTATGTGAGCTTGCAACCCTTGAATTTCAAGCCTGAAAAAACCTTAGGCAAAAACTAGCAATCAAATCATGTAGAGCCCGCGCACAGTCTGTGGTTTGCAACATAGGTTGACATAAAATTTTAGTGTGGGTTTTCCACCGAAAACTAAACTGAGGTTTGACTTCATACAAAAAAAAAAAAAAAAAAAAAGAGAAGCACAAGAATTAGCTGTGCTTCGCATGCCTTGGGGTTTCAGAATATAAGCCTCCACGTTTGCTGGCACACATGCACACACACTTTCAAAACAATGTTATTTACAATGCAAACTGCGATTCCAAGAAACATCAGCAGAGTTATCGGGGAATCTGGGATGCACAGTTGTCCCACCACCAACTGTAACATCAGGAACAGATTTTCAGCAGGACTAGGATGACAGTGAACACAAACCACTAAAACCAACCTAGGAACATCCCTACAGTGGGTTTGTCTCCCTTCTCCTCCCGGCCTTGACCTACACAGCAGCACTTGCATAGCCTTGGCTCTGCATTGTTTCCCCATGCCAACAGCTCCTGACACCAAGAGAGTTTTGCTGCTGAGCATTTCAGCCAGGACCAACGCACCCGGCTCCTCGCATGAGCTGCAGCCCACGGCTGGCAACGGCCGGGAACCCCGCAGAGAAAGGAAAGCTTCACCATTCCTTGGCAGGCAGAGCCAGAGAGACGTTGAACTTCTGCCCGTATCCATGCCTGCCTGGACTTCAGAAAGCCGCCCCTGGTGCCCGGCCATTTCACAGCTCGCTGCCTGCTCCCCCCAGAGCCCTGCTATTTAAATTTCTTTTTCAGGACCCTGCGGATTCAGAGCCTCTCCTGGCAACCCCACAAGCTCAGGCTGACGAGAAAACTTAAGTATTTTCCCAGCAGCTCTTATCAGGAAACAATGTGTCAAACAAGACAAAACTAGCTCTCCGCTCTTGGAAGATTTACTACAATTCCCCGTGCGCTCACAGAAGCCATGTTAACACTAACCAGCTACACAGCCACGGAGTGTAAATACGGGCTTCTCTCCCACGTAAAAAGCCCTATAAACGCTGCCTGCGGTAAGCCCGCGCGGGTTTCTCCATCCTACCACTCGCCCTCTGATAAACATCTCCACTGGGGTCTATGCACCGTGCTGTTGCAGACGCAGAGCTGCTGCCCGAGGAACAGGCCCACAGCCGGGGCCTACCCTGTGGAGCACCCGCGGTACCTCCCGACAGCCGCCCCATAGCGCTGCCACTGCCCTCCCCAGGGCCCACGACTCTTCCAGAACAGCCGGGGACCAGACGGGTGCCAGTTCCACCAGTGGCTGCCATATCTGAGGGGAGGATGGGACGAGTTTCCAGGGGTTCTGAAGGGAGGCAAATGGAAAAGTGATGTAGATGCTCGTCCGGCACCAACTGTTACACTATTTATGACCCTGTGTGAAGCACGGACGTGAGTGATTGTTGTCTCCTTTAAAAATAAATGCCCGCTGCTAAATAAATAAATAATTGCAATTTTTTTTCCTGTTCTATGAGATGTCTCCAGCTCCTTTTTCTTTTTTTAAATCACATTTTTAGCTGTAAAGCACAAGGGAAAATGAAGATTAGGGGTTAAATGAAGGCTGATAAAGAAACAAAGCAGAAACTCCTAATCTTGTGTATATCTTGGTTTCAAATCCTTCTGAGATTTGTTTTTTGTTTGAGCACTGGGGTCTTTCTGAATCCAACATCCCTTGTTTACACCAGCCAGAACAACACTAAATCATGGTCACCCTCATTATGCCATTCAATAGGGCCTAGAACACAGAACCAGGACAGTTTAGGATCCCGAGTCTCCAGGGCAAATTAACTAATGCTATAAATTAAGAAGAAGAACACTCATGCCAGCAGCTACATCTTCCAAAGCAAGCAGCAAACACAGCCCCTAAATACTTTGTTAAGTGCTTGTCTGTACTCGACTGGGGTTGAAGGAATTATGGGTTGATAACACTGGAATTTATTAGGGACTGGATGGTTTCTGGGCTTGTTAGGAAGCCAGAAACATGGAAGCAGAACACGCATCTGGCTGGGGGCATTGGCCGTGGGTGGAGAAGCAGTAACGTGGAACCCACCAAACTGAAACGCTCCCATACAGTTCCCCACAGTAAAAAAACATCAAGTTGTCACACGTGGCACCGTCACAGTGCTTAGGGCATGCGAGCAGGGTAAAATGACATCGGTGTCTATGAGAAGATGTCCCAGCTTTTTGAGCCTAAGGAAGTGAGGGCAGAATTGGACCCAAGGCGCTGCCTGCAGACTCCTGCTCTCCCCCCAGTAACACTAGCACCTGCCCCCGCAGTGTCAGCTTTCTTCCCAGCACATCTGATGGGTTCTTCCACAGTTTGCAAAACAACACCTGCTGAAACTTACGCTATTAGTGCAGGTAACGAAGCCATCGCATGGAGAGCATTCACATTCTCCACCTTGTCAGAGCAAATTACTTTGCTGTTCAGGATAGGTGTTACCAAGCATCTGCGTGGATGTCAAATACTTCAGTTAGGAAGTACACCTGTAACCGGACTGGGCTTAATTGAATCTTTGTGCTAGCTAGACATTTCCAAGGCTTCAGTTGTGTCATATAAAAATATCTGAGTGGACCTCTATTAGTGTAAGTTTTCTTTAGGAAAAACTCTTCTGTTGTCATTACTTGGGCTATTCTGCTAAATGTAACAGCCACTGATAATGCAGGACTAGCCTCCTGCGGCTAGTGGAACCCGTAAAATACCTGGAGAAGGAGTAACAAGACAAAAAGATGGATAGTGAACAACCCTTTTTGCCCTGCTTATATATGCCTCACCTCTGCTTCAGGCAGTACTGCCCAAAGCACAGTGCAGCACAGCCTGACCCAGCCAGGTCAAGAAGCCAATTCAGTTACTGGAAATGTCACAGCACTCCACAAGAGCTAATTTTATTGACAAAGAGCTAAATTAGTGCAGGTGTGCTGTGCTGCAGAGGCTTCCAGCACTGTATTAAAGCTAGTGTGGGTATGACTGCCAACGGCCCCTGGTTTAGCTTGCTTGGGTCCTGCTGGAAGCAAAACTGAGTATCAAGACCAAATCAACACCAGCAGCTGCCAGCTGCTGGGGTCCCATGCTTTCTCCTAAATTCCCAGTACAGAACTTCATGCTTTTTTCCTCCTCACTGCCCCTCTTCTGCCCTTTCACCCACCCTTTCTAACTGGACATTTCATCCCACATCCTTCCTTACAGCTCCTTACATTCTTCCCTGATGCTGGAGCCATTGAGTCTATATCTACAGACAAACCCGGGACCAGACCGCATCCCACCCCACAAAAGAAGGTCCTGGCAAACTGAAGTTACTTTAGGCACAGACAAGCACAGTCAGAAAAGAGATGGGAGGCAGGGGATGCTACTTCATACAACAAACCGCAGCCCCATGACTGCCTGCAGAGAGTTTCTTACCTTGGAGCAGTCTCTAGATGCCAGTCTTCAAATGTCGTGAGCCACTGCGCTGTCACTGCTAGATGCTTCCCAGAGCACTGACAGCAAAGGTACCCAAGTGTCACAACTTCTCAAAAATGTTTTTAAACAAGATACCTCATAATAAATAGGCAAGGACCTGATATCCTTCCCTGAGATATGGGACAGACAGCATCTAGCTCCTGCTCTGTACCAGGCAGGGAGGAGATGTTAACCCCAGCCCCCATGTAGCAGGTGAATGCACTAAGCAATCTGTTACCAGCTCTATCCTTGCTTGGCCCAACCTGTTTCACACACACAGGTGCAGACCTCACAGACTGGGACTGACAAATGAGCATTCTTCACAGAAATAATCTATTGTTTCATTCCTAAGTGGCATCAATTTTTTGACTTCAACAGAATTTATGATCATAAAAAATCATTACGACCTTCTAGGCAGATTCCTTGCTGGAGTACTGCTTGGTTGTACTTCCAAAACACAGAGAGCTGTCGCAGTAGGTGTCTCAGAGGGGCTCTATTCAATTTCCAGGTTAGCCACAGACTTTTTACGTGATCATGGGTGAATCCTATTCCATCTCTTTGCCCCATTTCCGTATTCTTTCCACAGGAGATCCTGTGAGGGTAAATTCACTGCTGCCTGCAAAACCTGGATGGGGTGCGATTGGGGTACTCCAAGAAGATCACTCAAATCATGATCAGAGGCTGCTTAAAAAAAAAAAAAAGTAAGATGATGGTGACGCAAGTAAAGCCTCAACAAGGCAGCCCTGTGTGAGCCCTGTGTGCAATAAAACAACATAACTCTCAGAATGTCTACCCATCTCTGCAGATGACAGATTTTCGGATTTAGAAGAGTCATATATCAAAATAAGATCCCTCCTCTAAAGTCCAACCTTGCAGGGCTGAGAAAATACAGCTCTGCTGGGGATTTTGCAAGGGCCAAGAAGTTAGAAAATTACTTCATTTTGTGATGGCTTTGTTTGGGACACCTAATCTCTGAAAATTGCATAAAACTGCATTAAACACGCTTTGCACACTGTACCGAATATCCATCAAATGATAACAGCTGTCATCATACTGCCCTGGTCTGAATTTGAACCTCAAAACTCTCAGTGAAATAGTGTTTTATCAGAGATATATCTACAGAATACTCCAGACAGAGAAGCTATCAATGTGTAATCATGGTCTGTAAAACAGCTGATGACTTCAGTATGCTTTTGCTACTCTTTAAATAATCCCCAATTCCTCTCAGGAGCATTAAAATCTGTCCTTTGGAAAATAAAGCAAGATACAGTATTAATAAAAAGTTTGAGTGCTGTGCTCAGTTCAGTTGCATTTCTATTGACCGTCACGCTCTCAAAAAATATTAGAGAAGGTTGGTCCTCCAGAGACCTTGCCGCGATGGCAAAAGAAAGCCTGGGCAATTATGTAAAGGCACCGCGCTCCTGTTTTATTTAGCAGAGAGAGGGTTTTTTTTTTCTTCTTACAGCCCTTTTGTGCTCCCAGATGTTTTAATTACTGAGGAAAGGGAGCGGATGATTCTGGCCATATGTCTCCATTCCGCATAAATAAATATTGTCGCCAGCCCAGCTAAGTTTCGCAGAGCTGTCGATGATCCCGCTGACACTAAAGCTGTCGGGCCCGATAAGCATCTTCAATCCTTCAGTGAGCATGCTAATTCCAGAAACACTGAGACTGATATCCCATGAAAATATTCAATCTAGAAACGATTAGGCTCACATTGCTGCAAAATGGTACCTCTAGGAATTTGGGCGCTCGCTTGATTGGAGACATGAGTCCAGGCTTTAAGTGAAGCCACCGCCAGGAACGAGCAAGGAGGAGAGAGCAGGTGAAACGGCCTCCTCGGAGCTGCAATCTCTGTGCCACGTGTTGAAGCTGCTGTGGGCCACGTTTTCCATTCTCTTGCCCATCCGCACAATCCTGGGGGACAGCTATGTAAGAAAGGGATTTAGCTCTGTGTTGCAACTTTTTTGATTAATGCATGCAACATCAACTGTTTTTATTGCAGTGCATTTGGAAATAAACAATGGTCAGGCTTTGTTTGTGCTAGACAGCAGGAAAACACAGTTGCAAACCTTCCCTTAGCAGCTTTCAGCCTAAACAAACAGTCTAATATATCCTTTAGAAAAGGATGTGTAACCACAGTGACTGTGGGGGGCTGCAAACAAGTTGTGAAAGCTGTTAAGCAGAAGGGAGCAATTTAAGAGGGAAGAAATTAGCTAAATTAACTGACAGTGAAGAGGAAGGGAGGCAGGACGGGACAGCCAGTGTCAGTGCAAGACTGTGACTTTTCTGCTATGTTCACCCAGCACCAAAACTCCCCGGCAATCCTGAAGCTGCAACCTGGGAGCCAGGAGCGGAGGGGCCTCGAGAAGCTACTTCAAAAAGCTGAAGATACAGGACGACAAATTAAGGTATCAGCAACGTGAGACTCCACATACAATCCTAATTGCCACAGTCAAGCAAATAGGTCAAAATCTCAGCTCCCAACAGGCCTCCAGGCCCTCGTAGTTGCCTATTTTATAAACTGCCCAGTTGCAGGCAACGCTTTTTGCTTATTGCCTCCTGGTTTCACTCGGTGTTTGCTGATTCAAAGGGGGCTCCTGATTTTCATTGACAATACAGAACCAAAAAATCTATTTGATGCCACGTGCAAATAAAACCAGAGGACTGAAACATGAATGTAGAAATTAAGAAAAAACGAACAAAGAGAAGGGAAAAAAGATGCAGCTCATCCACTCAACAATCCTGTATTTGTTCTCTAGGTCATGACATTAAAGAAGAACCAGCTTTAAAGAGTACTTACATATGGTACACACTTCAGGAGCTGCACTGTCCAAAAACCAGACTTTATGGACAGAAGATAGGAAACATTCATTTGTTCTTTTATGTGAACCTTTTTCCACCAATTCTTAATTTCATTGCCAAGTCCCTCCGAGATGACACACCAGTAAAACAAGCTGAGATACTAGCACAAACCAGACCGTGCACAATTTCATGGAGCAAGCCAGGCTATCCAGCATCGCCTCTCGTTAGCAGAATACAGGAGGTTGTTCTCATAGCCAATTACATGTCAATGTAAATATCTGAGGATAAACCCAGACGCAAGAGGTCCTTGTTGAAGATGTAAAGTCTGAAAGCGTTTAAAATATTTAAATCCTTGGTGAAGTTTGCTTGCAAAAGCAACATTCTCGTAGCTCCCACAAACTGAACCACAGCTGAGAGACACAGACAAAATCTGAGCGCTGCCCTTACACGGGAGAGGAAGTGTTCTCAACAGCTTAAAGCCTATTCCCACCTATGATTAAAACCATAAAGTAACTAAGAATTCACAGTTAGGGGCAGCAGTTAATCAAATCTGTTTGAAAAGCAATGGTCTTATGAACAATTTGATAAAATGTGAAATCTGTACAAAACTGAACTTTTACCTTCTTGCAGTGTCACTACCAGTGTGTGCATATAAAAATAAAATGAGAAAGGAAAAATGGTTTTATGCATAATGCCCAATGGTGACTGCCAAATGTCTGAGAGTGAACTTAGAAGCAGCATCAGAAATAAATGAATAAAATCCTACCTTTGGCGTTAAGTGGTAAAAAAGAAAACATTAAAATCACTTGTGATCTTGTCTCCAGACTGTGCAGCACTACTCTAAAAATATGAAAGTGTTCAGACAACTGGTAAATGAATCAAATAGAATATTTTGCTTAAGTTTAAAACAACAAGATTTAAATTTTATTTTTCAGTTGGTGATATTGCGAATGGGAGCAAAATGAGCAGCACTGAAACACTGCAAAGGAAGCTGCTCCTGAGACATTTCTAGCACAACCAGAATAGAAAACTCCAGCCGAGATTTCCAGTTCACTTTTGCCAAAAGAATACACTGAGATAAGCATTTAATTTTTATTTTTTTTAAAGGCTTATCCAAAAAATAGCATATGGAGAGAGAATTATTTTCTGCTGAGCTAAAGCGCAGGATGAAAAGTCTGGAGATCTGAATTTTTAATCTTAGTGACAGTAACATTGTATCAAAAGTAAATCTACTGACATTAATAGCTACAGAAGATTTAAGATTAGTTTAAGCAAGGTCAGAATCAGCATGTAGATTCTGGGCCCAGCATTACTACAGACTCCCATTGTGATCTTGGGCAAAATCCATGTAGTGATGGAGCGATTCCATGGAGTGATTTTAGGAGCCTTGAATTTTAGATGACTACATTAAGCAATCTCAAAGCAAACAACCACAAAAATGTACTTTAAGTGCTCTGAAAATCCCGAGCTTAGCTTTTCTATGATTTAGCTCTCCCACCTTTTAAAAAATTATCATCGTTACGAAGATGGCCATTTTCATAACAGTGGCATTCTTTAATTCTTTACTAAAAGCAAATTACTTCAGGATTCTCGGGAGGCACTGGAGAAGCTTAAAATTATATTTAATTTATCAGTACTTCTTCAGATGTATCAATTATCATTAATGTGGGCCAGAAAGATAGAAGAGAAACACTTCTCTCCAAGAAAAAGCAAGCACAACGTAAGAAAAATAAGTCATGTTCTTTTCCTATCTTGTTGAGTGTTTAGCAAGTCATGGCAAACTCCCCGCACCTCAACCATGACGCTTAGAATGCATTTTTACTCATTTGTAAAGCAAATATATAAGCATATATATGTATATGGTACATTTCTTGCTCTAAATTGCTGATACAGATTTGTCACACTCAGATTATGTAAGCCACTATATTATTTTATACCTGCACAAGACACATAAATTTACATTTTAAAGCAGGTCATTACTACAACTAATTTCTAAAACTCTTCTTTTTTTTTTTCTTTTTTTTTTTTTCCAAATTGTGATTAAAAAAGAGAAAGTCCAAACTTCAGTTTGTCATTAGCAAAAAACTTGATAGCACTTGACATCTCTTGAAGTTGTGAATGCTGAATTCCCAGCCTCAAAAAACAACGTCCTTGCAATTCAGATGTCACAACTCACAAGAGAGTATTCCTAGAAGGCCCCGGCAAGACTGAGTCAAAACAAATTGAGAACAGCAGTTAGGAGCCAGTGAAAGGAACCTCTGGTTGTGAGAACAAGCACACTACAGGTGAAGCATATTGGTGCTTCCAAAAACCCAGGCTTAGTGGACCCATGCTGAGTCCATGGGACCAAGAAAGGTAAGGGACAGACTTAGTTTTCCCATCTGAAGCTCAGCTCCAAAAGGCTGGAATTTCTCTATCTTTGCACAAAAGTGCAATGAGCCATGGGACTGATATAAATACATTTCAAATACCTTCAGTCATTAACACTTGTGTGTGTGTCCTGGAGCGTGTGAGGATGTTGTCATCATGAGGAACAGTACTTACCCCGTCCTACTGTAATGCTTCCATAATGCCTCCCGATGCTCCACCTGTAATGTGTACTTCACCTTCACATACTGCCTAGGCTCAGAAATTGTGTATCTTCCAATCTAGAAGGATATGAAACCGTCTAAAAGCTGCCATCAAAAATTATGTCAGTAACTTCTGTCCTATGGGATGCAGGAGTGAATGATTGCTCCCACAGAGGGGTTTCTAATCCAACAACAATGGCAGTCAAAGATCATAACCGAAGAAGTAGCTACTGTCTTATCACCAGACCACTATCTCTGGGCCCAGCTTAACATCTCAAGAGATGTTGCATGCAACCTAACCCCAGAATACTTTAAAAAGTATCAGAGGGGTAACACCGGGGTGGGGAGTGAAGATTTTTCATATGAATTATGGAAACAGTACAAGCAAAATCCGTTAATAGTACGATAAGAAAGATACAATGGACTCTGAGGGCAATATTCTTTCTTTCTCAGCAGTGTATTTTTTACTTTTTTTTTAAAACTGCTTTCCTTCAGCAAGATTTTATACCATAAATTGAACTGCATCTCACGGGAGTATCAAGCATAAAACAAACAAACTAACTGTGCTTTTGATGAGCAAACAACTTCAAAGAGCACTAGCATGTTTATCTTGAACACAGGGTTCCCACCAGAGCACAGATGAACGAAGTTCAGTTTCCAACAGGACATCTCTCTGCCAGAGCTCAGCCACAAGCATTTAAGAGGGGTGGGGGGAAGCTTTATCATCAACCCAATTTTAGAGTCATCATTTTTTCTGTGTTGCAAGTATGTTTCAGAATGCCACTGGGAGCAGAGTGGATATGGCTCTCTCTTAAACAAACAATAGCTGCCTTCAGGAGGAAGTCTCACAGGAAACAGCCCCAAGAGCTTGCAGTGCCTGTGCCCTAACACCTGCCAGTCCTCGTGGGCCCCCACTTTGCCTAGACCTACGCAAAGTGCCCAAAACGAAACTTGAGGCATTAGCTTCAAAACCAAAGCTCACTAGTATGTTTGACTAAATGATGTTCTGTATTTCCATAAGCTTAAAATATTTTTATTTTAACAACAATACCTGAAATCTCAATAGAACGCAGCAAAATATTACTCGAATGTCTCCAGAAAAAGGAAATGTGAATTGTGAATTAAGAAAATGCTGTCCATCTAAGCAAAATACTGTCCTAGCCCTGTTCTACAACCTATCTTTTCTGAGGTACCAAAAAGTTTCTGGAAGTTCATATAGAAGAAAGTCATGAAATTATCTTCATATCTGTGAGTCTGCAGTCGAATCACCCTACTCATATTGTCAGCTATTTCTTTGCACAAAGAGGTAGAAGTAAGAGTAGAGACGGTTCTCATCCTGTGATTCCAGAACAAGGACATAGATGTGCAATGTTACTCTACTAGTGCAATGCAGGGAAAGGTAATAAGAGCTTAGCGTATGACATCAAGGACAGGATCTTCTCACAGGGCCACGAAACAACTCTCTAAAGAGGTAGACGTAGTTATCTTACAACTCTTGTAGGAAAGAATTCATGAGGAAGCTGAGGTTTTGTAAGAAGCTAATGGCAAGGAGCTGTTTTAATTATTCTCCAACTCGCTGACTCCACCTTCATCAGAATATATTAAATAAAATGTATGGATGCTCGAGACTGGAATGCTGCAGTTCATAACTACAATTAACCACTATTAATTAATAGCTGAAAGATAAATGAGCCATGGGATCCATTTATTCCTGGGTTGGGAGTATTTAAATTCACAGTAGGATGCCAGCCCATTTTTCACAGCAGTGAATTAAAGGAAGTGTGAATCAAAACTCAGTGCTGTAAGTTACTGGAGACATTTTCAGATCTGTTTGTTTCTTCTCATTTAAATGGTGAAAGAAGAGAAAATGACAGATGCACCGAAATTTCACTGGCAGAACAAAGAGGAAATGGTTGTATTTCCCATTCAGAGAGATGAGGTCTGGATCTCACACCTTCCCCTCTTCTTACCCAGTTCCATCTCTTTAGTGTGGACAAGGAAGATGATTTCCTGAAGCTGTGCGATGCAGGTGTTACTCTGCTCTCAGTTTACCTGGAGCCTGGAGTGCCAAAGTACTCCTGGCTGATAAGACAGTTTGCTCAGCATGCAAGCAACATGTTCAAGAAAACACTCATGACCTTGCTTACTTCTCCTCTGTATCAAGGACGTATCCTGCCTGAGATGGATTCTTAAAATTCAGCCAAGACTGGTTTCGCCCTCTATTGTCTACTTGTGCTTGGAAAATCCCATCCAAGTCTTGCAGTAAAACAACACGGGTACTTTCCATTACTTCTCCAGGAGAGTTAAAATGTGAATTTTCTCAGAGTATGTTCCAAGATGATGACGTTCTTTCCAGAACTGCAAGGAAGATTGTCATTTAAGCCTCAGTGGAGCAATGATTAACATCACTACTAGCAACTGATTTGATAACAGCCTCAGGCTTGTACAGGCTAAGAAAGCAGAGCCTACCTGCCCAGGTTGGAAAAGCCAAGTTAGGCTGTCATGTTCCCTGGCTGCTTATGATGGAAAGGGACTGTCCAATGAATTACCTTGTAGCAATCTCAAAGAGCTGGTTTCTATTCTCCACCTGAGAAAAGTGTTACAAGGAATAAATGACAACCTCTGTTAATGTGATAGTGTGAGTTCTGAAGTAGAGAAATGACTGAACCTTGGAAGATCTGAAATTCAGGTTCTTTCCTATATTTTCTGTTAAAAGGCTATCTTTCCAAACTAGAGTTCATTAAGCACTGGAATTCATGTGCTATGAAAACTCCAGTATTTTTCATTAGATTTCCCTTTCTAATTCAGACGAAAATATAATACTTGTCAAGGGGAAAGGGTAGAGCAGAAAGTTCCAAATTATTTTTTTACTGGAGAGCATAGAAATACTTTGCTTTGTTAATAACATTATTTTAATATTCTTATATGATATGCATTTTCTTCCAACCTTGTAACACCTCACAAAAGATGGAGTTCAGTGCTGCATGGCCCCCATTCTCCTATAAGGGACTTTTACACATCCTTCTTAAAAACCTTTGATTTTGAAAAAAAAATATTTTCTACCAAAAGGCCTTCAGCAGGAAGCTCCTGAACAGTTTTCTTTCTAAAGCACCAGTCTGGAAAAGAATCTCCAAATTCTCAGAAAAGCAGGTTCTCCTGCAAGGTTTTTATATCCCATGCTTCCTTTAAGAGCAGAAACACCAGAATCCTTTGTAGTATTTTGACTCTTCCAGTTCTCCAAAAACAACATTCAGAGAAGTATGAAACTGAAAAATATTTATGGATAAATATGGCTAACTTTTTCTTATCTGAAAAACTTCTCAGCACCAGATTTAAATGAAGATTTGAGATGGTTCTTCTTGCAAGAAAGCCCTTGTCTTGTCCCTACTCCTTGACATTATAACATCTTCTCAACGTCTCAGAATTTTGTGGTGGTAAAACACATCAATGATAAAACCTTTAAGAAGCCAGGACATAGTTTTTACTCTTACAAAGCTGTCATTGATTCCAAATAATCTTAATGTGAGTTACTACACAGTGATAAAGGACTTAAGTATTCCCCACTGATCCCCCAATAATACGCAGATGTTATCAATTCATGCAGGAAATACCCAATCTGCTCATTTGTTATTTGTATGCAACGAAAATTGAGGAATATGCATTTAATTACTGGTGTGAATCCTCAAAAGAGTATGGTTTCATTAACACTAGACCCATCACACGATGCATTCGTCCCACAGAAAGAAAAAAAAAACACGAAAAAAACAACACCCCCTGCCCTAGTATCACAAAACCAAAACAGGAGTTATTTTGTCAGAAGTTATTTTTCTATAAAGATAAAAATGTGGAAATAAAAAAAAATCAGATTTCACTATTAATTAGAGCAGCATGTTCACAAGAAAACAAAAAGCATGTGGTTAAAATAATTGGGCCATAAAGCCTTTTGGCTGTGAGAAATGACTTTCTGTTTTCAGCCGTGGCCCTCCAGCAGGCAGCGTGAAACCAGGACTTCTCTCAGGCTGAAGAACCAAGTCCAAAAAGAAGAGCTCCGGTTTTGCATATTATGCTTTCGTTCTTTGCTGAATACTTACAATGCATACAAATACGTTGTTTTAATGCTGGATTTTCTGCAGATGGCTATGGGCTGGACATGCCAGAAAGGGGTCTTGCTACTCCAGCTCTCTGCCATAGGGCTGCGTGAGGAACACGAGCAGCATCCCTGCCAGAGTGTGGGAGGAAGGAGCAGACCCTAAGGGAGTTAGGGTGAGGCTGGACCCTGCAGATGGCTGCAGGGGGCCAGGATATCACTGCTGTTGTGCTCCTTGTGGTATGGGCCAGGCCGTTCCTCCCTGGCTGCAGTGACCCCTCTGGGCTCGGGCCTGCAGGGCAGAGGCTGGCCCTCAACAGCCCCGTTCGCACCCAGTTTAAGGAGCCACGTCTGTCACCACCACATAGCCTATGTGCCAGGAAGGGTTCAGCTAAAGAGACCGGGAAACACTGCCCTGTTGAAGGCAAAATGCCCCCACATTAGTAGAGAAGATAAACAGAGTGGCTGATAGCACTTTTTTGTACCTACAGATCGTGGCTATCTTAGGCCACATTCTGCCATGTTGGTTGGAGACAGAGACCAGAGCTGCTTCCTGATTCTGTCTTTTTTCCAGTGAAATAAGAATACACCGATTTGTAGTCTCTAACCCCACAAGAAACAGTGAGCATCGCTTCATGTTTGTAGAACCTTATAGTTGGAGCTTGCCTCTCCTCTGACCCCGAGCCAATGAAACCCCACTTCTGAGCTGCAACACAGAGAAGAAATACAAACTAATAGCATTAGAGACCATTAACCCAGAACACAATTCTCTTCACGAAACACACAGGACAAGACAATGTTAAAAGGACACAACTGAACACACTGGTGTTCATTTTTAACCTCATTGCCTTACCTCCAGTAGCACAACCAAATGTAATTACAGCCAGCAGCAAAAGGAAAAGCAAGATCAGAGACTCAATCCTGATTAAAATAAATAAATACTGAAAATATAGAAAGCATATGGGCACTGAAGAGCAGCATATGGATCACGTCCTGAAGTACAAGGCCTACCATATGCTTACAGAGCCTGGTTCAAAGGAAAACCTCGCTCCCTCCTCCCAATGTCTTTGGCTAGGTCACAAATCAGCTGCCTCCCAACATCTTGTGCCATTGGGCAAGTTTGCTTTTGAATAATAAAGCAAGTTTCAGCTCAGCATGGGGAGAATCCCAGGTAGAAAATGGACAGATGGCTGGTCCTAGTTAAGCAGGCAGAGACGGAGACGAAGCATTCCCCTTTGCCTTCTCTCAGACCAACCCGTTCATTGTGTCCTACACCAGCTGTATGTATCTAACCCTCCTTACCTTCTGTTTCCTTAAGAAAATAGTTCTTAATTTTTTTGACCTCCTGTGTTGACCTGCCAGCCCTGCAGGGAATCCTAATGAGCTGTTAACATTGCTTGGGATATGGCATCCGACCAGTTTGCGGAGTTCTTCAGCCTCTTCCTACCAAAGCTCCCATTTTTTCATGCTTCACTGGCCCCAACCAACCCCATCTGCCTGTAGATGTCTAGCATATGTTACGTGCCTGGCACTGCCCTGCAGGAAACGATGCCTTGCAGCTCTTCCAGTGTCTGGCATATGATAAGGACAATTTAGATAGCAATCAAGGAACAGGATTGCTCAAGTGTGGGGCTAGAAGAGGAAGAAGGAGACAGCGATGACTGGGCCCAGAATAGAGGATTTCCTGCCATACTGCAACTGCGGTGATGAAGGGAAGAGATAGACCATCCTAGGCGAATGCAAAGCTCATTCTGAGAACTTAAAAAGAGTCAGGAAACACTAAGGTCTGCACCACCGTATGAATTCCACAGACATCATAAATGAAATGTATTTGTAATTATCAGTTGTGTCAGTATGATCAAGGGGAGCAAAGACAAAAGCTCCCTGCTCAGAGAGGCTGACTGTCTTCAACAGATTGGGCCAGGGAACCACGCAGGGACTTGGCTTTTTCTGCACACAGGAGCAGTGTGTGCTCCAGGCTAGTAGTTGCTGCTGACAGCAGCACTGATGCTAGCCAGCTGCGGGGCTATCGCATCTCCTCACCCGCAGCCAGCAGCCCCCAGGGAGATGGGGGCGAGGGCTGAGGCATAAGCTGACCATATGTCCAAGCAGCTCGGGGGAAGGAAGGATTCCTGTCCCGGTGGCTGCGCAGAGAACACAGGCTGCCCAGGGAAGGTCTCTCTTCCTCTGGCTGTGGCACAGGGCAATATTAACTCCCATTTCACCTACTTAGCCAGCACACACTGCAGCAGAGCCCGGGTGTTGTTGGGTCAGTCTTCCCTACCAGGAACGGCTTTTCACTTCAGCTTACCCCAGGATTGTCAAATCTCAGCATTCAAAAAATCAGGACTCGGGACTTGAAGGACGAAGCTAATCTGAAAAACATTCCATTTTAAACTGACAGTCGTCTTTTTGAGTTCTAAATCATTATTTTTGATCAAGTTTCTAAATTTCTTCCTCCATCTGGGAGGACCAGATATTCACCTAGGTCTAGCATGCCAAGAACTCTGGCTTTAGCAAAAATACTGACAAAAACCAGGTAAGACTGACACGTTTAGCCACATCACCAGCTGGTTATTAGGATAATGTTGATGTTGATGTGGGAAAACTTGCTTTTCCTGCAATATCCTGTGGATTCAAATGTCTTTAAGTGTGCATTAACTTGGGGGGAGAGGTATTATTATTTCATATCCTTGTTTATTTTGGAGTTGTTCTTGTAAGAGAAAAAAAGACAGAGATGGGCAAATAAGGACAGCAATGGAAAAGCTAGAAGCCTCAAGCTTAATCACTTCCATTAAAAAAAAAAAAAAAAAGAAAACTCTCAAAGCATGGAACAGCCATAGCTGAAACCAGGAAGAAATTCCATATTGGAGACTTTGGACCTTGGAGACATGTTTGGAGAGAACTAGCCTTCAAAACACAGCTCTGCACTCAAGCATCTTTCTACCTCTGAGCTCAGCGCTTCATTCTTTCTGGAGCAGAGTGTTTCCTTACCCTTGCTAAACATTTTGCTGTACAAGGTGCTACTAAGCATGCAGAACAATGCCCGTTCCTCTTTACAGAGGGATTTGCCTTCCTCACATTCTCAGGCACAGCTAACCAGATTGCCTTCACATACCCACGAAAGTTTGCAAAAGGAAAACCTCCAAGAGAGCCAACAAAAACAAAGCATGGTGAGGGGAAGGTAACTTACAGCTTCAGTGCTATGGAAATTAATCCCTTAGGAAAGGTAAAGCGGGAGCAGAGTTAAAAATTTTGACACAGAAAGTTCACTACTTTATCACATTCCTCCTTTGGGATTACATTTTCCACACATTTGAGGCTGTTTCACAAAGTGTATTGTTCTCCTTTTTAGGAAACTAGCATAGTATAAAATAGTACAAATCTGACCAATTGCTACTAATTAGAAATAGCAGCTTGGAGAATTCTGCTTTAATACACTGGTATATGGAATATAACAACCTGATCTCCACTTCCTGCCCAGATCAAAACTCTAGACAAATCCTCATTTCCAATCACATATGATTAATTGGAAACAAAGTCAGAAGCTCAGACAATTATGCAGAATATGCAAATTTTAAAGGGCTTATCCTAATTCCATTCTTAATAACTAACAAAATTATACCAAAAGCATAGCTAATGTTGCCACATCTAACCAGTGCTAGGTGTTCAAAACAGATTAACACGCAAGTCTCCCACTGCTGTGCTCACCTTCTGTCAGTAAATAAAAAAAAACACCATTTATTAAACCAAGTGCTTCAGTTTAATTTTGCATCAAATGTTAGATTTATACTCAAAAAGTAAATGTTTATTGTGAAAAAAGTGTATAAAACCTTAATTGTAACCAACTAGTTCACATTTTCTTGCCTACTTTTGACTACTATAAATTTTCACAGATTATCTCACCTGTCAAGGATAAAACACATCATTTACTTAAAGTTATTGAGTAACTTAGTCTGAATGTAAAATATGTGATAGGATGATGTAGTTTTATCTGCTTCTAGTCCCCTTTGTCAAATGTAAAGAGAAGAGGTATATAGTACTAGGGAGAGCATTTAACTGTGCATTTGGCGTTCTGGCTATTACTTTCAGTTTTGTTGAAAACTTGTCCTTTAACCTTGTAGGAACAAAACATTAATCTTGTCATCAAATCCAAATCCTAACTAAGCTACCAAACAGGATATTGCAGCAGCTGATTACGTTGACTTTTAGACTGTCAGAAGGAAGAGGGTGCAGAAATGCATTAGTGTTCGCGAATTACGGATTATATTTTCACAGATTGACTTCCCGTGTTTAGATCCCCCTGCACTCTGGAGGTGTGAACATCTGCATATACCTAATACAGCAAAGAACAGACGTTCACATTTCAGTTTGAATCCCAAGGGGTAAAGCTACATAAAAATATGTGCTTGTCAAGTAGAGGCATAAGGCATAAGAAAAATAAGCATGTAATTTAGAAGCTGCAGCAACAGAGGTTGGAACATGTCCACATGAAAACTTAGTTCAAGTGGAGGATCACTTCATAACTATACCTATTTATGAAATAAAGTTGTTTTGTCAGTGAATCCACATTTTCCTGTTGCCTAGATAACCAGATAAAACATAGTTACAGCAGTCCTACAGACTGTGCTCTGATGTGAACTTCAAAAATCTGAGGTTTGCATCAAGAACCAGATTCAATCAAGTAACAGCAAAAAAACTGCACAAACAGGAGAACCCAAGCTTTTCTCAAACAAAGAAAAGATCGCATTGATAGAGGAAGAAATATCCATTGTTAACGATTTTCTCTTGGAAAGCTGAAGATTTGCAAAAGATGCCAACTCCCTGAAGTTAATTTGTGGTTCAAGAGGGAGCGCGCGTTCCCGCGTGTGGGGAGCACAGAGCGTCCCGCGTAATTCTGGTTAGGCGTGGCTGGGCAGGAGCCAGGCCTGGATTATCTCAAACTGATAGAGAGAGCACACGTGTTTAGAAAGAAGAACAAGTGCCAAATATGCAGTTCCTCGCTTCCATAAAACATAAGGTGTTTTATTTCTGCATCAGATGTTTCAAACACAATTGCCTTCTATTAAGTTTCAATGTAAACCACTTTGCTTTCCTAATGTAGCATGAACTTTAACTGTGGCCATTTCAGAGACATTACGTGGATACCATATCACCAAACAAAAAGATACACATTTGCTGTCTCTCTGAAAAATATTTTTTCCCTTTGTGCCTCACCCTGTCTGAAACCTGGAGGTTTTTCAGCTTTTTAGCTCTTCTGTATCTGTACATATGTTAGAGCAATTTTCCTAAATATTTATCATAAATATTATGTTCTTATTAGTAGATAGCCAAAAAAAAAAAAAAAAGAGTGTTGGCATTGTTTTGTTTTATAGGACTCAAATAGGAAAGAGCTGGAATAACGTGCTAACCAGCAGGCAGTTACCAGCTCATGGTAAGCGTCGCATGGACTCCGGTTTCCCTTCCTTGCGAAGCTCAGCTCATCGAGCACTGCTGGCAGCAGGCAGGGCACTTGTGTTAAAATACTTGGGGCAGAAGACTCATTGTTCTGCAGTCATGACAATCACTGGAATACGCATCGTATTGCATTACTGATCAAAAAGAGGGACAGTTTAAAGGATTTCTTTTAATCAGGCAATGAGAAAGGCTGCTGATTAGTTGGCTGCTTCTGGCTCACAGACTAAAACCTGATCACAGGTTTCTAACAGCAAATTATAGGTAAAGCCAAGGAAAAGTCAGTAATTTCAGCTGGCAAGGGTTCACGGGACTCCTTTCTTCAGTTTTGATTCATAAGCAACTTTGTGCAGCCCAAGTTCCAGGTTTGCAATTCAAAACCTTACAAGTGAAATCTGAATGCCCTGTTTCTTGTCAAGGAAAAAAAGCACTGCACATTCCTCCTGAGGGCTTTGGTGACAGTCACTTCAGGCTTGGGTCTATAGTTCCCGCTAAACTCTGGCCCACGTTTTGCAGGTTGTGTTTTGCCTGCTCTTTTTCATACAACTAATCCCATTCCTTCCTCAAGGAACCAAAGATGAACTGATCTATAATAACCTCCTACAAGGGCCCTGTTTTAGGAAAGTAAACAGAAGAAGGGAAAACAAAACAAAACAAAAACAAAAATAAATAAAAAAAAAAAACAACCTTATCCTGAAAACTGTTCTTCCCCCCTTCCACCAAATGTCTCATCTTTCCCACTAGAGCAGAGCTCCTGGGATCACCACCAGCCCGGCTGAGGGTGCCCGTGGGACGCTCGGGTTTCCCCAGGCTGAGCCTCTGCATCCTGCCCGCTCCAGGCTCGGTTGCCCAGAGGACATGGGTGCAGATGCAACAAGCCTGCAATGCAAGTGTTTCTCGGCCTCAGTGTCCAGAGCCTTTTCAGGGATCTCCAAATCAGCCAGCTGATCCAGAACTGACCAAAAGTGGCCTGAAGGTATTCAGGAGCAAACAAGACCTCTAAAACAGTATTTATAGCCTCTTAAGAGGAAGCAAGACCTGCCAATAGGATATACCTGAAGTGTTCTTGACCTCTGAACTAGGCTCTTCCAACGCAGCCCCTATCAAAGAGCAGAGGGAAACAACGTCCCGCCTTCGGTGTCCGCACCAGCTGCAAGAGCACACAACAAGTGAGCCCACTGCGCGCAATGGATGAGGTGTGAAATTAGTTCTGTCATCTCCGCACACACCATGGTGAATCAGTTCTTCCTGAGGGCTTCAGCAGATCAACATTTCCACTTGTTTAATTTGAGATTGAGGCAAGAGCACGCAGGACCCTGCCTCACCCTTCTCCATCGCGCCAAATGGCCAAAATTACCCCAGGGCTGAACAAACCCCCCGGGAGAAGAGATGGAGATGCGGGGAGTGGGAAGAAATGACCACTTCACCTATTGCTGCTTTTAGTGGATTCTAATTAGGAATCTGGCAGTGCCACCCCCTCAGCGGGAAGCCCACATTATTAACGCTGGCATCAAAAGCAAGCCGACTGCAAGCTGCAGGAGCGGCTGCCGAACTGGCACAGCCTTCCCTCCCGCTCTTGGCCGAAACACCACAGCAGATGTCTGAAGAGTTGGTGTTTCTTTCCCCATCGCCACCCCCCCTCCCCCCGCACGACCTTATGCCAGAGATTACATGTACAAGTGCCAAGGTAAAGGTTCCTAATGGGTCAAAGAAACATCCTTAAGAAGGGCTTGCTTCGAAACGTCTCCGCTTCCAAACGGTACAGCGGGGCTGCGGAGGAGCGCACAGTCTGGTGGGGGGCACAGAGAAACATATAAGCATTCAGCTGTAATTATAGTAATCTGGTATAGTCAGTGCAAAAAAACAATGGCCTTTCCTCTCTTGTTATTCTGAATCATTTGTAGATGTTCATGTTTTAATCATATTTTTCCACATGAATCAATATGAGAGAGAGAACGACAGAGAGATAATTACGTGCACCGAACAAATATTCCACCTAACGGAGGTTGTGCTGGGAAGGGCTGCTTGTAATTAATGAAGTACTGCCACACACTTGTCAAGTGCAACCAGCTCTTTAAGGGCAAGCCATCATTTCAAATTCTGAGCTCACTGAAATTTAACGAAATTGGAAAGAAAATAATAAAGTTGTGCAGCATCTCTCGCAGCACCAGGCTCTGAGGAGCGAGCAAAGGAGCTCTGCACCTGGAATGCAAAGCTGCCTGGTGCCCAGTTGCGCTGGGAATGCAAAGCACAGCCTCAGCTCTCTCAAAGCGTGATCACGGGGGCATAACCTTCCCAAAGAGATGTGGAATTACAGGACAGTGTTAGGATACCATGGCTGAAATGCAAAAGGTTTATTTCAGCTCAATTCTCTCTGTCAGAAAGTCTCTCTTCCCTCATGCCGAGGAAACTAAAGTGAAATCTCCAAAGTGCTGAGTGGGATTTTTGAGGATCCCCATTTTAGAAATACCTGACCAAGACTTTTCTGGATCCAGACCTGAGCAGAAAAACAAAACAACCAATGAAACCAACACTACCAAAACCAGCATTCCTTTTGCATACAGGTCCTAGAGCGAAACAGATAAGTGACACCCTGATCTCCCAAAAGTCTGAACCAGCACCCCAAACCCGGGGCTTTCCGATCCCTTCCTGTTGGATTTAACTCCCAGCATTCAAATGAATGTTTTAATTGCAACGGCACAGCAGCAAGCTTCTAGCTTGAATTATAATACTCCACCAGCTCAATGTGCCAAAAACACTTCCCTCCTCTCCCTTTCCATACTAGTTCTCCTGTTTCTCAGCTTTTAAATACCCCCTTGTTCTTTCTAGGCATTCATTGTGCAACACAATTTATTTCTGCAACACATCATTACAGCAATAGAAGTGTGAGAGTAGGTGGGGACAGTAGACAAGCAGAGGTGTGAAAGGGTGGTAACATACTAAGTGCCGCAGTGAGCCACCAGTCAACACTTTAGGGTTTCAAAAGAAGGGGGGAAAGGAGGGGAAGGGAAAGAAATGTATCTTCGTGGGCTTTACAAAGTTTCAGGAATATTAGGAAGCTCTTGTGCAAGGCGTACACTGCCTTACAAAGCCAGACACACAATGCACTTCAGTTAGCTACAAATAAAAGACAGACCTCTACATAGGCCAATATCAGCACTCCATCATCTACCCCTTACAGGGATGTAGCCCTCTATTTATCTCCTTTCTTTTTGCAAAGCTGCTTTCTTGACAAGGAGATATTGTTTACAAGGGGAAAAAAATAGCCATTTCACACATACATCCAAAATAGCATTCCCAGGCGCAAGATAAAGACGCTAAAAAGTGTAGGGAAACACTCTTACATTTTACATCCATTGTTTTTCACTGCAAATTTCGTTAGCATTATTTTTCCTTCCAAACCATTCAATAACATCATTAATTTTATTGGGGGGTGGGAGTGAGATTTGAAGGGCCTGAAATCCTCTCTTGCCAAGCAGT
The DNA here is from genome assembly GCF_013377495.2 of Cygnus atratus. Taxonomy (NCBI): domain Eukaryota; kingdom Metazoa; phylum Chordata; class Aves; order Anseriformes; family Anatidae; genus Cygnus; species Cygnus atratus. The sequence goes on along the minus strand of NC_066377.1, from coordinate 13,391,232 downwards.
TCTAAGCCATTCAGGGAGAAAATGCAGCTTGATACAATGGCTATGGATTCAGTGAAAGATTTGTACAGAAACAGTACACCACCAACCTTAATTTCTGTGGGTGTGATGAAACCCTACTCTTACTAACTTCACCGAGACTACAAACTCGTCCATAAAACCCAAAGAAACAGGAAAGGAAAACCTGTAAGAGATGAGGAAAGTAGAGAGCATGGCAAAATAACAGCTTAAAATTATGCCTTATATCAAACAAATGCCATCCAAGCAGGCGATGAAGCCTAATATTCTGCACCCTCACCTTTCATCGCTCTGCAGACCAGGGGAAATGCTGCCACTGATGAGGCAGAACCTCACTTACAGCACTCACGTTGCTCTGAAGCAAGAGGCGAAATGGGCGGCAGCCCAGGAACAAACTGGGAGAAGAATCCAGAAGCAGAACTGTACTGCAATGGAGCATTGCAGGGAAGAGGCTGAGCCCTTCATAATATCCTACAACTTTCCATCTCAGCACAAGCACTTGCACCCCACATTCCTTGCCAGGAGCTGCTGTAGCAGGTGCAAAAATGTCATTGTGGTTATCAGCCAGCTAACAATAAAATCTATTGTGCATGAGATACCTTAAGAAATTAGTTGCATTGCACACAACGAGAAGGTGAGGAATAAACTGACTGGCAGCCTTTTGTAAAGGCTAACATGCTGCTTCTGCTATCCCACTCTCTAAATGAATGGTCTCATTCTTTACAAGGGGGACTTGGTGAGCCTTAGGGGGTTGTAACTCATCTCTAAGTATTTGAATTAGAAAGAAACTTTGTATTTAGTACAAGGTCATAGCCCCAGAAGCAAATATTTTCCCCACTTCTAAATTAAGGCAGAAAAATCCCATGCCTGTTTTGAAACTAGGAAAGTGCAAAGTAATTGGAGTTAACAGAGTAAAGCAGTCTCTGCACTAACAGCTAGTTTGTGAATCACCCGCTCCTAAGCAATGAATCTATAAGGAGCTTCAGTGACAATCTGAGCCTTAACTTAGCAATGCTGCCATTTTCTTCCTTGGGCCCAGAATTTCACCTTACGTCCTTTTTATGGATACCAGCCAAATTAATACCCTATCAGCTGTGTGTAAACCTGGACAGAGACCAGGGGCCATCATGCAGTAAGCTGTTTCATGCTGACCAGCACGTGGAAACCCAATAGAAGAACTAAGATCTTTTTTCTTTCTCAATGTGAAAAAATCTAGAAATACTTATATATTGCTTGCCACATAATTCAAGCAAGGCTATCCCTTGCCACCTGATTCTTACAAGGACTTTAAAACCATGGTTTCTGTGCATACAGCCAATCGTTGTATCAGTCACGACTGTCCCGTAAAGTCCAGCCATGAGGAAGGAGATGCCAGAGGCACGAGCATTAGCTATGAAAGCCTTGAACACAAAGAGCCCAGAGAACAGATTTCATCCCATATCAGGAGAATAAAAGCCATCTTGGAAAATACAACAGAAACAACTTCTTTACATGTGAAGGATGAGAGAGAAACAAAGGAGAATGGATTAAAAGAAGCATAATTCTTATACTCAATTGACAAAAAAACATCTCCAGTAAGATCAAGAGAAATTGCATCCAGTGTTAACCGAAAACAAAGCCTGGGTTCCATAACTGACTTATTTCCTAGGAGATTCCCTTTATGGAAATGTCTACAGCTGTGTCTACTTAGTTTTAGCCTCACTGAAATCCACTGTCATCATTCAACTGCTTTATAAGTGGGTCACCCTCAAGAGACAGCACGAAATGCATTTTGCATTTCCAGAAACACAGAGGGAACCACTTTCTTCTGTTTTGCACAGTAACAGTTTACTGTAATCACTACACAACTTTTTAATTTCTTGTGTACATCTCTCCCTTCCTTCTGTATAGGCCTTCTTCCCAGCCCTGTTACTCAGCTGTTCTGCAGAGCCACATACTTCTTCACTCGCTGCTGTGCCTTCAACAGGTATTTTTTTGCTCAAATGTGGGAATTCTTCCTTTCCAATTGGGCCATCATCCAATCTTTACAGAACATACCTTACAAGAGCAGGTGCTTCATATTGAGCACAGATGCCCAGAAATTCATAAGTTGATACATTTGGGCAAGAAACATTGCCAGCTCAAGCTTCCTCATTACAATTTACATCCATTCTAACCAATGCCACAGAATGAAGAACACAGACTTTCTGAAAGAGCCTCAGCATTTCTGCAGTGCTGAAAGAGACGCACATGAACAAAAAATAAGCAAATCTAGTACGTAAATAAATGACAGCCATGCCCTGTTTTTGAAGAAAGATCTCCCAACAACAGGTCATGGATGCCTTCCTTAACTAGCATTCAGTAACAGTCTTACAGGAGTAGCATGTGTATTTGATATGTACTTGCAATGTAACACATTTTCAATGCCTTATCATTAGAAATGTATCTGTGCAAAGGACAAAACACATGTATGTTGCCTTTATTTGTACCTGCAAGCTGAGCAACAAATCAATTACAGTTCAGCCATCTATGGCTCGGGTACAAGTGCACATCTCTGAGTGCCAAAAATGGATTAGACAACTCTGGCCAAGTACAACTGGAAGCAGTGTTGAGACTCATGTACGTATCCACTCCAATACGCTGGCATGTTCGTCTCTGAGTGAGCCAATACCACATCACCCATTTTGCAATACAACCATTATTTGTACTTGCAGAGGACACAGTGCTGAATTTGTGTAGCTTCAGGGCTCCAAGGGAACCGTTCCTGCGCTTTATGTGTAATTTCTCTTTGAGCAAGCAATGCTGCAGGAATCACAGCCCTCAGTGTTGCTATGGATCGTAGCAGAAACAGGAAGAGAGACCAGGTGGATTTGTGGATGACTTAGTAACTTAAAAAAAAAAAATCTTTCCACTGGCCCTGCCTCAGCACTGCTGGAATGTCTTATTTACTCACGTAAAGAAGAGGTTGTGGGGACACAGCTTCTCTCAGTCAGTCCTTTATTCAGCTGGAGCGGAGCTGAAGAACTGAATCACATTTAAGTTTGTAGAGTGGCTGTTTGGTCCCCCCCCCACACACACACACATTTTTTCCTTCTTCTCTTCATCCAAGATTCAGACAGGAAAGCAGCACCACTTTTCACTGAAGCCAGGGTGCTTTGGGAAACATCTCAACTGGCTTTTGAAATCTTATTTCCAGGATCTGGGAGAGCTTTCCAAAAAGCGCCACGGCCCACCCACATTCAAACAACACAGACTCTAGAGGAGTCCTCGCCAGCCCCAGCCTACTGCACGACACGTGGGTGGGCCTTCAACTTCTGGACACTTGCTAAAAATAAATAAATAATGGGACTTCAAAGCGAACTAGCTGAAGCACTTCAGAAAATTAATCATGCCTGGTGGAAAAGATGATTAGTGGCTTCTTGTGCTCGTTTTTAAAGCTATTGATCTTGGACACAGGAAGGAGCTTTCATATTCTCCACAAGCCACAGATGGTCAAAAGGGTCCTGAGAGGAAGAGACAAAAGGCAACCACAAGAGAACTCCAGAGGGTAGCAGAACTCAAGGTGTGTCCCAGGACCCAGTCATACCACTGCGAAGGATGCACTAGAAGAACAGCAGCAGCTTGTTTTGTAATTTTTCCTTTCCTTCAGCTTTCTTAAGTCGTTGTCTATATTTTCTACCTTCAAAGCAGGTATGCTCTGCAAGTCATTTCCCAGCACACCAGACACACTACACACTCCAGAAACACCAAACCAAATGATTTGCCAAGCCTTTGGCACTGTAAGAAGGCAGAGGCAGGAATCACAAGACAAAGACAACAAGGTCTTTCAAGTAAGCCAACTGTTTGATGATTGAAATAGTGGAATCTCTCTCTCTGGACGATTCTGTGGACTTTCTGTAAACTGAATTTTCCACATAACAGATAATTGTTTTAGAAAACGCTAACTATAATCCCTAAATTACCTTCAAGCTAGTCTGGTGCAGGGTCAAGCTTTCTTCTGGGAAGCACTGTCCATTTTCATCTCCAATCAAAATACAATTAAACGTAAGAAATAACCACAGTTTCTCTATAGCTAAGATGATACATACGCTATTTTTATTAGAGCAAAACACGTATTTTTAAATGAACTTTCCCAGGAAGCTTAAAATTATATTCAGTCATAAACTTACGACAGCAAGTAAACAGGTCTAAAATTTCTCCCCCAGAATGCGGTGGTGGTTACTCACAGCAAGTCTCTCTACTCTGAAGTAGGACTTACTGAGCTCAGCATGATGGGTAGGTGCCACCTGGCTCTTCAGAAGACCTGCTCTTCCCAATATTTGGAAATCCATGCACTGGCCATTCCTTACCCTGAAATATATGAAGGCTTTTTTTTCTTTTGAGTACATATGTATTAGCATACTGACCAAAATTAAAATTCAAACAATTACATTTGTCTGTTTGCCATTTCCCTTAAATTATCTTGGCTTCGTGCACCTAGTTCCCTTGTGGCAATGAGCAAGAAATGCAATGGCACAATTACAAGTATGGAGCAGCAGAGAAACAAATAGCAGGTGCATGAGAGTGGAGGGAAAAGGGGGGTTGTTTAAGTTGGCAAATGTTCCCCCAACTACGTCTTTAGGAAGGAAGGTACAGGTTCCAAAATGCCTTCATGGAAAATAAAGCACATTTAAACTCCAAGCAAGGAACTGCTCTTGTGATCAGAACTCTCTTTCTGAAAGAGGTTTAAATAGCTGAGGCAGCATGGGAGCCCTTGATGACTATATTAACATTTCGACATTTCTTTGCAGAGTCACTAGAACTACATTATTAGCAAGGATCTCACAGCCTTAAATTCCACTGTGGAATACTGTATTGGAACAGTGGAAAGACAAAAAAATCTCAGTAATTTTTTTCCCATTCTTCTCACAATAGTTGCCTTCCTACCACAAGAAATAAACTACCGCTTATGCTGTCCCATCAGAGCACGCTCCCTCAGAAGGAACCATTCCCAGGAAAACCAAAGTTCAGGCAGCTGCTGAATCTTATTTTTAATATAAATCACCTAATTTGAAAAAGGCATTTGCATTTCACCCCCCTGATTGTTTCAGAAGATCTTGCTGTAATTCCAGAAGATGAGCAGAAGAAATCAACAGTCGGAACACATTACCTGCAATAGTTTTTCAGTTTTGTTGGGGACCAGAAAGAAAGGCAAAAGGGAGAAAAGGGAACTAGAAAGCAAGAGTTCCAGTCATCGTGCAGTACAAAATCAGTGCATGAGATTCAGGGTAGCACAATGCAGGATGGCCTAGAACCCCACCTGTGGAGCGGAGTGAAATTTTTCTGCGCTGCATCCTAGCTGGTCAGAGAAACTGGGCTGCAGCAAGCATAAAACAAGTCCCTAATCACAACACACTTGATTGAAAAAGCATCCAGCATCTAATTCTATTACCAAGCAGAGCTGTGAAAAATGTTTCTCATCATAAAATAAAGTGAGTAAGTTTTGGCTACTTTACTGACTCTGTGAAAATATGATAGGATAGGTATTAGGAAAAAAAAAAAAAGCCAAAGGAATTTTTCATGCAGAACAGTGTTGTCTAGATGTAAGAGCATGGGAGCTGGGAGATCAGCAGTCTACTCCCGGTGCTGTCGTCAGCTTGCAGTGAGGCACTGACCAAGTGGCTTCACACCTGTAAGGCTGAGGTTCCTCGGGTGTCACACGGGTACCACCATCACCCCCAGCCGCGTCACCGGCACACTGCACGACTGCGACTCGAGTAATGAACAGGGTGCTTTGGAGACCTTTTGATAGACGTGCTACAGTGGTTGTAATAAGTGTTATTTATTATCATTCAAGGGCAGATTCTAGATAGACATATAAGCTAAAGACCTTCTCAAGGTATTTATTACCCTTCCCATGGTATTAAACTGTTTGTTTGTTTTCCTTAAGATTGGTAATATCTTAGGGTTAAAAATCCCTTTTTATTAAGAAACTCTTACTTCTACTAACATGAAGATGATGTCTAAATTTTCTTTCAAATAGCAGAAAGACTCCCAATATCAGTGTCCAAAATTTTACACAATACTTTTGATGTCGTAGAATTATCTTGTACCGAGCAATTATTACATTGTGTACTATTTTCTACATGCATTCCCCAATACTCAGGGGGGTGCCTGTTTCTCTGCTTCCCAAAACAATTTATCATCACGGCATCTTCTGTTATTCTATACTTCTACAAGACAGCAAAGAATAGCAAATCATCTCACAGTATTTTCAACACAAAATGAATTGGCCATTCAAGAAAACACCTTCCCCTAACTAGGGGATAAAATGGTAGCATACCCACCAGATCAAAGACCACACTAGTCCTTACTGGTATACCTGACATTTCTTTTCCCTCCTGTTTGATGCTGTAGCATCTGCCTGGACCAATATTCAGTAATTCCTGTTCAATACACTCTTTACAGCATCTCAGTTTTACTCTGTGTGCATTTATGTAAATTGCTATTATTTACACATTAGTTACATAGTTGACTTTTTATTATTATTTATAAGCCTGCTGATGCTACCTTCTGCATTTATTCTAGTCCGGAGTTAATGAGAGCCCCAATCCTGCTATCAGACCGCTGGGGTTAATTTGTTATTTCAAGTCAATGTGGTTTCAAAGGAACTCAAGCAGTTCCCATTGCCGGATCAGGAACAAAGTGCTCATACGCTGGTATGGGACCAACTCTCAGGAGAGTAGCAGAACCAAATGAGTACTCCAGCCTCTTAATTTTCCTTCATCATAGCACTTTTAGTAAAGTATCTCTCAGTGAAGGCTTGAGACAATTAATTAGGAAACACCCTGGAGTATGAACAACAGACTATTACTGTCATTTGAAGCCAATATTTATTAATATTCAAAATTTCTGTAAGGAAAGGTTACACAAACAGGGTTATTTTATATTATACACATTTGCTTTAGGTCTTTATTCTGCCTAGGAATAAAACTTAAATGCAGCAGGGATGACCCTTTTGCAATATTTTAAATATAGCTGTTAAACATTGCTTTACTAATAATTTGTCCCATTTTTCCAACTGCATGATCACTTCAAAAAGATGAGATAGACTGTGGTGTAGAAATCAAAGAAGAAACATCGGGTCATTTTCCACAAAATACTCATTTTACTTTGAAGCCTAGTAGGCAGTACCAACCTGAAGGCAACAGACATTATAAAGGAGTTTGATGCTGAAAGCATCTGGGCTGAAAAAGGCAGAATAAGAAAGAGACCTTTAGCCTGGATGTCTCAGCTTTTCATATGGGTAGCTGACAAGCTGGGCTATAGGGTAAACCATAACGTGCCAAGCACCACGGAGACTGGAGCCAAGAAAGGGATAATTTCAGGCAAGACCCAGTCTCTAGAGCCAAAACCACTGGCCTGAAAGCTTTTCTCAGAAGGTTTGCTGTTCCCATCACTGCTGGGATGAATTTTAACTCATTATTGATCAAGGGAATTTTAAAATCAATTTTAATTAAATGAAAGATTTCTATCATGGCTTGTTCTGTGTGGAAGTCACACAGACGACATATAAATATATGGAGGCAAATCAAGCAGAGCAGATTTGTAGCACTTAGGCCCTAAACAGGTGAGAAAGAAGCCAAAGTTACATCTCAAAGCAAATTTGTTCTAATAAATTACCTACAAGACATGCCTCTTCCCCCCCATTTTTGCCTTTGCCACTGGGATTTAGTCAGACTTGCTTTTTCTTGCCGAAGCAACGATTTTTATTAGGTTCTCCGTCATATCTCAAAACGACTGGAAAAGCGCTAAAGGAGACTACTACATGGCAATGCCTGGCAGCGGTGGATTGCTCAGCTTACCACCAACAGCGAGGTTCAGCATGGTGAAGAGGAGCAGCAGTCCCTCAGCTGAGGCTCCATCTGTACAGACAACAGCTCGTTCAAATCTCATGCCTTTCTGGTTTCCAGGGCAGGCAGGTACTGGGATCTGCTGCGCAAGACATAACAGAAAAAATGGAAGTAATAAAAAAATATTGTCTAATGAAAAGATTAATCGACAACTTCAGGTAGGCACACAAATCCACTTACTCACTGGAAGGAGCTTGGTGAGATGGTTTATGCCTTCATCCCACAAGGAGCGAGGAGCAAGCCTTCGCTCTCTCTCTTCGTTAGCTAGACCAGGGACTGTTCTTGAGATGCCTGAGTTTCCTTCGGTAGCACCAGGCGGGAGAACAAGGGTTTCATCTCATTTCAGGTGCAGCTGGCTGTCTGATAGTGCCACTTCCCAGGTCCTGGCCATATATGGGTTTGTAAAGCAGTTTATAGAGAGGCTCCGAGGGAGCTCCACCGAAATCAATGGACACCAGGCACTTATGCCATTGCAGAAAGCTCAGAAAGAGCCCAAGCGTATCCTTCCACACCTGCATACTCCAGTTCACAGCATTCTGCCTCAGGCAAAAGGTCATCCCAGTGCCAGTGCCACGGGTCACAAGTTCAATCCCCAAGATCAAACGTGCATTCAACTGAGGCTCCAAAGCAGATCAATGGAAGATGACTTAGTCATGCACAGACAGTGCTGCACAGACTCATGAGCCTCCTGTATCACTTACCACAAACATAAGGCTGTCTGTGTACAATTTAGGTTTTACAATTATTAGTTCATTAACATTAATTCATTAGTCATCACAGCAAGTTCTCTAAGTAGAGCAGCCTTACGCTGGTTCTTTGGGTAAGAAATCAAAGGGCCAAGGGGTTAAGTGACTTGCCAGAGGTCACAGAAAAAAAATCAATGGGAAAACTGGAATTAGAACTAAAAAAATGCCCAATTCCTTGCTTTGCATTTAATCCACTTTGCGTCACTTAATCAAAGGCAACAAATAAAATAAGCACAGTTCCACATGGCTCCTCACAGACAGAAAAGGTTTTTTTCAGCCATAAGGTCCCTACCAAGCCCAGTTAGAATCTACAAGGCTTCCCTGTGTTTTCAGATACAATGCATACTGCAGTAAATAGGTTATTTTACAACCCTGGCCCAGTTTTCAAAGTGGCCTCAATCAGAGTTGTGCAAAACATTCATGTCCAACCACAAAATTACAATCAGTCTTTGTTTGAATTCAGCCTGTGTCCCCGGCCAGCAGTGGTTAGGCCGAACTCTCTGGGCCTGTGCACTGTTAGTCCAAGGTTTTTGCAACGTTTCTGCCCTGCTTGGATTTCTCTGAATATTTATAGGCTGCTGCTCTGCAGTGACTTTCATGTTCAAACAGTGTTGGCTGGTGGGGGTGGAAGGGGATGTAAATAACAGACAGAGTCACATGTTTTCCACTACCCCGCTTGTTTTGCTTCCAGTAAAAAACCGAGCGCTATGAGACACGTGTTGCAAGAAAACAACTGCAAGGCCTGACTGCGGGGCATTTAAATTAGTGTTAACAGCATTTCTACACACTTGAATGTTTTCAAACATCCAGCTATTGTGAAATCAGAGTCAGCAGTTTGGAGACTCAAGCAGACCTGTGGAATTAAAATTTGTAGCATTGCTTAACATTTTAGGGGTGGGGATGAAAAATGTCCCTTTCAAAAAGTTTTGACTGTGAAGTACCAAGGGAAGGAATTCACCTGTGAAGTCCATACCGTGTTATGCCCAGTGATCAATGCACTCCAAAGAGAGATCCGCAAAGTTTAGTCAACACTGTGCTGAAACTTGCACCGCGTTGAGGAGATCAATGGAGAACATTAAGCGCATCGTGGTTACTGCTGTTGGCACTTACATCATACCCAACAGCATGAAGAAATCAGAAAAGCACGCAAATTTCCAAATAACCTCGTCTGCTGTGCAGAAGTGTAAACAAGACCTTACATCACATCCATCACCTTGTGCTTCGGCTGGTTTAACTACAGCATACTCAGAGTATAATGGGATGGCTTACTTATTTCCTAAATGGGTATTTGTAGTTCTGAGACACAACGTGGAGGTGTTTCAATTCCAATGAATCCCAGCTCTGCACAAATGCAGATTCGCTGTCTCTATAAATGTGTTCACACCTCCTGGATTGTGCACGCAGCCTTGGCCATCAGGTGGCTTGCTGCTTAAAACACCAGCAGAAAGCCAGTTCCGTATGGGAGAGAAATATGCTGATGGCACAGTCTAGAGTTGTTTGCAGAAATCAGGCCTTTGAGGACTGTGTGTCCAAAAAATTCCCAACAAGGGCTAAACAAAGGAAATATCCATTCTTGTGTTGACGGCAGAGTGTTCCAAAAATCTGAGAAAACAGCAGTCTGTACATGTGGTTGACAAGTCACCCTGACTGGAGATATCTGCAAAGTTCAAGTGAAACCGTCACAAATGACTGTTGAAAAGACACAGCTAAGAAGCAAAACAGAAGAGAGAAAACAAGCTACAAACACCTAAAGCAAACTGCTTGCATTGTCCGTGCACAAACACAGTTAAAGCTGATCCACAGCAGTAACAGAAAGTTTAGGCTGCCCCAAGCCCTTTGTAAAATACCCAAGTCTCTGAGGACTGCAGGGAGCATTGCTTCTTCTGAGCGCAGGTTTCTTCCAAGAGATTTCCAGTCATTCTTCTCTCCCACTAGGACAAAAATACTTGAAGGATTCTCTGTTTTATGGCATTATTGTACTTTTACATAAGTCTCTTCCAAAATCTGGGTCATAAGAGGGCAAAGAGTATGAAAGAGGTAATAGAGCTTGCATTGTTTTACTTTTTCTTTCCCCAAATTCTAGTTACTTGTAATGTAGCTGTTATGCAGAAAGGAGATATATTTCCAAGTCATCCACTGAATACTCTGCTGCTCATAAAACTAGCTGGATAATTGCATTAGAGGTTCACAGAAATGTTCTATTAATGTAAAATAGATATTTCTCCCCTGGCAATTTTGAACATAGTGTTTGTCCCCACAGATTTTCAGCTTTGACTAAACAATGAAGTACTTTCGCTTTGTAGCTATGATGAAAAGACATTATTTTCTATGATATTTTTTTTAAGATAGCTGTTTTAGCTAAAAATTAATTTTTCCATGAAACAAATCTCAGTAGATAAAAAGTCTTCCATTGTTTCTAGCTGTTCGCTAATTCACTTGTAGGTATACAAAGGAGGGGAGAGTCTTTCCAGTTTTTGTTGTCTTGTTCTGTTCATCCTTCCTATATTTGAACATAAGAAGACTTCAGCGTTCACTAAAGCTGTAATACAGACTGGTTGAAACATGAGCAGTGCAGCACAGAGAGCACTACACAGGCACTACAATGACCTTTCCTGATTATCTTGTATTCTGTCATGAGTTAAATGAGGTCATTACTGATGTTACTTGCATTCCTCTTCCTTGGCCCATGACTTCAAAGACTAATGGGCCCCTTTTGTCACTGAATTCTTGTCAAAATGTTCAGTCCAATCAGGCCCCTAATAACTGCATGTAGGGTAACATTCACAGATGAAAAGAACATGCAGACACATGCCTTATACATAATTAATCTTTCCAATGAACTTCATGAATTTCAAAATTACACAAAATGGAACAAATCCAACAGATAGTCTCCCGTGGGCATATGAGGTCACGTATCCTGCTAGGAGGGCAAGAAAGTGCTATTTAACATGGATATCCAGCAATGACTCACACAGTGTCAGTAACTGATTTATTTGCTCTTCCTGCTGCCATCTCTACAGCTAACCTGAGGTCTGACAACATTATCAAGACTCCAAGAAGCCTGCCTATCATTCCAGGAACCGAGCACCCAAAACTCTCACTGGGGTCCCAAGAAGTCCAAGTCTCGCCATCACTGCTGCTGTCATCGAGGTGGAAAATTCTTTCAAATGCATCTTGCCAGTTCTAGTTATTCACATGATCAAGAAAACATTCAGATTTCTATCCAGAAAGCTCTGCTCCCACCAAATAACACTATTGGGAGTGGGGGTAGGGTGGAGAGAAGGATTTGTTCTTGGAATCATGTAAAAGTAGTGGTTGACAATTTTCTCTCTAACGAAATGTTTGCCTAATTCGGTCCTGGCAAGGCTGTGCACATGTGGCAGCCACATCAAAAAGCCTGGGCACTGGCACGAGGAGCAACATGGCCTGAAGTGGTTTTCTGTGCTTCTACATGCCAACTGCATGCTCAAACCCCAGCTCTCACACTTAGGTCTTCTGTCCGAGACATGATTAGTGTTGCATTGACTAGCGGTTTTGTCGTATTTGTTCAGAATTGGTGACATGAACCCAGACTTCTAAAAAATAACACTTGTATTTTCCTCCTCCCTCTTAATTCCACATTAATCTCTCCCTGTGTTATTACTGATAGGTATCAAAACATGTCAGACATACCAAAATGAATATTTTACAATGACCTTTCCCAAATTTTATGGAATGCGTTTGACAAAAATAGTTTTCTTTCTTCGAAGTAGATGTTCTAGTAGTAGAAGAAATGTTCTAGAAATCTTATTATTTTCAATATATGAAAATATCTTTCTCCATCAAGCTTTGTGCATGTGTTAAAGCCTACATGCATCCACAAGCATGAGACAAAAATCAAACAAAACATGTAAACAAAAAAATATGAAAAAGGTCATAAAAACAGCTTTATGCATATGAGAATTTTAAACGTTGAATTTCTTGTAGGTAAAATAGCAGGAATTGATTTTTTGAGACAGATTATCATAGAAAAGGATGACTCAAAAGGTCAGCAAGTTCTTCCCCTTGCACAAGTTGGATAAATATTTCAACACAATTCCTGGATGATTTCAATCTAATTTGTTGCTAAAAATGTACAGTGAAAGAAATTCTAAGCCACCTTGGATACATCTTTCAGTGCTTCGTAACTTTCACCATTTATTTTTTCCTAATATATTACATAAATCAATGTGCAATTTTGCAGTAATTGAGTCCGAGTACTTTTTGACTTATTCTATCTGACACGGAGAATAAAATCCATGTTTTCTTTCTATCAACTTCTTACATACAGCAAAGGTAACCACCTCCTATGCTCTGCATATGGTACTCTTAAAAACATGTACCAGAAGGTACATCTTTTTTGTTACCACCCAACATACTTGACTCATTTTCAGTCTCAGAACTTTTACAAATTCCACATCCTTTTCTCCCCTCCCATTGACTTGCCAGGTCTCAGCATGACACTTTGAATTTGGCTTTCCTGAAATTCAGCCTCTTCGTTTTAAATATCTCTTCTACTTATCAGAAAGTTTTGAATTCCAGCATCATGCTAAAGAACATCTGCAGCCCTTCCCAGCTCACTCTTATTTGCAAATCTCGTACTTCATCTTTTTGGTGCGCAGTCCAAGATACTAGTAACAATGTTGACCATATGTGAGCCCAGGACAGTCAGCTACAAAACCATCCCTTTGATATGCCCTCCAAGTCTGACATCACACCTTTTTTAACCATTAATAACGTCTGCAACCCCTCCACCGCCCCAAATACTTATCTATTTTTTGGTCTCTTAATCTTGACCACTTTTTCCTACTTTGTTAATAAGATACACTGTCAAAAGCCTCACTAAAATTAGGGCCTATCACATCATTTCTTCTTCTCCTAATCTAATGGACTGGTTATCCAAGAAAGAAAGAAAAGTTGGAGAGTCTTTACTTACTTTCACTCGCACTAGAATGTAGGCATCTAGCTGAAAAAGCAGGCCATGCAGCTTACATCTATGCACTTGCATTTTGCTACTTACTCACCTTACACAAATAGTTCAGGACCCACTGCCAGGCACTGCTGGCCCAAAGCACCAGAAGCAGCCCTACACAGTAACTGCTCCTCGAGTGTTCTTAGGTAGCAATAATAACAGGTACCAATAACACTGGGGTTAGCACAAACAATCAACTACAGCTCTGAAAACATGGCATGGGGAGGAGGTGCTCATGACAATAGCATGCTTTTGTGTAACAGTCTATACTCAGAAGGGTTACCCATGAGTTAGGAGACATGGGCTGAAGCCCTTTTTCACTCAGAAGCAATTCAAGCCCACATCACCAAATGGTCATAGACTCAAAGGCCAAGGACAAGCCATTTAAGATCATCACCTGCCAGTGAAAAACAGTGGAATGTGCAGGCAAACTGTCAAAGCAAACAAGGGAAGTTGCATTTCAGAAGTCAGAGGGCTTGGAAGGACAGTCTAAAAAAAAAAAACAGCAACTCTCGGAAAGAAAGAAGCCATGTTACAGAGAGATCGTGTCCCATCCCACTAGCAGAATGTCTGAGAAGCTGTAATAAAACTTAAGGACCCTTCCTGCACGAGAGATGCTTGAAGCTCAGCATGGGAAGAGGCTGAGATAAATAAAAGCATTCTGCCAGAAAGCTTATTTGCAGAGAGACTGCATTAGCAGATAACTTTCTCCAAAAAGAATATAGCTTCCACTACTAATAGAAGTCATAGGCATTGGGTTTGGTATTCACAAACCAGTGAAAACAATACATTTTGCCCTCAACAGTTAAAGGGACAGAACTATAATCTGAAGGAACCACACATGCATTTGCCCTGCAGCAATGTTACATCAGTACAAGAGACTGGAAAACAGTAGTTTATAGTAGTCTGCACTTAAACTTGAGGTTTTCAGTTTCACAGTGGCTAGATCTGATTCAGACAAATAAATTCAGAAAACAAACAGCACAATACACAACACTGCAGCAGCAGAGAGCTTAATGCGCTCCATAGTTAGCAGATTGGTCACCGTTATAAATTACACAAAAGTCTGCCGGTACGTTTCGAGAAGTAAGGTTCACAAAATTGACTCCAACTGACTATGAAAGTCCTCTAGAAGAGGATGTTTTCAAAAAAAAATCCACCCTCCATGAAAAGGAGCTAGAAGGTCATCATCCTCCCCACGGAGACATAAACTGCACGAGATAAGGACAGGGAATTTGCTGCAAACGTGCGCTCATCCTCAGCCCAGACAGACAGTCCTGCTTGTTGTCCTCACCCGCAGCTGTAACCTTGAAGGACACAGTCATGTGCTGCTGACTCACAGTGATGCTTATGAAAAATAAAAACGTTTTATTTTTTTTTCCCTTCTTCATCTTGTACTTTATCACTCATCTGCTTTAATTCATACAGAAACTCCCCATCAGTTACTGCAAGCATAGAGAAAAAACAAGGCCAAATCCAGGCTCCCTTGGGATATGCTATGGGTGCCTGACTGCACTTGCTGAAGCGTTTTCCTGAATTTACCGGGAGATACTTGCCCTCTACAACAGGAGATTAGCATTGTCCGTGGGCACCTGCTACAATGTCTTAACCAAAGGCCTCAGCTTGGTGGTAATACACAGGCTCCATTCCAGACACGAATCTGAAACGTTAAGATTGCCAACCTGCGGTAAGGAGGGTGGGAGAGCAGACGAGAAGAACAAATCGCTGCAAATCAAAATTCCGAAGTGAATGAGATCAGACAGCCCCTCAACCTTTAAATAACCCAGCTACTCCCAAACTGCTGTCCCCAAGCAAAGCACCCCTCGTGCCTTTGACACCTCAGAGCCTTCACCAGTTCCTACCAGGTTTTAGAGGAGACCTGCTTCTATACCCTTCAGTAACCTGATAAAGCATTTCACTCCAGTATTCCAGAAATGAAGTGCCAGTCTCTCCACAAATTATCACAGAATCATTAAGGTTGGAAAAGAGCTCCAAGATCATCTGGTGCAACCACCCCCCTACCACCACTATCACCCACTAAGCCATGTCTCTAAGTACCACGTCCAAATTATATTTGTTATCGGGGTTCTGTCAATAAACTTGATTTTGCCCTATCTCAGTATCTTCTATCAAGGAATATTAGCCTCAGCACTGGACTGCCAGGTCTGACAACAAGGTAACATTTTCTAGCTATGCTGACATGATTTAGAGAAAAAAAAGCATCTTCTAACAGTTTGATTATAGAGACCCAGACTTCAGTAGCTGTTATTAAGGCAATAATGATACTCCACGTAAAAATCTTAGCTTTCAGAGATTTAAAAAGGTGAAATAAGGCCAAGACCAAGGACTAAATGATTACGTTCTATTTTAAAAGTGGATTTTGAACAGCAATACCAGCAGGGCATTTTTCTTAGGCGCTGCAAATACACCATAGATCATATTACCTCCAGAAATGGAGTTTTTCCTTTCTACAGTCCCTCTTTTCTTAATCTTTAAATAAAGAAGAGGATCAGCCCCTAGGTTTCTCCAGAGACCCTTACAAGCTGCCTACTGGGGGACCTCATGGGGTCATAGACAAAGCATGCCACTGTGCATGGAGAACTACCAGCACTATTCTTGTGCCCATTTTCCACCCACAGATTCACATGAAAATCTCAGGAGCCTCTATAGGAGACAGTGGCTATTAGGCAACTATTCAGCTTTTTACACTGTGTTTATTTTGGGTGGAAAAGGCCATGTCATATAAGCAGTGACAAAACTGCAGTCTGGAAGTTTTGTCAGTGTAACTACTCTTACAGTAGTGACTCTTGCTGGAATAGCTAAGTTGGCCAAAAATAATGAAAGAGCCCATCTCTGTCCATCGGGGCCCTGTTTGCAGATGGCAGGACAGTAACACAGGCTCTGTTTGCTGAACTATAAGCAGAGTTTTTCTGTTACAGAATGCAGCCCTGAAACAAACCTGCAATCAACTCTAGAGGCAGAAACTGTAGAATGAAAAGAAAATTAAGAACAAAAAACAAAGTGACTAGCTCTTTGTTCTTCTCATTTTTCTAATGGTAGCAGATTAGCTTTGGAACCAACCACAGGGAAAAAGGTAGAGAACGAAAGCTTCCCAGTTTAAATTGTCAACATCTTGATACCTCCGGCAGGGATAAACATTTGCAGAGCCCAAGAACTGGAGGCCTTTCAGTTGGAAACTTTTGTATGTGAGACTAAATTCCTGACCACTTGTATCTGGGAAAAAAAAATCATGAGAGCATTTATTTATTTATTTAAGAGGTGGGCTTGGTTTTATCTTCCAGGCCAAGTGCCAACGCTTCTCATTAAGCTCTGCCTCTTAAAGTTTCTCCTGCAATTAAAGTTAAATCAAATCCCGTTCCCTCCCCATCCCTCATGCTGAAAGCAACTCTCAGTTGAACAGTTTCAATGCTCTGCTCCAGCGCTCCTTCTATTTCTGCAATGGGAAGACAGGCTGCCTTATCCATCTGTCCGTGAATAAAGAATTCATCTGTAAAGATTCTGACAATTTTCCATAAAGTTGGAGACTCGGTGCAAGGGGGACCAAAAGAAAAAAGACACACACACACAACCAAGCATTAACCAGGTTTAGTAAAATGCAGATAAGTGGTTTAAACATTTGCCACCAGAGAAAAGAGGGTGAGACACCTATCACCTATGTGGATTCATCGAATACAGACATACCTTAATTTAACACAATGCTCTACAAACAAGCATAGCTAGGTGTGTTGTCTTTTATACCTCATTCCCTATTTTGAAGACTAAAGTGATTACTGTGCACTGGATCAGAGGAAAAAGCCACAGGCATTACAATATTAAGCATACTCGGTATTCTCTTAAGTGTCAGGTAAATCAAAGGGAGCTCTCAGCCAACTTCTCTGTGCTGCCAGTTACTCATCAGCCCTCGCCTTTCCAAGTTTCTGCAGATTTCAAAGAGGAAAACACACACATATATATATATATTTGGAAGCCATCTTTTCCAGGACAAGGAGGGCACCAAAAAGGTATGGGAGAGGATAATACACAGAGCTCCACCTCAAGTGCTTAAGGTCCCTTCCAACCCCTACAATTCTGTGAGTCTGTGATAAACCAAGATTTCACAGAAGTCACTAAATCTAGCGTACATACAGCTGATCTTGCTACACCTCTTTCTGTGCACGCTAGCCCCAGACCTTAAGAAAGACCTATCAGAAAGCATTAGGATCGGGGCTCTGGGCAGGATTTGGGTTAGCTCAGCACAGCCACAGGACACGGCAGGCAGAGTTTTAAGTGCTCTCAGCAAGACAGAGGAAGTGGGAGAGTCAAAAGAGAAAAATCCCTCTTCCTTGCAAGCAAGCAGAAGTGCCTGTCCTAGTTCACTGCTAAGCAGCAACAGGGCAATCCAGTAACCTCATTTACTGTGATAGAACATTTGCAGGTAGTGCATTTATCCCAAACAGACCAGCATAACTTAAAAGAAAGCTGACCATTCTGCTTAAGGTAAAAGTGATGAAAATTCATTATGCCAGATATCACCAGAACGAAGGACCCTCAGTAGAGAGATCTCAGGGAAACCTATGATCTTAGAGGTCTTCTAATGATGGCTTTTTGCTTTTACTTCCTGTAAAAGGTAACGACAAGGATATAACTAGCCTTCTAATTCAGATGAGTTACTTTGTGCCTAAAGATGAAGTTCTGCAAAAGCTAAAATCCTCCTCCCTCCCTGCATTGTGTTTATCACCCTTCCCTCACGCTTCTCTGAATTTGCAGTGAACCACGTCAGGGAGCTACAACAAAAGAAAATGAATCATACAAAAAACCAACAGTTTGCTGCCAGAGCAGCTCCCCGAAGCAACTCACCGAGCATTTGACCCGCCACAAGGGAGGAAGGATGCGGGCACCCACAGCTGCACGTGTGTCTGCAAGGAGGGAGGAGCGGGACAGCAGCAGCACAGGCTCACGTTGATTTACACCACTGCGGAGCCAGAGCCCAAATCAGGTGGGACAAATCCAGGCCATGTGGTTCTTCCAGAGATTAGCTTAACATCCAACCGACTTTACAAAGTAAAGCGAACGCTCTATAGGTACACATAAACACTTCGGCAATTTTGGTTGTGGTTGGTACACAGGGCTTTATACACTCGTCTGTGTACCACAACATGCATGTAGCTCCCTGGTTTATATATACAACGTATACCATATTTACCAAAGAGTTTTTGGATTGCTGAGTTTAGGTCAAATTTATTCCATGCTTCAGGTTTTCCTAAAAGCAAAACAAAAGCTTTTTTCCTTAAAATAAGCTGGTTTTCTTTGTACAGGCTGTAACCAAAGGAAATTCCTATTCCTATGTTCTCGATAATACTGTGATTTAAGCAGCATTTCCTTTAAAATATTCTTTTCCAGCATTTCAAAAACACCAATTCTGGATCACTGGATCCCGATAGGATATCTAGGACTGAAAGCTTACAGGAAACTGGCTAATAAAAAAGAAATTAAGCTTACATTGCCAAAATGATTAAAAAAGTAAGTTAAAGGAGATATAAAAAGAGAGAAAACATCTGTGGAGGGAAGAATATTGAAAACATGAAAGGGTTAAACAAGTATCTTCAGTCACTGAATGCAAGAAGAAATAGGCTTGAACTAAACAAGAACATTTCAAAGATGAAATAGAGAACCATGGAAAACCTTATAAACAAAAGGAAAGCAATGGAACATTTCAGGGGGTAGTTTAGTTCACCTACAGGTAGAAACCTGCTCTAGAGAAGTTCACCTGTCCCTGCTAATGGTACAGAGAGGGTCGATCCCTGCACACCTTAAAAACAAAGCAAAACAAGACAAGACAAAAAAAAAAAGGTCAGTTACAAGGCATCAGTAGGTGTTTGAATTCAGGCCCTAATTATCACTTCTCTAAAACTTCTTTTAAAGATTCTTATTCCGAGCTGAATTTATAACACTTGTACAGTTGACAAACACCTTTCGTACTTTATTCCAGTACCTCTAAATCAACCCCCCAGCCTGTTGCAAGAAGCAACCTGAAACCCAAAGCAGTAAAACAGCTGAGGAGTTGCAATTTGCAGGGGCAAGCCATGAATAGCTGCCAGCCCAAAAATAACGTTCCAGTTAGGGCCTCTACTGGGCAAACAGGCACAGGGAGAAGTCTGTGGGCTACTGAATTCAAATACAGTGAACTTCAGCTTTCAAATGCTTGCGTAGCTCCTGTATATTTGAAGTATGATATCTGATAATGGCAGCTCTGAAGTGCTCTCAGATACAGATCACCCTCCCTCTCGCAGCCCAAACAGGAAGATGTTTAGTATCCCCTCTCATCTCCCATTCAGCTGGGTTTTTAATACACACAAACCTCGTCCCGTTGCCAGGAAGGCAAAGAAAAGGTCAACAAACTCCTTTGCTGCAAGTTAGTTTGTCAAACTCCATTCTCAGCAGCATGACTTTACATGTTAATGCGAGTGTTTGCCGCTGTGTCAATAGCCCCTATTGTGTGCATTTGTAACACAAGATTTATGGTAAAGCTTGCAACATTTTTTAAGTATAATAAGCGTTTATTCAGCATCCCAGGACTATAAGCAGAGGCCTGACAAGTAATTATTGACACATTGTGCAGAAATAAAAGCGGTGGGCGAGCTGCTGTTGCGAATGGCAGCGTGGGTAGGGGGAAGGAGGGGCTGTGTCAAAGGAGTGACAGCCTTGGTGCCCAACATTGTCAAAGCCGACGTTGACTTGCACTGTTCTGTGTGCCTGACTGTATTTGTGCTCCCTGTCACTTGGGTGTGACATGCCAAAACATGAGGAGTGCTCCTTTTCTCATGCTAATGCTTTGTAATGACAGCTTTGTGATCCCCGGGCTGTGTTAGCGCTCAACAAGTCAAGGTGTGACAGGCAGCAGACCCCTCTGTCAGCGAGTGCTGTGCTGCCCTCATCAAACACCATGTTCTCAGACTAAAATGGACCTAATGCCCGAGGGAATAATAGCACCCCATTACCGCTGCTGAGCAAACATCCGAGGGTACTGACTACACCTGCACCTGTACGTGCAGCCCCAAGCAATGTGCTCCCCGGTTGCTGCCACGCCGGCCTCACCTCAGCATGGAGCCCTGGGCCACCATGAGAGGGGAAGAGGAGGAATTGGAAAATCTACTCCCAGGTCGTCTTTTGTGAGCTGCTTCTCTCTTTGGGGTTCAAGTCTTCTTTCTCTGTTGCACAGGGAACATCTTGCTAGCTTCAAACCAAGCATCGTGCCACCACGCGGTGGGTTTGTGGTGGTTTCATGTAACTGGTAAGCTCTGCGCAGGATTAATTCAGTCTCCGAACAGCCCAAGGTATCACCAGACAGGATTAGGGGGTATTAGCAAAGCCGTGTGAAGGAAGGTTGCATGACGCCTACATGTTATACTTGGCTGTAAGACTCTCAGTCACATTAGCACCAAGTTCATCCAAAAAAACAAAGCAGCCCTAAGACCGTGCTTTATGCGTGAAAGAAAGCGGGGCAGAAAAGGGCAGAGTTCAGGCTGCCTAGACTAAGCAACGAGTTGGCTTCATAGGATTTGGAGACTGCAAATGGATTGGAGAAGCACATGAGCTTGGCTACTTACATGAAGTTTATCCAAATGATCCAAAACTCAATGATCAGCAAAACTGGGCTAGGAAGCTTGCCAGAACAGGCTTTTTCACAAGATTTATGGTGCTTCCTGCTTCTTGTTCCCAGGCAGAACCAGGAAGTGAGCTGAGTATAAATGGAAAATATTTTTTAGAACAGTTATGAATCTCTTTTTCAAAGGTCAAAGAGGTTCACGGCAAAAGTTGTGTGAGAACTTTAAGGTCTTTTTTTTTTTTTTATCAAAATTTTAGCCAACAGATTATTAATCTGAAATGCTAGGGGTATTGATGAGAAAGACAAAAAACAAGTTAACTGCTATCCAAAATCAAAGCCATTGTCTCAGAAAGCTCTGGTTACTTCCTGTAATTATTTCTGATCCCCAGTGACACCAGTGGGGTCTGAGAACCCACGATGCTAGGCAGTTCATAGACAGAAGGACAAGCTGCTCCATACAGCCTGGTCCAAAATTTCAGCACACTAAGCATGGGTGGGGGGAAGAGAGAGACTTGAAAAGCATCTTATGATCCAAATTCTGGCATCTTGGAGGTTGAGATTTTCAAAGCTGCCTGTCACATCTGGACACCATCGTTGTCTGCAGAGGTACCACCAGCTCATGAATGCACAGAGCTGCATTATGATCTTCTTCCTGGTCTATCGCCCCACATGTCAGATGCAGCTGAACTACGATCTGCTGAGCAGCTGAGCCGGGGAGGGAAGCGCCATGGTACCGCACAGCAGGAGCGGTGATGCTCAAAGGACGCTGCTTGAAGGTACTTGCCCAGCTGCAACCCAGAGCTGAAGCCCAAGCCTAGCACAAAGCCCAGGGAAGCAGATAGCCCTTCCTGCTGCGTGATTTAACCCAGCACACAGTCCTGCACGTCCGAACTTGCAGGAAGTTCAGGTGCCTGCACTCACAGCAAGCCTGAGGAACAGCCTTAGAAGCCTCAAATATACGGCCTTGGGCTTTAATTGTGAAGAAAAAGAACAGCTCTGCCGGCACCCTTCAATGTGCACACATGATTACATCAGCAAAGGCTACTCAAGAGAACCTGCAGCTTTTCATTCCCAAACTTTGCTTTACCCAACATCTTAAGATTTCTGTACAACTTGTTCAGTTGTGTTCTAGCACCGTATCACTTACCCAGTCTCCTTGAAACGGGCAGGGTATATGTGTTTCAAAGTGTTTTTTTTGCTGTCAAAGAGTTGATAAAGTCTGATTTTTTTTTCCTGTGTTACATCAGATGATTCATTAGCTCCTAGGGAATTAACATACCTGTAAAAACTTTGATTTAGTCTGAGACTGGATTCAACTGGTTTGCACAAGAAGAGCTTTATAAAGCTTCAGCCAGATTCACTGTATGAACAGTTCAAATAAAGAAATGATATTTAGAGATCAACACAGGCTATAAACAAGCACTCCATGTACTGGGGAGCCCGATTCCCCTCCTGGTGTCTGAGGGCTGACTTGCATTTTCTTCTGTTCTTTCAGTTCTCAGTCCTGACTAGAATTAGCTTAGGCACAATAGCCTTTCCCCGCAGATCTTATTATTCTTCTGACTTATCGTTTCCACCAATATGCCCTGATCTTTGAAAATAACAACTTGTGCTGAACTATTAACTTTACCTACCATTTCCACTCCAGTACTTCCCTGCACTGGGAAATTCATTTAAGGGCTCCAGAAGGTCTGCACTGGCATTTGCACTTTCTATCTCTACTTACTCTCTATTTTTAGGCTTAACCTGGTAGCCTTCATCGTCGGGGAACCTGGCTTCACAACCAAAGCCTACACAGGTAAGTGCCACTTCCCTCTCTCACCACTGCTTGAGTTATTCTTTTCTTTGTCCTTCTTAAGTCTGAATTACCTAGATACCTCTCAAATGCTGGAGATTTCAGGTGGGCCAGGGCTGCAGGCCCCAGACTCTCAATACCTCTAGAATTTCTTGGAGAGGAAATGAGAGTAATAAAGAGAAATTTGTGTAAAACTCAACAGGAGTAATATCATCAAATAGAGCTCATCTGGCCAGAGCCCAACAAGATTCTGCAAGTCTCCAGCAACTAATCAATGCGCTGATATAAATCTGCTTCAGCCATTTGGAATTGCTCTACTAAATTGCCCTGTTATTTGATATTCATTTTACATTTCCAATAAGACTCAACTCCACAGCTAGACCTGCCTCGGCAATGCCTAGGGGAAAGCAGGTGCAGGAGGGGCTGGGGCAGCACAGGGCAGTGCTGTCATGGGGAGAGTTCGGTCTGGTTTCAAGAGTTCTAGCACAGCCTCTGGCTGCAGTTGGTTCGTGGGGATTCAGGAGCCGACATTTTCTGTAAGCAGATGGAGGATATTTGCCACACAAACTGTGGTTTAATCAACAAAAGAAGACCTTTGATTTTGCCTGATCTATTTTCATTTAATTAACACAAAGGTTCCAGGACAGGAGGGTGCTTTACTGTAAGTGTTGCTTGGAGAAATATTTTTGGCAAGGCTTGCATCGACACTAAAGCAGGCTGGAAACTGAATGACAGGCTTCTGCGCTCGTGCTGTCACAAGCAGTCATTTCACCAAGCTGCCTTGGGGCCAGCAGGAGACTCACAATTGCCAATTTTAATCAAAGGCATGACGTCCCAGAGGCAACTCCTCCTGCCCATCCGCGGGGAGAGGTGCTGCCCAGCGTGGGGACTTCCAGTGCGCGGTGCCAAACACAAAGTCTGCCGCTTCCTTCTAGTGTGAAACCATTTGGAACACGTCTCTGCTGCTTCCCCCCCTCCTTAAGTGATGATATTGATGGATGGGTAAGGTCCTGTATGTGGCAGCCACGAGATACACAACCGTACTGCTCGGTGAGGGTAAGCCTGTGATGTCTGTACAGTAGCGCTAACGTTTTAGCCCATTGTTAAGGGAGATTGCCTTTCAACAGGCTGACAGGACGCAGCTGCTGAGCTATTGGAAGCAGCTCTGCCTCCTCTTGGCTATAGTGTCCGTGGGGAACAGCAGCAGGGTGAGCCGACATGGAAAGCCATGCAGAACCAAGGGCCAGAAACATACACATCCATTAAGAGAGATTTGCACAGAATTATGACAAACGTGTCCATCCATTGTCTGAGGCATCAACAGAGCTGACGCGGTGAGAAGCGGGCAGACAGTTGCCTGCCACTGTTAGGGTGGGTGATGGATAGAGGTGCCTGCAGGGCTGCCCTACGGGGCTGGGGTGGAGAGAAGAGGAAGCAGAAGGGTGCGATTCCCAAGGTCTGGGCAGTTTTGGTCAGTAGCGTGTATCGCCGTTCATCTTCAGGAACCAGCGTTTTGCAGCCAATGGTTAAACTGTAGAAGAGATGGCCAAATACAAGGCCTAGGGAACACTACACTAGGAGTGTATTTAGTCCTCTCAAGCTTAGATGTCAGTTTAAGCCAATATGGATGTCCTTTTTAACTCCAGCACACACAAATAGTGTTGTTTGCTAACTATTAACGTAAGCCTGCAGCTGAATGCTCCCCTCTTGGTTTTGGTAGTGCCAAAAGTCACTATCTCCATCAACAAGCTCCCCTGCTATACACTGTAAAAAACAAAGCAAGCCTTTCCCTAAAAGCTATTGCCTTTACAAGCAAGAGGAAAGTGCAAGAGGGCATGTGGAAGGTAAGAACATTTGTAAAGCCACGCAGCAGGAGGAGAATCAAGAACAACCACCAGGTCTCCCAAATCTGAGGTCACAGATGCACGTAGGTGTGCGCGCACACAACTACAGAAGCACGAATGCACATATGCTACAGGTATATATGTATATTCTTAGAAAAAAGGCAAACCAAAATGAAATCAGAATTAAATTGGGTAATCATTGACATATTGAAATCATTTGAAAATCAATCTTAAGAAAATTCAACAGCTAGGTTAAACTAAAAAGAAATCCAGACAAATTATGATAAGAGATACATTTAAAGCATCCTGACTTTATCTCTGCCCTCGAGTGACGCAAAATGCTTTGGTTAAGGCATTTTAGTGTTTTGGCCTCAGATTTAGTTATGTTTAGTCCTTTATTTCCCCCCCCTTTTTTTTTTCCACTTCCTAATTTGAGTGGGTTTGGTTCCAAACTTCTTTGGATTAGGTTCATATTTGCCACTACCTCTTAGATTCTTTTGGCAATTTTCACAAAAAGACTAAAGCCAGTTGATGGTTCACATTTCACATTTGAGAATGACAGGATCACCAAGGAAAATAACAATTTTACACATTCCAATTTACTGGCCTGAAAACCTTCCGGTCTAATCCAACATGTCCTACCAGAGTTTTTTGTTTTGGGCACGAGCTGTCACGTTGATTGCTGAAGGCATTGGGAGCCCCAGGAACACACGTTACATAGCACTGAACATCATCCAGCTTACAGGTAGGGACATTTGAGCCTCCACGCAGATCTCCACGAGCCCAAGATCAGCCTCAGCCAGCTGCAGGCAGAGGTCTATAACACAACACAAATGGAGCCAGCACAGCCTGGCTGGCCTCACCTTTTCTGAGGGTGCCTGCAGAATAAGTTAGGCATGTAATCAGTTGGTCCTAAGCCCTGTCTCACATTAGTGTATGATAATGATTTGAGCAATCATGGTATATGTAAGCAGAAGCAAGTATTTGTGTCAAAAGGAGGAAGATCAAGTGTCCAACCACAAATATCTAGTGAAGAAAGTGATATTCCAATTTCTTTACTAACGCATTGATTTCCCGAGTAGAGAAATCTCTTTTGTCAGCCCCATAAGCAATTTTTGAAGCCCTACACTGTTGGCAGGCCTCATTTCCCCCTTCCTCTTAATTACACCATACTGCAATTTAACAGTAATCAGCAAAAGCCCTCGCAGAAGGCAGCCATGTTCAGGGTAACTGAGGGGTTATAAACTTGCAAAGACCAATGTTATCAACACCAAACATAATACATCTCAAGCTAGGAGCCTTCCAAGTCCCGCTGAGATACGCTATTTTCCAGAAAAGCATGCAATTTTGAAATGATCTCTTCATCTGAAACACTTATCTGTCATCTATTTACAAATAAAAATAGTGCAAATAAAATAAAGTGGTATTTGCAGTTAAAGACAAGATCAAACTAACCCCACTGTCACAGACTTGGTTTCCTCTTTGCAGTTGGTATTTTTGTTTTCTTTAAATAAAATTATTCTAAAAATATTTCAGCATGTAACAGATCCCTGTTAAACAGGCCAGTCCAGTGAGTCCTGGACAGTGAAGGAGTACCAGACAAACCACTTTGGCTAATGCAATCTGGACAGATGAGTGGGTGGTCCATCTTTGGGTTGATCCAATTTCCATCGAGTTCAAAATGAGGGAAGGCAAACCAAGGACATCCCCCCGCATCATTATACATTTACTTTATTCATCACAGTCCTCCCCCCTCATGCCTCTGTGGAAATATATATTAAATAGCCTAAGTTTTCCAACCATAATAATTCACTTGTAAACTTCTAGGAAATTCCATTAGTACAAGCTATCCTTTAATTTAGCTTCACAACATCTGGTGAACACAACAACAGTATCGCTTGCAAAAAAACTTTCAAGTTGAACTTCCAGCAGGTTTGTAGGGAAGATGGAGGGACGTTGTGGGAGAGCCAAACACTGATCAGCACAGAGCACAAGTTGCAGTCCACCCCAGGAATGCCAGGATGATTAAAACCACTTTATAGCATTTTGTCTCTAATTTATGACAGCTGATATAATTGGTAGCATGAGGAGGCAGCCTGAGTGGTCAAAAGGAGTACAAAGCCCTGTGTACAAAGGGCCAGTTTTGCTCCTATTGAGATCATTGACAAAACTCTCCTTGTCTTCAGCAAAGCATAATTTAGATTCTAAGTCTTGCAGATCACATGGTTTGAAGGTTGCCATAATGCCTTCCTTTACATCCTTGGGCTCTTGAAAACACCCCCACACAGATAATACATGGTGGGACTGGGCCGACTTCCCCTCCACCCTTAAGGAGTATTGCACAATTGTCCCAGTCCTGTCCTGCTGAGAACTGACAACCTCTGTGTTAAACGCTTTTTCATAACAGCAATAATTTATTCATTAATGCTAACTTAACCCATACCAGCCTGAGGAATTCCCGAGTGTTGTTCAGGTTTACATCTGATCCAGCCTCCCAGCTGCAAACAGAAAGCAGTTCTGAGCTCTGCAGAGTTTCTTTAAAAAAGCACACTAAAATGATATAGAAATATGAATTAATGTTTCTCTGCTTATCTGTTCCTTCAGTGGTTGTTCAGTCTTCCTGGCTAGGACAGTTCTGTATACATTTAAAATATCAATCTAATCTCCCCAAAGAGCTATTGATTTATCAGCTCCATCTCTGTGTTGCTATTGAATGTCTTCAGAAATCTGCCAAATATGTCTACCCTTTCCACTACTTCTCTCAGTCCTCTAGCCTCAATGTCAGCTCATCTATTGATCTGAAAGCAGTTCTGGTCTTCCAGTCTACTAGCTCTCTCTCCTCTTCATATTGCAGATGTGCTCATAATTGGCACAGAAAATTTAAGGGCAGTGCTAGCAGTCCCTCCCCAGCAGCATTCATCTTATCTGCTGAGTTCCTCTTGAATAAAACGTATACAGTGAAGCTGAAGTGGGGAGAATGGAAAGAGAAGTTAAATAAATAACCAAAATTAGGGGAATGAAGATGGAGAAAGTATGTTTTTCTCCTCTGCATATTCTTATTATTGATTTCAGTGACTATTTTAAAGAGAATGCTGTATTTCCTGGGAATTCAAAATATTCAAAATAAGTTCAATATTCAATATTCAATATTCAAAATAAGTAAAAATATTCAAAAGAAGTTCAGAGCTTCATTCAGGCCACCCTGCACAATTCCAGCTCTGTGTGCTACAGCTGCTCCCACCCGTTCTCCATTAGCCTGACCGAAGGCCCTTTGCCTAGAAATCTATTGAGACATATTAATATTCATCCTTCTGTCTGCACACCACATTTGTAGATCAATTCTGAAAAGATGTTTCTGCCACAGTCCATGGAAAATACACAAAAAAAGGGCACTAAATAAATCAAGGAATAAAGAGTTACCCATTCCACTACCAGTCAGCTGCTCTTTGTGAGTGCAATTAATCTATAATTAATGACTATCCCCTGCTTGTCAACATGTTTCAGTCACCTACTGCTTATCTAACAAACTTCTGCAAGAGCACAAGGCAGAAAGGGGAACTGTCATTTGCTTCCATTTGTACCACATGGTGAAGTCGGTGACATCTGGGAACTTCACAGGGCGGTACCACACACCAATCCCCAGCAGAGATGAGCTGCTCCCATTTACAGGACTCTTTCCATACATTTTTCCGTTGATAATGGATAAGTGACGCAAGGAACTGGCTGACAGGCAAAAAAAAACTTAGCTCAAAATGGAATTTGGAAAGAGAGGTTAGTGTTCAGTACTTGGGTTCGTTAACGATACCCAGTGTTTTGAAACTTGAGTTCAGTGGACCAGATTTTTCAGTGATGCGATTTCCTACAAGCAAAAGCCATATGAAAGCAGACTTCACTTCAAGGAAGTGTTTCATAAGCCTACTAATCATTCTTCATGCAAATATGCAGAGTAACAACAATCACTTGAATCATCTCAACAGCCATTTTACTAGAAAACATGCACTTTGGGGAATGCCACCAGGTTAGGCAGGCCAAGTGTTGGTGCAACCACTGTGGTTACTTAAGAATGGCAAAGACTTTGCCCCATCGTGTCTGTTTGGGGGACTAAATAAAACAAAAAGTACCTGGAGCTGTTGAAAAAATGTTTACAACAAAACAATAAATTTAATTAAATTACAGAACAAACACTTAGAAAAAAAATAGTCAACGTCTGTTTCTAAATCCCATTGAACAACTGCTTTTACTACACTGAAGTGTAAGACACTTGGGAATTAGCTGTGAAATGCACTGTTGGTATTCAGTCTCATCTATGTATATTTAGGTTTTACTGATAAAAACATTGGCTAAGGATACTGTTCAGTTCTCTGTTTTTTCTTTTTCTTCTTTTTTCAAACCAATGACATTATACCGATACAAATTTTAATGAAGACAGTAATACTTGTATAAAGACTACCTTCTCCAGTGTAATTATGCCAGTATGAATGCAGAATTGAACACATCTTTAGAACGCAACCTTATATAACTGTACTTGTAGAGAACTCAGGACTTAAAATATAACTATGTTTAAAGCAATATGGTTTTCAGGCAAGGCTGTAAGCTGTATTTATATTATGAGCTCTGCCCTCTGCAGAACTCCGGTGCTTCATTGGCTTATACACAGAGCTCTTTGCAGGATCGAGGTCTCCATAATTAGTTTATATACATAAACAGAAAGATGTTTGCACAGAATCTTGCACTCAGCTTCTTTACGCAAAAGGAAGCCACAGAGGTTTGACTGGTCCTAAATCATGTCTTAGCTCTGCTTTTCTTCAAATAATAATATATAAAAAAAAAAAGGTGGGGGACGTGGTTGAAAAGGGAAGGAATTATAACAATATCAGCAAAAGTGAGCTTTGGATTAAAAGTAAAAGGTTTGATAATTTTAACACACACACAACCCTCAGGACACTATGGGAAAATAACAAAGCAGAAGCTATTCCTCAGGGTTCCCTGTTCAACAAAGCAGGTTCTTATTAAATACAGAGTTATAGGCAAGAGTATTTTGGTATCCAGGGAGGGTCTGATCTGGAAGGGAACCTCTCAGGGAGAACAGGAGGCACCTAGTTATTTCAGTGACCAGCTACTCCTCTCTTCCTCCAGCAAGAAGCATAGTGCTAAAGTGGATCAGATTCAGGCTTGTTCTACCTGCTGACTGTCCAGTAAATAATCCAGCAACTAAATCAACCAAATAGCCATGGTTTGATATCTACCTGATGCTGACATACTGTACTGTGTGCCCATATAAATCTGTGTGAAGCAACAAGAAAGCAAGTTGTATCACAGGACTCAAATATTTGATGTACCCACATGCAACTCCTCTAGATCTCCAAATCTATTACTGCTGTGAAGCTACACACCATCATCTGGGAAGAGATATAGATCTCTTCACAGATCAAACTGTTCCACCATCACCATCTCTCCACCAAAATCCAGAGGGTTGACCCCTAGGGTCCATCATGTAACTTGCATACGACGAAACCTAGAAGTAGGAAAATCTGAATGACGTTATGAAAAAAGAGATGTCTAGGAGATCAATATTTACATCACACAATGCAAGGAAAACAAGTGGTTAATGACTGAACTGCTCTGTCTTCTTTGATTATAAGTTATGGAAAGTGGAGGAGGAGTTCAGAAAACAAAAGCTTCTGTACATAAGCAAAACAAGAAAGAAAAACAAGCAATAGTAATCAAGGATTTCAGGCCCAGGGCCCAGGCAAGAGTCTGGAGCAAAAGGATGTGTTGTGCTAAGCTTGTTAGAATCACTCCTGCAAAAATTTCCCTTTGATGATTTATTTGCAAACCAGAATTATAGTCATACATGTTCTATCCTTCTAAAACCACTTCCTTCAAAGGAGGACACATACAAGGCTCTGGAAAGTGACTTCTTAGGCAGAACAAAGGATGCTCAGCACCGATTTCAGAAATTTCCTGCCCCTACCTCACTTCCAGCTGCTCACAGTACATAACAAACCTGCTCTCCTGTTCCTGCTGCGTGACGGAGAGGTGGGACACACAAACTGGTGCCCATGGGGAGAGAGAAGTGCTGGGTATGCTCAACTACATACAAGTCCAGGCCAAAACTCCACCTCTGTGAAAAGGTTTCATTGAAGATGTTTCAATATTTGCTTTTTTAGTGCAAGTGGTTTACGACACCCAGTTAGAAAATGGAAAATAACATTCTTTCCCCCTTTTCAGAGCGTGCCTACCACCAGGCTGGCAGACACGGGGAGCAAGGCTGCCCACAGGAACCTCAGTCCTATTCCTGGTTCCCCTCTGGCTGACTACAACTGTCCAGAGGCAGTCAAAGGTAGGAGTGACAGCAGCGCAGCGATGCAGGAGGGCACACCTCTGCCCAGGCTGCCTGCCCAAGCCCTCCTCCAGGGTGCCAAGACAGCATATTGCTGCCTGCAGTGAGTCTGCGCACCAGCATCACATCCCATGAGGAAAGGCTGCCTGAAGCCCATATGACAGATGACAGACAGACTCAGAAGGCAATACAGAAGCTTGTGAGAGGACTGAAATCTGAAGCCAGGTTTCCCAAGCCCAAAGTTTATATATGTTGCTGCATCATCTTTCCATTGCGTTAGCTCAACTTTCACAAGTCAATTCTCATTTCTGTCTTGAGCCTGGCAACTGCAAAAAGAGAACGTGGTTCCTTGAGTCATACAACTAGCAACAGGGGAACCTGCCCCTGTAAATGCTGAAGGCATCTTTGCATGGAACGTGCCTTTTGTTTATCTTCGTGTGGATTCTAGTGCTTGGTAAGAACATGCCCCAAGTGAGTTACCCTGTTATTGTAAGGTAATGCAGCTAATGCTGCAAACCTGATTGGACATGAGTACAATCAATAGAGATAAGCAGAAGCAGCAGCCGGATTTGTTGAATAAATGAATTCTTGCAACTTACTTGCTCAGCTGCTCCATCAATGACAAAACTCCCATCGATTTCAGTGGGAAGTAGGATCAGGCCCTGATTTCTGACACTGCAGATATCAGGAGTCTGTTATATAACAGGTGATACAGAATTAATTAGAATTTTTAAGAAAGGAAACCATTCTCTGCCCCCAAACTTCCATGGACTTCTGCTTTACAATTAATCATCTATAGTATTACTTTCCCCCAAACTGTAAAGCAACAGAGCAGAATGGCAGTGCCAGCATTCCTGTTAAGATCTCACAGCCCTCATTAATAAACATAATAAGGGCATTGGAGTATCTCAGGAGTGTACTAGGTTACAGATTTAGGCTTTCCTTTGGGTATAATTTTGTTTTCGTTTCACACACAAAAGTAATGTACTTATTCCAGGATCCTATTTTTTCATTTCATTTTTAAGCACTCATTTATGCTCCTTTAGTGGTATCTGCAAACTGATAAACATAGGGCTGCCCACTTTAACCACCAAAAAAGAAAAGGAGGAATTAAAACCAGAATTAATCAATTCACGTAGTTTGAAGAATTACTCCTTCACCTTCCAGGTCAAGCATTTTTAGCTGCTAAAGGGATTTTGACTTGTGCCCTGCAACTGCTCCTTCCACAGAAGCACGAGGCCAACACAGACAACAGCTACAGGCTAAAACCAGCAAACAGCCACTTACCTTTGTAGATGTAGCTACGTAGGGGAGTAAAATATATCCCTGTTTAAAAGGGTGTAAAGCTAGAATAGTTAAAGTTTATTTAGTTTTCAACCTGTGCCAATGAAAACAAGTTGAGACTATGAGCAATTGCATATCTTGCTGTAAGCAGAACAGCACATCTGGACGAAAAAGACTGTAAGAGAAGAGAGGTTAGTAGTCTACCTGCCCAGCTGATCATTAGCTGAATAAGAAGGGGACAAGTTAAAGCCATATAATCTTGTTAGGAGAGGAAAAGAGACCTCAGAGACAAAGTTCTAAGTCATAGTTCAGATTACAGCTTCACAAAGAGAGTCTTGAAAGCACTCTCCCTCCCATTTACAACCACTGAGGCCACTTCCCTCCCTCTTCCTGATGAAAAAGCAACTCTGTAGCAACTGCAGAAATTGACCCCCAGGAAGATCAAAGTTAATATATTCTTCAGCTGTCTAGCACAATGCAATGAACAGAGCAAACCTGCAGTTAACATGGAATCCCCAAGCAACAGGACGGAGCAGATGCACAGGAGTAACAAAGCACTGAAGGACCACGCAGTGTGTTGGATGGAAAAAACATGACAACTCTTTTATTGGGGAGTCTTGCGTGATTAGTTAACCTTTCCTAAAAGGTTATTTCATATTATTGCATCAAATGCTGCAGCTGATGAAAAATAAGCTCAGGGTAGACACTCAAAAGAGCTCTGCATCAGCCACATCGTTTCTAAGCCTGTGGCAGACTCCCCATCAAAGTCACTGATTTTGGCTAAATATGACTACTTCTAAAAATCTTTTGACATTCAAAGGCACTTAAGAGATACCTAAGCACTAGAGTCCTATATTTTGGTACTCATTTTAATCTTATTTGAAACCTTCCCTGTTCTTTTTATTTATACTTTTATTTCTTAAAGCTATCAGATCTTGCTAGGAAAAAATCATCTGGAAGCAGTGTGAAATGTGAAGTAAATGGGGTAAAAAAAGAGAGGCCAATAAGATACTTTTACTATCCCTGGGGCACAAGAAGATGTGTCCATCAGTGTTTGGATTAAAAATAACATTTTGAAGCAATATGAATAACCCAAAACCATCAAAATGCAGTTACTTTAATTCATCGTTTTAATGTATTTATTTATTTCAATTAGACCACAATGGCTTCAGTTCATTACCTAGTTAATAAAGTGAATTAGACAGTGTTAGTGCAGCAGTTAGCACCAGTGCTTTCTGTTTTTCTAATAGCGTCCAAGATCTATTCGTCAGGAAAGTGGCGCTGCTTTCACAGTGAGGTTTAGTAACAGCCTGACATGTTTGATGGGTCAGTTTTTGATTCTTTTCCTTCCCCTAGGAAGGGACCAACTCTAAAAGCAATTCCACTATTTCAGAGAAAGCAATTCCTTAAAGGATTAAGCATGATCAGTTAGCACTTTTAAAAGCACATCTGCTTTTGTCCACACAAAACTATATTCTATTTAAAGTTTTGAACACTTTGTATTCACTGCCTTTCCTCCAGCATGGACTGCTCTTTACAATATACTGGAACACTGGAAAGGTTTCATTCCAGAAAAGGTGTTAGCCTTTAGAGTTTGTAAATAGTTTCTTCTAAGCTCACATATTCCTCTGTACTGGAGGGGAAAACATACAAAAACGACAGGATTGAGTAAAATCTACACCTGTCTACATTGCAAGAATTCAAGGTGCTCTAAACAAGTACCTGAACAAAAATGCATAAATCATGCAGATGCATGACTTTCTACAACAGCTACACTTAATGTATTTGGCATTTTTTAGCTTCTGGAACTCCACATTTTGTTATCCTAGAAAACATCCAGTTTTCTTCTGAATGAACGACATCTTTTGAGGAAAATAAAATCACCGTACAGATACAGTTCAGTGTGTAGAAATTGTTACTAATTTACTTTCTTTAGTGACGGACAAAAATGGTACTCTTCACTAGGTACAAGATGGTTAGAAAAGGTTTTACATAACATAGTCATGTATACAGGCAAGTAAATAGAATTTAGGCAAGAGCTTGAAAATGCTACAACAATCTCTGCATGGCTGAATTTACACATGTAGTCCATTAAACTTATTTCTTTAGACACCCTGTTTAGATGTTGTTTCCTTCTTTTAAAGTATTACGCACTGAACACATGAACAGTTCCTTTGCATTTACCTTTCTCTGGGGTATGTGAAAACTTGCAGTGGGCTCAGAGTTCCTTGACGGAAGTCACAGATCTTTCCTCTTTGCTTGTTCCTCTTGATGATCATCCTCTTTTAGCCTGTGCAGAGATCAACAAAATGGAGAGGAAATAAAGAAAAGCCACCTGTAAGATTCTTTGGAACATTAAAACAACATTGAAAATAACCTATAGATTATGTACATAACCTATAGATTACCAGGAGCTCTAGAGCGTAGTTGTGGGTTTTCTCTATATCATTCATTGTAAAGCCTTGGGAAAGCCCACACCATTTCTATCCCTCATGTGCCAAATCATGAAGTCTCCCTTCCTCTGCTCCTACCTCTATACAACCTCACATCCACCCACACTCATTTTGCCCTCTGAACTGAAGCAATGACCCATTTCTTGTGATTAAATTAGCGTAAGTAATAAGATATCATAGAGCTGATTGATTTCCCCAGCAATAGTTATTAACCAGCTCAATTCAGAGGAAAGCAGAGCTATTATTCTAAACATTGATTCCTGAACAGGATTGCCAGAGAGGGGTGTGCTCAGATGCACACAGCAGGAACGCAAACATCTAGAGAACCAAAACACTGAGCTCTTGACTACGTTCAGTACCAGGTGCTTCCTAAGCCAGGAAGGTTTTCCTATGTTTGATAGCACTAGGTAGATTTTCTTCCACAAAATAATCTAGAAGCTTTTTAGGATCTGCAACATGCTGTGGCAAAGAGCTGCATAGCTTAAAGCTTTTTTGAAGAACAAGTTGTATCTGCTTATTTGGAACTTTTCCACTTGCCTACCTCATCTGAAGCCCTCTTGGCTCTTGTAAGGCAGATGGGACCTACTATGTGTAGGGAAAAAGCAAGTATATGAGGTGACTGAAAGAAGTACATGGTGTGGGCAACCATGGTGTTGTCACCTAAGTAGAGTAGGTGACACAAGAAAGCAGACCAGTAGAGAACACACAAAAAATATCACAGAAGTCAAAGGAAGTTCATAGAGCCAGTGAACAAAGCAGTCATACATGTGAGCTATTAGAAACACTAAATAGCAACAAATAGTCCCGCTGTAGTTCAATTATACTGCCATCAGTCTCAGTTCTGGTCCAAATAGCTCTCTCCTCTTCTAGAATTCAAAATGAGATGTATTACACTCTAAAGAATCTGAGTAAGTGTATGTGTGCCTATGGGACTTTTTCAAGTCACTTATTTGTCTGAATGCCATTGATTTTTCTCCTAATTGTTATTCACTATGCTAATTTCACTCACAAATCTCACATGCTATTGATCAAAAAGTAATAAACTCTCCAGCAAACAAAACAAGCATTATTGCAATGTTGGAAAAACATCATTTAATATCAATACCATATTTACAATTATCTTTAACCCAAATTTCACCCGCAAAGCAATGCATAATCAAAATCAGAAAGCTGCAGTCAAAAGGGTAATATTAAAAGACTCCCACTAGGCGATTTTCTAGTAGATTATAAGAAGAAAGGCTGAAACAGGACAATCTCAACAGTTTAAGATATACAGTTAATGCTATAAATAAGCACTGCTGAATAAAGTATAGCCTCCCCTGCCTGTCTCCTTTCTTCTGTTATTTGGAGACAGTCACCATGAAGATAAAACAGAAGTAAGGGCAGCATCGGTATTGGTGCCAAAATAACCTATGGAGGATTATGCCTCATATAAATTGTGGTTTCTACATTTCATTTTGTTTTTTGATAAGGACACACTGGATTTAATCCAGTTTCCAGTACATGTCTGCTGATTTTCCTCATCTTGATTGGTAATGGTAGTAGTAACTAAGTGGTAGCAATTTATGATCGTTGCAATCCGAATAAATCCTGTTCCAAACAAATCCCCCAAACTATCATTCATCCTTTTACCCCCATAATTTTCTGAATTTTGCCTTTAATTTCTTATTTTCTTCATGCTAGTTTGAAAATTCCTGCTCCTTTCCTTCTCTAACATACTACCAATTCAAATTCTAAGCAAGTTGCTGCAAAGTCAATGAACTCAACCTGGTGAAAATAACCACAGAAGAGATCAGGTCCCACAGGGGTCCAGAGAACTATCCCAAACTTGGGCAGTTAAGTCAGATTTTCATTAACCCAAATAGAAGGTATTCAGCTCTTCTTTTGTTTCCTTTATCACCAAAGTATTTCTTGGTAGGAAATCAACTTCAGCTCACTGTGTACATTTTTGACAAACTCAGATGGGAACTCCACCCTGCACTGGATATTGTGAATTGGGTTTGATTGCTGAGTGCAGACAGAAAGGCATCGCTGGAAGCACATATATAACAAACCTTAAGGGTTGGAGGGTAAGGCAGCTAGACAAGAGCAAGCACTCACAACTGGGTGCCAGGACCACGATGCATAGTTGTGGGGAACTCAAAAGCTGATTGAAATCCCAGAAGATATCTTTATTTGGCATTGTGGCTCATCTTTATTTAAATATGAGCATGGTCTCTGACATTTGGGTCTCAATCTTCTAAATTCACGGGGTTTGGATCTAACGTTCCAGCTCAGTCCTGCTCTAAGGGACTCTACGGTTCCTAGTTATTTGTTATTTTCCTACAGTTTTCTCTTCCTGCCCTCTCTGGACAGTTTCAAATCTATCTTATACTAGCCCAAGCACACTCAGACTCAAAGATATTATTTCCAAGTTGCATATTTCCAAGAGCTACATGTCACAGAACGTGATGAACACAGAAATCTGTAGCGTGGGTGGATTTGTGAAAGAAGAGCTTTTGAGTGTGGCCTGCCATTCAACTCTGCACCTGGCAAAGAGTGAAAACAATCCGAGCAAGCCAACTAAAACAAAACAAAAAGCAGGAATGGAATCAGCAATCTCAGGGCAACTATCGCCACAACCCTCCTAAAGTTTCACGAATCCCACATTCCCCCCGGCCGGAGGAGCAGCCAGGTTTCTGTCACTAACCAAAGCCACCGGCGTGTGTGACTGCCCACCTCCCCGGGGAGGATCACTGAGGTAAAGGGCCCGCGCCCTCACTAGTGTAAAATGGCACCGCACCAGCGGCGACATACCAGCTAAGATCCAGTCCACGGTTTTTTGCATCTTCACAGGCTGAGAAGGAATTATTTTTGTCTCTGCAATTATTTCTGACTAATTTCTGCCATAATACCTCCTTACATCCAGCTCACCATTGGGAGAAGTAAATGATTTCTCTGGTAATATCGAGCTAAGGTGCCAATCCAAATAGAGGTTACTAATGTAGTGCTGAAAAAGACTTCTAATTAATTTCATAATATTTGAAATTCACATTCTGCTCCCCACACACCCACTTCACTAGTATTTTGAAATTAAGTCAATTTTTGGAACAAT
This sequence comes from Cygnus atratus, assembly GCF_013377495.2. Classification (NCBI taxonomy): domain Eukaryota; kingdom Metazoa; phylum Chordata; class Aves; order Anseriformes; family Anatidae; genus Cygnus; species Cygnus atratus. Next base: position 13,353,191 of record NC_066377.1, on the reverse strand, counting down.
CTGCAAATAACGATATTAATAACACTCAGTAAATTGATGGCACACCCTTCCTTGGATGGCTATGTTCACTCCTCACTCCATTTCAAAACCAGATGTAGCGGAAATAAGCAGCCTAAGAATGGACAAGGAAAGGTTTTACATTCAGGGAAAGACTTCCATATGACATTGGCAAAAAGATTTGATTTAGTGAGAAGATCAGGAAGAGTGAGCAGCAGAGCACAGCGCATGTGTTCTTTTTTACCCTTATAACACAGAAACAAAGGAACATCAGGTAAAGATGAATGAAAACAAATTCAAAACCAATAAAAAGAAATTATTTTTCCTAAGCAGTCCATGACCAAGTTATGGAGCCGATTGCCTCATATGAAATATCACCGAGATGAGTATTTATAAAGATCCAAAAGGGATTAGTCATTGGCACTGATAATCAAAACAATAAGTTACAACAAAAAGATAAAAATACGGTTGGGTACATGCCAAGTATTAACTGCCTGAGATAAAAATACCTCATGTGCAAAATGCAATTCCACAGTTACGGGGTATCATGTAGGGTTCCTTCTGAAGTATCCAGGCTGGCTACCGATGGAGGCAGGATATTGGATGAGAAGGCTTATGGATCAGATTTGCTGAGGCAACTCGCAATTTCTTATTTACTGATTCAGAGGGCGATAGGTGAAATAACGTGGTGGTGCCAGTCAGGCGGTCACTAAAATGTGTACACTAGGATTCTTTTCAGCAAAGATGTCAACAAGTAAGCTTTAGACACTCACCTGTGAATGAAAAACTCCTTTTTAACCAACACAAAAAAACAACAAAGTAGTCATATCATGAGGAAGCTGAGGAAGGAATGTGCTGCTGCTACTCAAACCGTGTCCAGCACAGACAAACACAAAATTTCTGGCTCCTGGCACCTTTTGTGTATGCTAAAATAAATAAGAATTTGTAGCTGTTTACCTAGGGAGCGCACAAAGCCTATACACATGCTCCTTCCACCCAGCAAAACACCCGTATTTCTGGTTCTCAAATTCGTTTCCAGGAAAAGGGTGTCAAGAGTGCCAAAAGAAGGAAAAAATAAAGATGGGCTGCAAACAGTTTTCATGTCCTGCAGAAAATAGAGAATAAAAGAAAAATATATCTACATCAAAACAGTTTTGCTGTGCAGCAAAGGACATTCTGCATTTTTTCCTTAAGAGTTGCAGACAAGATAACGCATAACTTGGTGGGCAGAGCGTTTTCCAAGGATACGAGACTTAGAATCGTCTCTTTGTTCTGCCTGACTCAATATCCAATCAATTAGGCTATTATCTCTCTCTCATTTGGATTAAAAATTCTACCTTACTTGAGATACCTTTTCTGAGAAAAATGTCATCAAAAACACTAGCTCATGGAAAAAGCTTGAAATTCAATGAACAACTTGATTTCAAAACCAAGACTTTCCTTTTACCAGATACCAACTAGCTTTAACAAGGACAAAAGCTCTGAAACACTACAGAGTTTGCTTTTCTTCCTGCACCAAATCCAGATACCACAGAACACCCTAACCGTTCAGTGTGACAACTTTTACATAGCTTAACACATCTTCACTAGTGCCCTCTCCAAATTACGCAGGCTGTAGGTCATGGTCAGCAACAACAACAAAAAAGTGTAACTAACCTGGCCAGTGAAAGCGCGACCGCATCTGCCAAAAAGTGATCACAAAACTCATCCAGAGACCTGTAGTCACAAAATTACACAAGCCGTTTTTGCTTTTCCAGCTGTGGAGACAGCTCAGTGCAGTGGAAAGGCAACTTAACGTATCAGTCATCTGCTTGAGCAGCCTTTGCTAGATATAGGTTCAGTTTATGAATCTTCCTTAAGTAATTAAGTAATCACAGATTCTCCCTACAAGCTATTATTTGCTGAATGGTTCAAATAAACAAACATGGTCTGGATGAAACAGTTTGTGGTAACTTTTCATTTAAACAACGGTGTTGTGTGTTCAGTCACTGAGGGTCATCCTGAAAGCCGGGTTTTGCTCAACCATGCTATCACCTAGTCACATATAACAATGTAAATCTCAGTGTAGACAGCACTTGCCTGTTTTTATCAGCAGCGCCGAGGCAAGGCAAGCCTTTCTGCAGCACAGACCTTCTCGTGTGAGCAGCTAGGGTTGAGCTGAGCACACACTGGCTCCTTCCTGTTAGTGCCATTTCCGCCGTCAGTAACACACAAGTTCTCTTTTTTTCCAAAGTGACTCCCAGCATCATCACACTATAGTTAACAATGTAGGTAAGACTTGTATGATATTTAAGTCATGCTTTGGGCATTTAGCACATTTGGTAAAATAAAAAATGGAAAAGTTCCGAAGCTTATAAATTCATGACAAATTAGCATGGAAGAATTTTTAGGGCTACGCTCAGAAACATAACGGAGAAGAGACTGGGAAGAATCGGATAAGAGATTGTGGAGAAGAGATTGAGAAGATTGTGACACCAATCTCTACTCTATCAAAGAAGTCCCTGCTAGGTTAAGATGAAACACAGGAAACATCTGGCTTGTCTACCTAAAGGAACATGAACGGACAACTCTCGCCACCCAGGACTGTACCGTCTCCTGCGTTACTGGGTGTTTAGTATGGGAAGTTCTCAGTCTTTCTTGTAGGATCTTGCATCCTTGCATCAACAAATATTCTATGTAACATGAACATCAGTCCAGGTATCCCACTTACCAGGTAAGTGTCCTAAGCTTATTTTGGAGAATGAGTTTTGCCCTCCCTATAAATAAAATCCAAGTGCCAGTAAGTGAGACGCACAGCATTTACCACCAAGCAGTGGCTGAAGCATTCTCCCATGAGAAAGCATTGCTTTCCCTGAAGCAGAGGAAGAAATCAAACATGGATCTTACATATCCATTGTTATGAAGGCCTCTCCCACCACAAACCTCTCCCTTCCAAGAAATATGCAAGTATTTAATGTCTTATCAAAACAGTTTTGTTTTGAATGGAGGAAAAAAAAATACATTAGTTTTGCCTACATCTTAATCATTTCTTGCCACACGTGATCTTTTGGACTATCCATGACACAACATGCACTGGCTCCACAAGTGGAAGCAATGATGCAGCTGTACTAACACAAGACAGAAAATAACCAGATTTTCAAGTGTATGTGCTTGCTGCCTGCTAAAGATGTTCCTCTTGGAACCCCAACCTTTCTTCTTCCCATCTCCACAAAGAGTTTTGAGGCTGTTTGCATGACCCTTTCCAGAATGAAAGCATTCACATCACAACACTTCCCCCTTTTCTGTTGACATCATGAAAAGATATTTTCTAATATCTGTAGAAGTCCACTTGTTTTCACTATTCTACAGTGAACTAAACCACACAGGCCAGTCAGACATCTCACAACTTTCCAAATTCTCCTGCCTGCCTTACCTAGAACCTGTAACATATTCACAGTCATGCTCATACAGAGCAGTGTGTTGTGTTTTTTTTTTCTTACTAAACCAGCTTATTCTGTTTTTCCACTCCCAATGCAGTTCTCCTTGGTCAAAAGTTATCTTCAACATAGCTTAATAGCAAGAAACATTCCCCAAAGGCTGCATAGCATTATTTTGTTCTTAACATACTGGGAAATAAAGTGTGTGGGTTTTGGATTCTAGGATCCAGACCATCTGTTAAACCTATCAGAGGTTTGAATTCTAATTTGCTGTCGATTTAAAAATAGTCTCAGCATTACCCTGTCATTTTCTGTAAATTATATATTATTTAGTTTGCCATTTTTAAATATTATAACGTCCTTCTTCTCTTTTCTCTTATGGTTTAATTTAGATTCCTTATCATCTGCACTAGTACCATTCCTCCCTCCCAGTAACTGGTCCTCTTCTCTGTCCTACGCCAGAGAACCTCCCAGACTACTCACAGACTTGAAAGTCAGCTCAAAAACTAAAGCTAACGTTGTAGTATGAACGCAACTTCATCACTGCTGCAAGAGGTCATCTTTTCATAAAAAGCAAACACCAACAGTTTGTTTATTCTGTGGAATTCATCAGTTTACCCATAGTCACCATACTAATAACATATCTTGCAGTAAGTTGCACTACTGCTGTAGCGACTGGCAATTAAGGTATCAGTGCTGCATGTTTAAAACCAACAAGGTTCACAAATTTTCCTAGAGAGCCTCAATCTGCATTTATTTCAGAATTAAGATGGGTTTCATTCTTCTATTTTATCTTTTGCAGCGGGCCCAGCACACAGCATCCTGGACTTGGCCATGGTACTGCCTCCTCGGGCCATCCCATTAGGTGAAACGGGACCTACTTCTCAGCCCACTCCTAATGGATACGCAGGAAACTACTTCTGCTGGATGTAACATTGGCCTTTGCTGCCGAAACGACCATCAGAGCAAAACAACAAAACAGACATGGTAGCAGCAGATTACCTGGATGCTTCTGTAAAGTCTTATAAAAATTGTTTCTATTTGTATGTGCACATATTGCAGAAAGGAAAGTTGCTGCTTTCAAGCTCTGGTAGCAGCAGAAGTCGAAACAGGCTCACCGCAGACAGTAACAGAAACTGGGACTGTGTTGGGGTCCCACCTTCACAGTGGGACCCAAACGATACCTGACGCTGCAGTTCCCCACTGGCTCAGCTTCCGAATGTATGATACAGCAGAGTTTCATTAAGGTTTTGATATTTTACACTTACTTCTTATCTAACCCTAGCCAGGAGAAGATAGACTCAGAGTTTGTATGTGGTACACTTTCTGAAAACATTGGCATGTGTTCGTATTTTGTTCCCTGGCACATTCCTGACCCACCACTTCAGACACCTGATAGGGAAGAGTACTCAGCCTGAGTGGGAGTAGTGCATGCTCTATCTTATTAATTACTGGTAAAATACACACGTCTAAAGCGGTGATTCTCAAACATGACGAGTGCACAATAAATTTATTTCTCATTACTCAGTTGTGTTCTGTTCTAGCTATCTAAACTGCAGCTGTGATGAATTTGGGCGGCTGCAAATGTGGCCGCATTAACAACGAATCGCATACAGGTGGTTATATGCAAGCAGCTCCTGCACCTAGGAGTCCAGACAGGCAACACATAGGAAAAGGAAGAAAAAAGGAAATAGTAATATGACAACCCTCGAGAGCTTATTTAATACTTCAGTTGATTTTTTTTTCTATTAATAATCAATCCTGAACTAGGCTATCCAGGAGTTATCATCCCTGCATGTGCAGAGCAACTCTACCTCTCATGCATGCTGAAACCAGACTAAACATCTGCGTAACATTCACTGGAGATAACAGACCTACTGCAAACTGTATAATACTCAGAGTTCTTCCCCCAACACCCAACTTTTCCTATTATATATGACTAAAAATTCAGAGTTAAACACCAAAAATCAAAGTAAGTGGATCTATTTAGATGCAAAGCCAGCGTTGCACCCCTCCACACATGGAAATCAACCACTGCCCCAAGTGCTCTGTACCCCCAAAGATCTGGTCAATTTGCCTCACTGCTTGTGGAATTAGGAAATGGAGTTTATAATGGCTTAAAATGTCAAAAACTTTTAATATCTACAGAATTATATAACTTAGTCCTTTCGAATTGCAAAAGTCTAATGCAATTAGAGGTTTTGACCTCTTTTGTACAGCAGCCCTAGAAAGGACAAGCTTATTATTACATAAAGTATTTGGGGGGATTATAATCAGGAGCTATCATCTACTGACCCTAGCACGCAGAATGCCAAAAATTCCTGTGACTGAACCTGCTAGTCACAGAGTCTCTGGACTGCAGACAAGGACTCCCAAAAATCTTCCAAAAATTCAGATTACTGTATTTTTCCATGTAATTTTAAATCACCAGTTCCAGATTTTAAGAACCTAATTCATACTTCAGCCACTTTCTCTTTCCAAGTCATGAAAACACAATGCAAGTACAAGTACTTGCAACACAGAAGTACTTGTCCACATTTAATGAAGATGCTTTTGGAGCCGGGGCCAAGGCTTCTAGGAACCGTACCACAAGGAGCGCAACGCAGCTGGCTCACACTACACTTCACCAAAGCTCCTGTGACAAAATACATCCATGCTGACACAAAAATTACTATGGAGGGATCACCAATGAAACACTTATTTCACTCTGCCAATTCTTCCTGGGATTTAAAAGCCCACGGAGGCAACCAGAAAACACTAAAGCAGGAAAAAAGCAAACAAGAAGAGTTTAGTCAATGAGACCAGGGAAAACAAGCCGTTCGGCAGTAAAACGGAGTGAGCAGACTTCACAGAAGAGCACATGGGGCTTCGCTGCTTTCTCAGAGGGGTTTTAATTCCCTTCACTGGTCAGCTCCTCCTCACCTTTGGCGTGCAGAACCGGGGCTGGGCGCTGAGGCCTGCGCCCAGGAATGGCGCAGCACTGAGGGACGCTGGGCCTCGGCCCCGTCCTCGCCCCCGCGCTGGTGTTTGCTTCATGGCAGGGACAGACACAAGAGGGCTGTGGCAACACATGCTGGTGGCCTCCGGCAGACTGTTTAAACCCTAAGTGTACATTAAGACTTTGTTTTGGCCAGACTCTGACTTGGGTGGTTTATTTTTACTACTTTTTAATTACTCTAATTGAAGGGGGAGTATTTCCCTTCGGTTCTGCCATTCAGCTGCTTCACCTCCTCCCAGCCACTACTCCCTTCTGAGGCTCTGCCTGCAAACACTGCCGCTAGTCACATTTCTGTGTTATGCTGAAGGTTGGTTGGGCATTCCCCCTCCCTCCGATTCTGTTGGAAAATAGAGAACAGACGAATTTCATTAACTCCCTTGGCCTGTAGGTTGACACACCCTACTACTCATAAACACAGGGATTAGCTAAGTCCTTCTAATAAACAGAAGAGCGAAAAAAAAAAAAAAAAAAAAAGATGTCCACTATTTGTTTAAGGGATTTTGTGTTTACAAAGGAGAGAGGAACATATGTGAGCAAACCTGCTATTTAGCTCTGGCTGAGAGAGGGTGAAGGTGGCCCAGAATGAGGAGAGAAGCGCCCTCCTCACTACCACCTGGATTTTAAGACAGTCCCTTCTGCGTTAAGGAAGGCAACCACGCATGGTCACCTTCACAATCCTTTACAGATAGGATCTGCATTCTTGTGACTCTTGCAAATACTTAGCTGAAACTTTCTTTTTTTTTTGTATCTTCTTCTCTCCTCTGGAAACTACAGCTAGAAGCCAGACCTGCACAGTAGTCTCATTAAGTAATTAACTGGACTAAATTCATTGTTTTTTATATGTACATTCAACAAAAGAGCAAGAAGCAGTTCTGGTAGCTGGAAGGTGGCAAAATGCCTCCATGCTTTCAGAGCACGTGGAAGGGAGCAGGCTTCCAGAATAACTCGAGCAGCGTGCAGCACCTGCTTCGCTAACACAGAACAGGCTTCCAAATCCCCTGCAGATTTTTCGCTCAACATTTGATATCCATTTTTCACATCCAATTTATTAATCTGCATACACTGAATTCTTTGTTTTCTACAGATCTGCCTGATTATTTAAGCCCTGGAATAAGAAGGCAGAAAATGAGAGAGAAAATGAAGATCTGATTCCCAGATGGATGCTAAAATTGAGGGGGAGGGAGGGCGCATACAGACTAAGTCATTATAATTCAGGATTTATTTCTTGTACTGCAGCCTTACTAAACAAACATTTGGATCAGAAGAGGCAGAGTAATTTGGGATTTAGTAGTGATTTCCGTGAACGACCCTGACTTATTCAAAATTCTCAATGCTAAAGCTTCACTTTACAAGGTCTTCCCCATCCTCTGTTTTTTAGGACCCTTGGCCTCATTTTACATTTCAACTCTTACAGGAAGAACCATACTTAAACAAATCTATCATTACCAATGCAACATAACGGAATGCCTTTTATTTTTAATGCTTTCAGGATATATACACACTGTTATAGGTATTCCCCAAAATGTGAAGTCTACATAATAATCTTGGAGATCCATTAATAAAAAGACACTTCTATTGATTACCTCAGGTTCTTCTGGCCAGGAGAATAAAACTCTCATGAGAATTCTTGTGTAAATCTGTTTGTTCACTAATGTATCTGGAATTCTCACAAAATCCCCAAACAAACAAATCCATTGCTTTTTAAAAATGTTTTCAATTTTCTGATAAGGAAACAGACCCTGAAAAGGTCAGAAACAGAACCAGCAGATTAGTAGGTGCTTCCACTGATTGCAACTGGGTTATGCAAAACACATCTCATTTCCTTTGAGCTCTCAAGCCAAGGTTTGAATACAGAGAGTGCGCAAATATAGAAGCACAGCTGCTTTAAGCTTCCTCCAACCCCACTCATAATGCACAAGTGGTGCTCCTGCACCAAACTGCGCTGCGATCAAAGCCAGCTGATCCTGAGTTTATCAGAATGCTACTGTTCAAACTGCACTTGAGTTTTTACATTTTTCCCTGGTATATTATACGGGGGCCCTTGTAAATTTGATAAAATGCTGGAGCAGCTATAGCTACTGAGTCTTGCTTATGTTTCCCTTCACAATGTTTTCTGATGCTCTTGACTGCCTCATGCGGTCACTGGTGTTGACTGCCACTAACTCAGCTCAATAGGAACTGTTTCTCTTGTACTTTTTCTGTTTCAGTGGATCAGAGACAGACACACATAACACCCTTCACGTGCGTATCTCAGAGTGCTTAACATTCATTAAAATCAAATTAAATAGAACATATATTTTTTTTATTTTTTAGATTTGATTTTAACACATGCAACTCAGAGGGGGAAAAAAAAACTCGGTTAGCCAGGCTAAGCCTGGCTGACTACAGAGCCAACTTCTTGCCAACTTCTTGCAACCTCTGTCACCATGTGGGCTGTGAGCCCCTCTCATGTACACAATGACCACAGGAGATCTGCCAGTGGCCTCTCGGTAAATTCTGATCTAATAATCGTCATCTGCATTCAAAAGAAAAGCACCCACCAAATTCAGTGTATTTAATATCAGATCATTAAGATCCAGTTCAAAGACTGGTGCTTGGAAATTCCCTGGGCACAGGTTACAGAAAACACGCTTACGGTTGTAGCAGCGTTAGATCACAGGAGGCTTTAGGAATAAGGTCATCTGCCCCTGACTAGATTGGAGGGTTTTCTGATGGAAGCAATGTGAAATGTGCTTTCTTATGGCTCCATCACATTCCCACAGCAGCTATCAGGTAATATGCACAGGAGAGGCTAGTTTAGCTGTGCAGTGCTTGTGTACTGTTATACCCCATAGCCTTGTGTGTCTGGTTCACCTTACGTGGCAGAGGCAAGGAGCAAAGCTGTAAAGCTGTCCTCCTTGAACTCACAAACCTTTCCAAAGCACATCTCTGCACATGGGCAGCTTTCTTCCAGCTGAAGCAGCTCTGCTTATCCATGCTAAACCTGCCATGCAGGAGACCATTTCCTCTTATTTTCTCCCCATAAAAAGTTGAATTATTAAAAAAAAAAAAGAGAGAGAAAAAAAAAAGAACATTTTCTTGAGTGGTTACAGGTCACTCTGGATCAGTGAGGTTTAACTTTAGCATGTTGTGATGAAATATTAATACCAAGTCAGTGTGTTTATTTCTTCAAGCGTCTGGAGCCGCTGAGTGTTTATGCCTCGAGATTAGCAGGAAGTGTGTCCATGCATAGCAGCCCCGTACTTAGAAAGTCCGAGATTTCAACATTTGAAGACTGTCCATGGGAAATCAGCTGCATCGGATTTTGTGTCAGTTCTGCTGTGAGACGGAGAGCTGCTCCCAAGGGATTCCAGCCCCATAACGAACCAACAGACTGTCAGCTTAATACTTAAGTGCTAGAAAGGCATGTCTCAGTCCCTGTGCTTCCATCACAAAGTATTTAGACTAATCTGGAGCAAATAAAATTAGGCCAAAAACTTACCACCAGCAGTGGAGATGGTAAGAGGGTCCCGATTTAATCTTTGTGACAGCAAACACCCTCTAGTCAGGCACAGCCTTCTTTATGTTTCAGCATGTAAACGTTACCAGTTAAAAAAATATAAAGAGAAATTTAGTTCTCCAAGTTTTGAAGAAAACATATGAACCCATCACACTGTAAACAGACACCATTTGGTGGGTTATAAAAGACTTCCAAAGCCCTTGTAGGACATAGCAGCAGAGCTCACGGAGGTGGGGCCAGGAGAACTGTTTGAGCAGAGGGCCAGGACACCCAAGGCTGAGCGAGTGCCAGGAAATCCATCGCCTCCCTCAGACCCAGCCTGCTCCAGTTCACTCCATAAACATGCAGGACAGGAAGCCACTTGCCTTTCCCATTTGAAAGGTTACAAGGGTCCTAAAGGAAGGGCATGAGTAGGAGCGAAGGCAAACGTAGAGGAAAAAGGATACTGCAATGTCCTGCCCCAGTTTCACGGTCTGTTTGGAGGCAGATCCACTTCCCCTGTTCCTACAACAAGTGGAAACAGGATCTGTATTTTGGCTGAGAGTCTCTCTTATGTGTCACTTAAGCGGGGCCATCTCAGAGTTAGTCTTTTTAGGCAGGTTCTTCTCCAAAGAGATGAGTCACAAAACCAAGGTCCTGGCCCCACAGCAATGTTCAGCCTACATTTCCGTGTTAAAGCTTTCAGTCTGGCACTGACAATCGGTACCAAGCAGCTAGAGCTGCTTGAAAGGAAATGCAAGCTACTAGGCTGATTTGGCTCTGCTGTTTAGGAGGAAATACAGTACAATGCATTGCAGCTTTTTATGCAGAACAATTTTCCACCAAACGGTATTCCAAGACGCCTTTCAGAGCAAAATACAAAATGTTAGCATGGTGAGAGACACGTTATGAGACAAGGATTCTTACGAGACACAAGGAATATTTGCACGTGCAGACCTCGATTGGCAGATTTACAAAGCAGAAAGCAAAGGGCATGCTGCTGGCAAAGCTGCCAAGGAGATGGTCACACTGCCAGTGATCGGATGTGACTGAGCAGCCAGAGGGAAGCCAGCACTCCTCGTCATGGGACAGACACACAGAGGAGCTCTCTGAGGAAGGCTGAAGTTTCAAAGGGGCTCGTTCATACACAGGGAAGGATGAGGCAGGCTCAGAGCAGCAAAATCAGGCTATCTGTTGCTAAGGGTTTTTGTTGTTGTTGTTGTTTTGGTTTTTTACCCCCACTTGTGGTCACCTGTGGCTTTCAGACCGTCTGGCTGAGTTCATGTCTGGTGGGTCCCTGCTGAAGCTGTGTAGCAGTCTCATAAAGCACTTGAAGATAACACCGTGCTCTACCAGTTGCAATCTAATCTGCATATACAGAAATACAGAGGTTTTTAATTCTAGCCCAATTATAAAAGAAACAAATAATGGATGTTTAAAAGATTGACCATCTCTACTACCTCAAATGCGTGTCAGTAAGGACTGCTTTTTAAAGTACAGTGCCAACCTCTCTGACATTATACACGTCACTATGTATTAACCTGATTTATACTAACAGTACTCAGCTGTGTAAATCTGACAGCAAACAGAGATGCCGCTGTGATCCTACAGAACTGTAATCGCTGGGATAGCACCATGGCATTCAGCATGAGGGATGGTTCCCCCCTCAGAATAATTCTTTTACACACCTGAAAAAGAGAGAAAGGCAAATAGACATGCCCCTTTAAGAGCCCCTCCAAGAATAAAGGTATGCAGGCACCAGCACACCCAAAGATTATCTTTGCTTGACATAAACACTTGCAGTGCAAGGAGTAAGACACATGCACACAAAGAAAAGCCATAAGAGTACTATAATAAAACGAAAGAAGGAGGCTGCTCCAGGCATTTGACATGCATCTCGGCGCTTTTGATGAGGAAAAACAAAGACTCAATGTGCATCCTCAAGAGCTTACGTGCACTTAGGTACATGTGTGCAAGAGGGAGCGAGGGCAGTGACAGTGCTCGGGGGGAGGATGCTGCTCACCGAGGCCCATCAGGTAGCAGTAAATCTCCAGTGCCGGGCACACCCCGCCTCGCTCCTCACGCTACATTAGGCATGTTGTACTCCCTTTGGTTTATGGAGGGTTGTGGTGCTAAATGAGCTAGAACAAGAGCAGCAGTATCAGGGGATTGAGTGACTGTCTCCACCAAACAGCTCCACTAAGTAAGGATTTCTCCATTTGCCTCTTAGGCCTGCACCAGGAAAGGAGTCAAACCCGCACCCAGCCCAGCTCCTGCGAGTGATTCCTGCACGCCCCAAGTTCACAGCTCCATATGCTGCCAGCCAGGCTCTGGGGAAGCTGTCATTTACCACTGCTGCCACTAAGGATGCACTTGTGTCACTTCTTAATTCGTGAGACCCTGCTCTGCAGAGAAGCAGCGCGCCTGCAGTTTCTTACCAAATCACTGGCCTTTTGAATGGACAACACTCACAGTAGCTCTCTGGAAAAGAAACTATACGGGCAAGCATGCCTTAAACCCATGGGTTGAGTCTAACGTCCAGAGCTGCTGCTGCCCTCTGGCATTCTCAGCCCTCCTGGAGCGAGCTTTCATCCTGTCTCTCCCTCAGTATCCTCCAGTTGCCTCTGCCCTTTCAGGATTTTAAATCAATTCACTTTTTTTTTTTTTTTTAAACCATCTTTAACATGCACAGTTCAAGCCACAACTGTATTATCTTAATGCCGTAAAAGATCACGAGCAAATTTTGCACAAGTGCCTAGGTCGGTCAGGAACATAGGTGGGCAAAAATCCAAAACCAAATGATTTGTCAGACATTTAAAAGATTCCAAAACATGTTTTCATGTCACACTGGGGCAAAAATTCGAAGTGTTCTAATGGAAAAAAGAACTGAGGATGTTAGAATAACCCAACAGTCCGTACGTTTTGATTGTACTGTATGTGGATTCAAGTTCCCTCCGTGAACTCAATCTGCAGCTTCAACCTTTAGTTTTCAGAGCACTTTGCTGCAGAACTCTGATAGCCGCTGAATTCTGACCAGTATCATGAAACCGCAACTTTAACAGTCGTCTGCATTTGTGAACAGATACCTGCAATGCTAAACCACACACACAGGAAAACTGAATCTGAGCTACAACTGCAGGATGACCCACGTGATACTAACCACCACATCTCAGAGAAATAGTCCTTGTGTTACTGGCAACATCCGATCAATGCTTAGCTAGGGATGAAGAGCAGACGGAAAGTCAGCAACTGAGAAAGCCAAAAAATGAGCTTCATTTTTACCACCATTGAACTCCAAGATCCTCACCACCACATGCAGTTCTAGCTGCCTCAACAGAAAAACATGACAGCACAATTGTAAGCACAGAAGGGAAAGCCCCGAGGTTGACCAAAGATACGCAGGAAGGACAACGAGACAAACTAGCCTTCTGGAAACGAGGCAGGACTAAGGAGGGCTTACAACAGAACTCTTAAAAAGCAGAGGTCAGGAACAACTACAAATCCATCAGCCATATGAGGAAAGTTCTTAGGCCACGCTTATCGACTGGTTCTAACCCAGCAAGAGCTAGGGATTACCCAGTGAAAGACAAACGGAAGGCTTCGAACTACAAAAGAAAGGATCTTTTCATCACATACATATTTAAACTGGAACTTGTTGCTAAGCAATGTTCTGAAGTCCAAAACATGTGAGCAATTAAAAAAAAGGAATTAGCGTTTGACGAGGACAGGTTGGCCCACACAGACAACAACAAGTATTTGCTGGGAGCCTGGGGGGTACAGCAGGACATGCAAAATCCTCATCTTGCTGCAGGAAGGAAGCATCCATCTCGGATGTCACACGCTTTTGCAGCAAAGCTTGGCATAACTGCATGACCAAAGTGATGAAGTGTACCACAAAATACCCGTCTGCCTTCTGCAAAGCAGGCAGGCACTCTCAGAGGTGCAAAGAACATTGGCTGCAGGACACCTGAACTTCAGCTGATCACTAAGGGTTTTAAAGCCTGTAACGTCCTGTGCTCCCCCCTTTTTCTGAATATGCCAGGACCTTCCCTTGCTCAGAAAGTCTTTCTGGAGCTGTGTGTTTGTTGGACACATATCACATGGATCTAGAATGACAAACTGCTAACCAACATCAACGCCATTGCAGACCTTAAAATAAGTTTATATGTATCAGAATGTGCAATTTCAGGAATGAAAAATTAGTGTATATATTTAAAATGCCTATCCTGACTCTGATACCATATTAGTTTAGTACTGGGAAAGAAAAAGGAAATTCATTTTGTTGCTACCCATATCCTAGTACCCAGTAAAATTTTAAAAAGCAATAATCCACAGACCTGGGATGGAGAAAACCATCGCAGAGCATTAGTTCTGGTTTCCTCTTCCCATTCTCACAATGCCATTTGTTCATACAGAAGAAACATTCTCTACAAATATCCAGACACTTACCTTATAGCATACCCTGATGGCCATAATCACCCATATGGAGGGCATTATGACAGCCCACCAGGACAAAAATAAGGGAAATGATTTAGAGGCAATGCTTAGCAGAACAGAGTATCCCACCCTCTCGCTTCCTGACCATCTTGGTAAGAAAGTATTCGCTTGATTGCTTTAAGAAGTTCTTGGCCATACCTCATTTAACTTATTTTCCAGATCAATCAGGTCAAGTCCCTGAAAAATCCCCTCAGGTTGCCTCTTTAAACATTGACTTGTTGCCTTTTAAGCAAACAAAATAGAAGTTTCCTTTTCAGCTGGCATGAGCAGGAGTCCAGATGCAGGGCTCCAACCCAAAAACAGCATTCAGCAAAGGACCCACATACCAAGCAGGATGAGTGATTTTTGCCTGCACTTCCCCTCCCCTTTTCTTCCTGCCTTGGGAAATATTTGGGATGCAAAAGCTGCCAGCCTTTTTTAGACATTGCCTGCTTCGAGGAAGAAAAGAGTGGGTGAATGGATACAATAGGCCCAGCAAGGAGAGCTGTTTAATCAAAACCAGTCACGAACAAAAGTAAGCCAAGGAGCCCAGGAGGATAATTATATTTCACACATCAATTAACATTCTTTCGCTGCCACTTAAGAAATCCCATTTAATTGCCCTGCCTTAGTCCTGATTGTGTAAGATGTCGTACAGAAGGTGAATTGGCTCCAGCGGAGGGTGCCATGTTACAGAGAGCACACAACGCTGTATCGGCAGAGTTTGTCCTTCTGGTGCCTTAACCCTGCCTGCCTGCTCGCATGGACAGCACTAATGCCTACTTAGCTTTAACAGGATCGCAGGCAGGGATCCAAAATCTAATCTCAGCTACCCTACAGTGCTTAGTGTCAGCTCTTCATGTTCATACCACAATAGCAGCTAAAGGCTGCAAGAGATCTCTATGAACAGAACTAGATGCTCTGTCCCTGCTAGTCATAAAGCCAAGGAAAAGGAAGCAGTCCTTACCTGACGGCAGGGAACTTCCTGCACAGACTGAGCCAATTTCATTAAGCAAGGTCACAAGAGAAGAGCTAAGAAGTGGCCTCAAATCCCCAAGTCTCACCTTCTTAATATCAGGTATTTTTCCTTCAGTGGGATTTCTAAATACCAAAGTAACAGAAGAAAAAAAAAAAAAGCAATCATCATCAATATCAAATCCATTTTTCATTTAAAGAGGAGGGAGTTTGGGAGAAGCACAGTATGCCCAGTGTTTCGCAAACATAAAATACCTTTCTTCCATGTATAGAAAAAAGAGAAAAAGCTTGAAAGCTAAGCAAACCATTTCTACTGGAAAACCAGTGAAAGAGCTAGCCAAAATATTTTTACGGTTATTTATTGGAACACATTAAAACATTACACGGGTGGCAAGTCAACAAGCATCCTCTGCCGGCCCTCTGGGTCACACCACAGGCATCCTCAGCAGCACAGCAGAGGAACGCTTCCCAAACTGTTCCTCTCATCACATGGTACCCCACCTCCTCCTGGGGTAAGATTTTGTAGCTGCTTTTTGTTTGCCTTTTCAGAACTAGATTACACTTTTCAAAGCCCATTTTGAGCCCCCCTCCCCTGCTCTGCCATCTCCGTGGCAGCACGGAGCACGTCAGGGCAGGCAGCGCCCCAGCCTGCACCCAAGCATCACCCCAGGACAGTTCATGTTTGCCATTTTTTTTCGTCCTTCCTCCAGATTCTGCCAAAAAGCACCTTGACCATTTCAGAGCATCTGCAGGGGCACTTCTGCTACTGTAAATGCATCGGTTTGACAGACAGCTACTGCTTCTTCCATATTCTTAACCAGTTACAGCAACACAACTTTTACATTTAGAATAAGCCTTCAGCACAGACTGGGTAATATCCGATGTTTAATAAATTCAAAGCACACTAATAGCAGGATATCTACAGAATTAAGTCCAGCCACACTGAATAATAATTTTAAAAAGTCTTGCAGGGAAAATGAATTAACTTCTCTCCATTTAGTAAGGATAATGAAAGCCAAATTGATCAGCGTGTCTTTACTGGGTGCTGTATATCTGATAAAGGAAAACCTTCTTACAGATACGGCATGGGGTTATTGTTAAGCCACGTGATTTTCTCTGTCACTAAGAAGTAACAGATTTTATTAAACAAATAGTTAAAAATATATGGATTGTGACAGCTACCAAAAAAGAGTACACAGGAAATCATGAAGATTTTTTCCTGTTCTTTGAAGTGGAGACACTTTTTTCACCTAAAAAAATACCAAATAGATTTAAATTAACTGAAAACATTACTACTTTTTTTTTTTGATTAATTGCATGATCCTTCCACAAAGTATTTGACTCCTTAGGCAGTCTCACCATATGGACTTAAAAGTCTCCACGGATGGACTGCAGCTCCACCACAGGTCTGTTTCAAATCAGCTCGCTCCGCTCTGTGTCTACCGAAGATGACATTTATGAAAAGGGACTTAGGAACTTCTGAACTGAACGTGCTGATTTCTGTTTTCTAAGAAGCTTTCCAATACACTTTCCTTATTGTCAGATAAGTATAATTATAATTATTTATTATTCACTAATGTATCTCTGCCCTTTTTTATAACTAAGATTTTTTTTAAAAAAAAAGTAGATTTACAGTTTATAGAACACATCTTTAGATCACAAAACAAACATTATATAAAACTTAATTAATGACTGTCTCGACCTAAAGAAAATTCAACGTCTCCAATTTGTTGACGAGCAGAATGACAGATAAATCTTTTACTCAAAGCCACCTGGTACATTTTGACAGGAGCAGGATTATAACAGAGGAGCTCCCAGCTCCCCCTCCAGCACTTACTCCATGAATCCCCGCTGCCATCACAAGCTTCATAAAGTTTCACTGCGCGAGGCTGTTGAATAGAGTATCATCTCCCTGGTGCATCAAAACCAGTATTTTAAACGCGCCAGCTGGCTCCTGTCCCAACATTAAATCACGCTAGGCTCCCCGCTGCATGTCAATAGTTAACACACACAACGCCTTTTCTCTGAACCCTCGCATCTCCCTGCTCAACTACTGGCGAGGAGAGAAAACAGGGCTTGTACCAGAAAGCACAGGAAGACTCACGAGGCACGAAGCAACTGGGCTGGCGATGCTGGAAGATGTTGCGGTCAGGACAAAAGCATGCAGCCCAACATCCTACACGAAACTTAGGGTGGCTGCTACTTAGGGTGGCTACCACAGAGCCCACATAGGACGGGGTGGAGTGCGAGGATGCTGCCAACACCCAGGCTGTACCAGGCTGCAGGCTCCAGCAACCATGCTCCACTGCCCTCTGCAAAAACGTCATCCTAGATACTCACAGGCTGCAGTTTGACTTGGTCACCCTCCACTGCTTTGTAGCCGCAGTAACTACAGCTTTGGATATCGCAGCTCTACATTTAACTGTCCAGATCCCCCCGAGTGACCACCTGGCTGCGGTGACAGGTATCCTGGCATCAGGAAGAACCACGCTTCGGCTTAATGCTTAGCATGACCCGAAGTGATGTCTGAAGGGGAGAGAGTTTGGGTCTGATTCACGGAGGTGCTGAGGTGCTTGTGCTGTTGTGTCAACCTGGTGAAAACAAACAGAAAGGAACCCTAAGCATCACTTAAGAAAACTAAGGCAAAGGATCAACTTTCACCATCATCAAGAAGGGTGAACTAACAAAGAGAGGACTGTGGTATTCTTTTTCTTACCAGACAAATCCACACCAGCTTTAACGTGTTGCATATACTAAACCCTTAAAGCTTACTTTCAGATGTAGCCAACACTATCGTGGACACTATTTTACATCTGCAAGCAGAAACTTCCTGAGACATGCAGCTCCTTGCACCCTAAAAACCCACCCCAGCAGTCACAAGTCTTGTTACTGTTATTGCTGAAAACGGGCTGCAAAGGCAGCAATGGAAGTAAACCTGCTGTGAGTACAAAATCAGCGTGTGCAAAGATTAGCGAGATTAGCACTTGCAGGGGAAAAATGCAGATGTGCACATCATCATTTCTCTGAATCCCAAGTACTAGCAATCTGTTAAATCAGCACCGTAGTAGATTGGAAAGTGAGAGTTTCTAAACCTGGTCTTCAGCTCTGATATGGGCAGGAATTTCCCAGTAACAGCACCTCTTTCCTCAAACCCACAGCAGAATTCTGCAGGGCACCTCCTCAGTAACACAGACTGTCACAAGCACGTAGAACGCGTCCCCTGTATCTCCAGTGGCTTCCAGCAGAAGATGCAGTCGGTCTCTGTCTCCATCCTTACCTTAAAGCTGCTCAATGCCTGCACTCTGAAAAATGCAACAATGTGAACTGAAGGCTGCCACGTATAACAAATACCACCAGGAATTAAGGACCACCACGATCCCTGCTGCTTTCAGTACTGCATTTAGGGCACGCTTCCACCTTTCCTCTCAAACATACACACGGAGTAGCACAAACGTTTAAACCAAGCAAAGAAAGGCAAAACCTCCAGCCAGGCTTCCCAAACAGTAGAGCATGCAGCCAGAGACGAGACTCTTCCAAACAAAGGATAAAATTAATAAACCCACGGCGCATTAATCATATCTCCCAAGGCACTATTGTTAGCTGCTGAGGACTACACTCATGAGGGATATATAAGGAATAGGGCAGAGGAGGACGGTGTAACGGCTGACTAATTTCACCGGGAATCAGAACGTTTGCTATTTTCATTTGCCACAGACGTCCCGTATGATACCACCAGGCCAGTTACTTAATTTGCCCATCAGTTTTCAAGCAACATAATGGCAAGGGTTGTTCTTTCTCCGTCCCTGCATCTCTCTCCAAAATCACATTTTACTTTTCTTCCTTACAATTTGTGCTGTAAGCTCTCTAGGACTGTCACACTGCGTGTCGCAGACAGCGCACCTCCACTCAAGATGCTGGTGAAATGCAAAAATTTGTGTTTTTTTTTCCAGCATATAGGCTTAGACATCAATGTCAATCACACCACCATTCTCCACTGATTATTCATTAATAAAATCTATTTTACTACTATATTCATACAAAATAATATTTCAGACTACCTTGTAGTGGAAAAGGCTTTTTTTTGGTAATTTTTTAAAACCTAAACTGCCCGCTTATGCACAGCTCCTGTACTGGCACACATCACCCTCGATTTGGAAAAAAGGCTCGATTCCCCTTGCTCCGGGCTGCTCAGAGAGGCGGCCCCAGCGTGCTGCAGGCAGACCAAGGCCGGCGCAGGCTGGCAGCGCGTGCCTGGAGCCTGGCCCTGAGCCCGGGCACACCTGAGCCGTGAGGGATCTGAGAGCCCAAAGGTAGGCAGAAGCAAAGGAAAGGAAAATAAATAAATTAATCAGTAAAGGGGGTGCTTACAGGAGGGATGGGAAAAGGAAAAATACAGGCCCTACCGGAGCTTAAAACTTTGTTCTGCGTCCAAAATTCAAAAGCAGCTCTTCTGTGGGTTGGCTCCTGCTTCCCTACAAACAAGCTGGCTCTGCTCATAACCTGCCTTCATTTCTACAGCCACCAGCAGTACCAGCACCCGGGCAAATCCCTGCCCTGCTGCTTGCCGAACATTTAAGGGGCAGATTGCTGTGTGCAGATTGCGGGTCGGGCACTCGTCAGTAATCTCCTTTCAGCCACCAGAACACCTCTCCCGCCCCCCTGCGCAGCCCCTTCCCCAGCCCAGGACGGTGCCACCACCCCATGGGTAACCCCGGAGGCATCCGTGCTCGCCCCAGAGCATCCCCGACATGGAGGGAGCCCGGCCTCAGGGCAGCTCCCCGGACATCCTCCAGTGCAGTGAGGCACCCAGAAAAAAGCCAGGATCACCCTCCCTGCTCCCCCCCCAGGCCCTCTCCCCATGCAAAGCAGCCACCAGCCTTTTTTGAAGGCACAACCTCGCTCAGAACAAACGCGGTGCGATTCTAACTAACCCCCAACGCCGTTTGTTCGTTATGGTAGGAAAAGATCATCTTCATTAGGCGTCACGCCGAGGTCACCGGGTCTGAATTACGTGACAGCATGCAAGGGCCGGGGGATTGCTGTGTGAAGTACAGGACTGCGCTGCACACCCAGCGTACCACGGTGGGAGGCGAGATCGATTACCCCGACAAGTTGGAAGCCATGAGTCCTCCCCACCCCACGCAAAGACATGAGGAGTTCAAGCCTTTGAAGACGCACATTACAAAGCCACGTTTCTTTACAGAACACGTCTCATTTTTTGTCTTTATCACTGCTAATTCCTGCGTTATCACTGCGTTAATTCCTTCCAGGTTACTCCTAATGAGCACCTGCGAGGTTCAGATTGCTCCTCTCCAAAAGCATTCAGCTGAGGTTTACCCCGGATCAACTCAGCTTTCTCGTTTGCTGCCCAGACCAACTCCTTGTTTTCCCTTAGTGTTGCTCTGCCTTCCTTACAGTTCATGGAAATACACACTAGCAAGTGCAAATTGCTACCGAAAACCAGGAACAGCTCAGTGCAAGTGCAGGAGAGTCATTAAACACTAGGCAGTGATAGATGCCCGAGTAAGGCCATAGCAGCAGACAATGCGATACTGATGGCTGCTAATGCATCACTGGTGTTATGGCTACAGGCCGAAAATGGAGACATGCAGTTTTGGCTGGACATCTCACCTTCTCAGAGGCCTGTTTTCTCTTTTCTTGGTTTGCAACAACTTTTTAAGTGACTAAGGAGCACGTTACCAATTCACACTCTTTAGTAGTATTCTTGGTGAATTTGGAGGAGCACAGGCAACCACAGGGAACATTCCAATTTTATAGCAGAATCAGCGAATGCAAATCACACGTACAGCTTTAAGCGTCCCATTGTTACGCAGACAAACACACGACATTGTGCACACAAAACCAACGCTGCGACAGGCAGCACGAGATGCCAGCAAACCACCTACAGCTGCAGAACCGCTCACTGAAGAAATGCACTAAAAATGAACAAATCAATAACATAATGAGCTTTTCTGCCTCATCACGTACCAATCAGGACAGTAACAAGAAACAAATTGGGAAAATATTTGGAACAATGAAGAGGCTCATTTCTTGTGATCAGGGGAACCGTTCGCTCTAACATATGTGGTTGAAGCTGCTGCACTTGGGGCTCCGGTTACTGAACTGACCCGGTGAGGAAATCAATGCAATTAAGAGCCAGGTCTGGCTTCTAGAGTCCTGCATCACATGTGGTCTCTTTATGGAAACCCAGCTAGTACCTCAATTTTGGACATTACTAAAGATGCAACATAATAATATCTTTTGCTGATATAAAAGCATTTGAGTTGTAACAAAGCCACGAAAAAGCCTCAGCATAAGCCATGCTGCCTGGAAAGCATGCAAAGACAGCCATGCAGCCACCTTCCAGAAAGCAGAGCGAGCCCAACAGGAGGAATCCGGGTGTGAAGGCAGCGCGGGTCTCAGCTCCAAGCACAACTGGCCGGGGCTGTACGTGCATTCGCACAACCAACCAGTGTATGAGCAGTCCTGCTTTGCCCCAAGTTCCACAAAAATCATTAGGAAAAGAGGAAAGGGAGAGAAGAAAAGGACTCATCACACTCTTTTGCAGACTGATGGGCACCCAATAGAGCCTTGAGTGTAACTAGAAGGCGAGGGGTGCACATCAGTGTACTGCTTGTCCTGGGCATGGCCTCAAAGGGCCCCTCCACTGCAGCACCTCAGAGGACACCGCAGGGGCAACAGCAGATCAGAGCTAACACCAGGTAGTTTCAGGCTGCTCTACATGGACTATTCTGGTCTTTTTTTCCTCTATGAACATGGTTCCAAAAATCTCCCCCTCAAACTTAACTACTTCACCAGAACAAGAGGTGCTTTTATTTTAAGCTTGTGGAATGGTTAAATTGTACTCGGTCACAGAAGAGGGGCAGCAAACATAAACAAACTGGGCATGGACAGGCTCCTGGGGTCCACGCACGCAAAAAAGCTTGGGATCCCTGATGTTCAGGTAATCCAGAGAGGATTTTATATGCCACGGAGCCCTTGCTCCCCACTGCCTCTCTGAAAGGTGCTGGTGTCCTACAACTGTGCCGTGCTTGCCATCCCCACGTGAATGCTGCACTGTGCCAGGTCTTCCAAAACTCTACCAAAATATATATTTATATATTGCATATGTAAAAATATATTAGATTATATTTAGGCAGCTTTCTTCTATAATGACTGCAGAAATAACCCTTTTTTTTTTTTTAAGATAACATTAAAAAATGGAGTGCAAACGTAGTTCCATCTGCCATACCATACACCAATGGCACTTGCTCCAGAAGCATACAGCGAGACAAGCTCAACTCCTCAGATTCTGCAATGGTTCACCTAAGTTACATGTACTGATGCACTGCTGTAAAGTTCTTGAAACTCTTCAGTAGGAAACCAGGATCTCACAGAATCACAGAATTGTATGGGTTGGAAGGGACCTAGAGAGATCTCGAGAGATCTAGGCATCTTCACTTAGAAAATGCAACGTTTTAGTCACTCATTATGAGGGGTCTGTTTATTTGTCTTCGTTACTAGAAGCTCCTTTAGGTTCACTGAAGTGAGACAGGGAACAAGATAAAGGACAGACGGTGATTTCTAGGTCTTAGTTAGCACAATTTTATGTTAACGACCCAAAGATAAGGGAACAAAAGACTGTATGAGTAGATAATGGAACCAGCGAGAACTGGCTTGACTGCTAAAGTCTGTCTAAGACAGGAAAGGCCAGAAGATAAGCAGCGAGGAAGACTTCTGCCCTTCAATAAAAGACCACCAGAGTACGCCAGACAACTGACCACCCAAGGACGCCAGTACACATACAAATAGAGATGGAACCTACATTAATGATTCTTCGGAGACCTGATGAATATACAAGAGACTTACAGAAATGAAATGAATATGTATTTGTCCCACTAATATAAGCACACTGCCAGTAACCATTGGTGCGCAAGTTAGGTGGAGCTATCCCCCTTGTGCCCAGCGTGTGTGCGCAGCGCCAAACAAACATACCTACTTTACAGCTTTACAGGTTGTGGCGTCTGTTTTCCGCAAGTCAGAAGAACTTGTAATGCTTGAATCCTTGTGGAGCAGAAGGGGCTCGGAAAGCCTCCTCCAGTCACCCGCACTGCTTTCCACTGTCTCAGGCCATAAAATCCACACACTACTGATGCAATTGTGAGCTTAGAGACAGCATCATGCAAAGCTGGACTGACAGCACAAAAGCACACTTTGCTTCTATTTTGATGACCATCTTCGCAACAGAAATATTTTTTCCTTTTCAAAAGTAAAGCTTCATACTTAGAACATAATGCAAAAAGTAGCAAAGCCAACATGGGAAATGAAGGGCTCTCAGTAGCGACTTGCTTTAGAAGCATCTTCCAGCATCTGCTTGGAAAAAATAATCCCTAAGTAGCACAAAGTACACGACATATCATTAACAGCATAAATGGGGCATAACTTCAATACAGATCCCATCTCAAATATCATCAGCATATTCATTTCTGGAAAGAAAGAAAAAGTACCCCACAGGTTTTTTTTCACATACAGAAGTCGTAGTGCTCAGCGCAAACTGGAGTTGTGCAGAATTTCAGAGTCCAGGATTTAAATTCTTTTTAGTTGCTAGAACTGTTTTTTTCTTGCCTCTTGATAAAGCACTGGATGTGGTAGTTTGTTTGTGGCTGTTTTTTCTTTGTTTGCTTTGTTTCCCCCCCGCCCCCCGCCTCAGTATTAGGGCTTGTGTTTCAGCAGACTTTTTATTCACATAATCCAAAAAAATATACGGCCAGACAGATTTTGATCAGTGTTTTGGAGCCACCATAATTTTTGACTGTCACCAAGAGAGAAAAATTTCAGCCTAATAGATAATTTTTTCCAAAGGTCCTGAGCACTGCGAGCAGTGTCACAACGGAGGACGTTTTGCAGCCTTAAACGCAGAGCGGTTGCTCCTGGCGCCTGCTCCATTACACAGATCTTGAGAGCTGCATGTAGTGAAGAGGCACGACGGATTACAGTTAATCTTTTTTCTCTCTTTTTAACTAAAATTATATGCTGCAGTCCATTAGCCAAGTTCCCCGGCTAGAGACAGCTAGAGCTGTATCTGAAGGAAACTTTGTCCTCATGCTGCAAAAGGAAACCAAAAGTAGAGGCCTTGTCAGTCTGGGGCTTTCCTTGCAGCCCACTTATAATGAACGTAGGAAAGGACACGGTGGCCTACTTTTAAAAGGGGTATTTCTGCCAAAGCCCAAAATAATAATAAGAAAAAGATATATGGTGTAACCAAAAAAATAAATATCTTTAGGTTATGGAAATTATGACTGATGACATCTCTTGCCCCTGTTGCCTGTGATCTATTTGAACATATACAAAACCTTAATTATAGCCTTGCAGTAAATGATCAGGCTTAAAACATGCTCTCAGCCCCAAAGCAGGGGCAAATCCAAGCGTAGGAACCGAGCTGTATTAAGCAGAAGTATCAAGGTATTGGCGGGGACACTGCACCCAGGGAAGAGGTGGACTCAAAGGCATCCACATTTGTCCTGCTGCTGTTTAAGAGGGGCAACGCATTCTCACATACCAAGTTTTTATTATTCCATCCCACTTGGAAACAAACAAGTTAGCTTTTCCTGATCGTATACGTGTAAAACTGAAAATGTAAAAGAAAACAGTTAAAAAATGACCAAGTTCCTCAATATAAAAAATAAATAGTGGTGCCAGCAGAATTATTCCACATGCTTACCCCTACCTGAGATGAAAATATCACCTACCCTCCTCACAAAGCCAATGCTTTCCCTAAAGTAAAACACAGCACACAGAGAAATGCCAATACCATAAGCAGGGCTGGGTTTTTCAAGACTAAGTCATTCAGGGACCCTGACTTGAGATGTCCTGAAAGAACAGTAGTCTCAGAAATCCCAGACTCCTGCTCTTTGGCAATCACATTACTTGAAAGCACTAATTCAAACAACCCAAGAGCAAGGTGCTCAAGCACGCAGCTTTTCTGAAGGGCTCAGGCCAGAAGGATAAACCACTTCTCCCCTTCCACACTAACATGCGCTGCAAAACTCCTTACTCCTATGGTACATCAGAAGGAAGAACAACATGTACACTGATATGATTGGCAATTTTCCTCTATTCTCTGCTGAAGAGGACCAAATAGAAAATATATATATATATATATATATATATACATATATATTCATGGAGAACTAATCTCCCCCTGAAACAAGGAATTGGCCAGAAAAAGTTAGCATATAGCAAGGCACATAAGCAATGTGATACACTTACTCTGGCAGAGGTGGGAAGGAATTTCCCTGAGAAAATGTGGGAGGGGGTTTTTGGGGGGTGGAGTGTGTACACTTTTGAAACAACTGATTTGTTAAAACTTGAGTGTTTTAATGAAATATGATGACTCAGTGGATTCTCAACAGCAACAACAGGGAATACAGAAATCCCAAGAACTGCAGCTCAAATAAAAGCTCTCAGAACTCTTGGAAGTGCTCATGGGACCGAGCCAGGCTCACAGAATGGAGTTGTCCGTGTTTGAAAGAAATTATATTTTTAAACAGAGAAAATCTGAGTTTTCCAAAGCATTCTGTTACTCTTCTTTCTGTAGGAAGATGCTAACTATTTACTGTTACCTCTTGTACTTTCCCTAACGCCATCCAGACTACCGGGAAGAAACAGCCACAACATGTACACTATTATCCTTGTTAAAATTCTAAAATGCGTTAATTGTAATTATTCTAAAGCATCATTATCCTCTTCTCAGAACTCATCTCTTGTGAATACTAAAATTCTCATGCAAAACTTTAATTATTCACAGCCAGCCAGTGAATATGAAAGTGAACGTACAGGTGATAACACATCCAAAATGTAGGGGTTTTGCATCTTCAAGGGCTGAAAAATCCAGTTCTGTCATTACTGTCTTTGCAAACAGATAGCTTTGCTTTGAAAGAAGCAAACACTTCCTCCACAGACCAAACATACCAGACTATAATTAGTTGTTATAAAGAGCAGAAACACAGTCAATGATGACTACCACTTCCAAGGTGAGTCCACCTCTCTCCTTCCTTATGTACGCATTACTCACTGTAAAAAGTAGAAGTTCATCTTTCACACTAGGTTTGACTGTAGTAAGTCTTGAGACTGGTATTTCTAGACACAAAATGAATGCTTTGTTGTAAAATCATTGTTTTACTAAATTACAGACATACAGAAACAGATTTTTCAAAAATGATTCAGTTGTGATACAATAGCACTTGTCAGCAAAAACATTCCAGCAAGCTTTACTTGGCACAATTACTCATTAACATTATTTTACCTTAAAAGGGGTCTAAGAAACAAAGCTAAGATCTATTCTTACCAAAACAATGAGGCGGGGAGGGGGAAAATCTTCAGCAAGATGATGACAAAGGCCGTCTTTAGTTTTTTTGCAAGGGTGCAAGAGCACTTGGAGAAACCCAGAAAGTAAACAATATAATCTGAGCTTACACATGACTACCTCAAATTCCTGACCATCCTTTGAAACAAGCAAGTAAGACCCTGAGCAGCCTGGAAGCACAGGTAAGCCAGAAAGGCTCAACGCACAGCTGTGGTAGGGTAGGGCCAAAGCAAAGGGAGGTTGGGACGGGAAGCAGCCATCTTGCACTCCCCGCTGGGCCAAGACATCTCAGGTTGTCCTCAGCACAAGCAGACCCAAGGTCCATTTTACCAAAGATCCCTGAATTCAGGCTCACAGAGGGAGGTGCTCAGCCGCCACCACGTGTAAGTACTTCTGCCAAAACCGCAAACACAGAATTGGTTTCAGCTCCCAGCCTTGCCCAAGGAATCCTCAAACACCTCTGAGATGGTCTCTCACCGTCAGAACAATGGTACCGAACAGGCTTCGCAGTGGATTTTTACAGGAATGATTGAAATTTGGCAAGAAACCTCAAAGGCTGTGCTGAGCGCGTTGGTGGTATAGTGGTGAGCATAGCTGCCTTCCAAGCAGTTGACCCGGGTTCGATTCCCGGCCAACGCAGCACAAATTTTATGATGGTTGGACCAGACAAGCTTGAAGGTCTTTTCCAACCTTAATGATTCTGTGATACTTCAATTGGGACAGAGAGGATTGTGCAGAATATTGACTGAAGCTTGTAGGACTGTCAGAAGCAGAATGCAATGGCCCAGACCTAAAGATCACTGTAAGGAAATAAAGCACAAGGAGAAACTCTCTTCACACCACGTACAACAGCTCCAGCATTCCCAGTCCTACAAAGAGAGCAGAGTATTGCAGCTGGACTGCCAGAAACCCCAGCTAATTTGCAACCAGCAATAAGATGTACATCCAGGTAACCTAAAGCTGACTGGATTTCACAATACAGGAAGTAATCAGTGGAGGGGCCCCACTCCCTTCGGCATTTACGGCTAGTTCTGTGTAACCACCCTGAAGCAATTCCCTCTGCAGCAGGCTTCCACCTTCCTCTGAAGCATCAAGTGTTGGTCACTGCTAACATCAGCAGGCAAAACCAATCGGGGTAGCGAGACCAGAGGCAAAAACACAGAGATACCTACTGCTTACTGCCCAGGATGCATGCCCACATCAGTCTTCACAGTCAGAATGCACTTTTTTTTCTTCCTCCTCCATTTTGCAAACAAAGAAAGCTCTTTAAAATTGGAGAAGGGGGAAGAAGTAAGTTGCAAGGCCAAAGGATCACTGTGAACATCAACTGCAATCACCCACATAAAAGAAAATCCCACCTCCAGTGGAGGAAGGTTAGGCCTCCCTCCCTTCCACGTAAGTAAATATGATTTTGCTTAGTACCTCACAGCTGACCTAGAGCCTGTTTCTAAACAGGCCCAATCTCAAGTTAGACTCCAAGTGATGATGGATTTATCACTTCCCTTGGTAAACTGCTCCTATAGTTAATTATCCTTACTATTTAAGTCACGTCTCATTTCCAGTTTAAAAAATTTGCTCAAGGCCGTCTAATATTTTTTCAACAATGTGTGTCTATAAGCGTGTGCTTTTGCATGTACACATACACGTGCTTAAAATAATCCCACTGACTCCTGAAAAAAGGATCTTTCTCACATGCAGGGTGGTTGTGCCATCCCTGGATCTCCGAGGTGGCCCTGAAGTTGGATTTTAATTCAGAAGTGCTGCTGGAACAATACAAGACTTAGGCCAAAAGATTTCAGTTCCGTACCCAGTCAGGCTCCTTAAGGCTAGGGGCATCTCAACAAAAGCACACTGACAGCCAGCACCTGACTTTCCCTTAAAAAAATAAGAACTGCAAAATTGCAAAACATTTTCTCCTACATTGTTAGGCACAGAATTAAGGGCATATGTGAACTTTATCAATTATGACTACATATTTGACGTGATAACTATTAGAAGGCCGGCCACTGCTTATACATCCATTAAACGTATGCTTTTATGCAAGTTTATACATGGCCTACGAAATGGCTTCAGAACAGACACTTCAGCCAAGGTATGGTTAATGTTAATTTTTGTTATTTTCTAAAGGTCCTAGAGGCTCTATAGCTTTCTTTTGTGATCCTGACAAGCTTGCTATTTTTAATTTTCTGAAGACCTTTGAAAAGGCTGGAAGATAGGGGAGGTATCGAGGAGACAACAAAAAGAGAGAGCAAGCTTCATCCCCGCTCCGGCAAAGTTTCTGCTCTCCAGCTGCAGCCTCTCTTCACAGACGATGAATCATATGCCTAGAAAGAAACTACATATCTGAATAAACCACATTGAGTTACTGTCTCTGTTTGGTTATATATTAGGTAAACCTAACCAATCTAAGCTCATCAGCTGACACAGAAGCCAGTGGAATTAAAATGCAGACATACAAAAATTCTTGTAAATTATTAGTAGGGTCACGCAAGGCCTTAAATATTGAGGAAAGCAAAACAATCTATTAATAACTGAAACGCTGATAAAGTTTCTGCCTAGTCTAAAAAAGACGAGAGAACCATGAGGTAAAGTTTCCAAGTTTTTGTGGTCTGAGCTTTTAAATCTGATATGAAAATGCTTGCATGCCTCCATGTCCTGCGACAACCAGGCCTCGGGGTCTGAGAGCCAGTTCAACTGGGGGTAAGCGTCTTAAGGGATTATGTACTTTAGAGGAAAATAAAGGTAAGCAAAACACTATAAATTATTCCAGTCATACGTGAAGTGAAGCACATGTTTATGCAGCATCAGAAGCAGATGAGCTGGCAACAGAGCGTGACCTGCCTGGTCCGACCACTCCAGTTTCTGCGTGCCCTGCTCCTTCCATCAGACCTTTGCCATTTTCACTAGCGGCAGGACCAGAAGCACACGCTTCAAGTTCAGGCACGCTGTCTGCAGCTATGGGAGGACTGTCATGAAAGAATAAGCAGGGTGCACAAAGCAAAGAGAGTAAGAAGGGCACGTCCCCTTCCGCCTCCCGCCTCAGGAGGCGATGCTGTGCTCAGAGCAGAGCAGAGGTATCTCTGCTGCTGCCCTCCGGGTCAGGCAGCCCGGAGCGTGCTGGTGTGAGCCTGGACTGCATGCAGTCAAACAGGGTTTTTTGGGAAGGCTACGGCACTGTGTGCAGCCATATGCAGTGTAACCTGAGCCAGTCCAAGCTTGTGTCATCTCGGGTCAGAAATTATAGGGAAAGAAGAAGCTGCGGGTTTTATTTGTTTATTTGGTTTAAATATGCGGCCAGTGCAAAGATCAGTTGTCAAATGGAAAATGTTGGTTGAGAAGTATTGAAAAAGGAAACAGTCCCAAGAGAGGAGTCCTCTGTGCCCCAGCACAAAATCCACGGGTCCCCAGTCTCTTTTAAGGCTCTGAGCAGGTCTAAACCAGATTCCCTACAGATCCAAGAAAAACTGCTTTGTATTATTTTAAACCCCTGCATTAGGCTCTAGAGCTGCAAGGCATAAGCTGGTTTGCATCAGAAGGAAGTCCCCCTTAACACCAAGTTATCAGATAACTGTCCTTCCCAAACACAAACTTCCTCTTGAAGTAGCATCTGGTTCTGGCCACTGGGCTGAATGAACCGAGGCTGATTCCTAGCACTGATTCCTACAGCGAGCTCCCAGAGAAAATACTACTCAGAAGCAGCCACCTCCCCATGCAAGCACAGGCCACACTCTGAGAATTCCCACTGCTGGTGCAGTGGATGTGCCAGCACTGTTGTGTCACACCTGCCTCGAGGCTCCAAATCCGGTTTACTACCTGCTGCACACTTTCACTTGGTAATTACCCTGTTCTGGGACAACCCACGTAGGCCTCCCGAGAGGACAATGCAGCCTGTGGTTTCAGCACACTCACGTGCACGTTTACCTCCCATGGAGACAGCTGTGGAGGTATGTACCTGATCCGGCACAGTTCATGCTCGTCAGCTTTAGAGATGGTACTAGCACACATCCAGCACTGGGTGGAGAATGTAGTCAGATCTTCACAGCAGCCCCAGCACTGAATGATTTAAAGACAGCCTGAAGCCAACCTGAATCTCTAAAAACCAACTGGTGATGCAACATTTTAGGAGCACGCAGATTCATACCAGCTCCCCACATCATGCAGTGCAACCCAGCACAGCCACTGAGCCTCAGCTCTGAAGTTGTCACCATCTCTCCACCACTCAGATGGGAATCTGCAAACCTTTCTGCCTGCGAGCACGGAGCACTTCTCCTAGTAACATCTCAACCCCATTAGTTCTGCCGCTCAGCCTGCGATAACAAAGCGTCGCATCACCCAGGTGGAAAGCAACATCAAGTAGTTAAGCGGAGATCAAAAGACAGAACAAGAGGGTGTCCCTCCGTCTCTCCTTGACAGATCTGTCAGATGAGTTCATTTAAATGAGGGTTTTGCCAGGAAGAAGCTGGTGAGTGCTGCGAAGCAGCGATGGCCTGCCAGCCCAGCCAGAGAGCCACAGGAATGTTGCCTCGATGCCTCAGATGGCTGCCGTGTCTAAATATACACGAACAAGGAAACGGAGCCCGTTTAAATGCAACAGCCGAATCTGTGCTGTTCCTCCTGAGGAACTGTTTCCACCACTCTCTATACAAAAGACAGCACAGTTCATGGCAGTGCTGACTGCAGTGGAGGTAGAGGAGATGAAATGCAATGCCTTTTTTCCCTCATTCAGAAACAGCAACCCCCACTGGGCAACGAAAGGGTGCTTTGTTACCCTGAAAATGAGACCCCATTGGAATTCAGTTACTTTGTCCAATAAGTAAGGCAAAGAAGCAGCTTCATGTTTTCCTGTAAGCCCGATGATCTAAAAAGTTATTTTAAATACAATGCTATTAAAAAACACCGTTAATTTTCAAGTTCACCTAGTATTTGTTTTCCATACAAAGTACCCATTAATTATTCCCTTTCTTTCATGACATCTGAAGTAACGTGAGCGATGTTCAATGTACGGCATCTACCATAGCTAATTTGTCCATTTCCTTGATGTCAAAAAATAAAAAATAAAAACCAAGCAACGGAGTCTGTTTCAGTTTACCCCAGGTACTATTAACATTTTGTTCTGCCCATTCATAGGGTTGTGTACAACCTGGTACAGGACAGGACTTGTGGGGAATGTGAATTAAAATAACAAGAATAAATCTGGTAACATTTTTAGAAGGGGCTCCAACCCCAAATGTAAATAATAACTTGCCAGTGATGGGTTGATTTTTGCCCCTTCTTTCTTGAAGCACAAATTATAGCCAGTATTTCGGTTCTTAGACACAACCTTCAAGTATTATAGATCTGTGCTGACTTACAACAGCAAAAGATTTTGTTCATTATAGATACTCCTGTGACTAATACATTTGAATAGAAGGCCGAGGTCCAAGCAAGTCAAGGGAAAAACAAGTTATTACAGTAAAGGCACCCAGTCCACAGGCCAGCTGAGCAACCCTTGAATGAAATCCAGAAGAAAAAAGCCTGGACTTAGTCCATCCGCAGCTCCCATGGGACTGGAGAACAAGCAGCAAATGCCAGACTGCAGTTCAACCTTGCTTTTATCTCTCCCACCTTGTTCCCATTCTCAGAACGGCACCAACAAGATGATGAATGTTATTCTGCAGTGACCCCTGCTCCGGAGAAACAGCATGGCAAACACTCCCACTCCTTTCATTCCCAACCCCTTTTCTTCTAAAGAATCACTTTGAAGGTTCATAACATTCAGCCCTGAAGGCAAGAGGGTTTTTCCAATGTAAATTTCTTCTGGTCACTGCAATATGAACAGAAATCTTGGGCAGCTCCGTTCTGCGAAAGGGTTTTCATATTTCCTTTGCCTGCCCAGCTATTTATCATTTTCCAATAATCCTATGCCCTGCAGACAAAAACACTCAGCAAATGGCCTTACCTCCCTTCCCCCTACCCCCAACACAATAACGTTTCCATGCCTGAAAGTCTGTCCGTCAACGCTGATCGGAAAGAAAGATGTTTATCTCTACATATGGCAAGCCACAAAAGTTAGAGATGGAAAAAGATCTATTAGATCATTGAGTCCGAAGCTCTGCTAGCGAAGGACAGAGCCCCCGGAGAATACAGAATTGTTTTTAAACAGATGCAATAAATCGTCCTTCATGATGTGGTGGCCAACTGAGATATTTCACATCCTTGACTTTGAGGCAGGAGATGCTGCAATGTGGAAGTTTTTCTCCTTTCCCAATAGATTCATGATACTAAATTTGTTGTTGGTTTCTGCTAATATGCTCTAGTTTCCAAAAGACAGACCAACCACAACCAGAATTCTTCCGTCACTGCCTGATCCTAATTTATTTAAGATACTTGCTGAAGTCATCACTTGGACTGCTCTCAAATGACCCCAAGCTAGGATCACATATGGAAATATGGAAAAGCAATATGTTGCAACAATCCAACAATATCCTTCCAATTAAATCTTAAACTTTGGTAGGTTCAGGCGAACGCCACCTTGGTGCCCTCATATCTCTCTCTCGTTTCCTCCATGATAGATTTTGGTTATGGGCTCACACTCCAATTCAGTGCTCTGAAAATGCCCTAGATGCACCAGGACCAAACACACAAAAGGAAGCTTCACCTCTAGTCTCTGTTGCCATTCAAGGAAGAGGGAGGACACAGCCAGAGTTTTGCTCATGAGAAATACAGAAGGACAGACATCTCTCAGAGCAATTCAGGTGACTAACAAAAACACTGAAACACCTCCTGAGAGTTACCCATTCTGGTAACATTCACATCTAGGCACAGCTGCTAGTCATACCTAACAGATCACAGCTGATGACATTTGGGAAAGGAAGAATCTCAGCGCAAAAAGAAGCTCCAAGGTCAGAAGTATGGCTCTGTGTTTGGATATCGCTCCAAACAGGTGTTTAAATTTCAGAGCACATGGACTAGAAATTCATTATCATCAGATTCATTAACATATTTTAGAAATTGAGAAGTTCAGTTCAATGTTAAATCTATAGCTATAAATGGTTTATAAAATTGAGACACCACACACTTATGAAACCCAAATCCCAAGCCCACCTGAGAACGCACATGCATTTATCACACAAGACAATGCAGGGGGGGACAAGGCACATGCGTGCATAAAACTGACCATCTGCAAATTTGAGTCTGATATTTCTATAGCCCACTGGGCATCGCTGCACTGGGGCAAGGTATGACATTTTGGAAATGCATAAATTGTTTTAACACATTTTTTCAGCAATAATTAACAGGTAGGCAGCAATGGTCAAAGTAGCCTAAGGCAGTTGCATATCAATATATATCTGCATAACACAAATCATAGGATCATAAAATAGTTTGGGTTGGAAGGGACCTTAAAGATCATCTAATTTGAAGCCCCCTGCCGTGGGCAGGAACACCTCCCACCAGACCAGGCTGCTCAAAGCCCCATCCAACCTGGCCTTAAACACCGCCAGGGATGGGGCATCCACAGCTTCTCTGGGCAGCCTGTGCCAGTGCCACAGCACCCTCAGAGTAAAGAGTTTCTTCCTTATACCTAATCTAAATCTCCCTTCTTTTAGTTTAAAGCCCTTACCCCTTGTCCTAGCACTACACTTCCTGATAAGGAGTCCCTTTAAACAGAGCGTGCAACTCCTTTCACTGCCTATGAAAATCCTTGATCTAATGTAAAAGATGGAAGCAGAGCCTGAAATCATTAAAACAAAAGAGAAAACACCACCTTATGTCATAAACACAACCATCTGAATTCAAATTACCTAGAAAACAAGGAAAGGTGCTGGTGACTGCTCCTCTTAGGACATGTCCTGTGTCGTGCTGGACTCAGCTTTCCCAGCGTCCAGGGAACAAATGCAACAGCCACGGACATGGCAGCCACACTGCCTTCCACACCAAGGGCAGACAACGCAGCCTAACTTTTTCTAACATGGGCACCAGCAGCATATACATTTAAAAATAAAGCATATTGATCCACTGGAGTAGTAGAAAATTAAACGCACGTGACAGATGTAAGTCATGTCAGTTATCAGAAGGTGTTCATATTTGACAGCAGTGAAGGCAAGACAAAGCTAGGTGAGGACAGATATTTGTCTGTGCTAGCTAACGTTTCACAAAAAAATAATTCTTTAGACCACTGTTCTTCCATCTTATATGTAACCCTTGATATAAGATTTGACTTTTATATTGACATACTGGTTCCCAGGAATTTGGTCCAAAATTGCTCTCTCAACTCCCCCCCACCTCCACCCAAACACTTTTTAAAGTAATATTGACACAACTGCAAGTAGTGGCCTTCCTAAATTAAAACTTATGTATATGGTCTGAGCATACAGTACAGAGCTCGCAGAGCTCTGTTAGGGACATCAAATATATTTTGAAAGACTGTGGTTGTACTGTCTCTGGTATTAGTCAAGTAACATGCTGCCTGTCTGGAACTCGTGTAACAGGCACTGATAAATAAAGTGCCCAAATCTTATTGAATCTTGCAGTCAAGCCTTGCTGGGTTAGATTCACAAACAGAGGAAACCCTTCAGACTATGCCCCAACTTATGTCTTAGAGAACAGAGGCTGGGCAAATCACACAATTTGTTGTTTATCAGAAGAAGGATTTCACACACTGTCTTTGGGGCTTACTCTTGAAACCCAGGATAACGTTTAAACTGGTCCATCTGTGCTGGCACTGAAATATCTTGGGATTTGCAAAGCTGAAAAACTCAAAAGGCATGCGATACCCACAACTGAGGTCTAAATACCCAGTACAAGATCCTCTCATTCTTCAAAAGATCATTTAGAAGTCTTTTTAGGCTTGCAAAGTGCAATCAAGTCTCTATGTCCCATTCACGTTTGGCACTGCCTGACTCCAGCTAGGAGCAGAGCTGCAGGACTACCAAGAGCTAACTTCTTGCAGTCATAACCAGTCTATGAAATTCCCATTAACCTTTCCTAAAAAAAAAAAATTCAGGAGACATTTCATAAGGCAAGGAGCTGGCAGGGCAACAGAAGTCCTCCCCCCTCTTAGACACTGCAGACACTGAAATTCTCCTCTGAATTTATATTCTTTTCATTTTTCATTTTTGCCACGTGACCTTTCTAAATTTCCTTATTTTTCAAAACTGATAAAATGAAGTCAAAAAAGAAAGCAACAAAAACCTGTCAGGAATAAAAACCATCAGCAAGATATGATTCCTTTGTATTTGATGACAATGAGAAAAAAACAAACAAAAAAAACCACAAAGGAGTATCAGACTTCCTGGAAAACTAAAAAGTTTCAAATATTGACAGAAGTATCAAAAAAATTAGGTAACCATTTCACTCTAAAAAAAAAAAAATCCAGTAATTTTCCCTTGTAAGAAGAACAAAAGCGTCTGAGAGTTGTAGGATGCTGAAAAACAAAATACCTACAAAAAGAATTGAATTAGATCTATTTCTTGTCTCCCTGCCTGGCCCGAAAAACAAAAATAAATACCTTCTGCAATTTTCAGTCTAGGTTTACAGTCCCCAAAGACTTGAATCATTAAAATATCATGTAAGCTTTTATTCAGAGCAACTACTTTGAAGTCCATCTGTTTATATCAGAGTTGGCCCCAGCTAAAATCCAAGAACAAAACACACACACTGTGTGATACCGAAAACAGATCCAAGTTTTCTTGATTGGCCCCTTCTCTACCATTTGCTTCGAGTCCATTAGTCAAAGTCATAATTGTACTCCCCCCAAACAACTCATGAAGTACTTCTTTTATGGGACCCCTTTGAATCCTCTGATACACCAACAGGCCTGAAAACCTGCTCATCCTGATAGCAGAGAACTGCAAGGAGTGCTTCATCCTTCCTCTCTTCTCGCAAACGGGTACGCCGATCTGCTCTTCCAGCCGGAGTCCCACTGACAACTGGATGCACCTATACCAGTTAACTTATTTTGGGAACCACTGCCTGGGCTCCAAGTTATTCCCCTGGTGCACATAAGACCACCGATGGGTGAGGGGGCCAGCACCCATCCCAGCCTACAGGCAGGCACCGGGCCGCTCCTGACGCTCCGGTGTAGGCTTCTGGGTTTTTCCTCTCGTTAGCTTAGCAGTACCACAATAAAGAGGCTTACAGCTGCCTCTTCCTCT
This sequence comes from Cygnus atratus, assembly GCF_013377495.2. Taxonomy (NCBI): domain Eukaryota; kingdom Metazoa; phylum Chordata; class Aves; order Anseriformes; family Anatidae; genus Cygnus; species Cygnus atratus. Next base: position 13,316,353 of record NC_066377.1, on the reverse strand, counting down.
AATTGCATTGGGTGTGAACTGAAAATGCTGCTTTTTCCAGTAATTTTCCCCTTTTCCCAAGTACAGTTCTACATGTGTACATACACACGCTTTCAGTAACACGCACGTTTGCCTTTGGAGGATATTTCAAACCTACCCAACCTAAATAAGGAGAACTTTTAAATGTATTTTCTCTCCCCCTTGATGTGGCGAGATTCACAGGCTGTGGAAAAAGAGGCTGGGACAAGACACAGTTGCATCTGGAGCGGGGGAGGCATTCTTTTTTGTGGTTGTCTGATGAATTATCAAAGCCGACTTGTAAGGAGTTTGGGGCCCAGAACTTTAAACAGATAGAGATTTTCCTCTCTCCTTTCCTTTCTGTCTCCAACTGTCCTGGGGATTTGACTGAGTCATGTTACACTCGCTGTGACTTCAGATCAGTCGTATCTGGCTTTAATAACGTCTTTATTTTTATTGTTATTATTTTTGGCTGCCCGGGTATTCTTAAGAGCTTTGTTGTTGCACTCCCAGCAGAGGCAGCAGCATGCGCTCAGCGATGGGAGCGATGCGAGCACAAGGCTGGAGCAGAGACGGAGACGTCTGCGTGGAGTCCCGGAGCTTCACTTCGGGGCAGCATGGAGCTCCAGTGGAAGCCCAGCCAGGAATGCCTGGCATTCCCATCCCTCCACACAAGGTAACTTATGGCTCCCCACCTCAAACACATCGCCAACAGGGCGGCACAGAATTTAGTTGATGTTTTAACAGATACCAAGGCACCGGGGAGGCAGGGAGGAAGAGCTCCTGGGACTTGTGACATACGTGTCCAAATGGTGTGGCTCTGATTCAAAGGAAAACAAAACCGAGCAACCAACCACGGCCAACCTCAAAGGCTGCAAATGACAGGAAATCCCTCTGGGTAGGTCCAGGTGTTAGGCAGAAAAAAATTCCACCACCTTTTTTTTTTTTTAATATATATATATTTATATTTTTTTTTATATATACACGCACAACCATTTTTAGACTCCAAAGTTACATGAGCACACCCTAACAAAAGAAAAAAAGAGAAAAAAGAGAAGGAAGGATTTTCATTCGCCACATCCCTTCCACTACACATTTATTCATTTATTTCTGATATAAAAAGCTAAAAAGCTGGAGATATGTTAGGAGTGGAAATATGAAGCCAAACAACTTCCTGCCCAAGGTTGAAGGCAGAGACAGGGAGAAAGCATTGGAATGGCTGATGAGTGGCTACATTTCATCTTTCAAAGCATCAGCTTGGAGGCCATCCCAGAAAAATCCAGCCATCCCAGCAAGATCCTGCTGTGATTCAATAAAGTGACTATGGGGATCGAAGGCCCAGTCAAACTACCTAAAGAACTGATCCAAGAAGGCAACCTATACCATTAAGGATTTGTTTTATTCATGCACAGAGGATACACAGGGCTAAGGGGAAAGACTGCAGAAACATCTCAGAGGCAACGTGCTGGAATAGCATGGAGGGCTTTAGAGACTGAGGTTCTTTGCCCATTCCACAAGCAGAAGATATAAAACAGATGAGCTCTAAACTTCCCTGAGTATTTTGTTGTGCAAATCAGTTCCACTGCTGAAATCCTTACTGCTAGGGATCTCTGAACAGGCCTTGAAGAAAACAAAAGTGGCTTTTATCGACAAACGTAACTTCACTTCAGCTACTTACCTGAATATTCCACTAGCATTCATAATACTTTATCTTCTTTGTGTCAGCCACGCAAAGGACAAAGCCTTCGACACCTACAGAATGCCCCCAGAAGCCAAATTTACACGTATTTATATAAAAGAGAAGTGGTTGTTCAAGACAGGAAGGAAAATATACATTTCAAACATTTTATTGTGGAGCAGGAAGAGTAACACTTATCTCATGCAGCCATTTCTATACCACACATCATGAGAAGCCAAACTGCAGAAGGGAATATTTTAAAAAACACTGGCTGGAGAAGCAGAAAATCTAAAACCTGATTTTTCATTAAAATCAGCAGTGGTTTATGAGTGTGAAAACAGATCTCAGTGTCATCAGATCAGACACTCATAAGGCTGCTCAGCCTGTCTTAGAGTTAGACACAGACATTATTTGAAGAAGTCTAAAGAAAATAATCACCTTTACACTTGCTCATTCCCATACCAATCAATTCATGTGGACATCCAGTCCCCCCAGATCAATGCTATTCCCCAAACCCCTCCATCATCTGTATTCTCCCTCCCTCCTTGAACCTCCTTCATCTCTGTTCATCACTTCTGTCCCATCCAACTCCCCCGTTAGTCTTCCTTGGATAAATATTGCACAAGGGACAAAGATGAAAAATTTGCCTAAATATACAGATTGGGAGGGAGCTGGCAGAGACTTTTTAGTGGTACACTCCCGAAACCTATCTGAAAGAGCAGTGCAGAGTTGCAAAGGGGAAAGGGACTGAGCTTTTCCATGCTTTCACAAAGTCTGGGTAGGACAGGCTGTCACAGCCAGAGCACAGCAGTCCAGCCTGGAAGGTTTCATCCCAAACAGCTTCTCTCTATCTTCTGTTTAAATGTTTTGTACCAGATTGAAAGCTCTTTAGAAATCCCCATATTGGAAACTAGACAAAGCATATTTCTGCTTTCTAAACACATACAAGAAGTTTTGCAAAGGGATCTCTGAAATCGTAGATGTGAATTTTCAACTCCACAAGCCTGATTTTTCACATTTATTTTCTTATCTAAGGACTAGCACTTGTGGTAAGAACATCAGTGCAAGGCAGCACAGAATGGTGTACACCTTAAAGTCAGTGCAAGACTGTGTGTGTGTGTATGGGAGGGCTTGTCACTCCAGAAAACAGGCAAGAAAAGCAAAAGTCAAGAAGTTATGGAAGTTAAAAACGTTATGCAGATCCAAAGGGTAACCATCTGCAGGGATGTTGAAGAAACACTGTGTTTTGAGCATATTAGACACAGGAAGTCTCATTCTGACGCAAACAGCTCTCACTTTCCCATCCCGTAACACCATTACCAGAGACAACTACCACCGTGGAAAGAACAAGACTCTACTGAAGACCATCATATACAGAGGAAACCCAGATGTCCTCTCAGCCTACTTGGCAACAAATACATTTCAGCAAGGAAGAGCTTGCTTTTCTTTATTTGGAACGTGAACCTTTGTACCCACAGAAATTGTACTCTACCTATTTTTAGTTGAAAACAAAAACAAACAACCTTGGATGTACATAATTCAAGGCTGAAACAGGTAAATGGTCACGGCCAAAAATTCACCTCAGCATATCCTAGTAGTCCATTTCTGACTCACAAAACTTCCTGAGCATCTTTGATTGGGAAAAAAAAAATGAAAGAAAAATATATCAACAAGCAAGGCAATAAATATTTACTTAGCATCAACAGGTTGTACTATATACTATGTGATTTTGAAAATCAGCAGGAAAATTTACGCTTTTCTTAACCATTTCTCCCTCTCCCTTTATGCACTCATATTTTTGTCAGGACTTTGACTTCTGTAATCAAGTTACTTATTTGGCCCATTCAAGATGAGGAAATCTCTCCTGATTTCAGACATTTAACAGCTGAAAACTGTTAAAGGCCGGTCAGCAGTGGGGACAACTTCAGCCTATCATTTCAGTTTACTGAATGATTTCAAAAAGCGCATCAAACAAACATTAGCTACCAGGGAACTTTCGTTGTTGTTTTTGTGTTTGTTTTTTTTCTGCAAAGCTGTACTAGTTATAGCATAAGAAAATGCCCAAAATGGATTACATTGAAGGAGAAATGTTAATCTCTTGGTATTTTTCAGGAGACATCATTACCTTTTTAAAACATCCAAAATCACTTTGTCTTGTCCACATTGCAAAAGGAGGTACATTTCTCAAACATATAAACTGACCCAGGGAGCGGGGGGGGGGAAAGCGTGAAGACTAGGATTCATCCTGATTTAGCTACATAACTCCATCCTGATTTAGCTACATAACTCCAATTCTCAGGCTCTGAACAGTATAATTCAAGTAAAACCCTCTCACCTTGAAACCGTTAGATTTTACATCATAATGCCTCTGTAAGGTTAACTATTTCAAACTTTAAAAGACATTTGAAACATCTTTTAATGCAGTGCTCTGTGCTACAGAGCTGGATAAACAAGCATCAATAGCAATTTCCCCCAGGGAGGGAGATAAATAATTTTTACCACCTTTATAATGCACAGAAAAAAGTATTTATTATTATTTAGTATTCACTAGATAGAACTTTCACCCTTGAGAATTCTAATCCTAGCTCCCTACAGGGGTTAGGGAGGCCTGAGCAAGACAGAAGTCAGCTGTTTGACAGTGAAACCCTGCACAGTAAGAGGTAGGACAAGCAGTATTACCTTATAGAAGTTAAGGGTTTAAATACTGAAAAACACTCCAGAAAATAGAAGCCCAGGTCCCAGAATCAAGTCACATCCTTGTGTGGTTCTGAATACCAACCTCATTTTCTCTTCACTGGAAAAGCTCATACACTGAGACTCCAGCTGAAAATATTTAAGTTTTTCCAGTCCTATATTCTAATTCCTTACTCAAGATAAAAATTACTGGTCAAAGTGAGAAAGAAACAGAGACATGTGCCCCTGTGGCCCACACCTTGGACAAGGAAGAACGCCAGCAAGGCAATTTGAACTTGGGTCCCTCAAAGGCGACCCAAGAAGAATAGCTCGGCCTGTGCGACCTCTGATCACAGAGGAATCTTTTTTTGGGGGCGCTGGTGAGAAACAAATGTAAAAAGGTCTCGATGTCATTTTGATACAGAATATATAATTTGAAAATGTTTAATGGGATCATAATGTGTCCTGCCAACATCTACCTAGTGCTTTGTGCTCCAACATCCTTCTAGATAGGACACAGATGCTGCACTGACTCTGAGAAGTCTATTTACTGAATTAGTAATTACCACATCCTACAGCACCTGAGTTTTCCTTGGAGGTCTCCCAAACAAGTACTGACCATACCCCGCATTGCTTAGCTAGTGAAATCTGACATGTTCTTGGCCAGCAGCGTAGCAGCATTGGCTGCGTGTCTAGAAATATTCAACCTGCAAAGAAATCAGAGCCAGAAAAGATTTCTAAATAATTTGGCAATTCCACTTCACCCGTTACTGGTTCTTTCTCGTGTTCCTATTACGCAAAGAGAAACTACACCCAACTGGTTCGGTTATTTCTGTGTGGCAGCTGCATGGGCAGGGGAGAAAATTCAGCCTGCTGAACACAGAGCACTGCTGAAAATCTCAGCTGTTAATATATACAGGTCTGCAGAGGCTCCCGTATCAAATATCCTATTTTCAAGCTGCTCTCTGTAGAAAACAAGAGTACTTAACCGGCAGAAAACAAAAAATATGCAAAAGAAATAAAATTATAATAAAACAGAAGAAAGCCCCCATCCCTGACGAGCAGCTCAGCAGTGAATGAAAGGGATCGCAAGCTGTTTTACAGGCTTTTGTTGTCTTCCTTCACTCTGTTGTCATTGGTTGTTTCGTTGTCTGCAAGGCTGAAACAGAGGGGAAAAAGCTGCATGTCAAGTATTGAAATTTGCCTTTGAAGGTCCCTTTTTCAGATGGAAAAAGGAGCTTCAGACAGCGCTTCGGAACCCCACTTCGACCTTCAAAGTTTGACTAATCCTTTGTCGGAGTGGCATTTGCCACTTAAGGCATAAAGCCCTTTTAACACTCAGATCAGGAGCCTGTTTTCATACCTCCTCTTAAAAGCATATCCACAGCAGACTCTCATTCATCGTAAAAAGTGTGGGAAGGGGTTGTTTTGTTTGTGCTTTTATTTGCCTGCTAGCAGGCTAGGAATTCAGTTCAGTGTTCTGGTGAAAGACACAAAACTTGTAAAGCAGCAGCAAACACGCCTGTGCTTCTCCAGGAAGCAGAGAGCAGCTTGGGTCACAGAATACATGCACTGGTATGAAGGCAAGCAAGTCTATTTGCAGTCACTACCCACTAAAGACTTGTCATTAGACAATTTGGGTGCTAAAATCCTAGCTGGTACATGAGCAGTCCTGGTACAAAATCTACAACTGTGACATTTCTAGTATCTCACCAACCCATCAAAGCACGGAATCCACGCATTCACACATAATATAAATAAGAACATGAGTGATCTTATTTGCAAGGCTCCTCATGCTAGAGGTAGGTGAATAACTTATATGTCACAAAGGGAGAACTTCAACAGTTAAAAGCACTGATTAGTGAGGTAAAAAGATAGGCAATCATATACCTTTTTGGCATTTTAAGCACGTCATGGTCAGAAAAAGCACACCCTGTTCCTACCCTACCAAACTGAAATTATGCAAAAAGTGAGGAAGATTTTGAAAAGTCAACAACAAAAGCAAGGAAGATGTGGTGGATCCCAAAGGATTTCCTTCAGGTCAGGAGTCAAGATGGGAGTTCAGATTTTACAGGAAATTTTTAGTCTGAAACAGACCATTACCGTATTTTTGGATGAAAACAACTAACTTGAACTTTCACCCACAGCTGAAACCAAGCCTGGACTCAATCTCTGATGAAGTTTAAAGTTAAGAAATAGGTGGGCTCAAATCCATTCACTCTTCAGTATGGAAAGATGGAAAGACAAACTGAGCACCACCGTACCTACCATTAGGAAGAGCCATTTGTTCTCTGTCTGTCTGCCCCACTGCAGCTCCGGGCTGCATTACACTTTTCTGCCATCTTCACCTGCAGGTACCCCTCCATTTAAGGGCTGGTGAAATGAATAACTAAACATCTCTCAAATAAAAACGCTAAAGCTGAGAGAAATCCATACCTTTTCAGAGAAGATCCATACAAAATCAGTCTGTGCAGTCCTAAAGCAGACGGTGTAACAAGTATGCCCTCTTCCTAAGATACCAACTTTGAAGCTGCAATAAGGAAACGCTTTACAGAGTGGACAAGGCCTGTGGTTACAGGTGGCAGCCTTAATGAGCAATAGACTTAATCAGTCTGCACCGGTAACACCATTGGTATTGGAGAGTAAGTTTTTCTTCCCCCCACGGCCTTTGAAGTATAACTTTTTTCTAAGATGAAATTATTTTGCATTCAGTTCAACTCAGTAGGATCTATACCACCACCTAATGACTTCAGTGTTCACAAAACTAACAATTTTCAAAAGCTAAAGCAGTAACTGAAGGATTCTGTGTCATCCCCCGTCCCCCCCTTACTTAAGGAACAAACTGACTGCTGATCTTTCACACCTACTTGGGAATAGAGGGAAGAAAAGGACCAGGACATCCTGGTGGCTACAAGCAAGAGAAGTACAAGAATGATGTAAGTATTTGTCCAACACCCCAATGAGCCATTCAAAATTCACCTACTACAAACAAACAATTCAATAATGAACAGGGATTTCAAATTTCACATCTCCCTGCACAGAATATGGGAACTAAAATTATTAGAGTTACAGAAAAAGATTTTGAGAAATCTCTTGTGCTGTCAGATGGGCAGCTTTGGGAGCCTACTCTGTGATTTCTAGAATTCTTACAGTCCTACCCTAATTCATAGGTCTTATCAACCCTTTACCAAGTTCGTTTTTCCCTGGGTCTCCTCAAACACCACCGATCTAAAAAGAAGAAAGCCCTAGCATTCTGGATATATGCATGGATCTAATTTGTTAGTTCTATTTTAATAAGGATTAGGATTTGTAGGTACTTCCAAAGAATTAGAGATGTTTTGAGATACTGAGCACCAAGGAATTTTACTCCGAATACATAACTAAACTACAGAGAAAATACAGGGTGAATCTTCAAGAGATATTTAATGGCAAGTCAACAGTACGAATCTTAGTACTTCTATCTCATGTTGCGATCCAACACTGCACAAGGACTGCTGCTGTTACTGACCTAGCAGCTGACGGACACCCTTCAATAAGGATGACACAAAAAATAAGCTTTCTTAGAGCACACAGCAAGGCAAGATCAAAGCATACATTTTTCAACAAATCAGTTACAAGACCCTTTGTAATACATCAGAGACAGATAAATTATGTATAGATAGATCTGGTGAAGCCTATTTTGTGAAGTCTTAACTCTAGGACAGAATTATACCCATCTTAATTAAATTCTTAGGAAATAAATTGAAGTTTTCAAGGCATCCTTTAAAAGGGTTTCCAAAAGTAGTTCTGTAACAACCAAATAAATGTTATTAATGACCCTAAGTTAAGGCTTGCTCCTTTTTTTCTGTCTTATTTTTCATATTATGAAAAAATTAAGCTGTCATTTAAAAGGAGGAGTTCTACATACCTAAAAATAGCAACCTAACACCCCATTAAAATTATTACAAGAACAAGTAACATTTGATACTCTGACAGTGGTTTTCCAAACTACATCTCAGAAATGCCACTGTAGTGTCTGATGTTTCTGAATGGCTGCTCTGTGATTCTGCTTTGTGGCTAATTGGTCTTAGCTGTCCTATTGATGCTGTTTGCTTACTTGTGGTTATAAACTCAGAAGACCGAGACACAGAGAGCAAGTGTTTATATGTAAGACTATAAACTTCAGAGCCTAACAAGAACAAGTGTGGCCAAGAGGATCAGTTCTCCTTAGTCTGTATTCTTTCTATGACAACAGCGAAGTCAGAAGCATTGCAGGATTCAAAAATCAGCTTCCAAAGTCCTCCCCTAGCTCAAACCTTTTCATTAGAGGTCCTAAAGATCATCCTTTAATTGATGACTATAGTCACCTGAAGCCTACGCAGCAGTGCTGCAATTCATTAGCTCTAAATCCCACTGATTTACTGATGTAAAGTCCCACTGAGCTTCATGACAAGTTCTCAGGGCATCTCTTAAGAAAAACGCCTAACGCCCTTTTGTCCATTTATTTTCTGTGCTCCCTCTTCCACTCCTTCAGAAGGGAGAATCTCATCAGAACACGGGTTGAAAAGATATCTGTGTGGGTACAGGCATGTGGATATATATGCATCTATATAATTGTACCTCAAACACACATAGTCCTGGGCTGCTCTTTCAAAGGATGTGCCTTCTTGTTTACCTGTCCATTATGGACACGTATGAACACTTTCAAACCAGGCTGGTAGGTATGTCTATAGCTACACACATGTAAAGCAGAACATAACAAATACATATTCAAGAGCAGTAATATTGCAGTAAGAAGTTATACGTCATATTGCAAAAAGATAATGCAACGATAACTTCTTTTAGTGACACACAAGCCTGCCAGCACATGCCAATTTAAATGTGACTGTGTACAGATACATGGACACCTTTTAGGACATGCAAATAGTAAAAACTAAAATGAAAAGCATCTGTGCTTATAGCATCCCTTCACTTTCTTTTCCCCTTTTTGACATGGAAAATCTAGTTAAATGACACTGAAACGCTGTCACCTTTATGTTTCTAAAGCACACAGTGAGGTCTGGAAGCAAGACGACTAAACCCACACAAGTTTTAGCAGCAAAATTACTCTGGCAGGAATAAATTAAGTCAAGAGGGAAAAAAAAAAAAAAAGCAAGCTAGATTTCTCTCTCACTCTTACCTTTCTAGTCTAAGAAAGCTCTGTCAGCAATTGCTACCAATCCAAATTAATATTGCGCAAATATCACAGAAAAAAGAAACACAAGATAAATGTAAGGGCAGAGATTCTCCAAATCATTCAAACAGGTTTGGTGCTCTGTTGTAACAGCTGTATCTAATCTAAGGCTTCATGGTAACTTTGGAAACCTCAGCCAAAAAGGCAGGACAATTTATTTTAGTTTAAGCCATCATGAATATGTTTAATGATCAATGAAATCTAATCTTCCAAGACTTCTTACACAGACAAGGATATTGTGAAGACATCCAGGTATAAAGGAGACACAAATTCTATAAAACAGAGAAATTCGTCCAACTGCAGGCCAGAAAGAGAGAATACTAAGGGAAGCTGAGCAAAAAAATCCTCATAACAGGTGGATCCTCATGCCATCTCTAAAAATGAGGATGTGCTCCACGATGGGTACTTAGCAGTAGGCAGAAAAAACCCTTACTAGAAACATTTCACAGTTGTGGTAGTCATCTGGAGAAACTGTAATGAAACTTTACACAAATGTAAATCAGGAGGCCTGACTTAGCACAACCTACATGTTAAAATAGGACCATTTGCAGTAAACTGACACTTGGTTTTAATTCCGCAAAGTATGATACGGTCCCACAACAAGCCATCCCTTTTAACAAAAACCTCACATTTCTCAGTTCTGCACAGACATACAGAAGAAGCAGATCAAAACAGGACTGCTTTGAACAACCCTGAAGAATGAAGCAGCAAAAGGAAAGGGGACAGCTAAAGTGTTAGTGCTTGGCCTTGAACTTTAGTGACTTGGATTTGTTCCATGTTGAGTGGCATGGTTTGAAATGAATTAATTAGTTTTCAGTTGCACAGGTGTTTATTTACCCACCTCATCAGAACCTGCACTGTTTGTCTCCTTCTACAGTGGAATAGCAAGTACTGCTGGTGTCGCATGCTGTGGCTTAAGCCTCGTAAGAGAGCTATATGTTGACCTTTATTTCAAATACTCCCGGTGTTTCATGTTTCAAAGAAGCTACATTAACTAAGCGATAGGAATTGTCAGGCCTGGAATAGAAGGGATGCTGCAAAGCATCAAGAACTGTAACCAAGAGCTGTTGGTGAGCAGTTGAGTGAAGTGTTAGAGCACGCAAGCTCTGTACATTACAAATATTTTCACTCCAGAGCAGATGGATGAAGCAAGAATTTAGAAGCAAATATATTAGAAGTCCCAAAAGGATCAAGAAACAGTAGGATTGAGAAAGTACCTGAAGTATGGCAAACGTACTTAGTTGTTGTTTCAAGGACCTAAGCCAGTCTCCACTGAAACAGAGGGAAGCTCTCCGTACACCAGGTTCCCTCAAATCCTCTGCAGTGAGAGGTGCCATTGCCAGCTGACGCAGGATGTGGACCAGTGGCATTGCTGGTCTGACTGAGCAAAGCCAGTCCAGAGGCTCCCAGCAGGACCCCACACAGGGAGTCGAGAGCCGCAGTAGGGTCTGAATTCTCCCTCCCCAGAACAAAACAATTTACAAGGTATCATTTAGCGTTACAGAGAATCACGACTGAAAATAATTCTATTTCCTTTCAGGGAGTGAATAAAATTCTCAAAGCAACTCATCACTTCCCAGACAGAGGAAAAGCCATCTTAACTTTGCATTTACAAACTGTGCATGATCTGAATGTGAAGAAATGACCACGAATTCTTTTGCCTGTAGCACAGTTAGTTTCCCCCATACAGACATAAATGATGCTCATCAATAGAAATGTGATATTTCTGAATATAAAAAAAAAACATAAACTGCGCTTACTAGGTCTCCTCTGGTTCCCATTTAATTTCTTTTGTCTAATGTAAACTCACTGGGCTATGACTAACAGCTAACATATAATTTCTAATTGTATGGCATTATGTTATGTTAGTACAAAAACATTATCAGAGCCAAGACAGACAGAAGCATATAGTTCAGTCTTACTGGGAGCAGACAGGAATGGAAAAATACCATCAGCATCAAGTACATTTGTCAAGGAAGCAGATTAAAATTCAGCTCTAATGGGAAAAAAAAAAATCTCCCCACATTTCACTTTCCTACTTTTTAAATGATAGAACTGTTATATAAACAAACCAAAATATGTTCACCTTTACAAGGGCTTATGGAAAAATGAACTGGATGATGTAGGACATTACTATTTTATTCTTTGGAAGATGATCTGTATATTTCTACAGAAATGGCCTAAAGCTTTACAGAGATATAAAGCCTGTAGCTAGGTGATTAGCTATAGAATCCAACCTTGTTGCAGAATTATGTTCAGATTTACACTTGAAAGAATTATGAGCCAGAGCCTTGCAAAAAAAAAAAAGTCTGATTTACACCCTGTAGAGATTTCCCTCCCTAGGGAATAAACCAAAGGAACATAAATCAAGAGTAAGGCCACATAGAAGTGTACTCCTGAGCCTGCAGACAGTCTGTAACAATAGCTGCAAGAACTGCGAACCACCTACATCCTCTCAGTGCGTTAATCATGAGGTTCAAAGATTGACAAGTTAAGTGGCAAATGTGATGGACAGCATTAGTTTGGGGTATTTGCACCTGACTGTACGCGATGTTCCTCTGAAAGGGCTCCGGCTGGGCAGCTGGCAGGCAGCTCATCCCCGCAGCCCGTGTGCTGCAGACCAGGCGGATCCCTCTGAGTTCCGTGGGATGATACCGCACGCGTCCCGCTCCGGTAGCGCAGGGAGGGAGGGATGGAGAGAATGAGACCTACCAGCAGCCAGGAGCCTGCAGGCAGGGAAGGACAGTGACAAAGCAAGGAGGAACTGGGAGAAAGGCACAGGGGTCCTCAGAGGGAAATCATTTTCCTACGTACTTAGGCAGGAGTGTGATGACTTTGTCGTCATCCAGAATATCAGCAAATTGCTGAAATCGGAGCAAACCTAAAACAGAAGATCTATCCACATGAGAGGGGAAAGAGGGAGGTTTTTAATGTCATCCTTGTTATATTACGTTTTAACCCCAATTCGTATTTGTTAATCTGATTTTTTCCTGTTACAAAGACTCTTATTTATCTCTGTCCATGGTAAAGGGCTGGAATTAGGTGATCAAGGTCCCTTCCAACCCAACCCATTCTATTATTGTCTTAGTTTGCAGTCTAATAAAACACAGCTTCTGTAGCTCAAAATCTCTTTATGAAGAGGTCACTTTAAGGAAGAGGCAGTGTCAAATCCACCTGAAGGCTCTGGCAAACTTGTGGACCTGTTCAAGCAACACGACTAACAGCTGAAATAGTTGAGTATTTAAGGAGCAACACCCAGATAAACTCTCCAAGCTACCCCTCCACTTCCAATCATAGGATGGTGTGGGTTGGAAGGGACCTTAAAGATCATCTAGTTCCAGCCCTTTGCCGTGGGCAGGGACATCTTCAACCAGACCAGGTTACACAAAGCCCCATACAACCTGGCCTTCAACACCTCCAGGTATGGAGCATCCACAGCTTCTCTGGGAAGCCTGTTGCAGTGCCTCACCACCCTCCAAGTAGATATACGGAAGAAACTCTTTAATCTAAATCTACCCTCTTTTAAAGCCATTACTCCTTGTCCAATAATCCCCTTCAATCTCTGTATCTGTCAAAGGTTCTAAAATGGAACCTAGGCTTTCCTAGATTTAAAAAGAAATAGAAACATCAAAAAGTAATGTAATATATTATCAAAAACATAGAAACTGCTATACTGCCATTTACTTCAGATTAAAATTAATGAGAGCTCTCACTGATTGATCGAAAGAAAGCTCAGTCTATTCAGCCTGTAACCCACTTAATCATCTTCTAGAAACACAAGAGCCAGGAAAGCACGGGAAGGAGTGCAGGCAGGGTGTCAGGAATACTGGGTTCGCTTCCAGCTCTCGGGAGAGCCCACTGTAGTGTTTGTAGCTCACAACATGACCACAAGTCATGCGTACAATTCCCTTCTCACATTGTGCACCAGTCCCATTTACTAAGATTGCAAACTCTTTAGGACAACATCTGTATCTTGCTACGTACTTGTTCAGTGGTTAATACCAGAAAGCTCTCATCTCAGCTGGGGAATTCTGGCATTAGCAGAGTACGAACAGCGGTCTCGTGCTCTCCCTCTACGCAGGCGGAACATCATCCAAAAACCGAACCTATATAATTCTACTTCATGAAAAGAGATCATGGCTTTCCATGATTTTTCAGCCAGGAACCCCAGCATTCAATCCAAACTAAAAGAACATAAATCCTAAGATTCCATTCAACTGGCCTTTAATGTCCTTGTCACCAGGCATGCACCTGGCAATGCCCAATCAGAATCTTGCAGGGCATTATAACCTTGATACTATTGACCAGCATTGCTCTGATTTAAATTTCAAACAGCCTGCAATTTTGATTCCTCTTTCTCCCAGCTCTGAAAGCAAACATTATGGATTTTATAGGGAAGGCGGCCCTAGCCACACATCTGATTTGCACAAACTTTGCAGAAGTGAAAAGGCAGTCAATACAAACAGAATTAATTTTAATTAACCTTAATATTCTGATGAAAATGGTGGGGAGTTTTCATGAACAAATGAGTAGAGCCACATACACAAAAATATCTGCTTTGTTAATTACACATGCACATATCCAATAATACAGTCATGGTTAACTACAGTACTTGTTTGTGAACTTACATGGTTACGATCACACAGGCACACCTGCAGTCGATAAGCACATGTCCTTTTTTTTGGTTAGGCAGAGTAGAAAGCCAGCACTGAGATGTTGATTAGCAGCACTGTCAAAGATCTTCAATTCTCCATCTAATCATCAGGTCTCTGGTGCCTGTTGGGGACAGGAACAAACATTATTATTCCCCAGCCTGGAAACTCCCCTGGAAGAATTGCTCCTGAACCATAAACAGGCTCAACCGCAGCCTCTTGTCAAGAAGTCCAAGCAGTCCAACTCATTCATACGAAATCAGGAGCAACTACTCAAAACTGTGGTTACACCGATGTAAAACCAGTGAAAACTGGCAATCAAGAAACCAGCCTGTGAAATTACTGCGTGTAAACAGAACACAAATATCATCGAGTGGAGATCCCTATTACCCAATTTAAAAGTATTTAGGCAAATTTGCTGAAGATCTTGCCCACAATTTCCTACCACATGTGATCTAAGAGGAGAACAAGATGACACTACAGAAGAGAGCATCAAAACAGGGCAATTTCCCTGTTTGTTGCTGCAAAAATTTCAAGCCAAACCAGACATCCAAACGCAAGCAGATCAGAGGCTCCTCACTCTTTGAAGAACCAATGCCAAGTCATTCCAGCCAACTGCTTTCAAATGTGCCTCCATGCCCATGAGAAACACCTTTCCATGCTGCTTCTAAGGCTTACCTGTGCCCAGGTGAGAGAATCTAAAAAGCAACCTAGCACAGAAAGGCTGAAGGAGCCCAGCACTTGGAAGAAGAAAGCTCTCTTGCAATTGCTTTTGGAAATACACAAGGCCTGATCTGAAAACTCACTATGAAAAATCCGTATGTTGTCCAAATTACTGACTAAGGCTGGGATTTGTTTGCTTCCCAGAAGCAGAATAAAGAAAAAGAAGGAAAAATGCTTTCTTAGCTGTCTCCAACACTCTTGTCTTCCTTATAAGCACAGTGAGCATGTGTTGCACCAAACGGGCATGCAAGACAAAACCAGATATTTAATGTTTGTTCAAGTTAGAAGAAAAATATTGCCGTACCAATAGATTCAAAAATAATAGAGTTTTACCCTGAGAAACATGAGATTTGGGACTCCCTCTCTTTGCCTTCTCTTTTTTAATCTTCCAGGGTGCTTTAGAGTTACAGTCCTACATTTGAGAGCCTGCAGGCTAGGAATTTATTTAAGATACAGCTAAGAATCTCATTAATAACATGAATACAGAAACTCGGGTTTAAAGAAAATATACAGGTAACGCAAAATTTAAAGTCATGACAAGTGGCAACAGCGCATACAATATCAATATCTGGGTAATGGACCCAGAATGATTACTGGTTAATGAGCTGAAGCACGCAACAATAATGGAAAAAAAAAAAAAAGAAGAAATGTTTCTTTTATAACATGGCTGCTAGGAATTATAGCAAGCTACTACTCGGAGTCACATCCTGTTTACTTAAGTGATTAAAATTAGGCCAAATCCCACTATATCACAAGCAGTATCTTTTAAGGGAGCATATGCTTGCTGGTATACCTTGATTTGCTACTGTATAAGCAAGCAGAAAGGGGCCCAAAACAGACCATTCCTGCAAGTAAGGCAAACCTGATGTGTCTTCGTACAATTAGCTGCTCTGTACCTGTTTGGTAAGATAACTATGAATAATGCTATTGATATTTACGGCTTCATCATCTCCAATAACTAGGAGATGAGCTAGGCTGTTAAAAATCTATCAACTGGGCAAGTTGTGTAACAAGTATTTATAACAAACGTGTTATCAATTGCATTTGGAAAAGCTTCAAAACAAGTGTGTGCTGAGCAGAGAGATAACACCCCCACAACACACACCTTCTTGCGATATCCTGCTCACGTTAGGAACATACCTGACATACTTCAAGAACGTTTTCATCAGACCTGTACAAACATTGCTGCCCCCTGCCCTCCTCCTTAAAATTATCAACTAATCTTGGAAAGTGTAGGAAATCACACTACCAAAATTCAGGTTTCGTGTATAATAACTACAAGATGCATATAATTGTGCCTTAAATCATCTCTGCAAAACACAGCTACAAGTAGTCTGACTTTTCTGCAAAAACTTGCAGAAGTCCACAGGCATATATTATGTATACAAATACGGAAAGAACGTTCCAGTCCTCGCAGCGATATTTCCCTTTATTTTACACCAAAAATAAGGCAAATGTTAATAAATGCATTATGAAAATAAACATCCACCTGGCAGAACCTTCTTAATGGAGGCTGTCTCCTTTTAAACCGATTGAGAGCTTTACAGTAAAAGAAAAAAGCACAGGGGGACATACACCAGCGGAAGTTTGGAGTTTAATGAACAAAGCCACTTATTCCCTCTCAAAGGCAGAGGGAGAGGGAGATGAAAGCTCTTGTTTCATTTTATGTGCAAAGCAGAACAGACATCTCCCATAGACATGCTAATGAAACATTGATTTGCTTGGGTGACGTTTGTTACCACAGGGCTCTCCACCTTGGACTTCCAGGAGAAACAATTCACAATTAATTAACTCCTTTCACAGATTATCTGAAATCTAACCTCTGCTCAACCCCACTTCATGATAATGTTCATTTTGTTAGCAATATGCAGATCAATGAACATACATATATGCAGACACGCACATACACACAAAGATGTATTCCCCATTTTTATATGCATTTATATGCATGCAAATGTATAACGCATTACATATCATACAATGCATCATGTAATCTATACTTACATTACAGATATTATAAAATACACATTTTTAAATATTTATTTCTATTTGTAGCCATGTGATTCCACTGCTGTAAGCACCACACCAAGTTTCCTGCCATCAGCTCGCATGGGAGAACTCCCCAAACTCCCAGCGCTTCGGGATGAGCCCTGGCTCCCTCACCCAGCTCCTCCTTACCTCAGGCAGATACAAACCTACCTCACAGGAGTCCACAAGAACTGCTCCCCACTGCCCTAACCAGCATTTAATGCATTTTCTCAGGCACAGAAAGGAAACAGGCACTCTTATTCTAATTTAAAAAAAAAAAGAAAAAAAAAAACAAAAAAAAAAGAAAAAAAGGCAGTTTCTCTTCAAGGGGAATGAAGATGTAAAATAAATATAAAATTAAAAATATAAGTAATACTTCCTGCCCTTCTGAAAAACTGCCTAATTGTCTTTTCAATTGTAAATACACATAAACCAAATTGCCTGGCTGTATTTACCCTGTATGACAGATGTATGCGAAGCACCACACCTCCCACATCGTAGATTTTATCCCCTATGCCCACGAAAGCCTCGTTCCAATATTGCAGCCCCCTTGACTCAAGGTGCTTCGATTCCCCTAAGCTGAATTCCACCACCCAGAGGTTTTTCCCCCAGCTGTGGAAACCCTTCTGTGAAGTTGATACTGACCAAGGGACCAAGCAGAGCAGGAGGCCAGCTTCGTGACTCACTGTTTGACATTTAAGGTGTCAAAGGAAGCAGGTAAGAACAAATGCTACGTTCTCAACAGCAACTGCCACAAAAGTTAGCTAAAGATTATCTTCCCTTAATAAAAGTCGTATGGAAATTTAAGGAAAAAAATTATGTAGATTTAAATGTTTACTTAAGTAATTTAAACTGGTCTTACAGCGACTTCATAATTTTCCTTCTAGAAAGCACACCAGGCTTACGAATGTGACAAATAATTCCAATGAATAATTTAATAATAATAAAAACAAAAAATGTTTTAAAGTAAAATACAGAGAAGATCAAAGGCCTGTGAAGCAGTAACACTGCAAATAAAGTTCAATCTATGATTCTTTAAAGATTTTAACTTGGAAAATTGAAACAAATCTCCAACTGTACGCACACACGCTCCCCCACTCTTTCCTGCCCGAACACCATTAACGTGAATTTCAAGCAGGGCTCACCTTCACCGCAGCTATTATTGACACAGGGTGGGTGATCAATACAGAACAGAGTGGAAGCTCATTTTTAGAAATTGATAAAAGTTCAAAACCCAGAGGGGTTAGATGATTTACAGCACAGGTTAAAGCTATGCGCTCTACTTTTCTCAAAAAAGCAAGGGTTTTCCAGATGCTTCCACCTATTCCGCTATTTTATTAATGCCTTTACATTTGAATATGATTTTAGTTTCTTAGAATTCACGGTTAGGTTAGAAATTAATCTCACTGAAAGTTATCATCTATCAAGGAAGCAATGTCTTAGCACAAGATAACCTTCTTTGTACTACAGGTGCAGAAATCCCAAAGCTGGGCCTTACAGGGATGAGGCCTGCACTGGGACTCACAGCGGTCCTGGCCCCCCTCCACAGAGACACTACCAAGTGGTGAGAGGGGACAGCAGCCACCAGCCTTCCTGTCTCAGGTCCCATTTCGAGGGGTTCTGGAGTTGACGCTGTGACAAGTGGACGGGACAGATCCCTGGACGCGTTCGCTAACCACGATGAAACCTTCAGCTTTGGGCAGTGCTGCCAGCCCCGTGCAGCCCGGTGGAATTAAAGGCCTCGAGAAAAGCAAAATGGAGAAAGCTCCAGCGAAGGAGCACAGAGCAAGGACAGGAACAGCCCTACCCACAAGCAAACAAACTCGGACGTGCCTCTCCCTTTCCAATTCCCTACAACTTCTTACGCACCCTCAGCTCCTTTCTTCAAGGCCTCTCTCCTCTGCTTAAGCATCAGCAGAAAGTTAAACACTGCTTTCCTTCCCAGGTCATCACCAACAACCGGCCTCACTAATGAAGTGCTCTAGCTAAAATAATAAAAGGGCCAGTATAGAGTTCCTGTGAGTGCTGGCTCAGTCCAAACCCTAATATTGATGTTATTATATAAAGTACCACAGAGTATGTAGGGCAACCCCAAGTCTGTCACAGCAATTTCTTACTGTGTGCTTTTAATTATTTCATTGACACCCTTGGACTTGATAACCGCCTGAATTTTCCTGTCAACACTTCGGTCTTTGGTTTTCTTCATTAAATCACAGTTTCAAACAACTTTTTTTTTTCTTCACACTCCCCTCCCCCCCCAACTTTTTTTTTGGCTTCTAATTCTCTGAATGCCCCACACTGTTTTAAATTACACGCTCATTTTGGAATATGCAGACTATTTATCTAGGAGGCAAATTTCAGAGCCATCTGAAATTAATTTCCAAACCCCAAAGTTCCTGGGTACCAGCTTCCCATCCAGCCCTGGAATTTCCTGATGCTGCTGCGTGGTTCAGGTTTCTCCGCACCTCCAGAGCGCAGCCCCGCCAGCTGCGATGCGCGCTCCCTCCTGCTTCTGGTACTTTCTAACTGACCCTTTCAACAGGGAAGAAAATATCCCCCTTAATTAATTCTTGGATATTATACTAAAGTAGGCTATATGATTCTTAAAATTGAACCCACATCTTGGCACGTAGAAGAGTTTCAAACAGCTGCAGGGTGCACAGCACATATAGCAGCATAAAACTCAGCACAGAAAGCTGCTATAACTTGTGACACCAGTCATATTAACAGATGTTAGCTGCCACGTATGCACATCAACATAATTTCTAGAAGTATTGATTATCCCAGGTGACTTCAAGTGGAATCTGGACACCCACAGCATCTCTAGACCTATGGCAATGGGCAAAATTTTAGAAGTTTCAAACATTCCAAATACAATCAAAACCTGCTGCCGTGGAAAATCTTGAATTTTAGATTGCATATCTGTAAGCAGTCCAATCTGATTGGAGAAATCTGAAATTCCCTGTTGTTTTGTTAAATATATCAAAACAAGTTTCAAGTGTAAGAAAGGTTACGGCTTGTTTCAATGGTCAAATTTTTTTCTGGTAAACTTATTTTTCTCTAAGTTACTTGTTCATGTTAAATCAATTGTGACATGAAGTTTAACGTGTTTCTCATTTCAAGATAGACATTTTTCCAACAAGCCATAATTGGTATTTTGAATGTTTAATAAAATGGTCTCCCTCAAAAGCTTGTAAGACTTTTGGAAATATTTCTGCCTGTAATTAGCTGGAGAGCTAAATGTTATTTTGGAAGTGAGGAGAGGGAATACAATGATTTTGCAATATCAGGCCAATATTTAAATTTTAATTTTCTGCAACTGAAAACAGTTTTCATGTTTGTAATCAGACAGAGAAGTTTTCCTATGAACCTAATTACTGCATCATCACTATTTCCTGTGAGACAATGACTAATCTGCTCCTGAAGTTACTTCAGTTCTTTAAAAATAAAGTAAGAAAGAAATAAAAAAATACTCTGTCGCTCCTGAACAAGGGGCTTTTATACATCTAAGACTTTAGTACCTCTTACATAAAAACTCCCAGGAGACATCTGATCATAGATGACAGCTGCAATCAATCATGCTGCAAATAAGATATTTATCAGTAATCTCACGCTAGCTGTTTGATCCACACCTGCCAATGGAAAGCTAACAGCCTCATTTACCTTCCGGTGCCCGGCCCCACATACACCTTGCTGCCCCAAATCATGCTGTCTCTAGAAATGCTGGCAGTCTGAGGTGAACAGCAGCTACCTGGAAACTCCCAGTCTCATGCTCCTCTGGGAAAGGAGTGGCAACACAGTCATTATGGACGAGAGCAGCAGCAGAGAGGAGAGCAAGCTCAACTATATGTTTCAAAAGAGAGAGGGTTAAAGAAAACACCTATTGCTGGTATTTCCCCAAAGACACATTATTTAGTTGAGTAATACTATTATATACTATTTTTTTTAATAAAAAAGTCTGAAGCGGTGACATTCAGACTATGCTCCCTTTCATCTCAGCTCTGTAAGGATTTCTGTCTGTGAATGTTTCCCCGTATAAGAGGAAGAGTTCGAACCCAAAGACATCACACTGGCAAAAGCTGTTGAAGGGTCTAGTTAGGACGCTGATAAGTTTGCAGCTGATGTAACTGACAGGTATTCCAGCTCAGAATTCAGTCCGTGCTCTCTGCAAGTCTTCTACAGGACATAAAACTGATTTACTTTCACGGCAGTATTTTAAATGAAGATTAATTTGACATTTTCAGAAATCAAATTCAAAACCTTGGGTGTGGATTTTTATGAACCCAAAAAGAAACATCCTCAGGGCAGACCAGTTTAAAATAATGGCACTGAAACCAAAGGCAGCTCCACAAAGAGTGTGTGTAAAGCTCAACTCCTGTGGTTCATAATTTCAAGACCAAGTCCCTCGGACTGCTGAGTGCAGTAACGTTGCAAGACTCACGGCAGCTCTGCTTTGCCACCAGCACGCTGAAAACAATGATGCTGAAAGAAGTACTGGAAGGAGAGATGCATTTCATTCTCTCTTAACTTGTTCCCATCACACTTACTCAAAGTGAAATTTTGCCTCCCCAGCTGCATACTCAGTTGCTGTAGAAGCTCAGGCACGTACAGGCTGGCTCCTTCACGATGACCTGTTTGTGGTGAACACCGCCTGCCATTTGAAGGATCCACCACTGACACCTGACAAAGGCCTCCTAGCCAGAAGATGGGACAGGGGACAACAGTGCTGACAGATGAGAGAACTTAGTGCAAGCTCGCGCTGCTTTGGTGCAAAAGTTAGAGGCCAGGAAGACTTGCGTGAATTGGCAAAACAGCAGCAGGCGTGTATGGTTAGGTGTCTAAATCTTACCCTACAATATCCTGATGAAAAAAGGAGGAAAGTAACTTGAAATAAACCAACATTTTGGTAGCCATCTCCCAAGTACACTGAACAGCTGAAGGTCCTAAGTACAGCCCTGCCCTTTCAGAAGGATTGAAAAGCCACAATTTTAAGAAAAATACACCGTACCTAATAACTGCACATTAAAAGGGGAAAAAAATCCATGCATCCACCTTCATCTTCAGGTGAACAAAAACATGATTTTAGATCTCCATGTGTTTTATTTCTTCCAGGTATTTCCGCAGAGGTGTTTTTTTTTTCCAGGGAGGGGAGAATTCCTAAAACATTACTTTTAACATTTAGTTTCTTTCCATTACCATTTTCATAAACATCGGTTAGAAGCAGGGAAGAGCAAAGGATCTTCAAAAGTTTCTAAAGCCTTTAAGTGCTTACAGTAAAACCTACCGCAATGGAGAAAAAATACTGCCAACTTCCAGGGGTTTTGGTATCAATGATTGCTTCTTTCCCTGACACAGGGCTGACCCTAGACGGTCCCGAACAGATCCTGAAAAGGCAAAAGTCCCACCGCATTAAGTGAAGGATATGCAGCCCATTTAACAAAACATTTAACACCTCAAATGCCTCATTTTTTTCAAGAAAATTACATACATTATAGCACATTGCCAGTAGGTTCTTAAGTCCGTGCCTCTTGGTGTGTGCAGCTGGACCATATAGCACCCACAGCCCGATGCAGAAACAAGCACTCGGCCATGTGCACACGCAGTCGATGTATATGTGCAATCAATGAAAAAAATCTGCTTTACATCCAGCTCATGTACAAGTCTGATCAGATATCTTTGCAGGACATACCAGCTCATGCACACCACTGGTTAAAATACCCTCACTGCTTCTGGATCAGAACTGGCTTCCAGCCAGCCAGCGCAAAGCACAGCTTGGGAAGTTCAAATCTTTCTCTATTTGTTCAATTAGAGATACCCTACAGCAATTATTATCTCCTAAAGAAAAAGGTAAACCTGCCCTGCAGTTTTTTCCTCCCCCTATTACTACTTGAAAAGAGAAAGATTCAGCTGAGGGAAAATAACAAAACTGAGGGCACCTGTACTCAAGCAGCCACCCCAGTATAAACACGCTGCAAAAAACACAGAGCTGACATTACAACGTAACAACTGATTCACGGGACTCCATGTTTCGAGGCTGCATTTCAGATTTCAACAGAAACTAGATGTTAAACTCAGATTAATGAAGATGACTGCTCCTTTCCCCCGCAACAACATCTCTATACAGCTAGTTAGAAAGGCAAAAACTCTTCCAAAAACTTCAACACCCACCACAAAGCCTGCAGAACAGGCAAACACCTGCAGGGGCAGCCAGAAGTCCATCACTAGTTGACTCCCTGACCTGAGCGTGCAGGAGGAACACCAGTACATCAGCAGATGCTCACCTGCTGCTGGCACCTGCAGGACTGGGGCTCTGCAGCACTCAGCCAGGGCGCGGGCAGCAGCCGTCCTGGCGCTGGTGCGGATGGACAGACGGACATCAGACAGCCACTGCCGCTCCCAGAGCGGGGATGGAGGGGCAAGGAACTCACTCTTAACACAATTAGGTTCTAGCCTAGATAAAAGGGGAGAGTCACAGATCTCAGCTGTGTGTCTCTGGAGCAGCAGGCACGGGCAGCAAGGCAGAGTGAAGGGTTCGGTATCCGGCCCTCTGTGGCACATGCTCTGCTCCTAGCAGTGTAAGGAACTTGCATCGCTCCCTTAGTGTATCACAAGAACATCTTGAAAAAAATGCCTAATAAATTTCTGATCGCAAATCCTAGCACTGAGACAGAGCTACAAGACAGTAGAAATTAAGAAGCTGCTGAAAGTGTCGCTGGTTGGTTGTGGCAGAGCCCAGGATCAAATCAGGATAAACTGAGTCTCAGTCTAGCATCCACCTCTTGCTATGACAAAAAATACATGTCCAAACTGTTTTCTGAAAAGAAGTCAGTGAATCAAGCTCGTAAATGGGGATGGCCACAAGATGCATGCTTTGTTCTTAGCACTACAGAGGAAACCACTAATGTGAAAATACCATTGTGATGGAACACCATCATGCAACTGGCATCACCGCAAGGACATTTCAATCGTTACAGCAAAAATCAGGTTGTTCAAAGCTTTCTCCAGTCTTTGCTTCTCTTCATCTGCATGCTCTCCTTGCCTGGACTTAGAAAAGAAGGCACCTTACACCTCAAATTCTCTTTTCTTTCTTTTTCTCTTTCACTTTCTTCCAAGCCACCTCCCCCAAAGCAGCACTTACCACAGTGACAAATGAAGCAATAATAAGGTTAGTCATTTAACTCCTTGCATCCTACTTAAAAATCACCCTAATTACTGTGTAATGGGTCCACAGAGGCAGAAGAGTCTGGGTGAAATCTACCCGGAGGGCACCGGTATAGTTCATCTGTCCATTCTCTAATAGCACTCTAAAGTTCACCCTTATAAACATGTCACCTAGTCTATAATTAAGTGACTGGTCATTAGGTAACATATGTGGTACCTGTGGGTCACATATCAGTCAGCGGGTGATGGATCTTTACCCAATCGCCACGCAGAAGCAGCTCTATGGCTCTGTCACCCAGCACCACTCCCCACGCACAGCACACTCGCTGAAGAGTTGGCTTAGGTGCAGGGCTTTTTGTTTTGTTTTAATTAATAAGCTCTGCTTGGGAAGGGTGAGAAACCGAGGGGAGGAGGGAGTGGAGGGAATATCGGCTTGTCACAGTTCAGTCTTCATCCTAGCAGCACGAATAAAAGCTGAGTTTATTCCTTCACATTCCTGCAAGCATAGTGGTGTCTAAAGCATGTTTCATAGTTCACTGACAGCTGAATTCCCCCCTCATACTCAACATAAGGGGAGACTGCTAATTACTGTACTTGTCTCAACTTCAGTGACCTACCTTTTCAGCTTCCACAGATGCGCATAGCCATGATGGATAGAGGAGAAAGGCATCAGAAAATTAGCCTTGGTTTCACCAAGAAACTGGAAGAACCTAAAGATGCACCTAGACAAACCACAAAGCCGTGCTGATCAGGCCATTCAATGCGTACACGTGTACAGAGAAATACAATTATGTTTCAACTCCCTTCCCTCATTCATCTGCGCCAAGAGATAAAGGGCTTGATCAGAAGAGATACCAGGACATGAGCAGGACATTCAGCTCGAGCTCAGACTGCACACAACGTGGTCTCCAGCAGGTTGTTACCCCTATAAGACAGAAAAGGACAGGTCACATGAAGACTTGAAGTTCAGGGTAGAGTCCTAGAAACCCCGAGGCTCTCTTATAAACTTTTCAGTTTTACAGTTTAGTTCTCTGAACTTGCAGGAGGAAGAATTTCCTTGAGGAAGGCTCACGTGGCTGGTGCCCCATAGATAAAAATTTGTTTCAACAGATTTTTTCTGGGTACAAGAGGACTGTAATTCTGCTGGAGCCATGCAGACACCATTTTCAAGGAATTCACTTTTGACTTCTGCATTCTTGGATGAAATAACGCAATGAAGATCTGGACCACACAGATTTCCAGATGGTAAATGCGATTTGAGCTGAGCTTTTCTTGGTAAGTAAATTATAAAGGAAAAAGAAAAAAGCAAAGGAATCTCATGCCCACAATGTTTATAATTGCTAGTTATCTCCAAGGAGAGTGCCCAAAGCTATGATATTATGGCCAAGAAAACAAGACAAGACCTTGGAATCAGCTTTCTGACCCCAAACGCTGAAATGTGCCCAAACTACCATACAGGTTAACCTCCCACAACATCTCTCCTGCTAACTCACTTCTCTGTTGGATGTTCGCAGTAACCACTTGGGCCGCCCACAGTTTTGGTAACACAGAAAATGGAAGATTTGGCAAGAGCACTGAACTGACCTGTTAAGATCCAAGAACAAAATTCCAAGACCAAGAAGAGGCATATCTCCATCAAGAATGAATTTAATCTGTTGTATTTAGAGATGTTAGCAGATATAACCGTGCCAAAAAGATCATTATTTGCAAAGCAAAAGAATGCATTTCGACTCGATTCACATTGAAAAGACAGCAGAGATGCACAAATTTTGCCCCAAAGATAATTTGATTGCTTGCATGAAACATGGATAAAGTCCACAAGTAACGAAAGGATAGAGAT